>NC_091470.1:66896418-68096418 GCF_036971445.1 Narcine bancroftii
TTTCGCTATTGTATTTAATGTAAGGCTCCTATACTTGTTCGAATATTTCAATATTATTTCTTAACCTATATGTTATTTTTTCTAATGGAATACATTTATTCATTTAAATTTAGTAGTTTCTTCCTTTTTAATTTGGTTATGTATTCCATTAATATTTAAAGACATATAGTTCAGCGTAGCCCTTTTATATTTTGTTTATCTTCTCTTTCCGTTTTTCCATCATTACCTTTCCTCCTTTTCCATTTCTGTTTTCTTATTTTCAACTCTTTATAAGACAACATTCCTACAACATCAAACATTTTCCTTATTCTCCTATTTCTATCTTATTTATCCCCAATCTCCCCTTCACCTCCTGAGTTGTCCTTTATCCCTTGTCGGACAACCACATCTCCCCTCTCCATTTGGATTTGCGAATCCACTTGCAAGCGTCAACTGATTTTGCAGTGACCGCTATTTCCCCCCACCCCTCCCCCCCCAGAAAAGATTTCACTTTTCATATGTCACAAAGGTCACTCTTTTAATTCCCTCCTTATTCTCTCTATTCCATTACCTTCCCTTATTAATTCTTGTCTATACTATCTATATTTTCCTCTAAGTACAGATACATTCATGTATGCTCATTGTCTCTATTCACTCTTATACCTCTTTACCCGCATACATATCAATCGTGATCATTTTTACTCTCATTACCCGTCTTCATCCCTCAGTCTATTTTTGTCTTTACCCACATACATATCAATCGTGATCATTTTAACTCTCATTACCCGTCTTCATCCCTCAGTCTATTTTTGTAATTGTTCTGCAAATTTTCGTGCTTCTTCTGGATCCGAGAATAGTCTGTTTTGTTGTCCTGGAATAAATATTTTCAATACCGCTGGATGCTTTAGTATAAATTTATACCCTTTCTTCCATAAAATCGCCTTTGATGTATTGAACTCTTTTCTCTTCTTTAGGAGTTCAAAACTTATATCTGGATAAATGAAGATTTTTTGCCCTTTATACTCCAGTGGTTTGTTGCCCTCTCTTACTTTTTCCATTGTCTTCTCCAGTACCTTTTCTCTTGTAGTATATCTTTGGAATTTTACCACAATAGATCTTGGTTTTTGTTGTGGTTGTGGTTTAGAGGCCAATACTCTATGTGCCCTTTCTATTTCCATTTCTTGCTGTAGTTCTGGACATCCTAGGGTCTTAGGGATCCACTCTTTTATAAACTCCCTCATATTCTTGCCTTCTTCATCTTCCTTAAGGCCCACTATCTTTATGTTATTTCTTCTGTTATGGTTTTCCATTGTATCTATTTTTTGAGCTAGTAGTTCTTGTGTCTCTTTAGTTTTTTTATTAGATTCCTCCAATTTCTTTTTTAAGTCTTCTACCTCCATTTCTGCTGCTACTGCCCGCTCTTCCATCTTGTCCATTTTCTTTCCCATTTCTGTTAAGGTCATCTCCATTTTATTTATTTTCTCTTCTGTGTTGTTTATTCTTTTTCTTAAATCCTTAAATTCCTGTGTTTGCCATTCTTTAAATGACTCCATGTATCCTTTAATAAGAGCAAGTATATCCTTTACCTTGCCTTTCTTTTCTTCTTCTATTTCACTGTACTCTTCCTCTTCCTCTTCTTCTTCCTCTGGGTTGACCATCTGTTGTTTCTTTGGTGCCCTTTCCTCCTCTTCTTTCTTGTTTCTATTGTCTTCTGTGGTCTCTTCTTGCTGCAGGTGTTCTGCAGCTGTCGTTGCCAGCTGTGGAGATCGACTCCCCAGCTGGTCCCCCCTCCCGTCGGTGTGTTTTTTTTCATTCGCATCGCGCATGCGCGAAGTATCGCGCATGCGCGGTTGCGCACTTTTACTCGGCTCAGCGAGCCATTTTTGTAGTCCATTATTTACCGACCTGAGGGAGCGGGTTTCTCTCTCCGCAGCGGGCCTCTTCGGACAGGTAAGGCCTTCACCTTTTTCCTCCTTTTTCTTCTCTTCCTCTCTTCTTACCGTTGCTTTCGATTTTTCTTTTTTTGTCGCCATCTTCTTTCCACCTTTATACTCACTTTTCTGTAACTTTTATTTCTGTGCCTTTGTGTTTTCCTTTGTTTTTCCCGACTTTTCTGGAGAGGGCTGGAGTTCACCGTCCGGCCACTACTCCATCACGTGACTCCTCCCCGAGCCCTTCACCTTGATGTATTTGTCTTTGTTATATAAAATACATTGTTTGATCTGCTGAATGTCTCCAGCGTCATGCTTTTACTTCAATCGTGGCATCTACAGACCTTTGTGTTTTACTCCTTATGTTAAGGAAGTGTTGACTTGGGGTCAAAATTGGAATCTTCTGATGGAAGCAGAGAGCATGGTTGAGGTAGCAATTGAGAATTTATTTCCACTATTGTGAAAGAAGAGAAGAAGATAATTGGATAGACAGAAATAGATGGAAGATTGGAAAATGTAAAATATCTCCCACCACCAGAAAAATGGTGGGAGAGGTGAATTAACCAAGGATGCAATAAAGTTAATAGTGGCTTAGTAAACCATATTGTGCTTGACTTGATTGACTCTTTTATTGAAGTTTTAATGGATTTTCAAAATGTGTTTAATAGCAGCATTGGAATCATCAAATTAAATGGCCAGTGGTTGAATGGTTACATGGACTTTAGTAAGGCCTGTGTGGTAATGTTCTATGGTTCTAAAATTGGCTTGTAATAGCAAGGTGTGTGGGTGCGGTAGGGTGTTGCTGGTGAGTAGTGGGTTCTGCTTCAAAGTACAAAATAGTAAGTGGAAAGCACAGTTAATGATAACCTGCACCTACTACAGGAATGATGCAGTTTGCTGAAATGCAACTGTTAGATGTTCTGGAACAGAAACCAACCAAGGAGAAAGTCCTCGTCTACCCAAGCTCCATTGCTGTACTGGAAGACTTGGATTAGGAGATGAAAGTGTCATTGCTTTTGTAGGGAGCTAGAAGCTTAGATTGAAACTCAAAAAGCTGTATAGGCATTTGTGGTACTGGGTCCCAAGAACCAATGCAACAAATATTTCAATGATCTCATATGTATGGTGAAGTTTAACTTGCATCTTTATTTGCCACACCCAACAAATTGTCTCAAATAATGTTCAAGTTCAATATATATAGATAGAGATGGTCACGAGTTCTATGCTGATAAAAGACTGGTTTAATGGAGCTTAGGACATCCAAATATACCCATTCCCCATGACCTAGCCGTTGATTCCTCCAGTTGTCCACCATCAACGTGCTTCTCTAATGTTCTTCAAGGAAGGAAATCTCTTATCTGGACTGGTATACTTGTTTCCCCAAAGCTTGTGGAAATATGTACTTTAAAGTATCCCCTGAAGTAGTTCAGTAAGTTACTCAGTTCAGGGACATAAGCACAGTGAATAAGTGCAGACACAAAAGACTACTGATGCTAAAATCTGAAGAGAAAGAAGCCAAGCTACTGAAGGAACTTAATAGGTCAGTCAGCATCTGTAGATGGAAAGATCCCCGTCAACATTTTGAGCTGAGATACTGGGTCTAGAATTAAAATGTCCACCATCTATTTCTCTCCACAGAAGCTATCTGCCTGCTTTTTGCTGTGGACAATAAATGCGCCACGATGGACAAACAAACAAAACAGACTCCTTGACCTGCAAGAAAGAACGAAGTGTGGCAATGATTAGCTGGCCAAGTGTTGTTGTACAGCTTGCAGCAATGCCAAGTGAGTGGTAGCCTAATACTTAAGTGATAGGCAGGAAGCATGAAGAGTAGCAAGGTGTGTGAATGGAGCAAGGTCGGGATTGTGCTTAGGCTCGTGGGATGTGGCACTTAAGGGAGGATTCACTGACCTTAACTTTCAGTCTATGCGGTCATTGAACTTTTCGCCCAGTTCCTCAGCATCTTCCACAATATCTTTAGCCTCTCAGCACCTCCTGGATATTCTTTGTGTGTTTTCCAGCATTTGCAGTTCCTCTACATTTTCTGTGCACCAAATAAAACCTCAGTTTATCCAATGATACTATTCTTCACTGCATAGCAGGTTGCCTTCCTTCATAAACACCTGCACGCACCTGCTTCAGGCACATTGCATCTGCCCTTTAAGAGGTGTAGGCTGGCTTTAACTAATTCTAGCCACTCAGAATATTGGCACCCTGCTGAAGCGTCCAGTGCAGTCAGCTCTGTCTGGTTCCTGCCATTATTAAAATTAGCAGTGCACACAAAGTTGGCATGCTGCCTGGTTTACACCAAATACACTTGGGTTAATTGCACATTGCAATCCCTTCTCCCCTTTTAGGGAATTATTTAGCTCCTGTTGTAAACTTCTAAAATCACTACAAATACTCAACAAAAATGTAGCAAGTCTTTTTAGGTTTCAGTACAAGAACATGTAGTTTAAATAAAATCTACTCATTTGCAACATTTTGATGCAATGAACAAATTTATTTCAAACTTGTTGACAAAATGATGCTGCTCTGATGTAAACCTTAATTGAGAAATCTTAATATTTCTTCAATGATTATGTATTTAATGTTTAATTATAGTTAGTAGTACAGCACATTTGTAATGGTTCAGAGAAAAGGTCAAATACAAAAAAAATTAATTAGTTTTTCAAACAATATTTTTTAATTATGAGTGATCTGTAGCCCATGTTTACACGAGAAGCTCCCAGCTGTCAGGTGTTCATTGTCTGTCACAGAAACTCTCACTAAGCCATGCTGGGCTAAGATAGGATTAGAAATGATGAACCATCATGTTCTGTAAATCTTCTCACTCATGAGCCTGTGAGGTGGATCGTGGTACATTTGATTGGCAACATGCTCCACACGGCCAGTTTGGTCTGCTATTGGCTTATTCAATAGGACTCTGTGGTTGTATTGACTGTCACCTGCTGTGCCCAGCACGTGCTCAGCCATCAATTTCCTCACTCGCCCCTTGTTGTGGTGCAGGTGCTCAAACTGAGAGGGGAGGCAGACCAGTCATCTGGGTGGCACGTGCAACATTTAGGGCATATGGCACCCTAGTTGGGTGTTGAGAGGGATAACTGACGCCAAGCAGAGTCATCACTAACTTTACAACAGATGGGAAGAAGCACTTCATTCAATATTCAGACAGATGTCCCCTCATTCCACCTGTCTTATAACTGGGGCAATGTACAGTTAAAAATGTATTTCTGATAATTACCCAGACAGAAAGCATAATTCTAAACACCAGAGTAGCACATCTTTAAGATGGAATATCAAATGTTTCACTGCATTCATTGCAAAGTATCACCACCACAGATACAGACATTCCAGGTAATATTTGCTTGAACTGATCTGGTGTATTGCATGGATGATTGTTGAAGCCATACATATATAATTTCTGAAACATAAATTTTCACAATATGATGATTTAGGATTTTGTAAAAAAATTAATGTAGAATGATTTTTTTTTACTATGAAGTTTATAAATGACATTTCTATCAACGAGGATGAACATTGTTATGAAGAAAATGCATAATAAAAGTTAATACCATTATAAGGGAAGTAAAGCAACCGTAATTCTTTCATGGGCTGGAATTGTCTGTTGCTGTGCTGTATCTCTAAATAAAAATCAAGATTTAAAAATGTATATAATTTTCTTATTTCAACATGTTCAAATGTTTATTTTAAATTGCATTTGTACGTTGCACTATATTAATATTCTTTGGCTATTTTAATGTCTATTTTAATACATCTTATTGAGTTTGCTCATATGTTTAACATATTTATTAAAATGAAGTGAAA
The DNA here is from genome assembly GCF_036971445.1 of Narcine bancroftii. NCBI lineage: Eukaryota > Metazoa > Chordata > Chondrichthyes > Torpediniformes > Narcinidae > Narcine > Narcine bancroftii. Next base: position 66,902,157 of record NC_091470.1, read on the forward strand.
ATGATACAAAATAACTTTTCTGAATTGTCTTCAGAAGTTTTAAATCAAATATTACAATAACAATAGTTAAAATGCTTAAACTATGTAAAAGGTACAATTTGTATGATTTTAAAACCTGAGAGTGGAAGATGAAATTTTATAAGAAAACTGATGAAAATAAAGGAATAACAAATATTGTTAATTTTATATAAATGTGACAGCTGAAAAAAGGCATATGGATAGAATGGGGGGTTACCCCCAGCTCAGCAGCATGGAGCACCCAAGGTTAATTACAGATATTAACGCTGCTGTTCTTAACATTCTCACCATCAAGAAGCTTCAAGCTTCCAAATGACCTGGCTGCAACAATAAGACCCTCTTTAGCCCATTAACTAATTGATAAAATGTGAGTGTTTGGAATGAGTCTAATTAAATCACAGAGCTTGCAATTAGTGCCCAATTTTGTAGCTGTTGGTAGATGACAAAACTAGGCTGGCCCGACTATGAATGTCACAGGCGGCTTTTATTTTAAAGTAGCATATTTAGAAATGTAATAATTAAGAAGTTGTTTCAGCAAAAAAAAAGGACGTGAAGACTATATGAACGTTGACTCTTGGGGCTTGTAGGGCAACAAGAGCCGATAACTAAAGCATACTCATTCTTGTGTACCGCAGTAGTCAAGGATCCCAGATGGATTGTCGAAGCTTAGGCTGGGATGATGATGAGACAGTGGGTAATTATTGAGTTGCAGTGCCTGAGCTGTGATTAGTGTCTGCAAGCTTTTCACTTCCTTCAGAAGATGGATTGTTGCTGCCTGTGTTACCCTGTGCCTCTGACCAGTACAAAACATGCTTCAATTTGACAGGACTGGTTCTTCCCTTTGATTGCAATCTGTTACCTGTATGTTCTTGCAAATTAATCAGTCAGCCTGCTACAGCTACACTATCATTTTATTTTCATAATCAAATACATAAACACATACATCAGTTTGGAAGTGTACAAAGCATGAGCGCTCATTAAATTCCATTGTGCTTTTCCTTCATAATAATGAGGTTAGCCTTTTCAGAGCTGGGCTTCATTTGCTCAATGCAAAATATAAATCATTCTATTGTTTCAAATCTCAGAATTTGTATAAAAAACGTTGTGGCCAGTGATCAATATTTCAAATATTTCATCTGTAGAAGTCATGACCAAGAGTTACAAAATTAAATTTTGTTCTTCAACAGGTGAGTTTATGTAAAGGTTTCATTCTTCTTTTAAAGTATGCATAATTTGGCACATTTGGTCTTGCGTTGTGCACCAGTAGCTGCGTATTAGTACAATCACCTCTGAGCAGAACAAATGAGCTCCTCAAAATGAAACTGCTATTTCATAGGGGAATTCTATGAACTCAGTAGGATTAGTCTAAAGGTCTCTACAAATTAAAAAAGTGAAAGACTATATCAGTATCAAGGAAGATAAAGCATTTACTCAAGACAAGAATCTGATATTTTATGCAGTTCAGATTCGGTTGGTCACTTTCAGTCACAATACAAAAGAAATTTGAATACAAAATTCCCATACGCACTCATTGAGGTTGAAAAGACCAAGGTGCTTACAGCATTATTTTTAGGAGAAAATGATCTCAATGGGCTGATTATTTCTCTAAGCAATAGCATTGTGGAGTAATAAAACAGGAAGAGCTCAATGGTGGTAAGTGGGTGTTGTGCATATTATACATACATCTTGAAAGTCAAGGCTTGGCATACAATTTTGATCCTAATTGTCAATTGGCACAAGTTGATTGTCAAACCCCGATAAGTTTACTATTGAATCAAAGATCAGGCAAGATTTTCACGGAGTACTATGTACAGATTACATTCATTCATTTTTACTGAAGGAATGGAGTATGCTTGCCAGCACATAAAGGCTGGATTAACTGAATACATAGGTTCTGGCAGACTCAGTTGGAGGTCCTTGTGGATGAAGTCCAGGTGAGGAGCAGAGGACCATGCACCTCTCTCCGCCTCCTGTTCCTCCCTCTTCTTCAAAGGGTTTTCTTCCTCCTTCCATTCTGGTGGCTCCTGAACTTCACTTCTTGCACAAAGGATGGAGATCATAGATAGTCTGCTTGGATCACCACGGGTGGACCAAGGAACAGGCCTCTTGTGCAGAGGTGGATTGGGGGAGAGCCCACTCCTATGTTTGTCTCAGTATCTCAACAACAAGTTGATATGGTATGTGTAACTTTAAAATGTGCCAGTGCACAGGATCAAAATGACATCAATTCACCAATGCAGCACCGTTGTACTGCAGGTTTTTAGTGTGAACGAGATTTTGGACCACATAGGTATGCTTGTACAACAGATTGTCACATGGGTCCATCCATCATCAATTGAAATACAACCTAGGTTGTATATTTGATGCTTTTGACATGAATCTTATGGCGTCTTGGTCATTAAAAATATAAAGGATCCAAATATGGCTCAGTGGGTAATGGTTGTCAGCTAATTTTGTGTCTTAAAAATCTCTTAACAAATATTCTTCTAAAAACCTGCAGTTCAATGGTGCTGCATTGGTGGATTGATGTCATTTTGATCCTGGTGCTGCATGGGAAGTCATTTTTGTGCACTGGCACAGTTTAAAGTTGCACGTGTCATAACAACTTGAAGAGCTGTCAAGATGCTGAGAAAAACACAGGAGTGGGCTCAAAAAGTCCTGGCTTGAAACATTGACTGTTCTTTTCTCTCCATGAAGGCTGCCTGATCTGCATGCTTTCAGTTTTTCATCATTTTACTCAAGATTCCAGCATCTGCAGGTTTTGCCTTTCTCTCAACAATGGTGACTAACATCCACCACAAATGCGCTGGAGATGAGAATTGACATAGTTATATCAATAAAAAACATTTATTAATAAGGATAATTCATAATTTGATCCATGGTCTCTTGCAACTTCTTTATGAGTTTATGTTGCCATTTGAGTTCCTCAATGCAACTGCTGGTCTGTGGCTCACTCACAGCAAAGCTCTATCCCTTCTGTTAATCACTTTTGCTGGCTGGCAAATTTGTACCATACTTTCTTTCGGGAAAAAAGAAGCAAACTTAAACATTTGAGGGCATCACACAGTGGATGAGTAGATTGGGTGCCGGGAGAAGTGAGAGCAAAGATACCTAAGTCCAATGAACAAGATAACTGTGAAAAATTGGAGTTAGGACTTCAGTGCAATGGTCCGGACATACATACATGTGCAATTCCTTAACTGGTTGCCTGTTTGGGAGTGGGAGTCTTAAGTTCCATTGACAGCAACTTAATGGCAGTCAGAATCTACTAATGGGAAAATGTACTCTTGCCACAGCCAACAGTGAAACTAGAAAAATGACTGGACGAAGTCATTTGCTTTCAAATTTACTTAGTGAGACACAGAAGGTGGGAAGAAACCATGTCTTCTCCCCACCTCACCAGGCCTCCAGACATTATCATTCCCTCCAACGGGAAGAGATTGATGAAGAGCTTGATACAAGGAGCTTGGATTTCAGGACATTTCAGGAAGGCTGAAAGAATATCAATTCAGTGTATTCAATGACATCATTAGGGCTGTCAAGATAACAACCTTGCCCTTTTAGCATCTGCTCTGCTCACATATCACTAATGACAAAGTTTCCAACACCTGCTTCTCTTTTCGACAACCAGAGGCTAAATCTTCATCAAACATCTCTCTGCTCACTCAACCACACACCATAATTATGGACCTCTATCAACACATTGCACATCATCTATTTTTCCATGATACAAACTTTCTTCAAACATGATTATAAAAAAACCTCATCATTCTTGCAGAAGGAAACTGTGTCAAGAGCACCAGGACACTGTCACCAGAGAAGGAAGAATCTGGCTGAAAGCCTCTTCTCTGCGGTAGAAAATGTGCTCCCCACCATGAATAGGAGTTGAGCCACCGTTCTAATGAGTGGCAATGCTGGCGTAGAGAATGCTCTAGGCTCGTTTCCATGTTATCTCCTTTTTCACTTTCCTTTTATTACTCTTACCTTGCCTGACAATGTATAACTGCTTTTACCATACATTTCTCCTCCCCATCTGATTATAATGGCAGATAAATTTTGCCTTTCATTTCTACTGCTTCAGCAAGAGAAAAGAAATGATGAAAAATACTGTGGACATAAAATTCCTGAAAATGGTTGCAACGATCATGTTGTGTAGTTAACTAACTGCCATTGATTGCAATGCAAGCAGCTTGCTGGTTTCATGCTGCCTGCTAACTTAATTGATCACAACATTCAACCTACACTAACCACCACACTGAATGGCTGCATGTCTCTGCAGGTTGCCCAATATCATAAGTAGCATGCTCCATTTAAAAGGGAAATGCATTGTAGCTGCAATAATTAGACAATTGCAATGGTGATTGCAGATTATTGTGAAATCTGTCACTTGCAAGTACAAGATTTTCATCATTTATCTTTCAAAGCCTTCGCTGATTGATTAGGCTTCATGCAGTAAATTATCAACCTCAGTTAGAGAGGGGAAAATGGCAGACAGACAGGATGACATGGGCTCCAGGTTACCAGAGAGTGATGACACATACACGATGGATGTGGTGGACTTTGATTCAGTAAAATGTGCCATTGTCCATGGTATCCTATCCTCTGTCTTAGCTCCTTCATAATTGAGGTTCCATGCCTTGTATGACTGGGCAGGATTAATGAATGCTGACCAGAAACTTGGCATGAACTTTTATGATCCCATCCTAGTGGACCTGCTTTTTGTGAGGAGCATCAGGAACATGGATGCATTTCATGGCACCTTGGTAAAGTCTGATGTCCAGACAAAGCATTGTATTCTCTCGTCTTGCTTCAGTTTGTAAATAACCAAAGATTATTCTAAGACTTCTATGACCTCTCAAGTTAAATGGTAAGTGTCATGCTCTGACGATGCATGTCCAGCAGAGAATTAATGCGTTGACTAATGCTTAGGCACCGATGTTATACTGGTTAAGCAGAATTTATTCAATTATGTTATCCACCGTTAGCACTAAATGCTTTTTTCACTTATTTTTCAGATTTGTTATTTGCTTCATATCCCAGAATAGATGTTTAATTTATTGAAGATGCTCCCAGTAAGTAAAGAAACACTGTTAAGTCTCTAGAATGATATAAGTTTGATTATCCTATGACTTATTGTTTTCATGCCTCAACTGGATTTAAATATATAGGTAGTAATAATACAAGCAGGATGTCAATAACATAATCCAAATCTCCAAAAAGTTGGAGAGTGAAAGAAAAGCATATGAATGGCTGATGTCAATTGGTGTTATTTACTTGGAAGCTTTGGAATGTAAATTCGGCAAAAGATATCAGATGTTACATTGCAATATTACCCTTATCCCTTCATCAAAGAAAGCATGTTTACTGGATATTTTACGTATGATGGCGATTGGGATGAGTGACACAGGGACAGTGTTTGAGGTTCATTTCACTGACAGTTGCCTATAGAAACATCAGATTTTGAGCAGGGATATGTATTCAGATTATTTAGATGTCAGCACGATCCAGTGCAGCCAATGGTATGGTCCACATGCAAGCATGTAAGAGAGGGAGAAAGAGAGAGAGAGAGAGAGAGAGAGAGAGAGAGAGAGAGAGAGAGAGAGAGAGAGAGAGAGAGGAGAGAGGGAGAGAGAGAGAGAGAGAGAGAGAGAGGGAGAGAGAGAGAGAGAGAGAGAGAGAATATTGAATTTTGAATACCTCTATCAAATCTCCCTTCTTTCTTCTATGTTCCAGATAATAAAGTCCTAACCTGTTTAACCTTTTACTATAATGCAGTTCTTGAAGTTCAGGCACTATCCCTAGTAAATCTTCTCTGCACTCTTTCTGTCTTATTGATATATTTCCTCTAGTTAGGTGACCAAAACAGCACACAATGCTCCGAATTTAGCCTGACCAATGTCTTAGCTAACTTTACCATAACATCCTAATTCCTGTTCTCCTATACTCAATACTTGCATGCAGTGTAGAGATGGATCGATTGCAATCACTGCACGATGTCCTCTGCCACCCAGGGATCACCTGTTTTTCACACTTTATCAAGGCCCGTAATCTTCCCTACTCCATCGAGGACATCAGGACACTGACCAAACATTGCCAGGTCTGCGCAGAGTGCAAACTGCGCTTCTACCAGCCCAACCAGTCACACCTGATCAAGGCCATTTGCCCCTTTGAATGTCTAAGCATGGACTTCAAAGGACTCCAACCCTCCATGAACTGCAACGTGTACTTCATTAACATCATCGATGAGTACTCGTGGTTCCCCTTTGCTATCCCCTGTCTGGACATGACTACAGCTACCATCATAAAGGCTCTGAACAACCAGTTCACTATCTTCAGATACCCCTGCTATGTCCACTGTGACAGGGGTTTGTCCTTCATGAGCGACAAGCTGTGTCAATATTCTGTCCAAGGACATCGTCTCTAGCCGGACTATCACCTGTAACCCCAAGGGGTTATTTATGAGGTGGAGTGGAGTGAAGTGGAGTGGAGTGGGAGAATGGCATGGTCAGGAAGGCAGTACTACTGGCCTTAAAGTCTAATGGTCTCCCTGTCCCCCACGGGTGAGGTCCTTTCAGAGGCACTCCACAGTATCTGGTCCCTCCTGTGAACAGCCTCCAACAAGACACCTCATGAGACATTGTTTACATTCCCCAGGAGATCGGCATTGGGAACCACCTTAACTACATGGCTGATGTTCCACGAGTCAGTCCTACTCTGCGGGCATGTGAAAACAGAGCATGTGCTAGGTTGTGCGGCTCCTTTTTGATTGCTGCTTCTCTCTCACGGCAGCATTCACTATAGATGATCTTGATAATGTGTAGGGATTTTCCAGTGATGTCTGGGCTGTGTCCATTACTTTTTGGAGGGCTTTACACTCAGGGGTATTGGTATCCCCATACCAGACAATGATGCAGCCGGTCAGCACACTTTCCACCACACATCTGTAGAAATTTGCTCGGATTTCCGATGTCATACCAAACCTCCGCAAACTCCCAAGGAAGTAGAGGCACTGACGTACTTTCTTCACGACACCATTAGTATGTTGAGTCCAGGAAAGATCCTCCAAGATGGTGAAGAGAGAAAAATAAATGCAAAAATTTCCAACATTCTTTACCATCTTACTTTTACTTGTGGTCCCACTTCTCCTACCTACAACAAAACATGGCAGATTTTGCAATGCCATTATTATCTTCACAGAAGTCTCTGACAGCAAAAGGGCATTTTAAAGCTCTTTCAGGCTGCCCTAAATGTCTCCTTTCACTGTTCACCAAAGAATTATATTTGGTTGCCAATATTAGCTAAAGCAAAATAATAATTCTGATGTAACTTCAGATTAAGATAAATTAATAAGTAACTAAAACATTGCAGGTAGTAGTTGGAATCAAGATGGGCTATTAGATGGAATTTCATTATCTTTTCGCTTGATCCCCACCTCTTAAGTATTTTCAGGAAAATATAACCATAAAACCATTTACAGCACAGAAACAGGCCAGTTTGGCCCTACTAGTCCCTGCCAAACATCATCTCTCACATAGTCCCACTGACCCGCATTTGGCCAATAACCCTCCATAGCTCTGCTGTCTATATACCTATCCAACCTTTCCTTGAATATTAACATAGATCTCGCTTCTACCACCACTGCTGGAAGTTCATTCCACACCCCCACCACCCTCTGTATAAAGAAATTTCCCCTTACATTTCCCTTAAATTTTTCTCCTTTTACTCTCAATCCTGCCCTCTTTTTTGAATCTGCTCCACTCTCATTGGAAAAAGCCTATTCACCTTGACTCTATCTGTCCCCCTTATAATTTTGAATACCTCTATCAAATCACCCTTCAACCTTCTACGCTTCAGAGAATAAAGCCCCAGCCTGCTCAGACATTCTCTGTAATTCAAACCCCGAAACCCCGGCAACATTCTCAAAAACCTCCTCTGCACTCCCTCTATACTGATTATATACTTCCTGCAAATCGGCGATATCTAAATATATCCGTAAAGTATATTAATACATTGGTGCTACGACCATTTTCCAAAGATTTCTGTATGAATCACATTTATTTGTTTATTTCTTGCCTTTTGAGTTTAAAGAGACAATGGATTAGATAGTCCCCTCAGTCTGGGAAGAGTGACTGTCCCTGTGGCATCTCTTGCAGTTGAAGGTGATCTGAACCTTTGCTCCATGCTACTCCTTCTGAAGCCTTGTTTTCCCTTTTCATGTCGTGTTTTCTTCCTTTGTATATTTTTGGAGGCCGCTGTAGCATTTCTTATTTCATATTCATCTTATATGATGGAGTTAGAGACCATCAACCATCTATTTTGGCTTACAGAGCTTTCCTGTCCTCTTCCCACACCTTTCTTTTTATCATTCATTAGTTTTCCTGATTCTCCTGCTTCCCATCTACACTATGGGAAGTTTACAGTCACCAATTAATTATCAGCATTGGAAGGAAAGCAGTGTGCCTGCAGAAACCCACAGATTAAAAGTGGCAGCATGCATAGTCCACACAGCCAGTAATCAAGATCAGCTCAAACCCAGGTCACTGGAGCAGTGTGGCAGCAGTACCTGCTGCAGGGCCACCATGGTAGTGCAACCGTGCCATCCTGTGGAGTTCCATTGGCATCCTAAGGGCTTCCTTCCAGCTCCATCTGACCATTTCACAGATTTCTTGGGTACCCAACTGGCTAGTTCCTCAAGACTAGTTCTCTGTAGTGAATGGTTTTGGGTATGCTCCCATTGTTCATCTTGTGAATATGCCTGAACATATCATTGCACTAAGACGCATACACTGGCTGAGTTCCTCTAGCATTTCTGTGTGTTTTTACTACAATCTCAGTGCCTGGAGATTTCTGGGTTTCACATCATTGCATGTCCAGTAAGTTAATGCTGGGCTTTTGTCCACAATCCAGGATGCTAGAATTGTGACTGTGTTCTTCCAGGGTATGTTCAGAATGCACCACAGGCCAAGAACATGGAGGCTGTTACCCTTGGCTGAAATATAGAATCCAAAGCTCACTACCATACAGTAGACACCCATTTGTGCACACCACCTTCTGAGTGCTCAGTTAGTCTATTATTTAACTATATCTCTTCGGTAAGTTTGGAAAGAATTTGGGGCAGGTTTGATGAAATTCAGATTAATTCTGCATCAAGAATGATGTCATTGGTGGAGGATCCTAACCACATACACTTGGTCGCACTCACTAAAACATTATGGTTGATTTTGCTGGAGGAGATTTCAGCAAAACCTTGCCCCTTGGGATTGGTCTTATTCAGGCTAATATTGAATGATATACTGTATCCTGGCATCCATGTGAAAATGGGTGCTTTTCAGCCGTACTCACTTTTGTTTTCCCCCTAAACATAGAGGAGTTAAATAATTTTTTTGTGAGGCAGTATATTCCATCTCTACCCGTGCCAAAGATGTGTTTGAGTAAGGGCAAAGAAAATTCCAAGCAGGCTTGGAGCAAAGACATATCCTTGCTCTGGCTTTACCCTACCCTCAATTTAGTCTATGTGTCGTCTGAGTCCAGCATGCTCGTTGAATGAAGTGATAGGAGAAGGTATTCGGTTCAAGAATCAGTTTATTACACAGCACAAGAATAAAGCTTAACAGAGCTCTGGTTCAGTCGTTAGTTCATAGGTCACCTGCACAGTGAGCTATTCCCCAAGACTGACCTCTACTGTCCAGTCTCTACAGTTTATATAGCTCAACCTTATCATACAGAACAAAAGTTGGCTTCCTTTGCTAGATCTCATTATCATACAGACAGAACAAAAGTTGGCTTTCTTTGCTAGATTTCTTGCATAAGATTTATCACAAGTAATTTCCTGCTCTGCAGATATCTGGGGTGTAGAGCTCCCATCTTAATCCCCAAGGCCAGAATATCCTGTTGTTTTGATCAGAAATCAATTCATACCCCAGATATTTCTAATTATTTCTTTGTTCTCATTTTTGGCCATGTTCATCTGTTCTACTCAACACCTCCTTCTGCCTTAACCTTCCTACTAAATTGTTTCATACATATCCTCTCTTTTGTATTTTGGGAGCAGGCAATTCTAAACCTACTGTAATCAGCCTACTTTGCTACATACTGTGGCTGCCCCTTACTTACATTACTCTTTCCCTTCACCATGAGGTAAATATTAAATTGTTACATAGTACTGGATTCATATATACAAAATGAATAGTACATAAGCATATATTATCAAAAAGGCTGAACCTGTTCAATACTTTGAATATACCCGGTCTGTGCACAAGATGGGAAAGCAACGCACAACAGTTTTCTCTGTTCTCTGAATTTCTCCTGCAGCTCCATTGAGGAGCAATGGATAGCACCAAGCTATCACAGCACCAGTGACCCAGGTTTAAATTTGGTGCCGCCTGTAAGGAGTTTGTTCGTCCTCCCTGTGAGTTGCGTGGGTTTTCCCTAGGTGCTCCAGTTTCCTCCCACCCTCCAAAACAAATGAGGTTGTAGGTTAATTGGGTGAAATTGTGCAGCATGGGGTTCAGTGGCTGAAATCAACACATATCATGCTGTAATTAAAATTTAATTTAAAAAAAATATGAAAAATTACTGAACTACCAATCTACTGCTTCAGAAAGTTGCATTATTTTCCCAGCAACCCCATTCCTCGCCACGTAGAGCAAAACATTTCTAAATTATGCTGTTAATAATGGGGAGGTTTTAACCTTGGGATCGGTTAAGATTAGAAGCAGGAACAAGTGGGTACCATGCACGAAAAGAAACCTGACACCAACTCACACTGCATTTAACCCAATCTCCTCAGTAAATCCCAATGGGAGAGCTGGCTGGTGATTTCAATAAGGTAATCACTCATTAGGAGCCCTATTAACAAAAGGTTGGGACTTTAACTGAATGCACACAGGTTCCCCAAGCTTCTTGGGAGTTGCCAGCGAAACCAAAGTTTGAATACAGCAGCAATCGATAAGGATCGAAAGGTTGACAGGTAAATTTGTCAATAAATTCTGCAATTTTACAATTGCTTTCTCAAAAGATTCTAAGGAAATGTGTCACTGGCAGATTATTTAACAACCTATGAATCTTTTGTTAAAACTTGCTCTAGTTTTGTGAACATTGCAACTCACTTTCCAGATTAGAGACATTTCACCATTCTCATTCAACTCATTACCCTGGGCAACTTTGCAGTTCCGTGGACCTAAGATAGCAAGAATCTCAGGAACCAATAGAGCAGCCATTCATAGTAGACTATATTCATGATGCAGGATGTGCAAAGAAAGCTTAACCTTCTATCATATGTTTAAACATCAATGTCTGAGGAGGTTCAGGGTGTTGCATTAGGCAATTACAAAGGGTAACAGAACACTGGAGCAAAAATATTGCCCACTAGATTTAATGATTTTGTAGTCGACTTCAGAATTCATAAACTCATGCTTGTAATATCCCTTTAAATAGAGCAGCTGAAGATAAATTAGGCATGTCCCCACGATGCCGACTCAGTCAATTTGCTCAGAATTCCAAGCAAGGTATGCTAGTGTTGTGAATGTGTAGCCTTCATAATAGAAATCCTGAATCTACTACCTTATACTGGGCACTCTCTTTCCTCAGGAATTATTTAGCTGTTGAAAAATTCAAGACCCACCAAGCATAACAAATGTGCCTTTACAATTTTATTTTTTGAAAAAAGGTTGTGTATCTAGTAAATTCATAATATTTTTAATGCATAAAAGCAAAATTGATTTTTGTGTTAAAAACATGTTTGAGTTATTCAAGAAACATGGTTTGATATCAACTTCATTTAAATAGCTTTAGCCTGACACAGCTGCATCATGTGTAACATTAAAACCTGGCGTCATGGCCTCACTACAAAATAGGGCATTAAAATTATCTTCAATATCTCCTGCAAAACATTTGCTGGTTTAGTAGATATGACCTAGTTTGGCTTGTAAATAAAAAAAATGCTTGCAAAATAAAAAATGACTTTCTGGTTACTTTATCCCTATTATGAGTATAAATCTACATTGGGGCTTGAACAGAATATCTCAGGGATAGCTTAACCTATATTTAGGTTTACCTTGTGCCATTTTATTTTATGTGCAGTTATTACAGTTCGACATCTGCCCGGAATACAATGAAAATATGCATTCAGGTCAAAAATAGATTAAAGTAGAATATTTTGAACTACATATAGTTTCAAAAATAACCCCGATGAGAACTTTCCAGTAAAGATAGTGAACAGGATACAAGTCAAAAATGGTGAATCAAGCACTTCTACCTGAACATGAACATGCATTTATAACTTTCCTCGTTATAGCATTAATTAAAAACAAATTGAAGTACACCACGGTTACAGGCCCTTCCAACCAATGAGCTCCCAATGCCTAATTAGACCCATGTGACCAATTAACCTCCTAACCCTGTACGTCTTTGGAATGGAGGACCCAGAAGTAACTCATGCAGTCATGGGGAGAATGAACAAATTCCTTACAGACAGAGCAGAATTTGAACCCAGATCGTTGGCACTGAAATAGCTACACTAGAGTCACACAGCTAGCGTAACACTTTTACAGCATCATCGACACAGGTTTGAATGCAGCACCATCTGTAAGGAGTTTGCACGTTCTCCACGTGTCTGTATGGGTTTTCCCCAGGTGCTCTGGTTTCCTCCCACCCTCCAAAGCATACAGTGTTGTAGGCTAATATGGGTATAATTGGGCAGCATGGACTCATGGGTCAGAAGGGCCTGTTACTGTGGGGTATGCCTAAAGTTTTGTTAAAAAAATGTAAGTGCTAAATGGATTAGTGGCCCTATTACCATCCAGAAAAATGGTGCCGTGAGGCTCAATTACTGTCTACCATGTTGATTCAAGATACATAATATTGATTGGACTTGAGGTAATGCACATGAGATCTGAAATGTGCTCTCAATATCTTTTGGGTACAACACGTCACAAATTCCCAAGCTGCTCTGTGACATTGAATACAATTGGAATGTCATTTAATTTAAACAGAAAAATATTGAATCCATGATGGGGACCATTTGCCAATCAATAATGTTCATTACAGAGATTAATGCAATTATTACAAAGTGTGTTACTGAATCCATGTTTATCTGGCAGCCTGACTTTTCACATTCCTCGATATTATTTAGAAATGCTTTTGCTAATTAGATGTACCATTAAAATCAACAGACACACTCCTATTTCTAAAAGGACATTTGTATTAATCATTTCCAAGTCAATTCTGACTATAATATGAAAATATATTAACACGTTGGAGCTATCTTCCTTTTTTCCAGATTAGGAAATACTCATCATGGCCTCCTCCAGTGGTCCCCAACAGATAGTCAATTTGATTCACTCTTCATGATGTCAACAAATAGCCAAAAGCCATACAAAAAAAAGACTATGGGCCCTGATAACATTCCAGCAAGAGTACTCAAGATTTGTACTCCAAAATGTGCTCCGTCTTTGGCCAGGCTGTACCAGTACAGGTACAACAATGTGTAAAAATGCCCAGGTTTGTTCTGTCCACAAGAAGTAGGACAAACTAACCCAGGCATTTACCACATTAGTGTAGTCTCGATCATAAGTGACGGCAAGGATAATTGATGGTGTTGTCAAGTGGCGCCTGCTTAGAAACAACCTGCTTACAAAAGCTCAGTTAATGATGACCTTTTCTAGTTTTCAAGAGTCAGACGAGTTTAAACGTGCCCCTCTCACTTGGCCTCCTCCCCTTACTATGACCATACTCATGCCTTTCTCTTTTCATATACACAAGAAATCTCACCAATCAATGAGTAAAGAGAAGGCACGTTTTTACCTATTGAATATTCACTTCCACAAGTTCAGGTACTAACATTCTGCACAGAAGGTTGTAATTCAGAAGCAGGAGTCCATGTATTGAGTCACCTAGAACATAGTGACCATGGGTAAGCCAGAGGACAAGGTAGCTAAGTGTTATAATCCCATACAAGGCGAGATTACAATGGAGTTCTGCCATTATAAAGCTAGATTTTCAGTCATATCTCTTGAAAAAAAGTGTCAAACAAAGTCATCAGTAATATGGTCTCATATCTATAGCAGAGATTGAAGAGAATTTCCCTGCCAGAAATTTCATAATTTTCCACCACATCAGAGGTTGTCAGGTTGCATTAATATTTTTTTTAAATTTAAACTGCATTAAGACCGTATTGAAAATGATGAAGATGCGACCCCAAAAAGAATTATGGAACAATTATGGCATGTCATTCTAAAATTATCATCTTTATTCTGAATAGCTAACACCTTATTTAGAAACTATAACCCATGGTTCTGGACACGTCACTCAGTAAAAATATCATGTTTACTTTTACTTGATCAATTCCTGTAGGAATTTTGTGCATTTCAACAAGATTACATAGAATGTAGGGTTCTGCAAATTTCACGCTGGGGTTGATTTGAACTCAATGGCTAGTCAATTGGCTCAGATTTTGTGCCAGAGTAAGGTGAAGCCTACCAATGTTCTGAAGTAAACATGAGTACAATCCAGACTGCACATACCAGATTAAACAGAGAAAACTGTTGCTCAAATGGCCTTACCTCTCCACAAACCTCACTGCCATAACTACATGACTTTAAGACTCAACATTCAAATAAATTATATTTGCAGAGTTCATCCATTCAAAGGTAATGAATTTTTAATAGCTTGATAGATCAGAATTACTGCTAAACAACCTGACCAACACTAAAATTCATTCCTCCATTGTTCTTGGACCTTCAGAAAAACAGAATTCGGCATTTTCTTTTAACCTTTTTTGATAGTTGTAGAGCTCGTTGAAAGAACCAAAGACTTGTTGATCCAAACCAAGGCTTTTATTAGCAAAAGACAGGAGCTCTTCGCAGGTGGCCGACCAGTCCGGAATGATCCGACCTGGCTAGGGACACAACCCTTTAAGGCCCAGACAGTAGGCGTGGCTTAGCTCTCAGCCAATCGCTGTAAGCACAGTCTAGATACTGTAACTATATACACTATATACATTGGTGATAGATCTGTACTATTACAATAGTATTGTTAAAATTATTTTGCTTCAGTTGTTCAGTTAATTAGTGCACACCCATATCAATTACAAGTATGCAACTTATCTTTAATTTTATCAGACACAAAACTGTTCATCTGCTAGAGCAAGGCTGAGGAAGGATTTTCTCTTTAATCTATCAGATTCACCTTCATCAGTTCAAAATGTTGATGGTAAAGTGTGTTTTAATTAAAAGCAGTGTTTTTCAAAATCTACTACTGAAGAGTAGCTTAAGATCAACATAACATTGCCGTATGTACATTTAACCTACATGCCACTTACAGGACCTCTGATTTACAGGTACATTCGATGAGTATGTCATTACTAACAATGTGCCATCATCATAGACTTTTCTCATCCTAAAACCCTTTGCTGACGTTGTCTTGGAATTAGTTTGTGCAAAATTTAGTTTTGTCCTGCTCATACAAAAGTAATCAGAAATACTCTGAGGATAATTTTAGTTCAGAGAGAAAAATCAGGCTTTTGTATGACAATCAGCAGGCCTTAATTTGTAATGCTTTTATGCAAATACTCTAAGTGCAATATTTTGACAGTGATCCATTGAGGCTAATACTCCACTGACAATTTACACTTTCGATAGCTAAATTGTCATTACGAATCAATTGTAACACAACTGTAGAATAGTTAATTTTATACAACCTGATAATAATAATAATTTTGGGTTTTAAAATTCAAATTTCTGTTACCATCAAGTAACTGAAAAAAAGTAATGATCTGCAGAAAATGTACAGCTTGCTTGAGCAATGTTGACCATAGGTGAACAATTTATATTTCTTTTGTCCTTACATTTTGTTCTGAAAGTTCTTCAGTTTGTGGCTGCTTTAGTTGTTAAAATGGAATTGTGCTGATTACCTTCACCGTAATTCTTCCAGTTACAATCAATTCCACACTTTAATTCAGTATTTTCTTATGTTCCATTAAAAACTATGTTGAGTGGCATTCACTATAAAGTACACTTCATTACAAAATGCTAAGTGCCTGGTTCCCAAGGACCATGTTATAATGGAGGTTTGTTCCTATTCTTCCTTCTTCTAAAACCTATGTGAATCTTCAAGAATGTTTGGCACAGAAATGAGAAAATCTGCACAGAGCTACTCAAGGACTAATAATTAAAACAAAAATAAATATCTTCTATTATCCTGATCTCTCTCATACTTTTTTATTTTGACAGTCATCACAAATGCGAGTTGGAAGCCATTCACTTCTCAAAATTGTTTCCAGCCCCTCTTCATTTCAGTGGTGTGTGCTAGGGGCAGAACTGTTTACTTTGGGCATTTCTTCTTCTTCCCATTCTCTGCTGTTGGGACTGGTTTACTTTAAACATTCTATCTTTTTGCGAATCAAATTGTGCACCAATAAAATAAAGAATTCATGGCCTCCCCTTTCCAATTACATTAAATCCCTCTTTTCCACTCCTGCGGGTTCAGTTTTTTGTACTGCTGGCCCATTGACAGGCAGGCTTCCTTGATTTGATATAACTATTTTTCTGCAGCTTTGGGTACAAATATTACCAGAATAAAAGAACTGTGATGTAGAATAAAGCTGCTTATTCCAAGTCAGAATTATTCTGTCAGACCATGAGAGGAGAAGGAAAGGAAGCAACAAAGAACAAAAAGAGGGGTAAAAAGAATATTAAAATAAGTAACTTATTCTGTGATTTAAATGCAACTTAAATAACATTTTGATGACAAATTTCCCGTTATGTTATGAGGATGCTTGACACTTTTATGTATTTAAAAAATCTAGAAATGATTCTTAAGACACAAAAATTTGCACCACAATTAAACACAATTTGCCCTAAAAGATGAAAATGATAAAATTTCCAAGTAATTTCACTTAAAAGGTTCTGGTAATTGTGCCACATTGATAGGACCATAATTTAATCCACAAATAAGTCAATCATCAAGCTGAAATTATGTTTCTTGAATGTCATAGTACCTGTATTTAACAAATGCACTAAATGCTATTGACATTAATTTTCATTTGTTACCTTTTGCAGATGAAGACATTATGTTAAAGAATGTCACTGCCGTCGCTTCCTATGTTAGGTATTCAAGTAGCGTATTCATGGCGAAGTAAGAGATTGCGACATTCTGAAATTGCTTCAATTTAGCAATGTATCCTTCTCAGATGTGGAGGGATACTTCACATCTGTCTGACACAATATGATTTGATTGTTATATTGCTAATGTAGCAAATTTATCTGCTTAAGTGTAATAAACACCAAATATTGAGGAGAAAAAAATCACCTATTCTTCTTAAAATGACTTAAAAATGCTGTGAGATAAAGGCAGCATTTTATCAGTCAATATTATTTAGCTCTTAATATTTTTATATAGATCATTGTAAATTGGTATGAAAATTAGTTACTGAGCAAAAACAATCCTTCTTGCTTAAATTACTGGCATGAAATGGAGACTGAACATTTTATATTTTAAATCCACTTCCCTCAACTAATTATTTGGAAGATTTCAACATATATTTAAAATTGATACAGGTTTTAAAAATGTTTTCACTTTGTCTTTTGATACTATTTTTCAAGATAAGGATCAGGTGAAATATTTTAAACATTTATGGATTTTTTTCCCCCATTATTACTGCTCATTAATTAATCAAAGGTCTGTACTACAGATAGATTTGCTTTCTTCCATTTGGTGAGAGAAATTGTTTTTCTTCATCTCTCCAGTTCCCCCATAAATTATTTTACTCTTATTACTTTGCTACATAAATAATCCATTGATACAAAAAAAAACCACACTTTTTTTTGGAGACAAACGCACAATTTATTTGTTCTGTTCACAAATAGTCTGGAATTCCATATCTGTAAATGCCATTGAACAACACAAGAAGCAGAATTTAAAATGTATAACTGACCCAAAATTGTATCAAGATGATGCCATTCAGAATCTAGAAACAATTCTTTTGTGTCAAACAAATTAGTACTCCTTTTGAAACGTTCTTTAGATGGGAGATTAATGAAATCATTAGTTGTCCTCCTGGACACCAGCCTCCTGTTGTGGCAAAGGTAACTGGCTGGAGCAGGCTCAAGGTTGGAGGTTTCCTTATCAACGTGGTGCTGCTGGATCCCAGCCTATTCCGAGATTTATTTCCATCTCACCCTTGACATTTGATGGTATAGAAGGCTTTTTGACTAATACTATCTTTTTACAGATTTTAATGCAATAAAACTGCCTCACAAAATAGTAAAAGTTTACCAGAGGTATCATTTTCCGTCCAGACTCTGAACACACTGGATAGAATGCAGCAATTTCAGCAAAAATCCAAGTCAATCAGATCTAATCACTGTTTAAGCCGGAGCTTTGTTCAACTGTATCTCCAGTATGGTTTGAGATGTAAATGAAATGCAAAGAAGAACAAATCTTTAAATTCTATGATAGCAGTCCCATAGCCATTTAATACTGTAGTCTTATCAGTCAATTATATGCATAGTAAACTTTAGTGGCAGCATCGTTGAACAGTATGGTCTAATGGTGGCTGCAATCCCATGCATTAACAAAACAAAAACTGCTTTCATGGAGTTACAGCAGACTTAATATGTGACCAAGTAAGGTCAAACCCAGTGGGCTTTGCTGATTAAATCCTGAAGATCCATTCTCGTTTCTACAGAAAGATCTCCTTAGCAGTTTTGGATGCTCTTTATGATACATTGATCCACACAGGCTTCCATTAAAACTTTGATGCTTTTATTTTTACACTCAATAGCTTCCGAGCACTGCATTACTCCTCAAAGTGGCGATTAAGCTTTCATGCATTAAGTGGCTTATGTGTGATGGTGGGTTTTGTTTTCTTTCATCTGCACGTGTATTACTGAAAAGTAGGAGAAATGTGCTTTCTGCATTAAACATCACTTCTTTGGTAAAATCAGTTAAATCCAACTTGTTATTTTGGTTTGAAGTTATGTTGTTTGTGAACTTTGAAATAGATATTTATGGAAGCGGGACACACACCGTTAACCGTTTAAATTTTGAGTAGCTACTGTTACCCAATTCTTATTGCTGATTGTGTATTGTTGGATGCGTGACTTGAAAGCATTTATTGAACAGCATAGATTTTTAAAAAAATGGATAGCACTTTTGTGTAAAGCATAAATAGTACTCTAAGATGTGGCAGCAAATTAGATAAATATATAACCTCACTATGTACTGGGATCAGGATTAAGTTTTATACTTCTCCATCACAGACAATTGGAAAAAATAGTGGAGAATACGATCAGTTGTAGTTGTGCACTACTCAAAAGGAGACACACACACGTAGTGTAGTCAGGTTAAAGTCTGAGCTTTATTAGGACTCAGGCCCAACTTTTATACTTGCACTGTTCCCGTCATGGCCTCCCTTGGCTGACGTTACATCATGCATAACAAAAGCAGGTTTCCTGCACACGGGTACTTTCCAGCATAACAATGCCCTTCTTCCCTGCACACTGTCTGTCTGTTGGGTGCGCAGAAAGGCCAGCACAATTTTGGGGTTGTGCCCTTGTCATTCACCCGCCAGTTTGCTTGTTGGGGCCAATGCCAATGCATGGGCTGCTGGTCTTTGGTGGTGCTCGCTGCCTGGAGTGCCGGCTTGATCGGCGTGGCGGTGGGACGCTACACAGTAAACAGACCACTGGAAGGAGTTAGCTGTATGATTTAAATGGCCCTTTCATATTCTATATTTGTACACAGTAGAAATCCAAAAATATGGATTGCTTGGAGATTAGGTTGGTCTGGATTTTCAGATTTTCCGGCAGTAGTTTTAAAATTCAAATTTAAGGAGGAATAAAGAAGAGATGAACAGGTAAATTTTGATAGTTTATTCATTTGCAAATCCAGCATGCTTCATTTTTAAAGAAAAATAAAGTGGTTGCTTGTTGCCGGTCTGCATCTGTTGTGCTTATGTATGCATACAAAAGACCGTTAAATTTTTGAATTTTTGTAAAATCCACATCCTTGGGTGGTCCGGATTTCTGGCATCAGATTTTTGGACTGCTACTGTACCTTCTGATTGTCCAGAACCTGAGTCAATTGATGTCCTCTTCATTATTAGCAGGATGGTGATTCGGTACAAAGTGAAGAAGGCATTAAATATGTCAGAGAACTTGAGTGACACAAATGGACCCTGAATATGGAATGAATGAAAATGTTACTATGAACGAATGATATCATCAAGATCTTGGGGAGGACAGAATAGAGAAAGCAGCAGCAACTGAGGAAAAAGCTATAATATTGCTGTTTGTAGGGCAGGAGGCACCTGAGACCTTGGTGAACCTATTAGTGCCTCATGCCATCAATGAGAGAACAGATATTAAATAAAATCACAAAAAGCAATATACCAAAAAACTCAGAGATCTTCCTTCTAAGTAATATAAGAAATAAAGAATTTGGACTCGATTTGGATGGAGCACAAAAAAGATTTATTATGATAGCCCTAGCTGTAGCAAAAAAATGTATTATGTCAACCTAGAAATTCGAAGACAACTTGAGAATACAACAATAGTACATAGAAATAAATAAATGTATTCCATTAGAAAAAATAACATATAATTTAAGAAATAACATCACAATATTCGAACAAATACGGGAACCATACATGAAACACAATAGAGAAATCCTACCATGGACCTCCGCCACCTAAAATGACAGAAGGAGAAGACAACGAAATGAACTGACTCAGTATATATAAGTAAAAGACAAAAATTTCTTGTTTATTTTTATTAAGTGACGACATTGTTTAACGGGTTTAATGTATCTTATAGATTGAACTTTGAATAAATGGGAAGGAGGAGTGAGGGGGGGAGGGGAAAAAAAGGCGATAAAATGACTATATATTCAAGAGAAAAATGTCTGTATGTATTTTGGTCAGTATGGTTTATAGTGTGAAAAATAAAAAAATTTAAAAAAAAATTTTTTTGACTCTATTTCAAAAGCACTTTATATACTGTAAAGAACTTTTCAACAGCCTGAGGACATGAATTTCATTACGAAAATGTAAGCATTTTTTCTTAAGCCCTAAATTGTCAGTGAACTCCAACAAGTTTGCAACATTACAGCCCCAAGTTTCTGACTACCACTGGCAGCTGAGCTAAAGAATCCCCTCTTCAACACTTCTGCTTCTCCACCTGCCTAATACACCTGAAGGCTCTCTGCAAAGAACAAATATCCAATGATCTCTCTTAAGCCTAGTTTCAATGTTCATTTTTTGTCTGAGGAGCTTTAGGATTATTTTCACCTTAGTGACTTCTTCTATTTGCTTGGATTTTACTCAGGCAGAATTGTGCCATGTCAACTTGTGCTATATTCCAAAATAATTTCAGACTTACCAGCATCATTCTTGGTGACAACTTCTAGAAACCATAGGGGAGAATCTTTAATAGTAAAACAATGCACCATAAAAGGATATGATTTCTTATGGTTATGAAGCATTTGACCACAGTACTTGATGATGGGTGGAGATGGTGGGGAGGTGGAGTGAATAGCTCCTGATGTCATGTTCACTTCCTACCGTTTACACTCAACTCAATGCTCCTTCTCTAATTTAGGTGCTTATGGGCAGGATATTCCCAGAAATCTGTGGGGATGGTGCATTTTTTTCTATGAGGCCATGCACATATTCTTGATCTTTTTTTCCCTCTATCCATTTCATAATCTTATTCCACCACAGAGCTCAGAAAAGTGTTTTTGCTTCAGGAGTCTGGTGTGAGGCATATGGCTTGCACAATGTAGCTGATTAAGCCTCAATAGTGGGAATTTAAAATTTTTAAATTTATAAAATTTTAATTTAATTATTTTGAAATTTAAATTTAGAATTTTAAATTTAGACATACAGCACGGTAACAGACCGTTTCAGCCCGCAAGCCCGTGCTGCCCAATTACACCCAACTGACCTACAACACCCGGTATGTTTTGAATGGTGGGAGGAAACTGGAGCCTGTGGGGAAAACCAAAGCAGACACAGGGAGAACGTACAAATTCCTTACGGACAGCTCAGGATTCGAAGCCTGGTCCCGATTGCTGGCGCTGTAAATGTATTGTGCTAACTGCTACATCAACCTCGGAAAAGACATTACAAAACATTACAAAACATTACAAGACATTACAAAACATTACAAAACATTACAAGACATTACAAAACATCACAAAACCAGTATTGCTTACTCAACCGATGTCAAGGAGAAACATGAATAATTCTTGGAGATTTTACGACCCAACTAGGTGATCAAAACAATTCCAGATTGCTATTTCCCGAGTTGGTAAGAGGACTCAGCTGTAACTATGGTGGCAGAATGGCTGTCTAGTGGTTAAAATTTAGACCATTGATCTGGAGTATGAAGCTTGAATCTTACCAAGACATTGTTAAAACCCTTCCCACAAGCCCATGCTACCCAAGTATATCAATTAACCTACTAACCCATATGATTTTGCAGGGTGGGATGAAACCGGGGTACCCAGAGGAACCCATGCAGTCACGGGCAAAATGTACAAAGTCCTTACAGATTCGAATTCGAACTTGGATCACTAGCAACATAATAGTGTTGCACTAACCGCTACATTAAACATGTCATCCCAAAATCAATACTAATAAATCTGTAATTTGCATCTGAAACTATTTGGATATCCCTGAGATCATGAGTCTACATAAATTCAGGTTTATAAGTTTTTCTTTTCATGTATTTCAATAGAGACTTATGGCAACTTGAATACTTGAATTCTGCCTCAGTGCTCTAAAAGGGGCACTGGTGATATAATCAGACTTGTAACATATTTCATCTCTGCTTCCCATCGAAAAAATTGAAATGCCCTTTTAATATTGTTGCAGCTTGTCAATAAATTTCACAAAAAGTTCCAAGTGTAATGTTGAGGAGTATCAATTTTAACACCTAACGAGGTTTCACTGTACAATACGGGCAGTATAATGACAGTGAAAAAGGAGAAAATAAAATGGAACAAAATCTTTGACTTCATGGTCAAATTCCACAGAATTTCTGCCTTTCCTTGTGAAATTATGACATAAAGTTTGACTGTGTGTTGTTTGTTTGCATCCAAGGTAATGTTCAATTTGTGTGCAGATTATTTGCAGCCTAGGGGGGCACTATTGAAAGGGGCACTATTGCATGAGATGCCCCAATGCAGAAGCACTATCTAGAGTAGGTAGTCACATGGGAGCATCCTGGAGTATCTGGGCAAAACCCACAAGGACACAGAGAGAACATGCAAACTCCACACAGTCAGCACTCAAGCTCAGAGTTTAACCCAAGTACAGCTACCAAATTTTAAAAATTACTAAAAGGCAGCTCAAATTAGATTTTTGACTTCTTTTTTGATGAGGGAGAAAAGCCAGCATGGATTAAAATAGAAATTGATAAAATAGGAGAGAGAATATTGGAAGACTTTATATATAAATGGGAATCAAAATTATTATCTGGGGAGAGGGAAGTGCCTTGTTGAAACATTTGATTGATATTTAGAATAAGGAAAACAGCAAAATTGGGATGAGGAGGGTTATTTGCCTAAAATGCCTTTGATACAGAATCAACTTATTCCATTTTCATTGAATAATCAATTTTTAAAGATTTGGTCTCAGAAAGGAATTAGATATATAGAAGATGGTTATGAAGGAAGGAACAATGTCATTTGCACAATTAAAAATTAAATACACAATACAAAATAATACACTTTTATGTTATTATCAATTAAGGGCTTATTTAAGATATAAATTGGGTCCAACAATGTTATTTCTGAAATGTGGTAATGTAAAAATGCTGATTCACAATAGACATATATTAAAAAATTATTTCAGCTGTATACACCTTATTGAAGAAGGGGACTCCCAAACAGGGGATACATTGGTCCAGACAGCGATGGAAGATGGATTTAAATATTAACATTGATGAACAAAGTGGTCAGAGCTATGTTGAGATAGTGTTACAAACACAATAAATGTTAGATACAGATGAGTTCAATATTATTTTTTACATCAATTATATTTCATCCCACAGAAGTTAAATAGATTGAAATCAGACTCATCAGACCAATGCTTTAGATGTGGCCAGGAGATAAGTACTTTTTTACATTTTTCTTGGTCCTGCCCTAAAATGAGACCCTTTAGGATAAATTTGGCAACTTTTTAAAAACAGGTTACAGGAATTAAATTCCCACAAAACCCAATGTTATTGTTATTAGGTAAAATTGAAGGGACAAGTCCAAAGTTGAAATTATCTATATATCAAAAAGAATTTGTAAAGATTGCCTTGGCATAGCAAGAAAATATATGGCAGTAACATGGAAATCGGACACCCATCTAGGCATGGAGCGATGGAACGCAGAAATACAGACCTGAATTTCTCTTGAGAAGATTACTTACAATCTGAGAAAGAAATATGACATATTTTTGAAAAATTGGCACCCGTATTTACAAATTGAGAGAATTAATTTTCAGATGTTTTCCCTCAGCTTCGAACCTCGTTAATCTCCTTGGAAGTATTAAAAGATATAAATGATTAGACCCGTGTGGTGAGGGGTGCCCTTCAGCAACCAGGTTTCTATTCTTGTTTCCTTACTTTTCTTTATCTTTATTTTTCTAGGTTTTTTCTTATGTTCATTCTTTTCTTTTCTTGGGGTTTTGTTTAGAGGGAGGGGATGGGGTGTTTATACCGTCGTGTATAATGGATTTGATACTAATATTTGACTACTGTAATGTGTATTTTGCTATGATTACATGTATAGTAACACAAAAAACTTTCAAAAAAAAGGTTTAACCCAAGTCTGAAGCTAAGAGAAGGAACATTTATTGCCGAACCACTATGCTGCCCTCTGCCATAATTTATTATGTCAGTAAATTGTTACCAGGAAATATTGGACGAGAAGTGATAAAATTTGCACATATTTGAGAATTGCCGAAGAGGCTGTAACAACACACTTTGCAGCACTCTCAGTATAGCCTGGCTACACAACCCTGGCTTTAAAGGACTATATCACCACCGACTCTTAAAGGGCTAATCACCACTGTCATTTTTATCACAGAAACTTGTAGCTTTGTTGTGAATGCATTTCACCTTCCTCTCTATGATATAACTCTCTGAAACTATTGGCATGACATTCAAACATTGTATATTCTGATCAATTAATGTTCCTAATTTATTAGTGCCCTTACTATTTAAATTGAAAATATTTTTTAAGGCTACAGAATATTGCAGGCAAAGGCAATATCCCACTCGGAGCATAGATGAGCAAACCTGGTCTCTTAAAGAATGTTTAAGTGACAGAGAAGAAAGAGAGAAGCAGGGAGAATTAAGGAGCTTAGAACCTTGGCAGCTCCATTGAATATACTGTATTTATTTAATGGCAGTACAGCTTTGAAAAACCTGTGGTGGGCTTTTAGTTGAAGCTCCAGACCTTTTATTCCATGGCCTCACGCAGCCAGAGGGAGAACTCAAGCACACTCACAGATTGACCCAAAACAAAACTCCCACATTCCACAACGGATTTAACTTATTGCCCGCACAAACAAACACAAACTCACAGGACAGCAGAACCCACCTAATAAAGAACACCCGATGGTGACAACCATTACTGTCAGACCATCAGATGGCAGTGCAACTTTATTTGAGAGGGAAAGGGAACAGAGCTCTCCATTCCCAACCTCTGGATATCCAGCAAATGTTGGCTCCATGGAAAAGTAATAGATCAGCCATCAATGGTCTTACAGTGCTCGCAAAGGTAAGTCATGTAAGCAGTGCTTTCTGTTTCCTTCCCAATTAATTTCCTTTGATGCTTTCTAATGATCTTCGGTTACATTGGCTTGGAAAAACCTAGCAGTCACCTGATCACCAAGAATCTCCTTGACTGCCTGCCTCACAGGAGTGTTTTGTTCTTTCTCACTGTTCCACACACCTCAGATGGTCTCACAGCAATCCTGTCAGATAACCGCCTCACAGAAAGTGCGGTGATGTCAGATGTAAAGAATCCCACCTAGGGCTTTGTGCAAGGGGTAGTGGAGGGGGAAAGACGGGAAGCCGGGTAAACAATGATCCACTTGTCTGCACTGCAGCCAAGAGGAAATGCTACTTCCAGTACTAATTTACAAACAAAATTAAACTTGTTGAAAGACACTAGATAAAACAGAATTGCAGTTTCAACATTAAAAAAAATGAAAACCTGCATTGTAGATGATCTAGTTGAATAAAATTGTTTTCTGATAGGCCTCTTTGATTTTTGAATAGGATTAAAATTATCAATTAAAAACAGAGCACATTGTGAGTGCCTTGTCGCAGGGACAGTCGTTTAGTTTAATGAGAGACCTCCTTAAAATAAACAGGACAATTGAAAATCAACAATCTTCAGTGATAATTTCCACAGATAAAAAGGAAATATTTTTTCCCCTCAAATTAACTCTGATTTTTCTCTTTATACCACTAAATAATAATGAACACCAGCAATTTTGTAAAAACTTGATTTTGATAAATGGAGCTACATCTGCACACAGCCAATATATACTGGTATAAATTAAAGAAGTTTAAAAATGACTTCAAATTGATAATGAACTAAAAGTTCCTCTGATGTAATATCAGAATGAATGAAGCCACCCTATTCAGCAATAAATCTGCAACTACCCCGGATTCTTCCATCTCCATTCTCATAGTCTGAGTCCAGCATTGCTTTACCACTCAACATTGCTTTCACTTTTTCATTGGGTATGAAAAATAAAAGCAAACCATTGCCACTCATTCAAAAACTCAACTTCCATCTTCTACTTCCCCCCAAATCCCTCCACCATGGTTTTGCAGTCCTTTGGTATTTCTTCTCTATTGAAAAGTCATTGACCTGACTTTTAACTCAGTTTCATTTTTCACAAATGCCGCCTGACCCGTTGAGCAGTTCTAACATTTATTTTCAAGTTTCCAGCATCTGCAGTTCTTTAATTTTGATTGTGGCATTTTCAAAGCTGTCCCCACCAGCTCCCTAATACCCATTTGATCAGAAATCACACTTTTGTCACCTTGTTCTATGCTGTGCTCTGCTGAACTCCTTCCTCTTTGACTCATTCATTCAGTCCTTCAGAATCTTTATTTTAAAATCCTTGCCTAAGGCCTTGCTCCAGTTCCCTCATCTGCCTTAAAGTCAACATACATCGTCAATGCCTCAGATATTGGCATGCTTTGCACATTTCTAAAGCTAATCATTAATAAAAAGCTATTCACTTGCCTTTGTCTCACTCTTTAGAACTCACAACTTATCATAATTTTGCTCAAAATTTCTCTTTATTCCTGAACAGTCATTTTTCTGGACACTTCAAGCCAGAAACAATTTAGACAATGGGAGCAAACTGTGACTTATACTCATGTGATATCACCCGCTCTTCTACAGCTAATCACATTTTTAACATGCTTACATGTGTTTATCCAGGTTTCTGGACAACTGTACTAAAGTGTGTGGGAGCAAGAACCAAATTCTAACCATTCTGTGGGAAAATAATTATGCCCAAATTCCCTTCTTATTTATATCTTAAGTTTATGGTCTCTAAATTTAGACATACAGCATTGTAACAGGCCCAATGAGCCCGCGCTGCCCAATTCCTCCCAATTAATCTAAACCCCATACGAGGGTGGAAGGAAATCAGAGCACCTGGAGGGAGCCCAAGCAGACACAGGTGAGTACAAACTCACTTTGCTGGATTCAAACTCGGGTTGCTGGCCCTGTAACAGTGTTGCGCTAGGCACTTCTCTAACAGTGCCATCTCATCTCTTGTACTGATCTCAATAGTGGAAACAATTATTCTACATCTTCCAAATCAAACATATTAACTATCAGTCACTTACCAGAAATCCATCAGTCTTCTGTTTTTTAGAGCACAGAACCAACTTGTTCCTGTGAGATATTTTCCCTTATTAAGTTCTTGTAAGTCCTTTTGGGCTGTCTTCTTATCCTTCTTCTGATGTTAAGACCAGAATTGTCCACAATCAATACTCAGTAGAGTCTAACCAAGATTCTATAAAATGGTAACATACTCTGTCTGCATTTCAGTTCTAGAAATTATTTGGTGTACTTTTCTTGTTTATCACTTTAATAACATGCGACAGTACTTTGTGCTTGAGATGTGTTTACCTGTACCAGAGATCTATCTGCATCTTCACCCCATTTAGTATCATGTATTTCCTTATTCTTCCCGCCAATTAAACCCAACATTTTATAGCAGTTTTCCTTTGTGTGGACATTTGTGTACAGAAATTTCAAAATCATCATATAATTCCAAAGCCCAAGCAGTTCTGCAAATGGCAAACCACAGTGAAGGGCATCAATGATGCAGAGCATGGCAACTCAGCATTCTCTTGAGGTCCCCAACATTGCTGAAGCCTGCTCTAGTCAATTTAATTCATAGTCATGCAGCCCAAACAGACCAGTTCATGCCAACCATTCAAATACCCATTGCATGCTGAGTATTAAATACCCATCTATATTAATCCCTTTTACCGGCACTTTATCAATAAAATTTTATGCCTTGGCCAGCTACTTTGAAAATGTTCTACTCTTACCTGCCTCCACCATTTCAGTTTCCAACCAGTCATTGAGTGAAGTGAAAACATTTTTCCTCAGATATTCTCTATCCCTCTTGTTCTTCACCTTAAACCGACACTCTCTGATTTTGAATATCTCTATTAGAGGAGCAAGTTTCTCACTATCCAGAATCAGAATTTATTGTCATCAACATGTCATTTTTTGACAGCATCACAAGTGCAAGCATGTATATAAACCACATTTCAAAGTAAATAAAAATGGTTCAAGAAAAAGAGAAAGAGAAAATGAGGTCATGCCTGTGGTTCATTTTCATTCCGAAATCTGATGGAAGAGGGGAGGAAGCTGTCCTTGTGGCGTTGAATGCTCGTCTTCAGCCTCCGGTCAGTACCTTCACTCTGGTACCATTGTGAGAAAGGTACCGGAAGCTGAAGACGAGCATTCAACGCCACAAGGACAGCTTCTTTCCCTCTTCATTTCACTCAAAGAGGGCATGGCCTGGGGGGTGGGGGTCCTTGAGGATAGAGCCCACTTTCTCAAGACATTGCCTCTTGTAGATGTCCTTGATGGACTGAAGACTGGTGCCTGTGATGTCACAGGCCGAGTTAACAACCATCTGGAATTTATTTTTCTCCTGAACATAGGCAATTCCATACCAGACCGTGATGCAACTAGACAGAATGCTCTCCATGGTACACACCTGTAGAGGTTTATGAGAGTCTTTGTTGATATAAAAAACCTCCTCAAACTCCTCAGAAACTATAGCTGCTCAGAGATGTTGACACCCAGGAATTTGACTATCTCCACTGCTGATCCCTCGATGAGGACTGGTTCACGTTCTCCTGATTTCCCCCTGAAGTCCACTATCACCTCCTTGCTTTTGCTAAATGAGGTAATTGCCCTCCTATTTTATACCTCAAAAAGATCTCCCTTCATTCTCCTCCAATCTACTCCACTCCACTCTGTGTGATCACAAAATGGGTATCAGACACAGCAAGTGTACAGGACCAAGCATCATCCTAGCCGTGGCAATGAGGTTCCGCTCTCCAGAAATACCTGTGACTCTAATCAAGCTGTTCCAGTACTGCTGCAACACTAGCATTTGTATGACATTCTGAAAATAGCCTGGGCATGTCTTGTTAACAAAAAAGCAGAACAAGATGAATCTAGCTAATTACCACTTAATCAGCCCACTTTTAATCATCAACAAAGCCACAGAAGCTGACATCAATAGTGATATTAAGCTGAATTTACTCTACACACTGATGCCAGTTTGGGTTTCAACAGGACACTCAAATTAAGATCTCATCTCACACTTGCTCCGAACATGAATCAAAGAGCTGAATTCCAGAGATGAGTTAACAGAGACATCAAGGCAGTGTTTTGCTGAGTGTGGTAAAATACGGGGAGTTTTAAGGAAAAACAATTCACAAGGGGAAATGACTGTGGTCCTTGGATGGTTATATCCACCACAGGGACATCAGTGCAGGACTTCCTCAAGTTCCAGGATCAATAATACTTTTTAGTTGCTTCTTCAATAGCCTTCCTTCCATCCTAATGTCAGAGGAAGGGATATTTATTGATGATTACACAATGACCCAACCAGTTTTAAGTGTAGGCTGAGAAAATGGTAAGAAACAATGCCACCACAAATGGCTATCTTGAACAATAGCAATACCATCACCAGATTTCAGATACAATTTTGGATTTATTGTCAGAGTACATACATGACATCACATACAACCCTGAGATTCTTTTACCTGTGGGTGAGGCAGAATTACCATTTAATAGTAGTACAAAGAACTGTACTCAACAAATAAAGAAATGTAAACAAACTGACTGCAATAGAGAAAAAAATCAATAAAATGCAAAAGGAAGAGTCCTGAAATGAGTTTCTGTTTAAGTTTGTTTGGTTGAGTCTGATGGGGAAGGGGTAGCACCTGAACCTGGTGGCACCTACTCCTCTTTCCTGATGGTAGCAGTGAAAATAGACCATGTGCTGGATGATGTAGATCCTTAATAGCAGCATTCTTTATAGATGTTCTCAATGGTGGGGAGGGTTTTGCCTGTGATGTCCTGGGCTGTGTCCGCTACCTTTTGCAGGGCTTTCCATTGAGGGGTATTGGCATGCCCATTCTAGGCTGTGATGCAGCCAGTCAGCACACTTCCCACCACACATTTGTCGAAGTTTGCCCAGGTTTCTGATCTCATTCCAAACCTCAGTAAACTCCTGAGGAAGTAGAGATGCTGACGTGCTTTCCTGCACTTAATATTAGTATGTTGAGTCCAGGAAAGATTCTCCAAGATAGTGACTCTCAAGAACTTAAATTTGCTTATACTCTTCATCTCTGATCCCTCAATGATCACTAGATTGTACACCTCTGGTTTTCCCTTCCTGAAGTCAATAATCAGCTCCTTGGTTTTGGTGACACTGGGTGACAAAGTTGTTGTTGGTGGACCATTCAGCCAAGTTTTCAATCTCCCTCCTGTATGCTGCCTCATCACCCCTTTTCATACAACCTAGAACCGTGGTATTGTCAGTAAATTTGTAAATGGTGTTGCTGTTGTATCGCGTCACACTGTTGTAGGTGTATAGCGAGTAGAGCAGGGGTCTGTGTTGCTCTGGTACTGATAGAGATTGTGGAGGAGATGTTCTTGCCAGTCCTCCATGATTGTGGTCTGGAGGTGAGGAAATCCAGGATCCAATTACACAGTGGAGTATTGAGGCTCAGATCTTGGAGTTTGCTGATCAGCGTTGAGGGGATGCTGAACTGTAGTCGATGAAGAGCATTCTGATGTATGCATCTTTACTGTCTAGGTGTACCAGGGCTTTGTGTGGAGCCAGTGAGATGGCATCTGCTGTAGACCTGTTCCTGTGGTAGGCAAATTGGAATGGATCCATGTCCCTTCACAGACATGAGTTGATATGCTTTAACACCAGTAAAACACAAAATTCTGCAGTCACTGGCTTTAAAGTAAAAGAACATTGCTGGAGAAACTCAGTAGGTCAAACAGTGTACTTTATAGAGCAAAGAAAACAATACATAACCAATGTTTTGGGCTTGAGTCCTTCATCAAGGTATGGAAAAATGTCGGCAGGTGTCTAAATAAAAGGATAAGGGGGAGATGTGGTTGCAAAGGCAGGAGGTAATAGGTGCAGAAGGGAGGGAGGGCACAGCAGCAAGCAAGGGCAGGAGGGATGTCTAGGTGAATAGAGAGGAAAGGGGATGGAGAGCTGACTGGAGGAAGGGAATGGAAGGGAAAAAGAGATCAGGTTATCAGAAACTGGAAAAGTCGATGCTAATGCCATCTGGCTGGAGAGTGCCCAGATGGAAAATCAGATATTGTTCTTCCAATTTATGGGTGTTCTTGGTGGGCAAGTACATGAGGCCCAGGACAGACATGTGAGTATATGAGAATATGATGCAAAACTGAAATTGTTGGCCACTGGGAGGTCTCTGTCACTGGTGTGGACAGAGTGAAGGTGCTTAGCGAAGGGATCTTCCATTCTGCGCCCAGCCTCTCCGATGTAGAGAAGGCCACAAAGGGAGCATCAGATGCAGTAAATCAATCCTGCAATACACAAGTGAAGTGCTGCTTCACTTTAAAGGCCTGTTTCGGGCCTGGACTGGGGTGAGGGAGGAGTTGTGGGCGCAAGTGTGACACCTTCGCCACAGGGGAAGGTGCCGGGGCAGGTTGATTGGTGGGGAGGCCTGGCGACATTTTTCCATACATTGATGAAGGACTGAAGCCTGAAACGTTGATGATGTATTTTTATCTTTGCTATATAAGGTACACGGTTTGAACTGCTGAGTTTCTCCAGCATTGTGCTTTTTTTATGCTTTAACACCAGCTTTTCAAAATACTTCACCACTATGGATGTGAATGCCATTAGCCGATAGTCATTTAGGCAGGTTACCACCCTTTTCTTGAGCCCTGGTACCATATCTCCCTACATTAATATTCTGGGAATTTCTATTGACCAAAATCTAAAATGCACCAGCCACATGAATACTGTGGTGATTCGAGCAGGTCAGAAGGAGGGTAAGGTCTTTCCACCATCCACAAGGCACAAGTTAGGAGTACAGTGGAATATTCTCCACAATTCCCAAAATGCTTGAAAGCCTCACACCATCCATAACAAAGCTGCCTGGTTGATTGGCATGCTACCTACTGCTCAAAACACTCACTCATTTTATCACTATAATGCACGGTGGCATCAGAGTGGACTGTCCACAAAATGCATATTAATTACACATCCAGATAATATGACAACATCTCCCAAACCCATTGCCACCAGAAAGAAGAGCAGCAGGTCCATGGGATATAACCACCTGCAGGTTCCCATCCAAGGTCCACACAATCCTGACTGAAATATTTTGCCAGGCCTTCAGTGTTGCTGGATCTAAATCCTGGAAATCTCTAAACAATAGCACTGTAGGAGTGCCTTCAGCAGAAGGATCGTAGTAGTCCAGAGTGGTACTTACCACTACCATCTCGAGCAGTCAGAAAGAGATAATAAATGCTGTCGTTCCGAGCAATGCATAGATCCAGAAAGCCAAAAAAAATCTGGCTTCTGCCATCAGATTCCTGAATAATAATTGAACCAAAGACACTGCCTTACCTTTTGTGCACCATTATTTTATTTTTTAAAATTTATAATAATGTTGAATGTTTGCACTGTGATTACTGCTGCAAAACACCAAATTTCATGACTTGTTCATGACATTAAATTCTGATTCAGATTACCTGCCCTTAACCAATAGATCATGTTTTCTGGCATAATCAGGTTACTAACTATACTCCTATCTTTCATCTCACCCCACATGTCCTAACCAGAGTCAAGTTTGCAATGCAATTCCTTACCAAATATTATGTTTAGCTCATTACTCTTATCTACCTTGATTTTTCACAGATTTCACTTTATACACACCTCCACAAACCCACACATATGCACACACACACACACACACACACACACACACACCTACACCTCCATACAGACAAACAGACACACACCTACACACCCACAATACACACACACACACACACACACACACACACACATTCTCTACAGCATGCATAGATGTTTAATTTTGAGCACGTAGTGTAGACTGGCATTTGCACACAGTATAATAAAGTGTTGGATTGTCAGAGGTGTCATTTCTTGGAAGTAATACAAATTTAACATCTGTGATGATCTGTGTAGGTAGGATTATGTAGGATTCATGTTTTAGATTCCAAGAAAGTAAAATGTTAAATCTGACCTCAGCCATCCTGGACTAAGAAGAGTGGTGGAAGCAGAGTCATTGATAGCCTTTAAGAGGTGTCCAAATGAGCACTTAAATCACATTGGCATTGCAGGCCAAGTGCTGGAAGAGGGGATTAACATGGATGGGGCTCAGTGGTCAGTGTGGATGTTGTACTGAATGGTCTGTTTCAATCCTATATCCTATAGGCTTTTCTTCACCCTTCAGTGATCTGATCTGTGCTACACATGTAGCCATTGGGAAACCTCTGACCTGGGCTGAGTAGTAAGGGCCACAGTCTGGTGACATGCATAAATAAGAGAAAGAACTCAGCCAAATAACTGCATCCTAGCAGGAGTCAGCAAGGCACAAACTCTTATTAATGGTTTAATTTTGTATCAGTCTACAATACTTTGTGAATGGTTGGATCATGGCAGCAAATTCATCACATGTAATATTAAGAACTAAACTGACATAGACACACATCAATACAATGTTTGGCTTTAAAACATACACAATAATGAAGCAGATAATGCTTACTACCTTCATGCTTACATATGACTTGTACAGAGTACGTTATAGATTTAATTATATTTGAGTTACCTGGTGAGATAAACTGCAATAAATTTTATATCCCACTGGTACTCCTCATGTATAATTATCTGTTGCACTTTAATTGCTTGGTTTCATTAGAATAAAACATCTAATGAGCATTCATGTTGAGTTGGTGAAATATATTATTGTAGTAAGCATGTGCTCCATGTATTTAATCTTATAATTTCTACATTTTATCAATGTACAAAATTCAACAGATTTAAAGTTCCTTTTTTGATAATGGATATTAGCAAATGCAGTTGAAAATCCACACTCTTTGCGAAATAGTCTGTTTGTGAAGCGTTTTTTAAAAAAATGTCACCATGTAGGTCCAATAAGGATTACCTGTAGGATGCAAGCTTAAAAATAAGATGACTATCCACAGCATTTCTTTCAACCCACATGCAAGCTCGGAAAAATGTGTGGAAGGCAGGCTGCCACAAATCTCAGATACCTCACATTCTTGTTTGAAAAACAGGCTAGCATTGTCTGCAAATTACTTGCCTGTCATGCCCTCTACTGGCTGCAAACATAAATGCCTTAAAAAAAAATTGACATCTCCTTTGGTAATGTTGATTCTTTCTCAGTCCCCTGGGAATCCTGTTGTCCACAGTAAAAATTAATTTACCTACCCCAGTGTGAATCTGCCACCTGCTCAACATTTCACATCAAACTCTTAGGTGTCAATAACCACTTCATGATTGTTCTGTTGAAATTGGGTTATGTATTCAGGGAGCACAAGCGTCTGCTTGCACTCAGCAGAGAATCAGTTGGGTGCAACGACTGCAACTCTCCATCCCAACAAAAATCACAGGTGTCACCTTCTTGGAAAAAAAGTAAGCACAGAGTAGACACTGTGGGTGGGACATAGAGGGTCCAGGGATTTCATTAAGATATACTTATGGTGAGTATTACCTGTCTCAGGTGTGTCAGTGCTGCCACAGAATCTGGAACCTTATTAATAGTGTTCCAAGGGAAGCATTATCCTGTCAGCACTGACGGATCATTATCGGCCAGCCCTGGAACAGCAGGCAAATTAAAGTGGGACGTTGTGCCTTTCAGCAGTGGACAGCAACGCCGAGTAATGGAAATTATTTTTCAGATGTGCATATACAGTAAAACACCTGGCATGTGGCACCTATGGAGATTGGTGGATGCCACATAAGTGTATTTTTCGGTTGGTTGAAACTTATTCTGACAATGCATAATACATCTCCCTTAAGAATGAACAGTTTAAAAGGCAAAAGGCAAAAATAATATACTGTACTTACACTGAACTTGCATGAATATATAGATCTTACTGCATTTTACTTTGTGTTCAGTCATACTCTGAAAACATTTAACTGTTGCTGCATCTGCAGGTTCTTCCTCCTCCATGGAGCCGCCCAAAAGATGAACAATAACATTATAGATAATTAATCCCCTCTTCCCCCATGCCCTAGTTTATAAATAAAGTCTCCGACCGGGGTGGGGTGGGGGTAGGGGGGAGGAGTGGCTCTTACTAAGCAGGGATAAGGAGATACTTTAAGAGGCATCTCAACCAGCTCTTCATCCTGGCCAATGCCATGGCTGTTTCACACAACTTGATTCAAACATCAAAGCAGTCAAGGCCCTCTGCCTGCTGAATAATTGCTCCCCTCTTCACCAAAGATTTATGTGTTAACTCAGTGAACATTTACTCTTACAATTTTAAATGTATGTTTTTTAACCTATTATTTTATTCTTATTTACTTTAATATTTATTTTTCTCGATTTTTTTTTTGCTGGTTGCTTGAAGCTGCCAGTTGCTTGAATTCCAGATACCAGGGGCTTACTGTTCAATGAAGGAACTGCCATGGATAACACTTTTCAACTTTGCAATTTAAGATAATAAGCAACTGCTACCCCTCCACCATGTCTCTTCAACAACAAACTCAATCAGGGACTCATTTAAGGACTCTTACGTGTGCACTTTACTGATTTTAAAAATTGTCTCTGTATTGCACAATCAGTTCGTTTACATTTATCATCTGTTTACAGTTCTTTATTTGTTTACATGTATATGCTGTGTACAGTTATTTTTGTGCAACCAATAAGTGGTAATTCTGTTTTGCCTGCAGAAAAAAAAATAGAGGAATGTAGACCATGTGATGTCATGTATATACTCTGACAATAAATCTGAAATCTGCTTATAAATTATAGGCTTGTGTCATAAGTGATTGGATAAGAATATAGAACTTAGCCATATCTAGCTTTGGAAAAATACATAAACTATCAAATATTGTCTTAGAATAACTCCAAAAAATAACCTTGAATTATAAGCTAAAAAAAATCATATCACAAATGGAGTATTGTACTCTATATATTTATGTGAATTCTAGATTAAATATCAATAAAAAGTATAGATTTAAATTACCTCTATTAGCTCTATATTAAATATTAGTTCACTGCTGAGGAATAAGTTTTTTTTATGCAAGTTTTTCACCCATGTCTTACTCAAGCAATTCTATCAACACATGACACGTGACAGTTTCTTCCCACACTGTGTGCATCATCGGTGACCATGCACAAAAATCTCAACCAACAGTCAGGATGCAGGTTAAAAGTAAATCCATAAAGGCGATTATGACAAATCTCTCTGAAGACTTGACCAAACATGCTCCAACATAAAAGAAAGAAATTATATGTAACCTGAAGAGAGAAAGAATTGATCAACGAAGAGCTTTGTAACTGGAAATAATGGTAGAATTAAGTGAGACTATTGGTACTTTGTGAAAGTTTCTTCAAAGGAGTTCTTTAACATCTTCTTGAAAGTCCACAACTCCCTGAAAGTAGCAACAGTGACAGAGTGGTAAAGAAGTTACTAAATAAACAATACTTTACAGGAAGGTGTGTTGCAGCTGTATAAAATGTTGGTAGGTCACATATGGTTACCAGATTACTGGAAGAATGTTGAGGCTCTGGAAAGGGTGCAGAAGTTCACCAGGATGTTGCCTGGATTGGAGAGTATTTGGTTCTAGGAGAGGTTAGGCAAACTTGGATTGTTTTCTCTGGAACATCGGAGGTGCAGGGGTGACCTGATGGAAGTGCATAAAGTCATGAGAGGTACAGTATAGACAAGGTAGAGAGCCTGTCTTTTTCTCAGGGTGAAAATAGCTTTAAGGGAAGTGGGAGAAAGTTTAAAGATTTACAAGACAAGTTTAAAAAAAATGCAGGGCATGGTAAGTGTGTGGAATGCAGGGGAAGTTTTGAAAGCAGATGCAATGGGAACAGTTAAGAGATACTTAATCAGGCAGGAAATAGAGGAATGTAGACCATGTGCAGCCACATCGAGATGTCTCCAAAAAGACAGAAATCGTGGGCCTCTAAGAAACTCTTGAACAAACCTACCATGGATCAGTGATTGACAGAACTTAACAGGAACAGGCCATTCCTTTGTGAACTGAGTGAATATTATGGCTGGATGTGGTCCAGGCAACACCTCCCCTGGTAAGCCACACCATCTTTTGGTGACTGTCACCAGGCTATCTCTGTTAGAAAGAGGTGTCAGAGATATACTAAACACACAAAGATGTTCTGTCAAAATCAACAAAATAGAGTTTACAGTACTCAATTTTACGAATTTTACGCTTTACGAATACTCAATTTATGAAAATTCACTTTTACGAAGAAACCTGTGTTTGCTACCCAAAAGAAATTTGAATAGGTTTTGAATGGGATTTTGCTTTTACGAAAATAGCCTTCAATAGTAGTGAATGGGTCTTTGCTTTACGTTATTCTGTCTTACAAAAGGTTTCATAGGAACGCTCTATTTCGTAAAGCGGGGTATAGCAGTAATGTGTAAAAAACGGAGGTCATTTAGTTTAGTAGAAAAAAATAGCAAGAAAGAATATTTTGCAAATGGTAAGAGGTTAAAAGGCATTAGTATTCACGGGATCTGTGTATTTTAGTACCCAAATCACTAGAAGTTAATGTGCAAGTAATTGAGAAGGGAAAAAGCATGTTGAGCTTTATCACAGGAGGATTAAATTATGCAGCATTGAAATAGGGGTTTCAGCCCACCTGAGCTGACCATCAGCACCTATTTATAATGCTCTCATCAACTCCCTAGATATTCCACTCTGTAGGGGCAATGAACAGAGACTAGCTAACCCACAGACCAGCATATCTTTGGGATAAGGGAAGACACCGGAGAGCCCAGCAAAAACCCACACAGTCACATGGAGAATGAGCAAACTGCAGCCGGAGGTCAGGATTGAACCCTGGTCGCCAGTGCTTGAGGCACCAACTCTACTCACCATGTCGTGCACTACCCATGTCCTTGAGTACAAGAATGGAGACATCTTGTTCTAATGATATAATACCTCATTGAGATTGATCCAGAATATTGTGTAGAGATCCTTTCTTCCCAGTTAGAATGAGAGGTGAACCCATTGAAATACACAACATTTTTATGAAACTCGACTGGGAAGATCTTCATTTAATGTTCCCCCCTGTATGAGGTGCTCAGAAGCAATGGTCACAATCTCAAAAAATGCATCACTGATTTAAGAGAAAGATGAGAAGCAATTTCTTCCTCTAAGTGAATGGTGGTGCCCTGGAGAGTGTTACAGGACAGAGAGACCTCAGGGTACAGGTACATAGTTGCCAGAAAGTGGCAAACAAAGTGGTGAAGCAGGCATTTGGCATACTTGCCTTCATCAGTCAGGGCAAGGAGTTCAGAAATTGGGATTTTACAGCTGTACAAGACATTGGAGTATTGTGTGCAGTTCTGATCACTAAGCTGGAAAGGGTGCTTAAAAGATTCACAGGAATGTCACCAGGACTGGAGGACTTGAGTTATAAGGAGGGACAGGATAGAAGAGGACATTTTTTTCTGGAATGATGGGGCTGAGAGGTATATTCATTTATGAGATAAGGCAAAGTCTTCCAGTTTAACATTTGGTGCTCCATGGTTACATTGGGGCCTCCTCAACAATAGGGAACCTAAGAGAGTTTGGTGACAGCCCCTGCAGAGCACCTCCATTCAACCCACAGGGGGGAGCAATGAACGTCTAAAAAGGGCAACATAAGTTTGAGAAGAGTTAAATCAACTTGCATCTAGACACACTGCAACCGTCAAGGCTTAATTCTCCAATTTTATATAATGAATTTTCCTGTTTGTGTAGACCTAGCCAGCTCTGATACAAGGTCTATCATATGTAGCATTTACAGGCAATCCCTGAGTTACAAATTAAATCTGTTAAGTTTGTCTTTAAGTCAAATTTTTAGGTAAGCCAGTACAGTTACATATGGTTCTTATTTAGCGTCAGTGGTCAAATGTTTGACTTAGTACATGGTATATATTTTATCTTTCTATGTATATAAAACTACTGGAGTCAATTTCTTGAAGTAGGCATCAAGGGAGGTTTGTACAGAGCTTTTCTTTTTCTCATCATAAATGACCATGGGGCAGCTGAGGCCTTTGCTAACTGCACGGTAAACTTTGATGAACCACTCTGTATCAGGATCTTGCTCCTTCAACTTTGCCATCCCTCCTTCAATGAGAGGAAAGGCTTCAGCTGACTCTTTTGCCAAAAAAAAATTCTGTTCTGGAGTTTTTAGGTCCCAGTCTTCTTCCTCAATGCTATCATCTGCTGCTCTACTTCCATGAGGTCTTCACTGGTCAGTTCTTCGGCATAAGAGTCGAGTAACTCTACGACATCATTTTCACTGATGTCTAACTGCAGTCGATTACCAGTACCAGCCACAGTTTGCCTGGCTTCAGCGATGTCGTCAGAAAAGCACAATTTGACTTAAAAAGACGGATGGCGTTCTCCTTCCTCGAGCCGACGAATCGCTAAAACTGTGTGAGTCCATTCGTAAGTATGAGTTAGCATAAATTCCTCTTACTAAAAGGATATAATAACTTTTATCCCTTTTAATTGGATATTATAATCTGAATTTCCTTATATAAGCTTCCTAACTGGCTCAATTTTTTCATTTCAGTCTACCATTGCCATTCAACCCAATACTGCACTCTATATTCAATGTTATTATTTTTTATACCTTTTATTTTTTAACAGAATTGAAAGATAATCTGATAATTAATTGTATGATTCCTCAAACAGTTCCTTAAATATGGGTGATACTTATTCTACCTTATTCCAATTTACTTTTACACGATCAGTCATACTTGGAAACTTTCAATGGCAGTTTTATACGTCTCCAAGCAGCTAGCTTTCCCGAGAGTTACTCAGAGTTGTACTATTCTTCTTAGAATGAGTGGCTCAAAACCTTTCCTCATCTTGGATACCGTGCGCTGGCCATTACTGACGTTTCTAGTGTTAAGCTCAGTATGCTGGTAGTTCTATGTGCATGTTCTGAGATGGGAGTCTTTCTGCCCCTTGATGCCTGCGTTGTAGCGCTCAACTCATTCTGAGGCCTTCTGTGAGTGTGTTGCCAAAGCCGCAGGGAGCTCATTACCATCCAGCAAAACTCTGCAGCAACAACATTACCATCCTAAATCCCATGGCATGTGTTTTCATTACACAATGAGTAATGTAAAACAAACTGAAGGATGCTGGCGGAAATGTTTTGCTTTGATACTACATCAGGTCATTGCTTTTGTGAATAAAGAATCACTAACTTGTCCTGGCTTCCTGTGGTGGGAGCCAGCTACACGTTTTTGAAAGTTACCACATGATAATTGTAATTTAGAAAACTGTCCCTGAAATTATGGCAAGTGACAGGGCATTCAGAGTCACAGATTTCATTTTTTTCACTTGTATTTTTACTGCAATGTAGGAAGTTGAAAGTAAAGGCCCGTAAAGTGAAGCAAAGGAAAATTTTAGTGATCAATTTACTGCATTGTTTCTGAACCCTGTAAAATTGCACTGTTTCTGCACCTGATGTGCAGAAACATGTCAGTGCCAGGACGTGCCAGATGGAGTCCAGCAGCACACATTGCATGTTTAGACATTACTTCTGAGAAACTCAGTCACACGTTCATCCTTGATTCCTGATGAAGGGATTTTGGCCCCAAAAGTTGACAGCTTATTTCTTTCCATGGTGCTGCCTGACCACTGACTTCCTCCAGCACTTGGCAAGCTGATCCAGTTTTCCAACGTCTGCAAACTTCTTGTTTACCTCCATACTATAACCTTCCAACCATTGTGCCCTTTGCCCCAACTAATGATGACAAGTATTCTCAATGCCTTTCTTCACCACTTTATCCTCCACCTTCAGAGATGTTTTGACCTGTACACCAAGGTCCCTCATCTGTTTATCAAAACGCTCTTGGGCTTTCCCATTTATTATGTACGTGCACCCTTCATTAGTCTTCCCAAGTTTCAGTGCCTTGCAATTATGAGGGTGAAATTCTATCTGTCATTGTTTCACCCATTTTACCAACAAGCCAATATTTTCC
Organism: Narcine bancroftii; assembly: GCF_036971445.1. Lineage (NCBI taxonomy): Eukaryota > Metazoa > Chordata > Chondrichthyes > Torpediniformes > Narcinidae > Narcine > Narcine bancroftii. The sequence continues at coordinate 66,943,971 of NC_091470.1, forward strand.
AGTAATCTAAAACTGTAAGCCTTCTCATTATCAACAACATCACACATTTTCATGTAAGCTGCAATTACTACGCACATATTCGTTAAATATCTACCCTTGAGAGACCCTCATAAGATGTGGATCCAATGTTTCCGAAGCTATAGGTAATTTATCTTTGACCCTCAATGGAAGATGGTGCATCCTCACCCACACCTCACTCCTCCAGCTCTGGAGATGGTACAATATTAACACTTTGGAGGAACAAGGTAGAAAAGCTCAGCAGAGGGATAACCAAAATCATCTGGACGAAATGGAAACAGACAGAAGGTTTTGATAAAGATGGAGCAAAAAATTTGTCAGTCTTGTCATAGTTATAGCACAAAAATAGGCCTTTTGGACCTCTTGTGTCTGTGCTGGTGATAAAGTAGCTACGTTCTTACTAATCCCATTTTCCAGCACTTTGTCCAAAGCATCAAGTGCTCACCTAAACAGTTGTTAAGTTTTGTGAGAGTATCTATCTTCTCTAATCCCTCAGGGAGAGTGTCAAGCTTGATCTTGCCCGTTGCCTTTGACTAAAGGAGGAATGTTACCAGACCCACTTGTGATAAGGGAAAGTACTTAATATTCTAATCAAATTCAAAATCACATCTGATATTTGCCAAACAGGTCAAGTGAAGGCCATTGACAGATATGGCTGCAGCTTTAAAGAGAACACAAGCAATAACACCCTGCACATATTACATGTCACATTGGCTTAAGTTCAGCTTTTGTCCACTTCCGTAATGCTGTAAGCACTCCATTCAGTTTTTAAAAATAGATTGTCATTAAACAGTGGTGCATGATAGAATTACAAAGAACATGCATTAAGTCTCTTCTGAATCAACTATTTTGCAAAGGTGTACAGTGGAGACTTATCTGCAACTAGTCTATGGCCCACAAGAGGGAGAATGGGACAGAGTCCACATTATGGAGTTATAAACTGTAACGGCTTTCTAAGAAAGCAGGGAAAGAAACGGCACGAACTGCTCGGATTCTCAATTGTCTCACGCACAGAGGCAGGAAAATAGTTTAGGGTTTTCTGGGGTTGTGGAATGTATCATGTAAATGAAAATTATTTAATTCTTTTAAATAAGCATTCTTAGATTGAATAAGCCAATTAAATAGTTTTTTTTCCCACATTTATTCATCGCATTTTGACTTTTATTCCAAAATAGTTCATTATAGCTTTTTTGCTTCTTCCAACAATTATTTTAAGTGCTAATATGTTTTTCTTTAACCCTAATATCTCAGAGAAGTAGCCATTGCTCACTTGATGCTCCTGACAGTGAATGCGGGGTAGACTATACAACTTTGTAAAATCCAAGGAGGACTTAGCTCAGATATTTGAAAGAAAATTCAAATGTATGTGTATATTATAAGTAAATGCAGTTTGGATTTTATCATTCTCCAACATTGTCAGGAGAAGCATTAAGTAACTACCAAGAACATAAATGTAAAAATGTAAATAAATAGGCAAAAATCTATTTTATTAGCAATTTAAATCATAATTATTATATGAATTTACTGTTCAAATGTGTGGTATTAGTGATTTCCAATTAGAGACATTCACTACTCTTCAAATAAACTTGCTGAGTTTCATAAAAGAACAAATACCAATGGAAGCCCCACCTCAGCAACATAATGAAAAGTAAGAAACAATGAAGCAGAACAAAGAACAACATTTTCTTTGTCAACATCTCTGAGGATCTGTCCTGGAACCTCAATGTCCATGCAATCACAAAGAAGGCTCGCCAGCGACTATACTTTGCGGGGTGTCTGAGGAGATTCGGTATCTCACCGAAGACTCTCGTGAACTTCTACGGGTGGACCAGGGAGATATTCTGCCTGGTTTTATCACTGTCTGGTATGGAGGTGCCAACTCTCAGGACAAGAAGAGACTCCAGAGGGTTGTTAACTCGGCCTGCAACATCACAGGCACCAGACTTCACTCCATCGAGGACCTCTACATGAGGTGGTGTCTTAAAAAAGCAGCCTCTATCCTCAAAGACCCCCATTACCCAGGTCATCTTCACTCTGCTGCCATCGGGAAAAATGTACAGGAGCCTAAAGACGAGCACTCAGTGGCACAAGGACAGCTTCTTCCCTGCTGCTATCAGATTCCTGACTGATGAATGAACCAAACACTACCTTACTTTTTGTGCACTGTCATTATTATTATTATTTTATTTTTATAGTAATGTTGTAAGATGTTATAATACGAACGTTTGCACTGCGATGCTGCCGCAAAACATCGAATTTCATGATTTGTTCATAACAATAATTTCTGATTCTGATTTATTTAATGTTAGTAACATTTCTGAATTTTTGACAGCTATTGCTGGTGTTTGGTTTAAAACATTTGTGTCAAGCTAATTATTTTTTTATGAAAATGAATATGATTCTATGCTTTTTAAAAAAAATAAGCCAATTAACAAAACTATTTGTTTACCCAGTTTGTCATTCTACTAATATGTATTTACAATATTCATATATATCTGATGAATCTGAGACTGCAATGGTGTTTTGTTATTTTCAGGTACTTCAATTGGCATCTCTTTTTACAGTATTAAACACAATTGTGCCTTTGTTTCTGAGAAGTCTCCAGCATTCACCTGATTCCTGTGGAGAGTTGACTTTCAGTCAGAGAAAGTTCCTGAACTTAATGATTTATGGCCTTCCCCAATTAGTACTTAACAACAACAATTCATGCTTTTTTTTAAAGTCTGAGATGAGTACGAGCCTAATAGGGCTGTGATAAAAGGGCAAAAGGCACTAGAAGAAGCCAAAGGAGGATTAACAAGCTTCTCCATTTATTCTCCTTCCTAACAGCTGAACTGTTACGCTCTTCAAAAGATCCCGCTCTGAACTCTGTCCAGACTCTGCAGGCTCCAATGGACATCTTCAAATACAAATAATAGAGGAGCAAGAGCTTCCTCTGTGTGATGCCAAAACCAACAAAACCTCTTGGATCAGGTAATAAAACTTCAGCTCGCTTCTTTGAGTTTTATTTACTGGCAGCTGACAGCGCAATAGCAAGGGGTGAATTCAGCAAGAATTACACAGTCAAGGCTCCTGTCAAGCCCGAGCAGGACCCTTGTCTACAAGCACCTTCATGACTGGCATTTTCCTCAAAGCCCTCTTGCACTGGCCCTTGACAGCTGATGACATCACAAAGGACACTCCAGACAGATGCCTACATGGCATCCTGCAGCATTTTAAAAGAGAGTTAGTAGTTTTAATTATGGTTGTACCATGAAAGAAAACCATGCAAGCTCTGCGGGAGACCTTTGATCAGGTCCTTTTGCTAGTACAATGCCACGGAACTGTGACTATTCCTAGTAAGGGGTCCTTTTCTGCTGAATGACTCACCAGTGATCTTTGAATGTCGACAAGCTTCTCCCCCTCCCTCTTCATTAGTGAGCATTTCTATACAGCACTTGAAGATTGGGAGCGTACAACTAAAAAAAAATCCCTGCTGCTTTTGGTCACTATTTAGGAAGCCCTGAAGGACTCTGAGTGACTTTATTCATTAAAACAGGTTGCCATTAATTAAATGTCATAATAAAATAATTGAAAGCGCCAATGTTTGAATGGCCTATTATATTTTCCATGAGCAATTCGGAGAGCGACAAAATTGTGTACTGAGTATTGAAAAAAATATGGAAACAATGCTTAATCTGGGCTAACAGCAAATTGCAAGATATTTTTGTATTTAAAAGGAAATCAAATCACAAATGTAAGTAAAGCAGCAGTAGGAGTATTACCTGTTATTAGAAGGAAATGTGGAAATGTGATTTTTCCTCTCACAATGAGAGAAAATATCGGTCTTTTTCAAAACATTTAATCCTAACTGCTCAAACCACTGCAAAAAGCAGAATACAAATCACAGAAGCTATTTTCAAAAACATTATTGCTTATGGATACCATTTTGCACAGAAAAATAATGGGGTAAGAATAGAAGTGACTAGATAACCTCAATGATGCAAAACTAGATGGATTACTGCAATAATCTCCACTCAAAGGAAAAACTGAACGGGATTATTTCCTGAAATTCCCACCAAGGCATCTTGAGTTCACAGAGCATACTGGCATCTCACTATTGCAGACAACATGTTTACTCCATAATATTTAAATCAACTTCCAGCAACTTTAGGATTTGCTTCTTATCTGAAAAAGTTTCCATAATTGTTTACAAAATAGATACTCCAAAGTGCTGTTAAAGTAACATCCATATAAAATGAAATACCATGGGAGATAACAAAAAGAATGACCCAACCTCTTACCATCCCCCACGTGGCAGTTCCTCTAAGCTTACTTTACATGGATTTAACACTAATGTTGGACAGCTTTGGGCTTTTTCATAGAACATATGTCAAAGGGACAAGTGAATTACTGATCTGAATTAAAGCATTTGTTAAAATGAACAGAAACCACTGCCAAGGACACCAATGTAGGATGTTAATAGAGATGAATTCATTTAAAATGCACAAGATTAACTTCCTTAACATTGTAAATGTTTTCCAACTATACTGGAAAGAGAGACAAAAAGCTTTGCATATATTTTAAGTAGCACACAGAGCAATATATAAAAGGTCAAGCTCGTTTGTTACTTTTATCCTTTGGACTTAATATCAGAAACTAAAATAGCTGTAACAGTGATTTTATTAATAAATACATATGATAGCCAATGTTTTACATTAAAGTCCCATTTCAAAGATTTTTCTTTACCAATTGCATGAATTGCACCACAAATCCACAAACGCAAACTATCCCATTTTGCTTTGGAGTGATCTTTTAAGCCAAAACAGTTACTATTTTGAAGCCTCACTTTGATTTTTAATGATAATGCAAAAGAACAATATTGATTCATGAAACCATTACACATCACTTCATGATTTCATTGGGAGGACCTGATCCATCCCATTCTAATTGTACTGGGTTCCACAAGAACCAATTGTATCTTTTAAAACAAAAGGTGAGGTACCCATGTGTTTTTGTGATCTTGGTCACTATAGAATAAATGCCTCACTAGTCTATTTTCCAACGTAGGTTTATTGTCCCTGTTTTAATTGCTTTTAATAGACAGGTTTTAAAATCGGGGCTATAGCTTTTCCAGTGAAAAGGCAGGTACAGCAGCCTTTTCATCATAAGGCAGTTTTCCCATGGTCACAGAACATAATTGATAGGTTCCTAGACTCATTAGTATTTGGAACGGGCGTGTCCATTAGTGAAACTTGATTGCAGGAGCAACAGGATTGGGGTTAAGTTGTTTCAGACGTGATAAAGTGGGAGAGATGAAAGGGGGAGGAGTGGCATTGCTCATGAACGAAAATATCACAGTGTGCTCAGGCAGAGGGCTTGCCTGCTGAGGTTGTATGGGTGAACAGGAAAGGTATGACCACACTAATGTGGTTGTATTATACATTGCCCAATAGTCAGCGAAAATTAGAGGAGAAAATTTGTAGACAGCTCCAGGAAACATAAGGTTATGATAGTAGGAGATTTTAACTTCCCATATATTGACTAGGATGCACATAGTGTAAAATGGCTGGATGACTTGGAGTTTGTCCTATGTGTTCAGGAAAGCTTTCTAAATCAATATATAGAGGTACCAATGAGAGAGTGCAATACTGGATCTCCTATGAGAGAACAAGACAGGAGAGGTGATAGAAATATGTGGAGGGGAATATTTTGGTTCCAATAATCATAAGGCCACTAGTTTCAAGTTAATTATGAATAAGAATAGGTCTTGTCATGGGGTTGAGATTCAAAACTGGAGAAAGGCCTATTTTGAGGAAATGAAAAAAAGATGTAGAAAGCATGGATTGTAGTAAATTATATTCTGGCAAGGATGTGTTCAGTAAGTGGAAGGCATTCAAAGGTGAAATCTTGAGGGTACTGTACAGAATTTGCATGTTCCTGTCAGGATTAAGGGCAAAATTATCAGCACAGAGAACCTTGGTTTTTGAGGGATATTTTGGATTCGATTCAGAGAAGAGAGATGTATAACATATAGAGCAACAAGGAGCAAATGAGGTACTTGAGGAGTATAAAAATGCAAGAAGAAACAAAAGAAAGAAACCGGGAGACCTAAAAGAAGACATGAGGTTGCTTTGGCAGATAATATGAAGGAAAATCCTAAGGGTTTCTACAGGTATACAAGAGCAAAGGATAGTAAGGGACAAAATTGGTCCACTTGAAGATCAGAGTGATTGGCTTTGTGTGGAGCCAAAAGAGGTGGGGGAAGATTAATCAGAATTCACTCAGAAAACAGGCGTAGAGTTGTGGGAATTAAGGAAAACAAGCTGTGAGGTCATGGAACCTATAGAGATTAAAGAGGAGGAAGTGCTTGCTGTCTTACAGCAAATAAGGGTGGATAAATCCCCAGGGCCTGGTAAGATATTTCCTCAAACTTTGAGGGAGGCTAGTGTAGAAATTACAGTGGCCCTGGCAGAAATATTTTAAAAGTCCTTAGCCACAGGTGAGGTACCAGAAGATTGCAGGGCAACCGAGGAAATTATAGGCTAGTGATTATAGGCTTCTGATTATAGGCTTGAAATTATAGGTCAGTAGTTGGAAAATTATTGGAAGATGTCCAAAGAGATCAAGTGTTTGGAAAGCCAGGGACTCATTACAGATAGTCATCATGGGTTTGTGTGTGGCTGGTCAAGTTTAACCAAACTTTTTTTTGCAGAGGTTGTCAGGAGAGTTGATGAAGGAACTGCTGTGGATGTTGCCTACATGGACTTTAGTAAGGCTTTTGACAACCTCCACATGGGAGGTTAATGAGGATGGTTCAGAAGCTTGATATTCATGGTGAAGCGGTAAACTGGATTCGATATTGGCTAGACAGGAGAAGCCGGACAGTGGTAATGGATGATCCTTCTCAGACTGGAGGCCTGTGACTTGTGTGCCTCAGGGATCGGTGCTAGATACATTGTTGTTTGTCATCTATATCAATGATCTGGAGGGTCTGACAAGATATTCTCTTGGACCTTTAGGGAGGCTAGTGTAGAAATTGCAGGGGCTCTGGCAAAAATATTTAAAATGTCCTTAGCCTTGGTGCAGTGCCGAAGGATTGGAGGACAGCTCACGTTATTCTGTTGCTTAAAAAAGGCTCCAAATGTAACCCTGGAAATGGGTTGCAATGCGTTTTGATTGACCTCTACGAGAAGAGTATCAAAAGATTGTTAAAACTTTAAAATCAAGAATTTTTCACTAAAAAATGAACAGAATAAGTACTAAGAAACTAAGGCAGCCGAGAACATAAAAACAAAGAAGTTTCTACTCAGCCAGGAACATCGAGCGAAAGCCTGAAAGGGAGCAGTGTGAGAGTGACCTCGGGATTGGCGGACCCTGGAAGAGCTGGGGAGTCGAGACAAGAACTAAATATTATCCTGGAGAAAATGGAAAACTCGAGCAATGGATTTGTTGGCGTTGAAAATGTAATGACAGACATGACTGAAAGGATGAGTGAAATTAGAGAAATCATTGAAGATGATGGAAAGAATCATTGAAGATGATGGAAAGAATGACCCAAGCAGAAGTAGAAGTAAAACATAAGATTAGCTAAAAGCTTTGCAGAAAGATGTGAAGCAATGGGAGTCAGACAGACAAGGTCTGCTGGACAAGATCAACCACATGGAGAATTTCTGCAGATAAAATAATGTCCGAATTATTGGAGTGAAAGAAGGAATCAAGGGAAGAGATCCAGTGAACTTCTTCGAAACATGGATCCCGCGAGTGCTAGGATAAGAAAAATTCAGAGAAAAACTCACTAGACCCTCGGACCCAGGAGAGCCAGGAATCAGTGACCACAACCGGTCCAGGTAAGACTTCTGAGTTGCTGGAAACAGGAGACAATTCTGGGAGCAGCATATGAATACTCTAAGCAAAATAATGACCCGCCTGAGATTGCCCATGAAAAAGTGCTATTTTTCCAAGATTTTAGTCCTACTTTGATTAAGCAAAGGAAGAAGTTTGATGATGTAAAAAGACAACTGCGTTCTAAAAACTTGAAATATTCAATGATATACCCCACGACTCTGAAGGTCGAAGTAGCAGAAGAGACAAATAGAAGAGACAATGACTGACAAAGCTGGAAGATTTGTAATGACACATTGTAAAATTTATGCAGAATCATGGACAAATTTTCAAGACTAAGAATGAAGTGGAAGACTTCCTGCAAAGTTTAGGAAAAGGCCAAGATTGCCAAAGAGGAAGACGGAAAAATATTTACAATGGGACTAAGTAAAAGTAGTATTTAAAAAAAACCAACTTGTTGAAAAGTACATTTTATTGAAATGTCCACAGAGAGCTCAGAAAAAAGAGAAAACTTAGGGAAAGTAGTGGCAAGGTGGAGACTCCACTTTAAAGGGAGAATGGTGCCCAGAGAGGAGTATCTATAAAAGATGTCACTAAAGGGAGGGGTTCTCCTTCTTTGAGAGATCCCGTGGGCATTTTTCATGGGCTTTTAGGATTTCTTGTTTACGTCACCATCAGGGCAGGGACATTGTATGTGTGTTTTTTAAAGGGGAAAGATCACTGTATTATTTAAACAATTGAAAAGTTTTTATTGTTAAAAAATATTTGTTTAAAAAATCAATATTGACAGAACGTTAAAATTTATTAGACTTAATGTTAATGGGATAAATGGGTCAGTGGAAAGGAGCCAGATCTTGGCATTCCTAAAAAAAATTGAAGGCCAATATAGTCTTTCTACAAGAAACACATCTTACCAAATCAAACATGGAAAATTAAAAAGTGGATGGGTGGGACAAGTAATATCATCTACATTTGTCTCAAAAGCAAGAGGAGTAGCAATTCTAATTAATAAAAATATGCCAATCATAATTGAAGAGACAGTGACTGATGAAGCCGGAAGATTTGTAATGGTACATTGTAAAATTTATGAAGCATCATGGATGTTTATGAACATCTATGCACCATATTATGATGAGGAAGCTGTGATGAAAGATATTAAAAAAAAACAGCAGAGGGAAGACAAAATATACTGGTTTGAGGAGATTTCAATTTCTATCTAGATCCAAAACTGGATAAATCAGCCAGAACAATAATGGAGGCAAAAGCTGCAAAAACAATACTTTCATTAACAAAGGAAGTGATTGATAAATGGAGGCAGCTTAAACCTGTAGGAAGAGACTATTCATTCCATTCAAGGGTACATAATTCACATACAAGGAATGATTTATTTTTAATATCTGCCCAGTTAAAAAGTAGAGTGGTAAAAACAGAATATTTGACAAGACTCTTATCAGATCATTCACCAATAACTTTGCGATAATCACTATTGCAATAATGGAAAAACAAGAAAGTGTGTATAGATGGTGTCTCAATACAACACTGTTGAAATGGAAGGTAGATAGATCTATTCTGTGAAACTAAACTTCAACTGAAAATAGCTTTTTAATATGGAATATGCTGAAAGCTTATCTAAGAGGACTAATTATTTCTTATACAAAAAAAATTAAGAGAGAATATGCTACAGAGTTGGATGGTCTAGAGCAGTGGTTCTCAACCTTTTTCTTTCCACTCACATACCACCTTAAGTAATCCCTATGTCAAAGGTGCTCTGTGATTAGTAAGGGATTGTTTAAGATGATAAGTTTGAAAACCACTGTTTTAATTGTACCTAATTGACTCGTTATGTGCACAGTTTTATAACTCCAAAGGAAATGGGCCAAAGACAATTTTCCTCAAGCAAAATATTTCAGTAACAATTGGGTCTAGAGCAGTGGTTCTCTACCTTTTTTACCCACCCACATACCACCTTAACTAATCCCTTATTAATCACAGAGCACCTATGCCATAGGGAATACTTGAAGTGGCATGTAAGTGGAAAGAAAAAAGGTTGAGAACCACTGATCTAGAGAAAGATATAACAAAACTGGAAAAAGAATATCAGAAACAAATTACAAACTGATAGAACAGAAAAAAATATATTAAAAACAAACAAAAATATTATGAATTTGGAGAACAGGCACATAAAGTTTTATCTTGGCAGTTAAAGGCAGAGGAGTCATCTGGAATGATAAATGCAATAAAAACAGAGGCCGATATTATAACATATAATCAAAAAAGAAATAAATAATATTTTTATACAATATTATATGAAACTATATAAATCAGAATTATTAGGAGATGAAAATGAATGAGAGGAGATCTCATGGAAATATATTGAATGCTGAAAGAATTGGACAGAGTGGATGTGAATAGCATGTTTCTCTTGGCGGATGAATCAAGGTCAAGGGGTCACAGACTTAGAATTAGAAGGTACCCATTTAAAACTGAGATGAGGAGAAATTTCTTTAGCCAAAGAGTTGTGGATTTGTGGAATTTGTTGCCACATACAGTTGTGAAGCTTCATAATTGGGGGGAGTTTAAAGGGGAGATTGACAAGTATCTAATTAGTTAGGGTATCAAAGGATATGGGGTAAAGGCAGGAAATTGGAACTAGATGTGAGAACGGTTTAGTTCAGAGTAGTTTTTTGGAGCAGAGTCAATGGGCCAAATGGCCTTCTTCTGTTCCTTACTCTTGTGATCTAGTGATTAGAATATGGCAAGATATAAATGAATGTATTGAAAACGCAGGTATAAGAACAGCATTATGTAAAAATACATAGCTGCCCATGAATCTGGGTAACAAAATATTGAATTCATAAAGGAATAAGATGTATTGATGATTGTTAGGTGGAGGGATCTCTCATGTTTTAAGAACAATTAAGAAATAAATATGGAATAGCTAATGGGACTTTGTTTTTTCCAGCTAAGATTGTTCCTAAGAGAAAGGGGGGGGGGGTGGGGGGGGCACTAAGTTTGGCCCCACCTGAAATTAGTGAAATGGAACAAAATTTGGCTGGGGAATACACCAAAATTTATAACTAAGATATACCATGCTCTCCAGAATGAAAGTGCCAAACCAGGTTCACAGAGATTGAGAGAGAGAGAGATGGGAGATGGATCTCAGTGTTGCAATAATGGAAAGATGTTGGTCTGATTGGTGTTTGGATAGTGTAATGTCAATTATAAATGCAAGATATGGATTAGTGCAATATATTTTCCTACAGAAATTATTTCACACCACAGAAGTTGGATAAATCAAAATCTGAAATATCTGAGTTGTGTTTTAGGTGTGGGACAGAAATAGGAACATTCTTACATGCTGCATGGTTGTGTGTGAGGATGAGACCTTTCTGGCAGGATATTGCTGAAATATTAACAAGGATAACAGGGGTGGCCTTCTTTTGGGTAACTTTATTGAAATAAGCAATAAATTAACTAAATCCCAAATTTCATTTGTTAAAATAGCCTTACCAGTGGCTAAGAAATGTATTACAATTACTTGGAAATCTGACTCCCCTCTACATCTAGCACGATGGATTGCTGAGATGAATAGTTGTGTACCTATGGAAAAAAACATATAATTTAAAGAATGAACACAGCATATTTCTAAAGATATTGCAGCCATATTTGGATCATATAGGGGCACAATTATAATTATAACTACTATAATAAAAAGGACAATAATAGATGCTATAGTATAAATGCAAGTGACTTCTCCATATATAACATAACATAACAATTACAGCACGGAAACAGGCCATTAGGCCCTTCTAGTCCGCACCGAACCAAACACTCCTCTCTAGTCTCAGCTACCTGCAAAATTTTTTTGCTAGTCAATATAAATGTGAGCCCTAATGGTGTGGGGATATAAACTGTGAAAGAGAGGGGAGAGAAGTTGTTTTCTTTTGTTTATTTTTTAAAGAAAAATTATATATCGGAGAGTTTTCTATGTATATTTATGAAAAAAACAGAAGTAAAATATTTTTAAAAAGTAACCCTGGAATTTATAGGCCGGTGATCCTAACGTCAGTAGTATGTAAATTATTGGAAGGTGTTCTAAGAGATCAGATATACAATTATTTAGATAGCCAAGGACTGACTAGGGATAGTCAACACGGCTTTGTGTGCGATAGGTCGTGTTTAATTCAATCTTGTAGAGTTTATCGAGCAGGTTACCAGGCAAGTTGATGTTGTCTATAGACTTTAGTAAGACCTTTGACAAGGTCCCCCATGAGACAGGAGAAGCCAAAGAGTAGTGGTGGATGATTGGTTCTCAGACTGGAGTCTGTGACCAGTGGTGTGCCTCAGGGAACAGGGCAGGGACCATTGTTGTTTACCATCTATATCAGTAACCTAGATGATAAAGTGGTAAATTGGATCAGCAAGTTTGAAGATGACATAGAGATTGGAGGTATTGTGGACAGCGAAGAAGGTTTTCAAAGCTTGCAAAGGGATCTGGTCCAGCTGCAAATATAGGCTGTAAAATGGCAGAAGGATTTTAATGCAGAGAAGTATGAGATGTTGCATTTTGGAAGGACACACACACAGTAAATGGTAGGTCATTAAGAGTGAGGTAGAACAAGGAATCTGGGAATGCAAATACATAATTCCTTAAAAGTGTCATCACAGGTAGATAGAGTTGTAAAGAGAGCTTTTAGCATATTGCCCTTCATAAATCAAAGTATTGAGTACAGGAGTTGGGATGTTATTGGTAAAGATGCATAAGACATTAGTGAGGGTAAATTTGGAGTATTGTGTGCAGTTTTGGTCACCATCTACAGGAAAGATTTCAATAAGATGGAAAGAGTGCAGAGAAGATTTACTAGGATGTTGCCCAGAGTTTAGGAACTGTGTTACAGTAAAAAGTTAAATGGGTTAGGACTTTTTTCCTGGAGTGTAGAAGAATGAGGCGAGATTTGATAGAGGTATTTAAAATTATGAGGGGGATAGACAGAGTAAATGTAGGTAGGCTTTATCCACTGAGGGTAGGTGAGATACAAATCAAAGGACATGGGTTAAGGGTGAAAGCTGAAAGGTTTCGAGGGAACATGAGGGGGAACTTCTTCAATCAGAGAGGGTCCAGAGAATGGAACAAGCTACTAGCTCAAGTGGTGAATGTGGGCTCAATTTTAACATTTATTATGAGCTCCTGTTTTAGTAAAATGGAATTATCACTGTAAGGGATAGTATGGACAGGAGGAGCTGAATTGTCACAGTTAACATTTAACATTTCACACAATCACCATCACAATACAAGTCACAGCCCAGCGACAATTTGATACATTGGAAGAACTGTCTGTCACAGTCTGTTCCAGATTCAATACATTTGCAAAGACATTGTGATTTTGCAAGGGAGAGCCATTCTGACTGCCAAAGAGAAAGCAGCTTTTTGAAGTAGCTCTTGTGGCCAATCATTTTTGTGGAAATCAGAGGAAAACATGGTGTGTGAATGATTGGGCCTTTTTGGTGGATTAACCTGTGCCAGGAGGGTCTTTTGGGAAGCAGTGTTTCATTTTGAGTGTGACTAACACTGAAGGTCACTTGGATAGACCGGTGCCAGGGTCTTGAAAGCTTCATGGAAGCTACCCAATTCGAGTATCACCTACAAAAGGACCAGGAATGTTATGGTCACAGCTCATGTGGATGGACATTTCTTCAAAGGCAACGCAAGAGGAATTCATGAGTCTGTAGCAACTACAACTCCAGTCATCCCATCATTTCATCATTAATTCTGGGCATCAAATTTCAAAGGCCTACACTTCAACACTGAATTTGAAAGACTGAACTTTGAAGTAACTTTCTAGATTTTGGCCTGGACACTAACAGTTTGAATCTATCACACGTACGCGTGCACGCGCATGCACACACACACACACACACACACACACACACACACACACACACACACACACACACACACACACACACACACACACACACACACGCCTGTGCATCGTTGGGATAGTTTAAAAGTTAAGACTATAGTTTAAGAGTTAGAAATAAAACTAGTCTTTTAAAATTAAACACTGTCTGGTTCATTGTATATTGCTGCATGATACATGCAGTTCTTAATAAAATTGGGGACTCGTCTTCTGGGATTTTACCACATTTGGAGCTAAATGAAGCTTAACCAAATTGGGAATCATATATTACATGTACTACAGAAGACAGCAGAGAATTTGAAGCTTTTTAATCGATAATATTTCGAATGGGTGGCTAAATTCCTTTTGCAAGCTAATTCAGAGGTTTGGGGATGTGTGTGTGTGTAAAAGCAACAAGAGATAGTGAATGATTTTTGGAGTCACCATCTTTTGCAGAGTTGAGGAAGGGAAAAAAAATGATAATTTGGTGAATATTTCTCAGCAATTGGGACTTGCTGAAGGAAAATTATCCCTGAGAAAGGTGGAGATAAAGGAAAACATAGTGAGGAAATATGTAGAAGAGGGAAAGTTGAAGAGGTGGAGTTTAATGAGAATTTAATGAGAGTATATCCATTAAAAGGAGCAGCTGGTGTTGGAAAGGATTGATTTTTTTTAAAAATTGAGGCAGAGGAAAAAGAAAGGAAAAGACATTTTATCTACGGGAATTTCAAAAGATGGAATAAGTGCCATATTACTTCAGGCGGTAGGAGAAGATTGGAGGCCAATCAAGGACGATGATAATATCTGAATGTTGATATGTGCAGATAGAGAAAGAGTGTCTAGGTCTGGCCTACGGATTCGAGAAATTCCTCAGCTATGTGTAAGGTCTACCAACATTTGTGGCAGAGTCAGACCACAAGCCATTAATAACCGTAATCAAGAAAAATCTCAGTGAAATGTTGCCACAAATCCAAAGATTGATGCTAATGAATCTGAAGGGAAACTTATTGTTCTGGATGGTGCGCTCTCCTGGGCAACGATGTACAATGAGGGTTCCACAGAGACAGATGTGAATCTCCATGTGAACCTGATCTCTGACTCTCTTTCTGTGTATGACATGAAATCCAAGCAGATCGCAGCTGAAACAGAAAAGGACACAGTTCTGCAGAAGGTCATCAAGAATCTGAATGAATGGCCAAGAGGTGAATGTCAGCCATACTTCAACATCAGAGTTGAGCTGAGTATTGTCAATGGGTTTCTACTCAGACAGAGCAGAATTATCATTGCTCAATCACTGCAACAAGAGATGCTGAAAAGGCGGCACGAGAGGCACCTTGGAATGGAAGAATGCAAGAGGAGGGCCAGAACTGCTGTTTATTGGCCAGGGAATAAATGCTGTCATGACCGAATGGTTTCAAGCTGTGAGACCTGTTTGAAACATCACGCAAAGCAACCAAAAGAACCCATGATCACAACTGACGTACCAGAGGAGCCATGGCAGAAAGTTGCGACTGGTTTGTTCCACATGTACGGAAAGAATTAATTGCTGGTTATTGACTATCTATTGAACTATCCTGAGATGGTGTTGCTTCCCAACATGTCTGCTGCTTGTGTGATCAAGTATAAGAAATTGATCTTTGCAAGACATAGAATTCCTCAAATCGTCTACCTGACAATAGACCATGTAACAGTTGTAGAGAATGACAGAACTTTGCAGAAGAGTATGATTTTTGACATGTGACTTCAAGTCCTCTGCACCCCCAGTCAAATGGTAAAGCAGAGAAAGGAGTTCGTATAGTTAAACAGCTGCACAAGAAAGCACAAGACAATGGCTCAGATCCTTATTTAACTCTGTGAGTTATCGAACTTTACCATTTGAACATGGCATGTCACCCGCTGAGCTCCTGATGAGACACAGAATACATACAGCATTTCCCTACTCTGCAGACCCAAACAAGAACAGAGATGTCAAACAGAAGGAAAAGCATTTGCAAAGGAGACAAAAAGCAAACTATGACAAGTCAGCAAGAAGCTTAGAGCCACTGGCACAACATGACACAGTGAGAATTTCTAACATCTGGGACATATGTTCTGGAGGAAGTAAATCCAAGATCTTACACTGTCAAAACAGAGGATGGTCAAATACTGAGGAGGAATCAAAAGAGCTGCTGAGAATGCAAGGGACACTGCAGGAACAAACAATTGCACAAGATCCAACCTGCACAAAAACAGAAGGAACACCACCAGTGCTAGACAGCAGAGCTGACACATGCAACTATGTTGAGAGGATTTACATGCATTATGAAAGCATCTGGCAGACTGAATCTAAAGAATTACACACTGAAAAAAGTTTGAGTTGTTGAAATTGGTATTGGTGTTTAACTTTAAATTGAAATGAATAATGTATTAGTGTGTAATGTTGCTTGATTGACCATCTTAAGGAAAGGGGATGTGGTGTTAGAGTGCTAGTGATACTCCTGACTACTAGAGGGAGTCAGAGATGAATGCGGCACCTCAGGTTAGATGCAAAAATGGCTGCACCATGAGGTCATAAGTTGTTAATAAAATATTGTTAATATAAAAGAACCTAAGCTTCTTTATTACTTAAAAGAAACATTACTGGCCTCAGAGACAGATATTACAGGGTCCTCAGCCTTTGCAGGGATGCTTGAAGGCATTGTTGCTTTCTTCCTCTTAAAGTGGGCAAGGAATGTGTTCAGCTGATGAAGCATCACCACCATTTATGGTGTTCGCCCTCGTTTTGTAGGATGTAATGGCCTGCAATCTCTGACATAGTTGGTGAGTGTCTGTCTCTGTCTCCAACATTTTTATTGCTGAGAAAGCCTTCCATAGATCGTACCTGGACATTGTAGAGATCTGGATCACTGGCCTAAAAATGCCCTTGATTTCACTGTCAGCAGATTGCGAATCTTCTGATTCATCCAAAGCTTTTGTTTGGGGAACTGCCGGTATGTATAAGTAGGCACACACTTATCCATGTAGGTCCTGATAAAGTCGGTGATACATGTTGCATATTCATTCAGGTTTAAGGATGAGTCCTTGAATATGGTCCAGTCAACTGATTCAAAGCAATACTGCAGGTGCTTCTTTGCCTCCCTCAACCATACTTTCACCGTCTTCACCATTCATGCTGTAGTCCTCTGTCTCTGCTTGTTCGCCAGGAGTAGAAGTACAGCCAGGTGATCAAACTTGCTGAAGTGTGGTCGTGTGATAGCTCAGTAGGTGTTCCTTATGGTGGTGTAGCAGTGGTGAGTGCATTGACTCCTCTGGTCGCGCAGGTGATGTGCTGTTTGTAGTTCACCAGGGTCTTCTTCAGGTTGGTCCGATTGAAGTCTCCTACATTGAGAATGTAGGAAAGCATCAGGGTGAGCTGTCTTGACTTTGCTGATTGCAATGCTCAGTCCCTCCAGTTCTAGCCTGATGTTAGCCTAAGGTGGAATGTACACTGTGACCAGAATGATGGAAGTGAATTCCCTTGGCAGGTAGAATTGGCGGCACTTGTTCGCCAAATGTTCCAGGTCGGGGGAGCAGAACTGGGACATAGCCGTCACATTTGTACATCATGACAAATTGATGAAACACCACCTTCCTGGTTTTTCCTGATGCCAGTATCTGATCTGTATGATGGAGAGTGTAGTCCATGGGGTGTAGCGATGTGTCTGAAATGCCCTCATTTAGCCATGTCTGTGAAGCACATCCCTCTGATGTTGGAATCTGGCTCTGAGTTCATTGAGTATTTTTTCCAAAGATTGTACGTTAGCCTCAGGGCCAGTGTCTTAGTAAACTGTAGCCCTTCTCTGCATTTTCACGGTCGGGCCTTTTTTAAATAACGTAGTTCAGCTGCTTGTGATTCCCATGGTGTTTAAATAGCCCATTTTCTGGTTGTTTGGAACTCCTGTGGCATTTAACTTGCCTGTGCGTTAGCTGTTTAAAGCTGCCCTGATCCGACGAACTCTGCCATCTCTGCCAATTGCAAGGTCTGTTGGCATTCTTAAGGCATCGTTATTCACAGCTAAGATATTTTCTATGGTCACGGGTTCGGGTTTTAATAGTTCTGAACAGGAATATGCAATAATTCCCATCAGAGCTGCCTGTAAAGCCTTACAACTGTAAGGCACCATTTCTGTTTCTGTTCAAAGTGAAGTGAGGAAAGTTTAGGGAAAAGAGACATCAGGGGTAAGTTTTTTTTTACACAGAGAGTTGTGGATGCCTTGTCAGCAATGGTGGAGGCTGAAACATTGGATGCATTTAAGAGAATCTTAGGCACATAAATGAAAGAAAAATAGAGGGTAACAAGATAGAAAGGGTTTAGTCTTTTTTGGTAGGAATAAATATGTCGGTACAACATAGAGGGCTGAAAGGCCTGTAGTGTTCTATGTTCCATGTTCTTTTAGCATTTGATGATTTTTATTTTCCAGATGAAGAATTTGTCAGTACTTTTTTCACTCTATCGGTGTATTTTTCCTCCACCATCCTTCATTAATGCTCAATGACAGAGAGATCAACTATTAATGTTCAGACATCTGACTGGGCTCAGTTGCCTTTGAGTCCAAAGGTTATGAGTGCAAACCATAGATTTAAACACAGCACTGCACTATCAAAGGTGCTCTCATTTTGAGGAGAGGTTAAATAAGGCATTCAAAATAATCATGCAAAGAAAATGTGTCCTCACAATACTAATATATCTCCATCAAACAAAGCCAGTGATACTGATTACATGTTCATTCACGACGCATTATCAATGCTCAAAACTGACTACAAACAACTTTATAATGGGTTTTGGTATGCCCATGAAATTTGAATGGTGCTATATGAATAAAATCTATCTCTTTAATGGTATTAAATTTACATGGTTGCATATTAAATATTCAAAAGCTATTCTACTTAAGCGTCATGCTAAATCTATTGTTTTTAAAACTAGATCTCAAAGGATCACAGGAAAGTAGTGCAGTGGCCTATTCACTGTGTACCCAAAATAATATCTTCCATTAGCACAAGTTAATACCTTTCATTTATTAAATCCTGTGCTGTCTATCAAACAGAAAGATTATGAAAACAACAAAAAAAATTCAGGATTAAGAGAGCGAATCCAGTTGTTACGATGGCAGCTACTTCTTGGTAGCAGACATGTTCATCACCTTTCAGCAGTTTTCCTCTTTCAGCTACGCTTCTACATGAACAAAATCCTATGGTCTCAATATCTCCACAAGGTATCCCATCGAGGATTAACAAAATGCTCCAAAGATGAGATCTGCTGCACTTATTTTCCAACACTAAATTAATCATGAAAGTTAACACCAGTGAGCCAAGTATTCTTCAGCTAATGTGTTACGGATAGATTTACAGAAAATATTGCTATTTAATGAAATAAAGAAGCAAACAGCAAAATAACAATAAAATCAGAATATTCTGGAAATTCAGCAAGTCAATCAGCTTTGATGGAGAGAGAAAAACAAACAATGATTCAGATTGATCACAGTTAGAAATCAAACATATTTTACACTGCTGAAGGAGAAAAGTGGAGGCAAAGAGCAACTGAATGATATGAATGCTGATGGGGGCATTGAATGCTGATTAATTACAGTTGATTTGTTTGGAGGAGATTAAATAGGAGGCAAATGAGTACAGAAAAGGAAAGGAAAATCCTGGAATAATGAGATGCAAAATATTAGTGTTCCTGATAATCCAAAGTAAAAGAATTTTGGAAATACTCGTGTAAAAGTCAAACTTTCTAGGCCATTTTTTAATGTTAAATTTATGGGGTCGACTATTATATGGATACTACTTTTGAGTGGTTGAGATTCACAGTAGAATCCAAAATACCATATCAGTAGCAGGACTCCAAATAATCTCTAAACTAATAAGTAACAAAATAAAGAATGATTTAATACAGAGTGAGAGATTACTTGTCCCTCAAGTAAATGCTGATCTGCGGTACCTTGAGCTGAGTAGGTGGTGATATGGAAATCGGTTGGAAATTACACATGAAGTAAGAATTATATAGCAGTGTAACGATTTGACCACTGTACATTTACATTCTCTCAGCTGATTCTGCACATCCGTGGTGTGAACTTGTATCTCACCATTCCACTATTATACGCCCACAGCCGAAAAGCATTCCCCTCTTGTTATAAGGGCGAACCGCACCTCTCTCGCTGGTTTCAGTAATGATGAGATCCTGTGAAGATGCCCATTAGGAGGCAGAAATGATTTTAAAGGATAGAAAACAAAATTATGGACATCGAACAGAACTGTTAAGAAAATAAAGCTACTGTATGCAAAAACATGGTGTTTGCTCACATTTTTATTTATACCCTGAAATTGTGAATGTTTTAGAGCAGTGGTTTACCAACTTTTTATTTCCACTCAAATATCACCTTAACTAATCCCTATGCCATATGTGCTCTGTGATTAGTAAGGAATTACTTAAGATGGTATGCCAGTGGGGAAAAAAAGGTTGAGAATCACTGCTCTAGACCTAATTGTTACTGAAATATTTTGCTTGAGAAAAATTGTCATTGGCCCATTTCCTTTGGAGTTATGAAACCATGCACATAACGAGTCAATTAGGTATGATTAAAACAGTGGTTTTCAACCTTTTTCTTTCCACTGACATATCACCTTAAGCAATCCCTTACTAATCACAGAGCACCTATGGCATAGGCATTACTTAAGGTGGTATGTGAGTGGAAAGTAAAAGGTTGAGAACCACTGGGTTAGAGGAAGAAATATAATGATAAAAATTGGTTAGAGTTCTCGAGCACTTCAGTCATCCTAAACCATTTATTTCCTCATTATAATATTTATGCACAGGTACTTGCAACTGTGAAGAACTAGTGACAACTTTTACATAAAATATACCAAAAAATTCCAGATATTTTGGCCAAATAATAATGGGTTGACTTCTACGAGATCAACTTTTACACGATTATTTCTGGTACTTATCTGGTCACGTTGCATCTGTGGAGTGAGAAAAATGCAGTTAACGTTGACAGCCTGATGACCTTTCATCTGAACTGTCCAGTTCTGATTTAAGAAATAGTTGGTTATCTGAAATTGTTAAATTTCATTGCTGTGTCTTGGTGTCTGAAATGTTCTTAGTTGAAAGATCACTTGCTTAATTTGGACTCTGAAGGAACAAAGTGAGAAGGTAAGGTCAGGAAGGTCAGAGAGTGAGAGGAGAATTGAAGTGACAAGCTCATGGTCATAATTATGAACCAAACAGTGTGTTCTTCAGAGAGGTCATTCAATAGGCATTTGGTTTTTTCCACTGCAGAGGAGACAATACTGTGAGAGCCAAATATAGTATCTTGAATTGGAAGAAGTAATCTGCTGCCTCTTCTAATATATGTTATTTTGATGCCTAGATGACGGGAAAGAAAAAGTAAGTGTTACATGGGAAGGGGCTGGGAGAAGAAGGTTGCTTGTGACTGGAGATAAATGGGTAGAGCAGGGAGATATGGATGGAAAAGATGAGGTTGATGATGGCAGGACTGCATTGAGTGAAAAAAAGCTAGGAATGGACAAGAAAATATTTACTGGACAATAAATAGCTTCTAGAAGTTGTTGCAGACATTAAAGCATCACAAGTTTTTGATTTGATTTTGCCAAATGATGAACATTCTTGGCACTTCAGCAGGTGGAAAGAAACATTTGGAGTCATGGTGCCAGTATTTTTTAACAATTAATTTATAACTAAACTGACCAAACCTTGGGAAATGGTCACACTATTACTTTTACTGCTAAGGAATAAAGTTCAAATTTATTGTCGGAGTCCACACAAAACATTACATTGTAGCAGCACTGATTTACCCAGTTTACACACAATTAAAGATCACTCGTTTTCTTCAGCGCAAAATGCAATCGACTCAATTTACTCTCTTCACACACAACACTGCCTTCTTCATCTCCCCAAACATCTACGACCTTTTCATTGACTCACTGCCACATGGATAATCGTGACCCTCTCACTCTTCTCCTCCTCCTGCATCCAACATCCATCCCACCACATATGCAACCTGCTTAACTAACTCACCCATGTGCGCTATTACTCCTACATGTCGCTTCAATTACGCCATCAGTGGTGACCGACATCACTCCCGACGCAGGTAAATGTGTGACCATGACAGCAACCCCCCCCCGCCCCCCGCCCACCTTGCGGCTCAGAGGCAACTGAATGGAACTGTCCCACTACATAAAGGTCTGGAGGGCTGACAGTTTGGCCCAACCTCATACAATACTGCAAAGCAAGTGATGTATTCTCCAACTGGCAAGGGTGCAACTGGTCCTCCAAATCTGTTCCCGATGCAGAAAATGGACTTGTTGATGGAGACTGTGTTAGCTTTCCCATTTCTATCAATCACAAAAGTTTTTGGCTGGCATCGTAAGACCTCAAAAGGACCATTGTAAATGGGCTGAAGTGGTTTGCGAACAGCATCATGCCAAAGGAACACATAAGTACAGTGTTGTAAATCATTCGGCACATACACTGCAGGTGACGCATGTGGTGTAGGAGTAGCTCTGGGCAATCTCATGCTTTCCTGAAGACTGATCATAGAGCATTGCTGGATTCACAAACTTACTGGGCAAGGTCAGTGTAGTGGCATATACTAGCTCTGCCGCAGAACATCTAAGATCTGCCTTTACAGCAGTATGCAAGTGTTGTGTGTGGAGGAAGCATGGCCTCCCTGCCTATTGCTGGTGGTCACATGGCCTCCCCACCTGAAACTCATTCGGAAGGCACATCACCTGTCAGTAAGTGGTGTACTTTTTGTTCCACTCAAAGTTACAAAGTTATAGACAAAGTACGAATTGCAGGTGGAATGTCAGTTAAGATTGCGCTCAGGCCACTAGTCAGTGCATACCTTACCATTGGCTGGTACAAATCACCTAGCATTGTTATTGGCTAGAGCACTTATTTAGCACCAGCAAAGAAGACACTGTTGCTCTCTGCCTTGTGGACACCGCTCCATGCCAGGTCGCTACTGCCAATGTCACTTGGAAGGGTCGTGGGTAAGGCGCACACTGCACTGAAGCTGAGCCATGCTATTACTATAGCTTACATTGCTATAGATCAATACTGGTAGTAGAGCCGCTGTTCTCAACTAATCAGGGGCCCGAGAGCGTGCATATACCCCTGCAGGCAAAGTGGTACCAGATCCACCTCTTAATTGATCAGGGGTCCGGGAGCGTGCATATACTCCTGTGGGTAGAGTGGTACCAGATTCACCTTCTCTTATTCAGGGGTCTGGGAGGGTGTGTGAATGTCTGCATTGCCTGTGTGAATTAATAATTGTGTACTGTTTTAACATTCTTTCCTGTTTATTTCCCATTACGAACTCTTCCCATGCACCCTTATAAATTGTCTGCATGTGTTCCCACATTCCCTTATAAATTGTCTCTCTTATTAATTATTATGTTAATGAAGTTATGTTTGATTGCAAACCCTTGTGTCCAGACTCGTCTCTCTTTGAACCCATTGAACCTGACACTTTCCCAACAAAACAGCATGCCAAGCAGAACCATGGGCAAACATTTGCTCCACCTCAATCCATCACCATCTGCTGTCAATGCTGTTTTCAACTGGTGATGGAAAAGCTCAACAAGGCTGTAGGCCTGCAGATGGTAAACCATAGTGAGAATACGGTAGTTCCCAAAAGGTCAGTGAGAGATTGGAACAAACCAACTTGAACTGAGACCCTTGGTCCATCGTAATAGTGCCCAAAACACCAGAAGATGGAATCCAATGATCTGTGAAAGCCCAAGTGATCGTCTTCACAGAGATGTCAGATGGTAGTCTGGTCCTCACATGTGAGCATACTTATATCTCCGAGATGGCAGAAGGTCCATGTGCTTGAAATGAGAATCTGGAACAACATAATCCCCCAACTTGGATTTTGTGTGTCTGGAGACTAAGGGTGTTGACACGGCAAGCAGGCCCTTGCCTATAATCTAGCATCCTGTTTAATACGAGGCCAGGTAAAATGTTCTGTAACTAGTTTGATTGATGTTCTTCTACCAGAATGAGATAGATTATGAAGAGACTCAAAAATCTCCTGCCTCATAGCTGCCAGCACAAAAGGCTTAAGTCTTCCTGTGGAAAAACCACAGACTAACATTTCACCCGATTCATCCAGGCTCACATCTTGTAGATACTGAATGAGATTGGGATCGGTGTGCTGTGCATGAACCATGACAGTGAAATCAGCTTCAGTAGTTGCGCGTAAGGCATCAATGTCGCACCTGGACAGGACGTCAGCCACGGCATTCATTTTTCCTCGGATGTACTGTATGTCTGTTGAAAATTGTAAGATGAAGTCGAAGTGGAAATTAGCAAGTAGAGATGAGTGCTTCTACTCCTGGTATGCAGAAGAGGATGGTGGTCTGTATAAATGGTGAAAGGATGAAATTCCAACAAAAAGTGGAAATGTTTCACTGTGAGATAGATGGCTAAGAGTTCACAACCAAACGTATTATACTTCGCCTGAGCCGGTGACAGCTTGGCTGAAAAAAAACACCAGAAGTTCCAATTGCCCACAGACTCGTTGTTTTAATACTGCTCCCTTGGCACAAGATGCATCGCCCAGAGAGAGCAAGGCATTGGGCTTTAGATGTACAAGACTGTGAAATTCACAAATGTTCACATTGTTGACAGCACACACAGCACTGTCTCCCAAAGTCAATGGTCTTTTGGAAACTGACTTATCGGATCCTTTTAGCTATTCAGTAAGGGGTATCAAAGATGCTTTGGAATTTAGCAGGAAACGGTGTTAGAAATTCATCATCCCTAAAAAACGTTACAACTGGCCAAACAAAATGGGTGTAGGAAACTCTCATATTTGTTGCACTTTCAATTCATTGGGCAAAATACCATGTTTCATAACTCTATATCCCAAAAATATAAGATTAGCAGCACTAAAAAGGCATTTACTGGGATTGATCACAATGCCAAATTCATCAAGCCTCTGAAACAATGAGATAAGGTGGTGCTTGTGGTCCTCTTTATCCATGCTCACGCCAAGGATATCATAAGCCCAACACAAAATCAAGGCTGGTGAGTACATGATCCATAAACCACTGGAATGTTTGAGCGCAATTGCGCAGACAGAATGGCATTCACTGAAACTCAAACGTGCCAAAAGGGGTAATCACTGGCATCTTGGAAACATCAAAAGGCTCAACTGGATTTGGATAGTAAGCATGTAAGAGATTTATTTTCGCAAATACATGTTTGCTGTGGAGGTTTGTTGAGAAGTCTTGTAAATTGGGAATGTTGTATTGGTCAGGCAAGGTAGAATTGTTTAGGGCACGATAATCACCACAGGTCACCAATCACCAGAGATTTATTTTTGGAACCAAATGCAACGGTGATGCCCAGCAGCTGTCAGATCTGCAGATCATGTGTGGTCATCTTCAAGCCCACGCTGCAACCTGAGGACCCTGAGTCTCTATGAGGTGAGTTGCTACATGTTTATTGTCTGTATGGCAATGCGATAAAATGCTTGAGCAAGGCTCAGAAAGGGCAGGAGCCAGGTTGAAAGCCCATCAGGAGGCTGATGACATTGGAGGGACGACAGATGCAGCTCACCGGCATACAAGAGCTGCAGTCCACAATGCAGCGATTTTTCAAATGCACCACCAATGAAAAATGTGACAAGAAATCTGCTCCAAAAATAGAATGCGCCACATTTGCAACCGTGAAATCCCACCAAAAAGATTTGTAGGAAGCGAAATCCAATGTGAGTGACCTCTGGCCGTATGTTTGAATACGAGAATCATTCACGGCTGAAAAAAGACATGACATATTGGGGTGTCAGTGTTCCTCAGGGTTGGAGGGACCACTGATAACTGCACCAGAATCGACAGATATTGAACACCTGAGAGACAGTTTTTGGGGAAGAGATGGCAGCTGAGGTGCCCTTAGGCAGCAGTTGCTTCTACTGTTAAGCCTGGTCATTTGTAGAAGCCACAAGCAGCAGTGCCACATTTCCGGTGCTTCCAACAGAAATGCCGCCTGTCGCCTCTACCACACTCTCAACCACCGCGACTTCAACCAGGTTGACAGAAAGAATTCTGTTGCCTGCTCAAGCCTGGACCTGCTTAGTCAGTCCTGCCATTTGCTGCTCCAATCGTTATCTTCGATAGATAAAGTGCTGTCGTCTCACAAGATGCAGTTAACAGCTGTTCCAGCTCTGTTTGCTCTCGTTGACTAGGGGAAGTAGCTAGTCCTCTATCTTTATTGCCGAAGTTGTGGACATAACGAGTATGGCATGATCCGCCAACTGATCAAGGGTGGATGCTCAAAAGACACTCATGAAATATTCTTGAACTTGATGAACTAAACATTGGAGGATCCTCTGTTTCCAAAAATCCCCTTCAACAGAGTTTGTCCCAGCTAACCTATGCCATCTCCTCAGCATCTGTATCAGTTGCCTATCACCTAAGTTGGCATCAGCGATATGAGCCTCGTGAAAAGGCTGAGTACGGGGGAGAATAGCAGCTTTAACCATGTTGTATGGGAGATTATCATCCGTATCAACCAAAATACCTTCCACTTCACAGGCAATCAGCTCTGGAAGACGCGCCACAAGTAAACTAAATTCAGTCTTCTGACTTGTCACGTTGAGGCTGGAGAAACGGGCCTCGAGGATCATGAACCACGCTGGTGTATTATTAATATAAAGGTGGGGAAATCTCCTGTTTGACTTCCCCAATTGCTCCTGTAAGGGGTTTATTCTCATCATTATCCATTTTAAACTAAAAGGTGCTGTGAACTCACAAGGTCACCATTTGTAGTAGCACTGATTTAACTAGTTCACACACAATTAAAGAATACATTCACTCGTTTTCTTCACCGCAAAATGCAGTCGACTCAGTTTATTCTCTTCAGACACAACATTGCCTTCTTCATCTCCCAAAACATCACCCAGCCAAATACCTATGATCTTCTCATAGGCTCACCTCCACATAGGTGATCCTGATGCTCTCATTCTCCTCTTCCTGCACCTGAGATCCATCCCACATATCCAGCCTGCTTAATTAACATTATTATTCCTGCGCATCGCCTGGGATACATCATCATTGATGACCATTACTGCTCATGATGCAGGTAAGTATGTGACCAGTACAATGTACAATCCTGAGATTCTTTCTCCTTTGGGCCAGGCAAAATTTCTACTTATCGGTAGTTCAAACTGTACTTGAGAAAAAGATTCATATACAATAGAGAGATATGTAAACAAGGTGACTGTGCAAATGCAGAAAACATAAAATTCAGTAATAAATAATGTGCAAAGTAAGAATTCTTAAATGATTGTTGTTTTGGAATCTGATGGTTGAGGGGAAGCAATGGTTCCAGAACCTGGTGGTATGAGCCTTTTGGCACTTGTACTTCTCTCCTGATGGCAGCAGTGAGAACAGAGCTTGTACTGGGTGGTGTGGGTCCTTGATGATTGCTGCTGCTCACGGCAGTGTTCCCTGTAGATTTTCTCAATGGTGGGGAGAGTTTTGCCCATAATGTGCTGGGCTGCGTCCACCACCTTTTGCGGGGCTTTCTGCCCAGATATATTGGTGCCTCTGTACCAGGCCATGATGCACCCGGTCAGCACACTTTCCACTACACATCGGCAGAATTTTTCCAAGGTTCCCGATGTCATACCAAACCTCTGCAAATGCCTAAGGAAGTATTTGTACTCTTGGTGAAGAGAACAGAACAATTTATGCTGTTAGTTTCCAAACAATTCTGAAACATGGTTAATTAACAATCACTTTCCCATATTATCAAATAAATCATGGCGGAGAATCACGAGTCCATCATTAATCAGAATAAAAGCCCAGAGTTTATGTGAAAGGAGGAAGAACCCAAATATAAATATACTGTTATTTCAAGATAAAGTGGGCAACACAGAAATTGGTAAATATGACCGAGGTAAAAAGATGATTAAAAATAAGTACAAAACAAATATATTTTTCAGATTGTTTAGGAAAGCATAAATACAAGATTACTATAAATATTCGAGTATAATGCAAAAGTTTTTCCCCCTTTTTCCCCTCAAAAATAAGGGGATTATACACGGGAGTAAAATTTAATTTTTTTTTTCCGCAACTCACGACTCGGGCCAGAGAGATGCCAGCGCAACTCAGGCGGGTGAGGGAGGGGGGGTCGTTAGCGACAACATCGCGACTAAAGCGGGTGAGGGGAGGGGATCATATTATACATGGGGGTAAAATTTTTCCCCCTTTTCCCCTAAAAAATGGGGGGGGGGGGTGTTTGCATTATACATAGAACGCATTATATACAAATATTTACGGTAAGTTGAGACAAGCTGGACACAACTGCTTTACTTACACAAATAGGAAAAAGCTACCTGTTGGAAATTGGAATTGTGCCCCACTCTTTAATAAATATGACAACTAGGTAGATTAGAAGAGTTAAAGCAAAGCATTTATTCTGGAGCCAGAGTGGATCATATAAAATCATTGTCCTAGAAATCTGGATGTCCTGAAATATTTCATTGAAACCATTTGGTTCTCTCTGGTTTAGACTATCTTGGTTGCCTTTATAGAATATAGAATAAGCCAAACATTTGCATGCCATGCAATTATGTAATTAAAGATAACAACTTTGCCTGCCAAGCAAAGAACCGTTGCCAGTTTGCACTTCCAAGCCTCAGCATTTTGTATTTTTGAAATATTCAAAGTCAATTTATAGCTCTCACATCCTAACATTCTGACCATCAATGCTTAGGCAACTTCATTTTACTTGTAATTAGTTAGGATATTTCCTGATTTGACTGATTTGTAGTTTTGGACTGGAAGTTTAGAAAGGTTAACATTAAGCATAATTGCCTCGATGAAAGTTGATACTAAGTCATTTCTTCTTAAGAAAAATTCCCTTTTCAGGATTTAGGTTTCACTAACAAGGTCAGCATTTATTGTCCATTCCTAATTTTACTTGAGAAGATTCTAGAGATCAACCACAATCCTGTGATGGGTTCTCCTCCTTTAGTATTTCTATTGTCTACATATTCGCAATCTGAGTTACTTGATCCACTGCTCGTACAGCTCTGGGGCTCCAGGCGTTTGCAGATCGAGGTCTAGTCTATCGAGTCGCAGCAATTTGTCCATCCCATGTGGAAAATTAAAAATATAATAAATTAATAGGCTCTATCAATAACTCCAAAGCCATAGAGTGAGGAATGATAGGCTTTATTATACTTTAGACGTGTAGCTGGCCCAATTCCGTGTGCTCGACTGAGGACAGGGAGAGGGAGGTCGAGCTTTATTCCAGGGTCACAAGGGGAGGAGTTACCAGGGAGCAAGTCACTAGTGGGGGACGGGCCATCGGCAGTTACATATGCGCATCACCACAAAAACCAAGAGACGTGGGATAATGAATTTAGCAAGGAGCAACATGACAAGTTAATATATAATAATTGGGAGATGCAGTGAGGTGTATCTATTTCAGGCTATGTTTGCGAATTACCATTCAGACCTGTAAAACAGACCCCAATTTAAAATCTATTAATCTTTTTAATTTTTCTACGCCAAAATTAACTTCCACAAAAGCACTTTCCTATTTGATGTTGTTTTCATTTGCTCAGTATCATTCTTCAAAACTAAACCCAAAGTTGCCAGTTTCTTGTTGGACTTGCAACAAGGAAGATACAATTTAGGAGTTCTGTGTTTCCTGTACATTTCACATAGATTTCATCTCAGTTAACACGGGGATAAATTAAACCTCCCATTATGTTTTTGCAGTTGTCAGGAAGATGCCCATAAGTTGGCTCTTCTATTTCCCTCAGATTATGAATGAACTGGACTGGACTACCCACTTTATGCTCTGTAGTTTAACTCACAGAGCTTCATTTTATGCCCATTCCAAAATATTCTCTTCCGGTTGTTTTTTAAATTAATATTGCCACACCTTTCTTTACGCATCCCTCCTTCTTATCTAAAAACTATTTAACTTGGAACATTAAGATGCTTTCCATACCCATCTGTAAGCCATGCTTTAATAATAGCCAAAATATTACACTTCCGCATATTTATCTACGAGTGTGACTATGTTTCATTCTGTTTCCCATACTTCAATATCAATTTTGTATCCTTGTTCTTGAATTTGTCACATCTCTGTCCACTGTCTCTTGCCGAATCAGATCAATCATAACCCTTCCTGGCTGAGCTGAACTTTGACCACTATCTGCTCAGCACAATAAGGACAGGTATTTTATATCAATGTAATAATACAAAAAAAAAACAGGTTTCATGCATCTTCAGTCCTGCTTTATCCCATAATCTTCTTTGGCTTGGCTTCGCGGACGAAGATTTATGGAGGGGGTAAAAAGTCCACGTCAGCTGCAGGCTCGTTTGTGGCTGACAAGTCCGATGCGGGACAGGCAGACACGATTGCAGCGGTTGCAAGGGAAAATTGGTTGGTTGGGGTTGGGTGTTGGGTTTTTCCTCCTTTGCCTTTTGTCAGTGAGGTGGGCTCTGCGGTCTTCTTCAAAGGAGGTTGCTGCCCGCCAAACTGTGAGGCGCCAAGATGCACGGTTTGAGGCGTTATCAGCCCACTGGCGGTGGTCAATGTGGCAGGCACCAAGAGATTTCTTTAGGCAGTCCTTGTACCTTTTCTTTGGTGCACCTCTGTCACGGTGGCCAGTGGAGAGCTCGCCATATAACAGGATCTTGGGAAGGCGATGGTCCTCCATTCTGGAGACGTGACCCATCCAGCGCAGCTGGATCTTCAGCAGCGTGGACTCGATGCTGTCGACCTCTGCCAGAGGTATCCCATAATAGCTCAAAGCCTTAAACATATCTTGACCAATTCTGCCTTGCCTCCTATCTCTCCACCACAACTTTTTTTCCTGGCAATATTAAATTCAGATTTCAGATTTATTTTCAGAAATACATGAAATCATGTACAACCCTGAGATTCTTTTTCCTGCAGGCGAGGCACAATTACCACTTATTGGCATGGAAAAAAAAACCTGACTCAATGAACACACATAAACAAATAAAGAAATATGAGGAAACTGACTTTGCAATACACATTTGAAGTGAAATTCACATCAAATTCTCAATACTGATTATGTTTCTTATTCCCCAATGTTTAAAAATTTATATATATTTTAAAAAATCATTCTAAGGCTTTGTAGCGGCGGCTACACTGCTCCTTCAATAACACACGCAACCAGACGGGCTGAGTTCAGTGAGCAGACTAGTTTATTGCAGGCTGCTGGGCTGCATTGATACTCCCAGCCCGGACCTGGCTGAGAACTGCGCTGGAGGGCGCTGACGTCACCCGGGCGGCATGTGGTCCCCAAGCGTAGGCTTCTGAGCCCCGAGCTGGAAGGAAGGGAAACCCCCGACAGCGCCATTTTGGCTGGCTGCCCCGCCACGTGGCTTACAAGTGGGGCCGATTCACCTGCCTTGTGGTGAGCCACCACACAGCCCCCCTCCCAGAACCAGCGCCAATGTCCTTTTTTGCCGGGTGGCCTTGCCTCTTGGGCTGGCAACAACCACGGGCTCAGTGGGATCGAGGTGCGCTGGCTTCAGCCTGACAATGGTAAACAGCTCATGCTTGCCGCCCAAGTCCAATGTGAACGTCAAGCAGGAATGCTGTATAATCCTGTACGGCCCCTCATACGGTCGCTGCAGAGGTGCAGCAGTCGGGCCCCGCTGAACGAAAATGAACTCCGTGGAAAGCAGCTCGACAGAAACGAGAGATGGGCGGGGTGCCATGCCTGGGCAGCAGTGGGGGTTCAAAGGAGTCCAAGTGTGCCCTGAGGTGAGGAAGTAGTTCGTGCAGAGACCGCTGGGGATTGTGAGGTGTGTCGACGAACTCACCAGGTAGTGCCGGTGGCGCACTGTAGACCAGCTCAGCTGATGACGCCTTCAGATCTTCCTTGGGATGCCCAGGAGCACCCAAGGCAGTTCATCCATCCAGTCAGGACTGGTGAGGCGGGCCATGAGCGCTGACTTAAGGTGATGGTGCAGACATTCGACCAGTCCTGCGGGGCCCTTGCACGAGGATGAAGTCTGCATCCAGGATGGCAGTCGGGAGTGACGAGATGGTGAACCTCCATGCGAAATTCTGTTGGCTGATCTGGAAGTGGACTGTCTTGTCTCCATACATCCAGATTGCCGTTGCGTTAGCCGCACGGAGGGAAGGTCCACGAGGTCTGTTCCTGGATTAAATGGCTGTGGCCGATATGACACTGATCTGGGCTCCAGTGTCAACGAAGAACTGCCAGCTGCTGACTGGTAGAGAAGGCTGTGTCCTTGGCCACCTGCCACAGCCATTAACAGTGGCCAGCCTGGTCGTTTTCCTGGAACGAGCAGGGCTGATGACACTTCCGAGCCTTGGCTCCCCAGCGCTGGTGGTAGAAGCAAAGGCCTGAAGCAGATGCTGTGGCCTTGGTTATGCTCTTGGGGGTCCGGGTGCTCTACCGCAGCGCTAGGGGTGGGGTTGGCATGGTTAGGGTCATGCCCGTGCATGTGCCTCGTGACCTGTTGGACCACTGAGCCTTCCGAGAATCGTGCGAGCCATAGCTCTTGGGCCTTCTGGGCGACCTTCCTCAGGTCAGTGAAGCTCTCCTGAACCAGCAGCGGGCGGATGTCCCCGGGCATATGTTTGAGGAAGATGCGCTTGAAAAGTGGGCAGTTGATGTGCTCACCCATGAGTGCGAGCATCTCGTTCATCAGTTCCATCGGGGTCCTGTCCCCCAGGGCGTCGAGGTCCAACACCCGAGCGGCACGAGCTGCTGGTGGATATTTGAGGTAAGTGCCTGGTGGACAACTGTACCTTCCAGGCCGTTCGCCTCGACTCCTCCCACTCAGAGCAACCGCAGATGGCCACAATCAGCACGCCCAGAGATGAGTTCCAGCAGATACTGGACGAGTTCCCGGCACACCTCAAGCCACAGTTCTCTGTTGCCCTGATGCACCATGGGGTGTTCCACCACATCCCCACCCAGGGCCCGCCGGTTCATGTCAAGACACGCCGGCTCCTGCCTGACAAGCTCCAGGTAGCGAAGGAGAAGTTTACGCACCTGTTGGAGCTGGGGATCATTCGGCAGTCCGACAGCCTGTGGGCCTCACCACTCCACCTGGTCTGAAAAGCCTCCAGCGGTTGGCATCCCTGCGGAGACTATCGATGGCTCAATGAGGCAACAGTTCCTGACCGTTGCCCCATCCCTCACATCCAGAACTTTATGGCCAACCTGCACGGCTTGAGGGTCTTCTCCAAGATTGACCTGGTGCGTGGATATCATGTCAGGGTCACTAATTGTACCGGCGGCTACACTACTCCTGCAATAACACACGCAACCAGACGCGTTGAGCTTAGTGAGCAGACTAGTTTATTGCAGGCTGCTGGGCTGCACTTATACTCCCAGCCCGGACCTGGCAGAGAACCGCACTGGAGGGCGCTGACGTCACCCGGGCATCACGTGGTCCCCAAGCGCAGGTTTCTGAGCCCCGAGCTGGAAGGAAGGGAAACCCCCGACAGTGCCATTTTGGCTGGCTGCCCCGCCACGTGACTTACAAGCGGGGCCGGTTCGCCTGCCTTGTGGTGAGCCGCCACTGCTTCACCATTTCAGATCATTCTGTTCCTTTCCAACTCTTCAACCTGTATCTCAACTCTATTCCACTGGTTCTTCAACCATTATTATTTAAAAAATATTTAGACATACAGCACGGTAACATGCCATTTCGGTCCATGAGCCTGTGTGACCCAATTTACACCCAATTAACCTAAACCCCCTGTATGTTTTGAATGGTGGGAGGAAACCAGAGGCCCAGGGAAAATCCATGCAGACACAGAGAGAACGTACAAACTCCTTACAGACAGCGCAGGATTCGAATCCCGGTCCTGATCACTGGCGCTTTAATGACGTTTCGCTAACTGCTACACCAACTGTGCCACTCCAACTCTCCTGCAATGAAATAACTAGCTGAAGTGGCATGCCGCCGTGGCACTTGGGCCGGTGCTCCGGGCAGCGAATGTGACCCGGGGCCAGTAGGCCACGCAGTGGCACTGGCCCCAGCAAGCGAATTGGCATTCGGGAGGCTAAGGCAGCATAGGGCCCAGCATCCCCAACATGGCACTAGCCCCGCTACCCAGTCAACAGAGAGGGACAAGCGAGCAGTGAAGAAGGCATTGTCATGTAAGAATGGATCCGCGCATGGGAGAACCCACTTTTGTTATACGAGCGGTGACATTAGCAAACGGACAAACAGTGGGAACACGAACGATATAAAAGTCAGGCTTTCAGTCCCAATAAAGCAGAGCTATACCTGATTACCCTCGTGTGTGTGTGTGTGTGTGTGTGTGTGTGTGTGTGTGTGTGTGTGTGTGTGTGTGTGTGTGTGTGTGTGTGTTTACTTCGAGTAGCGCGCAGCTACAATTGGTGACCCTGATGGTTTAGATAGCATCTAAACCACAACGAGGAGTGAACTGGCAGTCCATACAGTTGCCCAGAAGCTGCCAACCTTTGGACAAATCAGCCATGCATGTGGTTTGATCAGGCTGAGGCGCAGTTCCACATCTGCCAGATCACAGCAGAGTCCACCCAGTACTACCAGGTGGTGAGTGCCCTGGACCAGGATACTGTGAGCCAATTGGCTAATTTCATCCAGGAGCCCCCATCGGAAGATGCCTACACTGCTTTCAAGACCCTTCTCATCGATACCTTCAGGCTCTCAAGACCTGGGAGAGGATCACTTGTACAGGCTGGGGGACAGGCCCCCATGTTCATGCAGGCATTCTTAGAGCAACTACCTGAAGACATCCAATTGCTCCTGGCGGATGCCGACTTCAGTGACTCCAGAAGGTCGTAGCACAAGCAGACATCCTCCATAAAGAGCAAAGAGAGTGCTTGGCATCCGTGGGGCTAATCGCCGAACCCTTTGGCCAGGACCAGATCGACTCGCCAAGAGAAGAGCAATCCCACAAGGGAGGTGAGCCCAATAACCAGTAGTGCTTTTACCACCAACGATGGGGCTCCAGGGCCTGCTTATGCTGACTCATGTGTATGTTCCAGGGTAACACTGGAACCAGCCGTCGCTGATAACCATGATGTCTGGCCAACAAGACAGCCTCCCGTATGTGAGGGACCATCAATTCGGATGGCAGTTGCTCGTGGACATGGGGGCAGAGATCAGCATCATATGCCCATTGGGGCAGGACAGCAGAAACAGAGAAGTGGGCCCCATGCTGAAGGCTGCCAACAGCAGCATGATCAGGACCTATGGCACACGCAAGGTGTGGCTACAGTTGGGAGGCAGCCTCTTTTCATGGGTGTTCACGTTGGCGCAGTGGAGCCGCAACTCCTCGGAGAGATGTCCTCCGCGCCCAGAGCCTGCTAGTGGACCTGAAAGGTTGGAGATTGGTCCATGCACAGACATTTCAAACTATCCCCCTCAAGGATTCCAGGCTCCCGGCTCCCCATCTTGGCTCAGTGCAGTGATCCACGGACGAATACGCCAAGATCCTCACAGAATTCCTGGCAGTGATTACCCTACGGGTCAATACAGAGATGCCCCAGCACAGCGTGAGGCACCACATCCTTACCCAAGGCCACTGATCCATGCACGAACGAGATGACTCCCCTCAGAGAAGCTCCAACTAGCAAAGGAAGAGTTCAAGAAGATGGAAGAACTTGGCATAGAATGACGGTCAGATAGCCCGTGGGCTCCTCCCCTTCACATAGTGCCCGAGGCTACTGGGAGTTGGACACTGTGCAGTGACTACCGTCGTCTCACAAGGCCACCATGCCAGAATGTTACCTCATACCACACATCCAAGACTTTTCAGCCAACCTGCATGGGGCAAAGATCTTCTCAAAAGTGGACCT
This sequence comes from Narcine bancroftii, assembly GCF_036971445.1. Lineage (NCBI taxonomy): Eukaryota > Metazoa > Chordata > Chondrichthyes > Torpediniformes > Narcinidae > Narcine > Narcine bancroftii. The sequence goes on from NC_091470.1 coordinate 66,979,591, forward strand.
TGTGTGGGGATACCATCAGATCCCAGTAAACCCTGATGACATCCCCAAGACCGCCATCATCACCCTGTTCAGCCTGTTTGAGCTCTTCTGCATGCCGTTTGGGCTGAAGAATGCCATGCGGCTGATGGTCGCAGTGGGCTGAGACCCGGATGGCACCTTTGTCTATCTGGGTGACATCATCCTCATGGGGAGCAAAGACCTGCAAGAACACTTGGTCCACCTCCGCAATCTCTACACCCGGCTGGGTGAGGTCGGAGTGAAGATCAATGCAGCCAAATGCCAGTTCGGGTTGGAGGCCATCGACTTCCTGGGCCATAGGATAACCAAGGAACCACACCACTATCCAGTAAGGTGGAGGTCATCTAAAAGTTTCCTTAGCCCCGCACGACCAAGGGACTGCAAGAGTTTGTTGGGATGGTCATCCTTTATCACATGTTCATCCCCTCAGCTGCCAGAATCATGTGACCCTTGTTCACCCAGATGGCAGGTAAGGCCAAGGACGTAACATGGGACAAAGAGTTGGTTGAAGCCTTTGAGTAGGCCAAGGAAGCCCCGGTAGGAACCACTCTTCTGACATAGCCCAGGGCAGTCGGTCCAACAGCCTTGATGGTAGATGCCTCAGGCATGGCGATTGGCAGTGTTCTGGAGCAGCAGATCAAAGGGAGCTGGAAACTGCTGGCTTTCTTCAGCAAACATCCGTGGACTCCTGAACTGAAGTACAGCTCTTTCAACATAGAGCTACTGGCGCTGTACTTAGCCATCCACCACTTCCATGAAGGCAGGACATTCACGGTCTTCACTGACCAAAAACCCTTAACCTTCATCCAGGCCAAAATCTCAGACCCCTGGTCAGCACGCCAACAGCATCATCTATCATCCTTCTCTGAGTATACCACAGATGTGCAACACATCTCAGGGAAGGAGAATGTGGTAGTGGACGTCTTATCTAGTTAGAACATCCAAGCACTATCGAAGGGAGTGAACTTTGTGGTGCTGGCGAAGGCACAACAAGACAACATGGTGATGCCCCAGTACAGGACAGCCATCTCAAGACTGCAACTACAGGACATCCTGGTTGGTGCAGGTGACACCATCCTCCTGTGCGACGTGGCCACCGGACAGGTCAGACCCATTGTTCCATCAGCTTGGAGACTACAGGTTTTTGATTCCATCCATGGGCTGGCTCACCATCAATCCAGACCATGGTCCGACTGGTGGCCAGCAAATATTTTTAGCTTTCAAATAATTAAAAAAGACAATTGATACAATTTTAGATTCTTGAAAGTGAGCAGCAGAGAACAAGGGTAACGCTGCGGCACAACTCTGTCTCCCTGATTTGCACAAACTTTAACATTCCTGCATGACAAAAATGTAACAGTCTTGGTTGAAAATGTTTAACTGATTCAACTTTGGGGAAAAGATTCATTGACCTTTTATGAAGAAGGACTACCTTGCTAATGGCTTGGGTCTTCTTGTTCTGGACTCTCATACTAGATGAAATATGGTCTCTGGAAATAGGTCAGCAGGTGGGCGAAAGCATACACACAGTGCCAAACAGCCAAGGTGCAGTGGCATACTTGAGACCCATCACAGCACTTCGAGCCCACGGAGCAGAGGTTTGACCAGGTCCATGTGGGCATTGTGGGACCCCTACTAGTGTCCCAGGGGTTCTGCTACCTCTTCACAATGGTTCATCATTTCACCAAGTGACCAGAAGCAGTCCTGATGGCGGACACTTCCATGGCCTCATGTGCCAGGGCCCCCATCTCCTCCTGGGAGGCGTGGTTCAGCATACCCTCCCACATTACATCAGACAAAGGGTCCCAATTCACCTCCAGTTTATGATCCGACCTCACCAGCCTATGGGGCTCTCAGCTACACCACACCACAGCCTATTACTTGCTGTCAAATGTGCTGGTGGAGTGTTTCCACAGGCACCTCAAATCTGCACTCATGGCCAGACTACAGGGACCCAACTGGGGAGATGACCCATCATAGACACTGCTAGGAATCCAAACAGTGCCCAAAGAGGACCTCAACACCTCCTCCACCGAGCTCGTCTATGGAACCTGGGCAATTCTCACCTTGATCAGACAAGCAACCAGAACTCCTCCACAAGGTACGGGAACCATTTGGCAACCTGGCCCCGACTCCACCGACCAGGCATAGACAAGTGAGGACCAACAATCCCAAAGACCTGAAGGACTGTGAGTATGTTTTCATTCACTGGGGTCCACACCGCCCACCACTACAAAGGCCATACAAGGGTCCATTCTAGGTTATACGCAACAATGGCACCATGTTTGAACTGAATGTCGGAAACAAGGCAGAGGTCTTCTCTATGGACAAGTTAAAGCTGGCACACCTGGACCTGGCTCGCCCAGTCAAGATGCCAGAACCACACAGGAGAGGCAGACCGACAAAGCCCACAGAAACATTGCCTGCAGTCACCTAAGACAATACCACCAGTCTGGGATGGGGGTCATGTAGCGGCACACCACCACGACAATTGGGCCGGCGCTCCGGGCAGCAAGCACATCTGGGGCTACCAGACCGTACAGCAGCAAGCACATCGGGAGGCTAAAGCAGCATAGGGTCCAGCATTCCCAACTTGGCCCTGGCCCTGCTGCACAGCCAACAGAGAGGGATAAGCGTGTGGGGAATAAGGCATTATCGTGTAAGAATGGAGACCTGCTATTGTTATGCAAGCGGTGACATTAGCAAACAGGGGAAAATGGTGGGAACATGAACGATATAAAAGTCGGGCATTCAGCCCCAATAAAGCAGAGTTATACCTGACTACACTCGTGTGTGTCTTTCCTTCGAGTAGCGTGCGGCTACGTAGCTTCATTTTTATTTGCCTCCACATCCCACTCCTTCAATAGTTGCCACGTTTAAACTCCATCTCTTTTCCAAAGATCTTTGTCATACTCATTAATATTTGGCTTGGTTTGGATTTGGATTTGGTGTCAGAAGTTTAAAACTCTGAGGGAGTCCATTCAGCCCATCACCTCATTCCCCTTCTTCTTCTTTCTCTGCTGCCCTACAAATTAGCTTCCCTTTCGCCTGCCTATCCAATCCCTTTTGATTCTTTTACCACTTAGCTACACAGAGTAATCAGTTAACCTACCAACTCTAAAAGAAACTAGATCACCGAGAAGATCACACAGTCAGGGTTAGAGTACAACCTCCAATCCACAAATGAATTCAGGCTCAAACCCAGGTCCCCAGAGGTGGAAGGCAGCAGTGACAACAGGCGCATCGCCATGCCTCGTTACATTTTCTCCATTGAGAGATTTACTTAAGTGCAAGTTGTTTCCACTGATAAATCTCAAATCAGCAAAGAGAGATCCATTAATATTGGAATCTCAAGGGGTCAGTAAATTAAGCATGATTTTGGTTCAAACTTAATATGTGACCTCTAGGCATTTTGATAGAAACATTTTTGTCTTATGACAAAAATGTTGGAACACACATTGTGTTTTTATCTAATAGTGAGGCAAAGAATCACCAAGCCTACTTTCACCAATGACAGTCAAGCTCAAGTGACAACTACCCTGGGACATGAGCTTAAACTATCCTTTCAGGAGGCAGGTGCTGTGCTATACCACCTGTATTATTAGCCTGTTGTTGAATCACCTTTTTCTCAGAGACCTGAGAAAGCATATGGCTTTCCTCGTGGAGTTAGAGCCATCCAGTCCTTAAAAAGTTAAAAATCAGTTGTGTGTTTTGCCATTGAATTCTCGAGTATCTGCACTTCAGAATAAGGGCAGCACTATTTTCTTTGCTGAAACCAGAAAAACTAAAACTAATTCAAAATTTTAAGTGAATTTATAACACGGCACATGAAAAAAAAAACAGCTCTATTTCCAGTGGCAGAAACTCAACAAGAGACCGATTTATCAATTCAAATGTTTTATGAGTTTTTGTAATTGAGAAAACTTTTAATAACCTGACATTTGTTAAAACCAGTTATTAGAAATTATGCTGCACAGTAGCTCTCGAAATATGAGCCAGCTTCACAATTACAAAAGTCAGTCTGCACAACCCTTTCCTATTGTATGAGATGGCATAAACCCCATAGCGGCCTATCAGCTAACTAGCAGGCAGGGGGCTGCTCTATTCAAAGCTAGAGATACAAGCTGCAGGGCAAAAACCTGGCAGCTCCCATCTGACCCCACAATCCCCTACTGGTGACAGCTCCAAGCTCCATAGCAAATTAGCCCTTCTCATATTACAATTGGAGAAGACAGATTCCATTAGCAGTATCTGAAATTGAGTGGAGAGCTGCAGTGTTATCTGACTTGACTCATAAGCACTGCTATTAATCACCGCTATGATAGCATTTATATTTTTAAGCTATCTGCTGCTGCTGTGATATTCTGCTACAAAGGGTTGATGAGACTTAGGAAGCCAAACAATAGAGCTTTCTGGGAAAAGCAGGGTAAATCAAGAAAGTCTATGACTTCCGCACATACTGAAGGGATTGCAGTTTACATAAATTTTCTCTTGATTGGAGACTGAGCTTTTCCACATCTTACACATGGGATTTAGTTGTCACTCAATGGTAACAGCTGTGAAAAGGTGACACAGCCCACCGTTCAGAATATTGCCTCCGCTTTTAAAGCAATTAACCCATGAACAGGAGGTACCTGACGATATCAAAAGGATTAGACTTGGAATTGCATGATTAACATTTTCTTGAACTAATGAAAAATGCAGTTGTCATATGAGTTGTCCATTTTATTAAGAAATTTCTCTTCCCTGTTGCTAAACTGAACATGGCAGATCAAACAACATTAAATATGCCAGTTATGTATATATCAAACTCATGAGTAAAGTAGGCGCTGTTTTAAAATGCTTGATTCCATAATATTATTTCAGCGCCTGCTGCTTCATTTATCAGGGATGATAAGGAGTTCTAGATAAAAGTGACGTCTGATTTCTACATGAATATTTTTTAAACATTCGTTTCAGTATGTAACATAGAAGCAATACAAGTTCCTGATGTTGAAAATGGATAATAATTTTCTATAAGTTTAATATAGAAAGAGACAATTCCCTTAACTTAATATCTGTTTGCATTTCCTCTTATGTCACCACAGTTCAATATGACCATGAAATACAATTCATTGATCTAAGATATACCATTTATTGTGTGCACTACAGTCAGCTGTTTGAGCCTGTGGTTGATTTTATTTTAATTTATCATAAATGTCAGTTTATACTTAAAAATACCTGCCTTAACATTAATTAGTAATATTTAAATTTTACTTGAAAAAATAGGAAGCTATTTGGTTTCCGCAGTGTTTTCAACATACTGAACAAGTTATCAAAGTGAATTGTCTTGAGGCAGGAGTGATAAAAGAAATGTTTTAAATGCTCATATCAAATATAATTACTTTCAACCCAATATATTTAACATTCAAAACAATTTATTTTGTGCATTCACGAAGATTAAATCAACATAATATTCATATCCATCTTCTTTCCTGACAAAACACACACACACACATACTGAATTAGCATTTACAAAATGTATTACAAACACTATGAAATGAAATCCAAAATAATTTCCTCATTTTACTCTAGATCTTTGCACACAAAGTCCAAACATTTTGACACAAAATAGCTGAGGTTATTTTTAATCACTATGTATCGATGTTTAGAAAACTCACCAAAAAATAAAAGCTTTGAAGAATTTTTATGAATCCTATTTTTTTAACTGTTTAATTATAAACTGTAAATGAAAGCTTTCAGATTGTTTTGTTAAAGTTGATCAATTAAAAATCAACAGAACTACATTCGCTGCATTATTTCCTGGTGAATTATTCAATTTTTTTCCTCAGAGACTATCAATTTTAAATTGAATTTTTAAAAATATTTTATTTCCTTGTCTTACTTTTTCAGGCAACATGACAGAGAAAATGACTCAGGCCATCTCCATGACATGATTTAATAACACCTTCATTATAAGCAGGTTTATTCAATCCCCTCCTGTTGACTACATGGCCAAGTTCAACCAACCAATGGCTTGAATGAAATCTGCCTAAATTCAATCTGTAACTACTATCTGTGGCACAACAACATTGACAAAAAGGCTGGTATTTTTTCTCAGGTTTCCCAATACATGGCACAACATGCTAAAGCATTGTGCTATTGAACTGACAATGTTCTTTAACCTAATGTAACTACAATTTTAAATTACATAAAGCCAAGAAATTTAAAAATAAATATTTTTATGCCAACATGTTTCAATTTTGTGTATAGTATTTTGAGTGCATAGTTTTGCAGTTCCTTCAATTACACAAAATAATCTTTAAAATATCAGTTTATCAACTGGAGAATGGATTATATAAATATAATCTTGGGAAGCATTAAACTTCATTACTGTAAACATAAAACAGCATTTTTCCAAATGAATTCATTTCTGCAAAGCTTATTTTATGAAAACACAACTCTGCAGCTGTAAGATAACAAAAAGTTTTGATTTGTAATTACCAGCATTCTGCATGCATGAAAAAAAGTTACAATTTATTGACTGGTAAGGTTAAGTTAGTTAAATTTATGAGAGTTTCCTACCCTTAAAGCAATTTGTCATGTTGACCAACAAACGAACACAATTGAACGCTACCTAGAACTTAACTGACAGAGCTAGGAATACAAGTGAAAGGTTCCTAAGGTTAATTCATGTCATGCAGTAAATTAAATTTGAAAGACCCAGCTGATATTGTATGATGCCTTGTACCACTCAATCAATAGGTCAATGTTCAGTCCATTACCATAGACAGGGTTCACTTTGTATACCAGTCATAGTCTGTATTGTCAGCAGCATGAATCCGACACTTGAACTGCCACATTCCCCAAAGGCATGTTGTTCATAAATTATTTACAATATTTCAATTCAGACATGCTCATATTTAAATCTTTTCAATGCAGGAAATGTACATTTGAAATTGGATCAAAACACTCCAAAATGTCATTATATTACACCAAATTAATTAAATTAAATTTGTCATCATACATACAAGATTTACAAGATTTGCTGTTTCATATTGCCTGTGTTAAAAAAGACAGACCCTTAGTAGACAACAGTCTTGAATGGAATAGCTGGTGTTGCTTTTGTTTATATTCAAGGTTCATTTTAGTGAAAGAAAATGGTCAATAAATATGTTCTGGATTAGTAACAGTTTTGAAAAACATGTCCAATGTTGCAACATTATTTCAGAACTATTTGAACTATTTTAGGTGAATTACAAAGCCCCATTCACACTGGGACTTTAGCCCAGTAATTAACCGTCAACCTACTGATTAACGTACCAGTGTGAATGCTTCCGAACCGGCACACAAGCGTCAAATCGCCCCGGGGATGAACCACCTAGGGAGGGTGTATCATCACTGATTCATTTTGAATTGGCATACTGGTTAGCCCAGTGTGAAAGGGACAGGGGGTATGCAGGACGTCATCACTGGAGGATAGGTGGCCCTTTGCTCTGGGATTCAGGTGGTGAGTGTGGAAGGGTGCAGAGAACCAGTTAATCTTGGTCCAGTGTGAAGGGCAAAAACACTATTTTGAACCGATTTGTTGAACGGCCAATTTATCAATTAGCCAATATGAAAAGGGCTAATGATGAAAGAGTTAAATATTATAATGTATATTTATAATCACTTCAGCTCAATCTATAATATTATAAAAATGAATTCATCAAAATATAATTTCCGTTCCATTCCTACCTTTTCAAAAAATACATTTATTGTGAGTAAAAATCAAATTGTGGAAACCAGGAAAGCAAATGGAGGGATTTTCTTTTTGAAACTTTTCACTTGATACCAAATCTCAAATTAGATGATAGTAAATGAATATAAAATAACTGTCAGTTTTAGCTGTAGTAATAGGAGAGAAAGCAAATAGAATTTGATTAACGGTTGTTTATCCAGAGAGTTACATCATGAGTTTCAATTAGTAGTTGCAGTGACGCAAAATAAAAATGATAAATCCTAAAATATGCATGAACAGTAAAAAAAAAGTCACATTACATTGTGAAATTCATCACTCCTCAGATGTGCATCATCTTTTATTTTATTCATAGAGGTTGGAATGATCTTCAGCTAACATCATCAGTTTTAATTATCATTCTTTGATATAGCAATAGTACTATCATAGAGGAACACTGACAACTTTCATAATTATAAAAATGTTTCTTCTTGGATATTGCAGAACCTACATTATACTGGTATATAGAAAAAGTAAAATTTATGACACTAATTGATCAAGAATTTATAAATCAGATTTGTACTACTGTCCATGTATATATTCACTGCTTCACATGGATCTGCTTCTTTTATCATATTTCTTTAACCCTGCAATAAATTCAAGAAAATTGTTCGCCATATCAGTTAAAGTCCTACCTTGTAGGTTGATGTGATCTATTTTAACAAATTGTTTAAAACCATTGGCAATATTTTCTTTGGCCATATGGTATATTAGAAATCAGTCCAGGCAACATTCAGGAGTTTAAAGAATATTGAAAATTCTTTTTCCAGTTGTGATTTTTATCATAAATTTATGTTTCATATATAAACACACAATGCAATCATGTTTTTTTCTTATTTTGTCTTGGTTTCCCTTGTATTATTATCCACTTGTGAAATAAAATTGAATCAACATAAACAAAAGGACAATATTTTATATAAAATATATATTTTTGATTACATAAGATAGAAAAGCATTACAATCATTGGGAATTTTTTAACTGGTCTTACCAATAGGAAAACAAAAAAAAAAAAAAATTCTTTGGGTTGGTAGCTATTATTAAAGATTAAATATTGGTCTGAGTAATAATCCACAATCGACATTCAAAGACACTTCAGCACATACACATACTCACCCACCCACCCACCCACACCCACACAGTAATTGATCTGTATGGTAGTGTGTTGTTAATGGTCCTATTATAAGTGGTCAGGAGGTAAATTATGAGCAAGTGCCATTCCACATAATTTACCATATCTTTTAAGGATTTTCTTTTGAAATTTTGAATTATAATAACACACTTCTATAAAATAATATTACACAATTTTCATGCAGTAAATTCAATCACTGCAAAATAAATGAGCAAACTTATTCTTAGCATAATATCATTATGTTTTTGTCAACAGTCCCGTGACCCTCATTCCAAACCAAACCATTACATTGAATGCTTCATCTAACACAGATCTCTTAGCAGTGCAGAATTCACTTTGTTCAATGGTGAAACGTTAAATTAGTTGTTTCCAAATACCTGAGTAGCAGGCAATGGGTGCCACAGTGAAACCAAAAAATGACTGACAGATGCTCACAACTTGCAGTGAAATGAGTGAAAAAATGGCTGGCAGCTCGATATGCTTTCCCAATCCTTATCTGCAATTTGATATTTAGATTTTGTGTTGATTTATGGAATCCATCTTGAATGGTAGCGACACCATCATCAAGTAGATGGTTCATCTTAGGTTAAAAACACTGAAAAATTATGATTTTTACTCCTAAACACTTTTGGGTGTATTTTAGGGATTTTCGGCAGCTGACCAGGAAAATCACCGTAATATTTTCCTATCATGTACTGTTTTTTTAGATATAACCTATTTTTGTGATTTCCTGTCATATTTTAAGTCTATTAGTATATTGCCCACAAAGCAAGCTGTTTTGGTCACTCAGTGCAGGTGCTATACAAATGTTGTCTTAGGCCTGGGCATGATTAGGCAGGATAGATGCAGACTGGCTATAAAAGCAGCTACCATATACAGCTGCTGTGCATTTCATTGATATAGTTTGAATGCCTGTTGATGTACATGTTCTTCTGGCAATAACATGGTGAGTGTACTTAACAATAATACATATTGACAGGAAGATTCAAAACAGTAGAAATGTCTCATCAATGTCACAACAGCTGTGATACATTCTGTTACATTTGTGGTGAGTATATGTTTAATGCTAAATTCAATAAAAGTTAATATAATGTTTCACTGACTTCCTACATGATACAGCAAATCCAGAGTCGGCATCTGTTCAAGTCTAATCGGGGGGGGGGGGCATTAGGGTAATCGTGGGGGGGGGAGTGGGCACAAACTAACAAGAGAAAACTCACTCAGCGGGAGGAGGGTTGGGGGTGGGGAAGAGACTGGTGCCTACCCACCATGAACCTTCTCTGTGTGCAGGTGTCACATTTCCCCTCCCTCTGACATAATAGACAAGCGTGTTGCTTACATCATGTGGAGATGCTCGTGACACTAGTGCAGCAAGTGGGGCACAATAACTCATTTGGGAGGCACTGTCTATGAATGCCCCCCCCCCCCCCCATCTCGGTGCCAGCCATGAGCAAATCTGACATTATCTTTGTGTTTTGCTAGAAGTTGCCTATCATAATCCCCAAAAGGTTTCAGGAAGCAGACTTATGAAAAGAATTGTTGTCCAGTGAAATCAAGCACCTTATTTTTGCTTTCTTATAATCCTCTGCACCTTGGAAGATATTATTACTTTCCTTATGAGCCCATCGAGAAGGAAATAGATTGTTCAGTGCACAAATTTGCAGTAGCAAAGACAACAATTTTTATTTTGGAAGGTATGGGAGCATTCCATCTGTATGGGACAATCAAATGTAAATGACTTCAAGGTTAAATATGAATCTCTATTGCTCACCTATTTACCCAGGGATACGTTTTTAACTGTTTATCTAATTTTAAGGCTGGACACAGGGAGGGGCCATTTTAATTCCGATGAAGTGGTGAAAATACTTATTTACTTCCCTGGATTTGGACTCTTGATGACAGTCTTTACTATGAGTCAGAAGGTTGCAAGTTTCAATTACACTCAAGACCCATCAGCACATAATCTGTCCCATAAGGTAGGAGCAGAATTAGGCCATTTGGCTCCTTGAGTCTGCATTACCATTTAAATCATAGGTCATTTATTTTTCCCTCTCAACCCCATTTCCTGTCTTCCACCTTTGACACCCTTTCTAATCAAGAACCAATCAGCCTCTACTTTAAATATACTCAATGACTTGGCCTCCATAGATAACTGTGGCAAAGGATTCCACAGATTCACCACCATCTGGCTAAAGAAATTCACTTTTATCTCTATTCTAAAGAGATGTCCTTTTATCCTGAAGCTGTGCCCTCTGGTCCTAGACTCTTCCACTAGGGGAAACATTAATCCTACCCTAAATGTTCATTCTATCTACCATCTGACCAACACCTTATAGAGCCTCAGAACAGTTAGTGTAATGGTTAGAACAATGCTACAACAGTCCCAGCCACCTGGATTCAAATCCAGTGCTGTCTGTAAGGATGTTGTACTGTTTTGAGCCTAGAGGACCCCAAAACCCAGCAGCAACAGAAATTCACCAAGACAAATGGTTACTTAAACAAAAGTTGCTTTTAATTATCTTTAAACATGAAAACAGGATCAAACTTTAACTTATTACTATTAACTTAACCTAACTTAGCCCCCTTCTAATTCTAAGCACATGTGTATGTAAGTTCATAAAAGTTCTTTGATTCACAGTCCCATCTCACTCCTCCAAGTTCACTGGTTGCAGGCAATTCTTATGCTGTGCACAGAATTTGACATTTATGAATTTCACCAGCTTTTGTGTTTGAAAGGTAAATGGTTACCACTCAGGAAGGTTCTTGTTGGTTTTCAGAGAGAGAGATTTGTTGTTTCTGGACACAAACTGATTCCTTTTAATCAGCCACGTCAGTTTCTTGCTGAAGAAACTTGCCCCATCAGGGTTTTCCAGATGATAACTTCTTTCTTTCAGGTCACCACAGAGTTCCTTTTTGTTTCAAGTGAAACATTATGCAGCCAGTCCTCTCCTCTTGTATGGACCACAAAGGCTTTGACCAGGTTGAACTAAGAACTCACAACTTGTCTTCAAAATGGGGTTTTTCCACAAGTTTTCCAGCTTGTCAGGTTCCAGTCCCAGCTGCTGCTGCTGAACTGTAGAACTAAATTCTCTCTCTCTCTCTCAGAGAAAAGCCTGTTTTACTCTCTCTGCTTGAAAAACCCTCCTAGAACAGCAAACTTCACTCAGACAGCCTGCAGATCGGACCTGATCCTCCAAGTTCTTTCATCCATTGGTTTCCAAAACAACAATCCATTTGTGAAGTCCCTATAGGCACTCTTCAAAGTTTTTGCAAAAAAAGGCACTTGGAGCTAGCCTGTTTAGCATGAGTGCAGCTCCAGTGTTTTAAATGAGATTTGTTTTGAAGTGTTTGTATGTGACCTACACTTAAAAAAAAAATCCTGTCACAATTTATCTCCTTTAAAACATATCTATATACAATATAAAATACAACATAATTTGTCACACTACATTCTCCCCAAGTCTGGGTAGGCTTCCTCCGGGTGTATTTGTCTTCCTTTCTACGGACTCAACCTGCAAGTTAACTTTCAGGGAATCCAGCAGGGGGACTCCCAAGTCCTGTTGGACCTCCAATTTCTAAATTTTCTCCCCATTTAGAAAATGCTTCTACCAAAATGCATGACCATACACTTCCCTAGACAGTATTCCATCTGTCACTTCTTTGCACATTCTCCAGAATTGTCCAAATCCTACTGCAGATTCTCTTCTTCCTCAACACTCCCTGCCCCTCTACAAGTCTGGTGAAAAAGCCATCAATTCCATCTTTAAGAACATTAACATAATAGTGGAATATCATTAACCATCAGCAGCCAACCACAAAAGGCTCCCTTAATTCCCACTCTTTGCCTTCTGCCAGTCAGCCAATTCCAGTCTATTCTACAGGACCATTGCACTGTTGGCAATATTATCTTTCAGCTAAGACCTTAACCTGGGGCCTGAATTGAGGAACAATAATCTGGCTAATATATTCTTTGAGCAATACTACAAAAAAGACTTCCTCATCCTAATGTAATAAAATCTCACAATGTACACATTATTTTTTTTACAGTTCAAGCATTCTTAACTGGCTATAAACATGAAAGAAGATGCTATACAAATGCAAAATCTTGTTTCTGTCACAAATATTCATTTGCCATTTCTGTGGGTATTCTGTGCCATTGAGAGAGGTTAATGGGACAGTAATAGTTCTGTCTAGTGCGTGTCGGCACCCGTCAAATTTGGGACAGATGAGTTGATCTCAACAATCCTCACTTGCAAAAATAACTTCACGATTATGTGGCTTGTCAATGACGGGCTAAGGAGAGTTGCTGATTTCAAACCTCTGTGCCAATAATGGACTCTATAACTTTGTGTTTACATTTGAAAAAAAAATAAATAAAGGGTAAAATGAGCAAGAGATTCTCTGGAAAGAACATGCAATGCAAACTGATACTTATTCAAAGCACTTCATATCACATACAGTAATGAAGACTTGAACTCCAGAACTAACCATGTTCCACCAACTTTCAGTACTGACATCAATTTTGTGTTTATTGGGGCATTGTCATACCCTGTTAGAAAAAAGATAGCTGTACTACCTAATTGTCACCCAATCCGTCCATTCTAACTCAGCAGAATAGTTATTGTTCACACTAACAGCATTACTAACATCGTTTGCTTGCCAATTACTTCTCAGACCTCATCACATTCTTGACATAAACATGGAGCAAAGAACCAAATACCAGAGGTGAAGAGAAAGTTACTATTTTTTATATTAAGATAGCATTTCACTGAATGTAGCATCATGGAACGCTGGTAAAACTGAAGTCAATGGGCATCAAAGGGTTTGATCCATAATATGCACAAAATGAGATAGTTTTAGGCCAGTCTTTTTAGCACCAGGACATCACTGCAGGAGTTCTTCAGGTTAGTGTCCTAGGCCCAACCTTCTTCAGTTTTCTTCCATCTTAAGTTCAGAAATGGGGATATTCACTAATGATTCTGCAATGGTCAAATCCATTCAACATTCCTTAGCAAATTAAGCTCTTCATACCTGGATGCAGCAGACTTTAGATGATGTTCAGTCATGGGATGGTAAATGGCATGGAACACGCATATCACAAAGAATTAGGCAATGATCATCACTGATAAGAAAGAGTCTAATCTAAGCTTTAATATTTAATAGCATTACTTTGCCAAATATCCTGCCATAAATATCTTGGGGGATACCATTGACATAAATTGTTTGGCTTGCAATGGTAGGCCAGAGATAGAGTACCCTGCAGTGATGTACTCACATGCCAAATCATTTTGATCATCTACAAGGGGTGTGATGGAATACTCTCCATGATTTGCTCTGGCAAACAGATTTGCTAGAGCTGTGGGGGAAGGTTTAAACTAGTTTGGCAGGGGGGTTGGGAACAGAGTGTGAGTGCAGTGTCAAGGGAGCATGGCCACCTAGATAGGAATAATAACGGTAACAAAGGTAGGATGAAGATTAGGGTAAACGGTAGAAAAGAGAATATATGCAAGAAGCATAGTGAACAAGGTAGATGAGCTTAGAGCATGGACAGATACTTGGGGTCATGATATTGTGGCAATTAGTGAGACCTGGCTACAGGAGGGGCAGGACTGGCAACTTAATATTCCAGGATACATTTGTTTTAGATGTGATAGAGCAGGGAGTAAAAAAAAGGGGGAGGAGTTGCTCTGCTTGTTAAGCAGGGCATTACTGCCGTGAGGTGGCAGGATGGTCTGGAGGGATCATCCAGTGAGGCTGTTTGGGTGGAATTGAGGGGTGAAGGAGGCATGAGGGTGCTAATAGGGGTGTATTATAGACCACCAAATGGGCGAAGAAAATTAGAGGAACAAATTTGTAGGGAGATAACGTATATGTGTGAGAATCATAAGGTAGTGATCATGGGAGATTTTAACTTCCCTCACATTGATTGGGATACCCATACAGTTAGAGGGCTGGATGGGCTAGAGTTCGTTAAATGTGTTCAAGATTGTTTTCTAAATCAATTAGTAGAAGAACCGACTCGGGACAGTGTAATACTAGATCTCCTGTTAGGGAATGAGCTAGGTCAGGTATCGGACATTAATGTTGGAGAACAAATTGGGTCTAGTGATCATAACTCTGTTAGTTTTCGGGTAGTTTTAGGGAAGAGCAAGGAGGGGCCTAAAGTTGAGGTTCTGGATTGGAGAAGAGCAAATTTCAAAGGAATAAGATGGGATTTGGGGAGTATTGAGTGAGACAGGATATTTTCAGGTAAGAATGTAAATGAAAAATGGAGGATATTCAAAAAAGAAATTTTGCAGGTACAGAGTAGATATGTCCCAGTGAGGATCAAAGGAAAGGCTGGAAGTCATAGGGAGGCTTGGTTTTCGAGGAATATTAGAAATTTGGTTAGGAGAAAAAGGGAGGTGTACAAAAGGTATAAAGAGCAGGGAGCTAAGGAGTGTAGAAGGAATCTTAAGAAAGAAATTAGAAAGGCCAAAAAAAGGCATGAAGAGGCTTTGGCAGACAGAGTAAAAATAAATTCAAAGGGTTTCTATTGGTACATTAAAAGTAAAAGATTAGTGAAGGATAAAATTGGACCCCTTGTAGAGAGCGAGGGTAGGCTGAGTGAGAAGTCAGAGGAAATGGGGGAAATTTTGAATGATTTATTTGCCTCGGTATTCACTAGGGAAAAAAATATTAAACCAGTTGAAGTAAAGAAAAATAGTGGGGAGGTCATGAAGCATATAAGGATAACCGAGGAGGAGGTGATGGCTGTGTTGAAAAAGATAAAGGTGGATAAATCTCCGGGGCCGGACAAAATATTCCCAAGGTCACTCAGGGAGGCTTGTGGACAGATAGTGGGGCCATTAACAGAGATATTTAGGATGTCACTGGTCACGGGGGTAGTGCCAAAGGATTGGAGGGTGGCGCATGTGGTTCCGCTGTTTAAGAAAGGGTCCAAATTTAAACCTGGGAATTATAGGCCCATGAGTCTGACATCTGTGGTGGGTAAGTTGATGGAAAGTGTTCTGAGGGATGGTATTTACAAATATTTGGAGGTACAGGGATTGATAGGGAGTAATCAGCATGGTTTTGTCAGGGGTAGATCATGCTTGACAAACCTGATTGAGTTTTTCGAGGGGGTTACAAAAAAGGTTGATGAAGGGAAAGCAGTGGATGTTTTCTATTTAGATTTTAGTAAAGCTTTTGACAAAGTTCCCCACAGGAGGTTAGGAAAAAAGGTGGAGGCATTAGGTATAAATAAGGAGGTAGTGAAATGGATTCAGCAATGGTTGGATGGGAGGTGTCAGAGAGTACTGGTAGAAAATTGTTTGTCCAATTGGAGGCCGGTGACTAGTGGAGTTCCTCAGGGATAGGTCCTGGGTCCACTATTGTTTGTTATATATATTAACGATCTGGAAGTAGGGGTGGAGAATTGGATAAGCAAGTTTGCGGATGATACAAAGATTGGTGGTGTTGTGGACAGTGAGGAAGATTACCGTAGATTAAAAGGTGATTTAGGAAGGCTGGAGGTGCGGGCTGAGAAATGGCTGATGGAATTTAATACAGATAAGTGTGAGGTGTTACATTTTGGAAAGGCAAATCTAAATGGTAAGCTATTAAGATGTGCAGAGCAACAAAGGGATTTAGGAGTGATGGCAAATAGTACCCTCAAGGCTGATACTCAGGTAGATGGTGTGGTGAAGAAGGCATTTGGAATGTTGGCCTTCATAAATCAGAGTATTGAATTCAAGAGTAGGGAGGTTATGATGAAATTGTACAAGGCATTGGTGAGGCCAAATTTGGAGTACTGTGTACAGTTTTGGTCACCAAATTATAGGAAAGATATAAACAAAATAGAGAGAGTGCAGAGAAGGTTCACGAGAATGTTGACAGGATTTCAGGGTCTGAGTTACAGGGAAAGGTTGTGCAGACTGGGGCTTTTTTCTCTGGAGCGTAGAAGATTGAGAGGGGACTTGATAGAGGTGTTTAAGATTTTAAAAGGGACAGACAGAGTAAATGTGGATAGACTTTTTCAATTAAGAGTGGGGGAGATTCAAACTAGAGGGCATGGTTTAAGATTGAAGGGGGAAAATTATAAGGGGAACATGAGGGGAAATTTCTTTACGTAAAGGGTGGTAGGGATGTGGAATGAGCTTCCGGCAGACGTAATCATTGGTTACATTTAAGGAAAGTCTGGATAGTTACATGGAGAGGAGAGGACTGGAGGGGTATGGACTGGGTGCTGGTCAGTGGGACTAGGAGGGTGGGAATTTATTACGGCATGGACTAGTAGGGCCGAACTGGCCTGTTCTGTGCTGTAAGTGGTTATATGGTTATATGGTCAATAACAACCCTAAATGTTCATTTTTGCTACCAATGGTTCACATTGTCTACAGTACGTTCCTTCCAAAAAATGCATCAGAGTTACGTGCCCAGATTTCTCCAAGAGCTCGTCTTGTGACTATCAAAATGAAGAGGGTGCCAGATGTATGAGAAGAGTATTGCATTCTGGTTTCCTCAAAGTTGTAAACCACCTTGGCATGCAAGTATATTGTCGATCTATTATATCACTGGGTATAAATCCAGAAGGACTACAGTGGATCAAGAACACAGCTCACAACCACTATCATTTCAAAAGCAATTAAGGCTGTGTAATGAATGGTGTCCTTGTCAAAGATCCCCCCACCCAGCCTACAAAAAGAATACGTTGAAAAAAATTCTTGACTTTCATTGGCAAACTAGCAAGATATCACCTGTGTTTTTCTCTCTGAAGCTTCCGCATCTTTCTCTTTTATATTCAAGGTTAAAACAAACACGATGAATCTGTCTTTTAGTGTAAGCCCTGCAGCAGTTTTATGCTTTCTGCAAGGCTTTGATTTCACTGGGCTGTCAATACTTGGCGCTGCGTAATACAACAAATTGACACCATTACTATTTATATGCTTGTATTTAATCCAGATGCAGAAATCAAGTTTTTACTGCGGAAATCTCTGCAAATGTCCTTCTCTTTAAGTCCTGGGCCACAGTAGAATGTTGACAGGCAGTTTTATTAAATAAACTTAATATACATCATATATTCATTATATGTATGAATATATATATCATATAAATCTCATTCTTTTCAAATGAAAAATTTATTATTGAGATGGTGAGGATATTTTCTCTCCTCCCCGCATCCTTTTTCCCATTACTGTCGTAGTTCCGTTAAAGCTGGCAGCATGCCACTTGTTAAAGAGCTATGTAATTACTGAGTATTGCATTTTTTTCCATAATAATAGATTTGTACACTTAGTTTTTTTCAAATTTAGTTAATGTTTACAATGCACATTTGTTCATAGAAAAATGGTCTCCAATGAGATTATCATATACTCTGGAGTTAGTCTTGCAGCTCCCTTGAACTAACTGAAGTCTATGCCTGAAGTAGCATTACGGAATGCAGGATGAGTTTGGAGTATGCAGCTTTAGGACAGGTTTCTATTGTGGAAATTGGCATGTAGTAATACTAGTTTTGTTTTGGCATGAAAGAATCAGTGTAAACTCAGCCACTTTTAATCTGTCAACAGCAATGCACTGCCTCACTCTCCCAGAATGGTGCAATACATTGAACTGTTTAATTCTTTCAGCACTGATATATATTTCAAGATTTCATAAAAAAGGCCCCCACTTTCATATTACTTCAGCAAACCATTATTTTCTTTAAACTTAAACAATTAAATAATTCAGTTTTTTCTAAAGAGCAGTTCCTTACCCCCATACATTTTTTCATTTGAAAAATCTTGTGATTTGTAATATGAAGATATTTTTGTATATGAAATTTTAAAATTCATCATGAAATTGCTTAACTTTGTCTAGGGCTAAAAAATATACAACCAACATTTCTTTAAATATACGCAAATAACATTCCAATTCCTAAGTCATGGAAAGGCATTAAAGAAATGGACCATGTTATAAAGAAAGGCAGAGAGTTGTTTAGTCCATGTTATGAGGCTATTCATTATCACCATGGTTACTGTTTCTATGTATTAAAAAGGAGGATCCCCATAGAAGCAAAATTTAAATCATAAAACTCATATTAAAACTGTTAACCTGATTTATTTCTTTGCAGCTTTGTGAAAATATGTCCTCATCATAAGCTGTATATATACTAGAAAGCTATTTCTTCATAATTCTATTTAATTGGATTAATAAAATGAAATAAATCTTATTTTTATTCAGTAAAATATGCTTATTTTTAAGTGAAATTTGTGATTGGAAACTATATTAATCCATATTAGTCCATGCCTAATTAATCTTCACTAATACCTTAAATGAGTGCATCTTTTAAACAATACAGTAATACTTACACCAAGCTCAAATGCAGCTGTGATCAGTTCCCCTGCTAAAATCATAAATGTTAATACCAGTGATTATTCTTTTGAAAAGACAGTCCTCCAAAGATTTAAAATCCAAATACTTGCAATGTATTTTTTACTTTGACTGGATAAGACTACAAGTAATCTGCCAGGATTTAGCAGCAGGAAATGTTCTAAGTATATTTTAAATGTTTTAGCTCTTCTCACTGGAAAATTTAAAGGGCTATAACAAACTGTGTTTCTCTGTGTCTGAATCTAGATCATTTATGGAGGAACACAACTTTAATTAATTATTTGCAACCTGAATTTTTCTAACTTTAATTCCATTTATGAGAGCTGAAGTGAATATTAGTGGAGATTATCGGAAAGTAAAGATCGAAAATGTGTGTGGATTCCACATCTTCCTGCTCTGGAGCATCCATGTTTTAAATAGCATAAAGTGTGAACTCTGCCTGTTGGCAAATTTAAATGATGATGGTGGAAATGGATTTATCTCCAGAATTTAATATTTTTTTAAAATGTAAAATTTTAATTAAAACATTTTTTTAGACATACAGCACGGTATGTGACCATTTTGGCCCACGAGTCCTTGCTGCCCAATTTACACGCCATAACCTACACCCTTGGTATCCAAACTCTTTACATACAGCATGCGATTCGAACCCCGGTCCAGTCCTCATCACTGGCGCTGTAAGACCATTGCGCTAACCACTACACCAGTGTGTTGCCCTTTTGATGAGGAAACTGAATATAACACAGAAATAAAATAGAATGCATTGCTAATAATTAACAATCAAATATTCATGTTTATATTCTTGTGTATGGTTTGATGACATTTTTATGCTAATCTCCTTATTCAGGAATGAAATAAAAATAGCCCTTAGTTCCTGCACATTTTCCTTATGAATTAATATACAGAAAAAAGCATAATTTCATCTACATACAAGATAAAATTTCTCATTTGAAAATAGAAGAGCTATTTTTTCTTCATTAATTTCCACAGTCTAATTTGAAAAAATATTTCAGACCATCTTTTATTTTACCTCTAAAATCACTTCTGTAAACACACAATAGTTACAAAAAAAACCTCACGCCAGGCCAAAAACATCAACTCCTTTAGTCATGATTTAAATCCCTCTCCTTGGGATTAGACATGTGCTTGCACAATTTGACTGGCACTCTTGTTTCCAAGTTGACACAGAGTTGACCTGATCAGAGAGCTATCCAGTTTGATCATTAATATTTTGTGCCAGAACCCTTTGTCGAAACTATCCTATCACTTCAGAATCTGAATCAGGATTTATTGTCATGAACAAGTCATGCAATTCAGTGTTTTGCAGCAGCAAACATACATATTATAACCATTTTACGACATTATTATAAAAAATAAAATAAAACAATAATAACAATAATGGAGCATGAAAAGTAAGGCAGTGTCTTTGGTTCATTGATTATTCAGGAATCTGATGGCAGTGGGGAAGAAGCTGTCCTTGTGCCACTGAGTGCTCGTCTATAGGCTCCTGTACCTCTTCCCCAATGGTAGCAGAGTGAAGAGGGCATGGCCTGGAAGGTGGGGGTCTTTGAGGATAGAGGCTGCTTTTCTAAGACACCACCTCATGTAGATGTCCTCAATGGAGTGGTCTTGTGCCTGTGATTTCACAGGCCGAGTTAACAACCCTCTGGAGTTTCTTCCTGTCCTGAGAGTTGGCACCTCCATACCAGATGGTGATGCAACCACTCAGAATGCTCTCCACAATACACCTGAAGAAGCTTACAAGAATCTTCGGTGACATACCGAATCTCCTCAGACACCTCACAAAGTATAGCCACTGGAAAGCCTTCTTTGTGATTGCATCAACATGGAGGCTCCAGGATAGATCTTCGGAGATGTTGACACCCAGGAATTTGAAGTTCTTGACCCTCTCCACTCCTGAGCCTTCGATGAGGACTGGGTCATGTTTTCCTGACTTCCTCCTGAAGACCACAATCATCTCCTTGGTTTTGCTGATGTTGAGCACAGGATTGTTGTTGTTACACTATTCAATGAGCTGATCTATCTCCCTCCTGTACACTTCATCATTGCCGTTTGTGATTCTGCCAACAACTGTGGTTTCATTGGCAAATTTGTAGATGGCATTGGTATTGTGCCTGGCCACACAGTCATGGGTGTATAATGAGTAGAGCAATGGGCTAAGCACACATCCTTGGGGTGTATCTGTTGATGATCAGTGAGGAGGAAACGTAGTTTCCAATTCATACTGACTGTGGTTTTCCAATGAGAAAGAACAGTTGTAGAGTGGGTACAGGGGCTTAGAGTCTGTAGTTCTTGACTAGCACTGAGGGAATGGTATTAAAAGCCGAGCTGTAGTCTATGAAGACCAGCACCTCCTCAACCACTATCCCACCTTTTTAACATTTGCCCTCTCCCCTTCCTACATCATTAAGTCTCCAACCCAAAATGTTGAGTGACTATTTCTTTCTATGGACACTGGCCTGACCAACTGAGTCCCTCTTGTTTCTCATTTGATCATACGATCCAGCATCTGTAATTCTTGTGTTTCTCTAGCTTCCCCAGGTCTGTTCCTGGGGATTTATTAACTTTAATTTTAAGCTCGTTGGTTATTCATCAGTCTCTGTTGGAGATTCACCTCAGTTATGCTGAAGCCATTGGATGTCCTAATGCTCTGGAACAGGCAAATTAATTCCTCAGCTCATTCCTTATAGGTCTTTCAATTTATGTACACACATACAAGTGACAGTACTGAATACATACACAGTTAAGCAAAATGGTCATTTTGAACAAACAATTCTAAACTGTTTATTCTGTACTGGTAACCATGATCTATTTGTTGGTTCTAACCCAAATTATTTGAAATTAATAAAAGGTACAAGTTGAAATTCAATATTCAACTATCAAAATAATTTTTAAATTTTCATCGCTGCCTTATGACAATGTAATCTGGTACACAAACTTGAATAGGCTCAGTTTTGATTTCATGCTTTATATTTTTCTCAACTGATGTCACAATGGAACATACAATCATCTTTAAGACCACAGATCATGGGAAAGGGATGGGGAAGGTTCTTAATTACTCTCCCTGTGACTAACATTGACACAGAAATGCTGGAGTGTTCATATGAGGTAAAAGTATCTAATCAATGTTTCAGGCCTAAGCCCTTCTTCCTCAACAATTTTTACTACAATCACAGCAACTGCAGACTTTCACATTTTACCGATATTAACAGTTCATCATAGATGAAGATCAGAAAAGAAATTATTTAATTGGCCAAATGTCTTCCAGTGCATCAGTCTACTCATGCCAGGTTTACCTTTTGACATATTCTAATTGTCAATGATGGCAACATTCCAGTACATATCAGAGATTTAAGAAGGGAAAGGAAGAAAATTGCAAGGGAACTGTATCAAGCATATCACCAAGTGCTCTAGAATTTTTCTGACTTAGTCATTTGGATATACAAGTTTGCACGAGGATTTCTCTGAATACACTCCCTTGATTGATTTAATGTTGTATGGTCAAATAAAAGACGAAAACTAGTCAGCATTCCTCTTCAAAGTTCTAGCCAGTAACTCTTAGTAGAATTGTAATTAGATATCATAAAATTGGCATGTTGGGGGGGGGGGGGGGGGCGTGGCAAAATGGCATAGAGTCTAGACATGTAATTTCGACCTCTCTGGCCAGACATTTAAGTACCCATTTTTTAACCCCTTGTTTTCAAGTTTAAACTTTTTAAATTTTAGTTTAAAGTATTAAGGAATTATTATGGCCATTAATGGTAAAAAGATTAAACCTCAAGTGCAGAAGAAGTTACATTTTCGAAGTGCTGAAGATTTGGGGCCTAGATGACTTGATACAGCTTCAGGTTTAATTTCTTCAGTGTCTAAACCTCAAAGACTGCCAGTGGGAGCTGAAAAGAAAACGTCTACTACTCACCAAGTGAAGGATGGTGCTGGAATTACCTATTCTCTGGAAGAAGGTGCGTGTTCCCAAGAAGTGGATCCTGATTTGGAAAGCCTTTCGATTTTAATGGAGGGAGCACGCAGGAAGACGACTCCATTGTTGGAAATGCATCAGGAAGCATTTAAACCTGAAGATATCGCTTTCTTTCGTGATTTTGTGAAAAAACATTGAGATGCGGGGGAAGACCAGTGGCGATCCCCTGAGGAAGTCGGGGTGCCATCGCTGGGAGTCCAGACCTGCAGTAGAACTTCTAAAATGCCTTTTGTTGAGTTGCAGCAGGAGCTGCAGTTACCTGGTTCTGCCACTACGTTAGAGAAAGCTTTTCTGATTTATAGTGTATGCAATTAAATGCAGTCATTCAACCTTTAATGAATGAGATGGTTCAAATGAATGCTAGTATAAGTTCAGAATTGAATATAGTTAAAGCATGTGTGGATCCATCTTATGAAGAATTTAAAAAAATTTCAGACTGCTTTTTTGGTCTGTAAACAACAAGTGGCTTCTAACACAGAAAAAGTGTTGAAGGTTGAAAAATCAGTCATAGAATTGGGAGAACGCGAGAAGGAGTTAGAGAAGAAAATAGACTACTTGGAGGATCAAAGTAGAAGGAATAATGTGAAAATCGTTGGTCTGCCAGAAGGTATAGAAGGACAAGATCCTCTTTGTTTTTTTAAAGATTGGATCCCACAAGTATTAGGGCAAGAATTTTTTTCTGGTGGCTTGGTACTGGAAAGAGCCCAAAAAGCTTTAAGAAGAACACCCTTAACTGGTCAACCACCAAGACCAGTAACAATTCGATGTTTGAATTATTTGGACAGAGAAGCAATACTTCGGCTAGCAGTGAAAAATGCGAGACAATGACAAACTCCGTTATTGATTCAGAATAGCAGAGTTTTTTTAAAATCCTGATTTGAGTCAAGAGGTCATTCAACATCAACATCGATTTAATCCAGTTAAAGAAGTTTTGTGGCGTAAAGGCTATAAGTCTACTTTTTGCTACCAGGCAGTGTTAAAGGTGTTTTATGGAGAATATCAATTTTGGTTTTTTTTTGAGAATGATTGTGAAGCAATGATTTTTGCTGATTCATTGCCAGATATAAGAGGACAAAGATGTAGTCCACCATAGTCTCCTAAAGAAAAATCTGGTTGTTCTGGAAATGGAAGAAATGACAGAAATGGGAAAAACGGGAATGGAAAGAGTCCAACTTCCTCTGAGATGGGATCTTCGAGATTGGAATCTCTTGGATGAAAAGAAGAATTTTCTTTTTCTTACTCTTTTTTTTGTTATTATGATATTTTGATGTTATTCATTGTTTGGCTGGGGAGGGAGAGATTTGCTCTAAGTTCTT
Organism: Narcine bancroftii; assembly: GCF_036971445.1. NCBI lineage: Eukaryota > Metazoa > Chordata > Chondrichthyes > Torpediniformes > Narcinidae > Narcine > Narcine bancroftii. The sequence continues at coordinate 67,004,161 of NC_091470.1, forward strand.
TACTAGTCATCAGCTACTGGTGGGTGACCCACACCCAATTTTTGTTTAGGGATTACTACCTTTTGGTAGTTTTTCTTAATCCGACAGAGAAAGATTTCTCCTTTTATTCATCTAGACATGAATCGTTTTCAAGGATTGACTTCTTTTTAGTATCAGCACATTTACAAGGGAAAATACAAAAAGCGGAATATAAAAGTAGGGTGATTTCAGATCATTCTTTGTTATATTTTACATATGCAGCTTCTGAGAAAACTCAAGTGGCCTATCGTTGGAGGTTTAATACAATGTTGTTAAAAAATACAGAATTTATTGATTTTTTTGAAAAAATAAATTAATTTTTTTTTGTCAGAAAATTCTAATTCTGTTCAAAGTAAGTTTATATTATGGGATGCTATGAAAGCTTATTTGAGAGGACAAATAATTAGTTATACTTCTAAAATAGAAAAGAATCGATTAAATCAGAGTCTTGAATTAGAGAAACAGATTGATGAGTTAGAAAAGGAATTCCAGAAAGATGCTACAGAAGATCAGAAAAAAGAATTATCTAGGTTGAAATTGGAATATAATACTTTGCAATCTTATCAATTTGAATGTGTGATTAATAGGACTAAACAATGGTATTATGAATGGGGAGAGAAAGTACATAAGGTATTGGCGTGGCAATTAAAGAAAGAACAGATTTCGAGGACTATTAATGCTGTTAGATGGAATTTTCTTATTACTTATAAACCTGATGAGATTAATGATGAATTTTGTTCATTTTATAAAAAGTTATACACATCTGAAGGAAAACAAGAAACTGGGTAGATTGATCTTTTTTTTAATCACAGTTGAATTTACCGATATTAGAGGATGCAGATATACAGGAGTTAGAAGAACCATTTACTGATACGGAAATTAAAATGGCTATGATGGAAATGCCGAACGGTAAATCGCCTGGTGATGATAGATTTTCAGTTGAATTTTATAAAATTTTTAATGATGATTTAACTAGTGTTTGGGGATGTATTACGTCAAGTTGGAGAACATTATGAATTACCTGAGTCTTGTTCTAGTGCTTTAATTACAATAATCCCAAAAAAAGATAGAGATCCTTTGAAAGTATCTTCATTTAGACCAATTTTGTTGTTAAATGTAGATTATAAAATAATAGCTAAAATATTAGCTAAAATATTAGCGAATAGATTTTTACCTAAGTTGATTCATATGGATCAAACAGGTTTTATAATGAATAGATATGCTTCAGATAATATTCTGTGCGTGATTAGTTTGATTAATAGATTTCGACAATCTTCAGATCACCCGATGGTGATATCTTTAGATGCAGAAAAAGCATTTGATAGAGTTGAATGGAATTTTTTGTTTAAAGTTTTGGAGAAATTTAAGTTTGGTCCTTTCTTTATTGGTTGGAGTAAGGCTTTATATAGTAAACTGGTAGCTAGAGTATTGACGAATGTTTTGATTTCAGAACCTTTTAAATTGACTCGATCAACTCGTCAAGGTTGTCCTTTATCACCAGCTTTGTTTGCGTTAGTGCAGGGGTGTCAAACTCAAATTCACAGAGGGCCAAAATTAAAAACTTGGACTAAGTCGAGGGCCGAACTAAATATTTATTGAAAATTTTCAACAACATCTGCATGTTTTCTCTTCTTTCAACATATGTAATGTTAACCTTTTTCTTATTAAAATAAATGTTTAATAATAGTTTTGGATAAACTCTTTCCAGAAGCATTAACAAATGAGAAATAAAATATTCAATAAATAATATTTCTCTTTAGAGGATTTGTCAAATGTTGCTAGTGTGCTGTCGAATAGTAAAATCTGAGGGCTATTGAGAATGTGGGAGAATAACATGATTCCTGAAACAATCAAATGGGTGACTGATTGTGGGCATGAACTCTAGCAGGGTTATTTGCCATGCCCTTTCTCCATTAGTACAGATATCCTTTGATTTACACACTTTTCAAGTTTTATGCCTAATGAGCTTGTATCCAGGTGCAGGATCATTTTTAACCAGGAATATATTTATCACTGTGACATGAAATTATTGGAAGATCGTTTTATCCTGAGATTAAAGTTCATAATACTTACTCAGGCCTGTGTGTGGAAGGGCGGGGTTTGCGGGCGATCGGGTTGGACAACGACAGTGCGGGGGCATCGGCTCTCGCTGCAGGGTGGCATCTCGGCGGATGAGCGGCCCCATCACCATGAGTCGCGGATTGGCTTGCGGCAGGGAGGGGGAGTGGGCAACGGTCCTGGCAAGGTCAGGCCTGAGGCCTCCGGTTCCGGGCGCTGGGAAGCAGCCTTGGCTTCCCCTGACACTGGCCAGGCCCCAAAACCAGAGTCCATGGTGAGACCCTGCAACATAAACAGAGGAGGTGGGGGCGATTAGCAGGCTGACGCCAATGCATTCTGGGATTTGTTGTATTACTGTGCATGCGCTATACTGGCGCGGCAGCCAGCGAGCCACCTCTAATACATTTTTGAAATGATCTTGCGGGCCAAATAACCCGCGGGCCAGAGTTTGACATGTGTGCCCTATGCCATTGGAACTCTGTAATTAGTAAGGGATTGCTTAAGGTGGGATGTGAGTGGGAAGGAAAGGGTGCAAATCACTGCTCTAGACCCAATTGTTACTGAAATATTTTGCTTGAGAAAAATTGTCATTGGCCCATTTCCTTTAGCGTTCTGAAACCGTGAACATGACGAGTCAATGAGGGATGATTAAAGCAGTGGTCTTCAAACTTTTTCTTCCCACACACAGACCACCTTAAGCAATCCCTTACTAATCAGAGAGCACCAATGGCACAGGGACGCGAGAGGAAAGAAAAAGGTTGAGAACTGTTGTATTGTGGTAACTCCACATCTGATTAGGTTAATTGTTAGGCAAGTGGTCAGAGAAGGACCCCCCCCACCCCAAGAAAGGCTTAAATCACAGGAACAAAATAAGCTTCCGTCTCACTGCTCCCAATCTTACACACAGTCCTGATGTGGAATGTGGGGTCGCAGCTCCACATTCACCCAAGTTCAGGTGCTGTCTGTGTGGAGTTTGTACGCTCTCCCCTTGTCTTGGACCAACAGGTCGGTCGCCTGATGAAGGCACCCGAACCCCCCGTTGAAACGCCAGCGTCCGGGGTGGTGGAGGAATTGGCTGAGAAGAGCACGTTGCTCCCACCCCCCTCCCATGGTTGGAGAGGGATTAAACTGCGATCTCACGGCGCCGGGCTCGTCTCCAACAAAAGGAGCGGGAGGCAGGGTCCGCTGCGCACGGAGCAAGGGGGAAGGCATCGCCAATGAGACGTTCGGTCCGGTGTCGCCGCTGAAGCGCAGACCCAGCGAGGATGGTCCCCAACTCCAGCCACGTCTGTGTGTCCAGGAGCTGGGCGGGCTGAGTGCGGCGCTCCGATCCCCGGGATTTGGGACTCTGAGATCCCTCCACACCTCTGGCATCTTCATTTTCACCTTCAGTGTGCATGTGCTATACTGGCGCGGTGGCCATCGGGCCAACTCTAATATATATTTAATATGATCTTGCGGGCCTAATATAATTAAATCGGCCCGTGGGCCAGAGTTTGACATGTGTGCGTTAGTGATTGAACCTTTAGCACAGTTGATAAGACAAAATACACAGATACAAGGTATGAAAGTTTTAGATGAGGAGTACAAAATTAATTTATTTGGTGATGATGTATTGGTGTATTTAACAAACCCAGCTCAGTCACTTTTGCACTTGAAGGAGTGTTTAATACAATATGGATGTCTTTCTGGATATAAAGTTAATTGAGAAAAAAGTGAAATAAGTGAAGGAGATTATTCAGTTTATAAGAATATTATTAATTTGAAATGGACTGATCGAATTAAATATTTGGGTATAATTTTGAATGTTAATTATCAATCTTTATATAAATTAAATTATGTTCCATTAATAAAAAAAATTAAAACTGATTTGATTAAATGGAAAGATTTACCTATTAATTTATTGGGTAGGATAAATACAATTAAGATTAATATTTTTCCACATATCCAATATTTGTTTCAATCTATTCTGTATTTACTTAATAATTTTTTTTTGAGATTTGAATAAAATGGTTAGGGAGTTTTTAAGGAGGGATAAATTTTCGAGAGTAGCTTTGAATAAATTAACTTGGAAATATGAGTTAGGGGGATTACGTTTATCACATTTTCAAAATTATTATGAAGCAGCCCAACTTAAATTTATTAGTTCATTGATGGATTTGGTACGGCCTCCTAGTTGGGCCAAAATTGAGATGGCAAATATTTCTGAATTTGAAATACATCAATTTTTGTTTAGATGGAATATAAATTTGTTACAGCAGTATAATGTGCCTATACTAAAACATCTAATGAAGTTATGGATAAAGAAAAATAAAATGGTAGGCTCTAGGGGTGAATTATCGGCTTTGACTCCATTGCATAATAATCAGCTTATTTCTTTTTCAATACATAATCGAAGTTTATTGCATTGGAGATTTAAAGGTGTGAAAAATTTGGGAGATTGTTTTAAAGAGGGTAAATTTTTATCTTTTAATCAGATGAGGGACAGTTTTGGTATTGATAAGAACTTTTTGTTTCTCTATTTTCAAATTCGATCTTTAGTAAAATATAAGTTTGATAGAGATATGATTTTACCTGAAATGACTAAATTTGAGACTTTTCTTATGAAGGTACCAGAGAAGGGTTATATTTCATCTATGTATCAAATATTACAGGATGGTATAGATAAAAAGGGTTGGGATAGATCTAAAAGTAAATGGGAAGCGGATATTGGTTTTATTTTTTCCGAGGATGATTGGTTAGTTATCTGTTATGATAGTGTAACTAGATTGATAAATGCATGTTATGCAATGATTAACTATAATTTTTTACATCAATTATACTTAACACCTAAAAAATTTAAAGAGCATGGTTTTCATGAATCAGATTTGTGTTTTAGATGTGGTAATTCAGTTGGAACTTTTTTTCATGCTGTTTGGTCATGTATACATATACAATCTTTTTGGAAGAAAATTCAATTATTTTTAGAATACCTGTATAAAATTTTTCTATATATAAAAAATAACGTTCATGTTTATGGTTAATTGTTGTATATGTTATGTACTATTTGTTTTTTTGAATGAATAAATAAAGTTAAAAAAAAAATTGGCATGTTTCTGCTGATGTCAACAAAAGTTGGTCTTATGTTTCTTTTATTGTAATGAAGAAACTTGGGTTTTTTTAAAACATCTACACTTTATTAGCTAAAGTACACAAGACCACGTGGAGGCATCTATCTTTGATCCATCCGAAACTATCACAAACTAGTCTCTGACTCCCTCTAGTGGTCAGGAGGATCTCTAGCACCCTATTATTACCTCCCCTTTCCTTAACTTGTTTAATCTAACAACATGACACACTAATCCAGTTATAGCGACTTCAATCAATAAACTTAGCCTTCAAGCAACTATTTATTGGATCAAAGTCATAATATTTAGTCAACTAAAGTTCATTGTTTGGAACAGAGAATTGAAGAGTAAGTGAGAAACTTATTAATGATGTGTTTTCAATTGGTTTCCATACAAGCTTGTGACAAATGTATATAAACTTGAAATTATTTTCTTTAACATTGACATGAAATATTCATAAATAACATCTGCACTGATGCTCCATGAATACTGAGTAACATTAGAGCTAACAGTCAACTAAAATGTGAGCGTTTCACTCACCCTTCTCTTTGCCATGTTTATAATATTCTATCTGAAGGTTCCCTAGCACATCATACATCATCGTGCATGTTCCAACTGGCACTCTAACACCCAAATGCACTGCACAAGCTCCCTCTCTTGCTCTTGACTTGTACAGGCACTATTGAGAGTTTACAGTCGACACTGGCCCCAATAAGACCACTGGTCTGAACCAAGGCTATAACACTGTTTTCTAAGGACTCGTTTGTTTCTTTTCCAATTTCTTGTTCCTTTGATGAATATGCAGTGTTTTAGGATGCAAAAATTGGATATTTTACAACTAAGTCACTTCTTGCAGTTTTCACTAATGTGCCCTTTAGACAGCCAAATATATTCCATTTCTTTTATTAAAAAAAGTGATTTTCTTTTTGTGTTCCTTCTTTTCCCACCGTAACCACATTTCCAAAGCATGTCCACCTTTACAGAACAAACAACACTTCTTAGTTGGTAAACTCTCCTTTTCCTTAGTTACTTTATCTTTTTCTTTATTCATAACTAACACAGTAGTAGCAAAAGTACTCTTTCTCAATTTCAGTCGAGATAGTGAGATAGACCTTCTTCTATCAAGTGTCTTTAGTATTTCCATATATTGGATCTGTTTCAAGATACACTTGCCATTCTAGGAAATCCACCAAATACTTTAATGGTAGCTCTTTGGTTATATTTTTCCTGGAAATCACAAGCCATTCTTCTCCATCTATCCCATATCTGGTAGGGTAATTTATCTAAGATCATTCACATATTACCAGGCACTTCAAAGTCACAAATATTGTCGATATCTTCCATGGCATTAATCATATAACCATTTACGGAGCAGAAACAGGCCATGTCGGCCTTTCAAGTCCGCACCGGTTCACTAGAACAACTCCACTAACTCAAACCTAGTATATGCTTGTAGAGCCTTTGCATCATTCAGTTCTATTGATGACCATTTAAGAGTCATATCCATATAAGCTAAAGCCATTTGATGTTCGGTGCAAAAATTCTTTAGTAAGTACTTAGCTCTGTCAAATCCTCTATCCAAAGACTTATGTGGACAACCCTTTACAGGTTCCTTTGGCCATCCTATCTACATTTACAAATAATAAAGACAATCTTCAGGGGATTGACATTTATTTACAATATTTTGACAAAGATCTCATGGATGCTTGGCATTGAAGTGGATCTCCAACAAAATTTTCAATCTCCTTCTTGGGCAAAGAAGATAGAGACTGTAACTGGATCAATGATGCAGCGATTTCATTGTTTCTTCTCATGGTTGTTAGGTCATGGCCCTGTTCACTGACACTTGTAGCAGGTAATGTATCTGGAAACCTCACTGAAGTAGGTTCACCCTGTTAGGTATAAGTCCACCCTCTGCTGGAGATCATGATGTCCACTTCATGATGTCACCCTTCCATATATATATATATATATATATATATATATATATATATAAAACCCTGTGTCTCAGTAGCTAGTTCAGTCTAATAGAAGTAAAGTATGAGAAAGCATCATGTCTCCGAGTCCGACGAGGAATGAAATGAACCCTACACATATTCCATGCACCAACCGTGAGAAGGAAAACAACAGAAGAAAGGTAGAAAATGGCTACTTAACAACCCTGACAAGTTCCTGTCAAAAAATCAAGGTGAAAGCGCATCAAGATGGCAGAGGGTAAGTTCGGGATAAATACATAGACAGTTTAACCACTACTGTGTAGTCCACAATATTGTGGAAGGTCCAGTAAACTGAAAACATGCCCTCTTCCTCAGTATAATGGGCAGCAAAGTATTCGACTTCCTTAAGACCTTGCTGGCTGTGGAGGAACCAGGAAAGAAGACATTCAATGAATTATGCACAGGTCTAAGGAAGCATTTAAGCCTCAGAATATCAGTTATGGCAGAAAGACAATGATTTTATGAAAGGAGACAAGGACCAAGAGAAATAGTAAGTGAATTCCTGGCATTGTTGTTCTAACTAATGGAGCACTGCCATTTCGAGCAGTTTCTGAATCAGGCATTGCGAGATAGATTAGTGATAGGGCTGACAAATTGCCAAGCAAGGCAAACATTATTAGCAATGGATGAAGATGTTATGCTACAAATTGCATACAAAACTGCCTGCAGCTCTGAAATGGCAGATAAAAGCTTGGATGTGGGTTAACCAGATCTACTGGTCAGGAGGTCTTCCCACCAACAATACTTCCATTGTGGGAAATACAACCACTAACCGAACCACCGAAAACTGTTCCTTCAAAAATTCTAAATGCAACCAATGCAAAACAGAAGGAAATATCAAAGCTAAATGTCTGCTTCTAAAGTGTAGGTGGCCTGCAAATAATCAGGCAGCTAAAGTCAAAACATTTGCAGAAAGAAAGAGAGAGAGAAGGGGGCAACCAGGCAACGATGATGATAACAGCCCAATGGCTGACCTTCAAGGTCCTGAAATTTCAACATCCAGGGAATAAACAGAGGAAACACAGCCATCTTTATAGAGCTAAAATAAATGGACACCCCCTGAAGATGGAGTTAGACACAGAGGCACAGGTGTCACAAATGCCATTACATGAAAAGGAACGCTTGCTACCATGCCTCCCGGTAAAAACAACTGAAATAACTCTAAGATCTGTTACAGGAGACAGAATCAAAGTGTTTGGAAAATGTAGGGTCCAAGTACACTACAAACAACAGCAACCAAAAACACTCTCTCTCTACATCATAGATACCCAGGGACCAGCACTTTTTGGAAGAAACTGGCTACAACACATTCCCCTAGACTAGCTGGAAATCGGTTCAATACTAAATGTAAACTACATGGAAACCTCCCAGCCAGAACTCAACCAAATCCTCAACAACTACACAGTGGTTTTTCAACAAGAGTTGGGGGAAATCAAAGGTGTTCAAGTCAAACTGTAATTAAAAGATAATGCAGAACCAAAACTCTTCAAAGCCAGAACAGTCTCATTGGCTATGAAATGGAAAATTGAGGCTGAATTAAACAGACTAAAACATGAAGGTATATTAGAACCACTAAGCACCCATATAGCAGCACCCATCGTACCTGTAGGAAAAGCAAATGGTGAGATTCGCATTTGCGGCAATTATCATCAATCCATCACTCAAAATATCCGAACACCCGATGCCCAAGACAGAAGAATTGTTTCAAGCAGTAAATGGAGGGCAAAAATTCACAAAACGACATTTGTCACAAGCATATCAACAGATAGAATTGGATTAAAAAAAAAATCAAGGGAATATGTGACAATCAATACCCATTTGGGACTATTCACCTATACACACATGCCTTACGGAATTTCAAGCAATAATAGACAAATTACTACATGGACTCTCAGTTGGGGGTTACCTCGATGATGTCATCATCATGGGCTGAAATGACAGTGAACACTTAAAAAACTTTGAAAAAGTTTTAAACCAGACTACAATGGGCTAATATACAAAAGGACAAATGTGTCTTTGTGCGCCCCTCAGTAACATATATACAATCGACAACAAGGGGGTGTAAATGAATCCAGCAGGAACAGAAGCCATTCGCAAGGCCCCATACCCAACCAACAAATCAGAATTACAGTCCTTCCTAGAACTTGTTAATTACTACCCTAATATGTCTACACTATGCAGCCCGCTGAACCAACTACTCAAGAAAGATCAAATGTGGCATTGGAACACAGAAACTCAAACCACAGTCGATTAACTAAAGGAAATACTAACATCGACAAATAAGGTGCTGATCCATTACAACCCTAGTAAAGAAGTTACACTAGCCATGGATGCTTCACCAGTGGGATTAGGAGTGGTACTATCCCAAATCACAGAAAAAGGTGAGCAACCAGTAGTGTATGCTTCGCGAACATTAACCACAAGTCACAAGTGAATGCAATTACGCCCAACTAGAAAAAGAAGTATTGGCAATAACTTTTGGTGTGAAAAAATCCCACTAATAGCTTTACGGAAGAAAATTCACCCTAGTCACAGACAACAAGCCTCTTAGTTTAATCCTGGGGCCACTATTACAAGTCCAGAGGACCCCAAAACCCAGCAGCAATAGATAATCACCAAGACAAATGGTTACTTAAACAAAAGTTACTTTTAATTATCTTTAAACATGAAAACAGAATCACGCTTTAACTGATCATTATTGACTTAACTAATCTAACTTAGCCCCCTTCTAATTCGAAGCACATGTGTATGTAATGTGTGTGTAAGTTCAGAAAAGTTCTTTGATTCACAGTGCAATCTCACTTCTCATTCCTCCAAGTTCACTAGTTGTAGGCAATTCTTATACTGTGCACAGAATTTAACATTTATAAAATTCACCAGGCTTTGGTGCTTGAAAGGTAAATGGTTTCTGCTCAGGAAGGTTCTTGTCAGTTTTCAGTGAGAGATTTGTTGTACGCTGGACATCTACTACTGATTCTTTTTTAATCAGCCACTTTAATGTCTTGCTGATGAAACTTGCCCCATCAGGGTTCTCCAGATGATAACCTCTTTCTTTAAGGTCACCACAGAGTTCCTTTTTGTTTCTCCTATTTCAAGTGAAACATTAGACAGCCACTCCTCTCTTCTTGCATGAACCACAAGGGCTTTGACCAGTCTGAACTAAGCACTCACAATCCATCATCAAAATAGGGTTTTCCACAAGCTGGCCAGCTTGTCCTGTTCCAGTTGCTGCTGCTGACTGTAAAACTGCAGAACTGATCTCTCTCTCTCTCTGCTTGCAAAACCACATGACCCTCCTAGAACAACAAGTTCCACTCCAGACAGAATGCAGCTCTGAGAAGTTCTTTGATCTGTTGCCTTTTTGTAAACAACAATCCATTAGTTAAGACTCTTGGGCACTCTCCAAAGCTTCTGCAAAGGTTCTAAGGCCAATATGTCTCGCATCAGCAGAGCTCCAGTATTTTAAATAAGATCTGTTTTAAAGTGTTTGTATGTGACCTACACTAAAAAACCTGCCCCAATTTATCTCCTAGAAATATATCTATATTCTGTCACACCATACAAAGGCATACCAGTATTAGCTGCAGCCAGAATTCAAAGATGGGCCATGCTACTAGCAGTGTATAACTATGATATAAAACATAAACCAGGAACACTCAACAGCCAAGCAGATGCCTTATCACGCATGCCACTATGCAAGACAGAACAACGAGAAGAAATTATTAAATGGACGGCAGAGGCAGCCGCCATCAACCAAGAACAACTTCAACAACTGCCCATTACAACCCAGATGATCGAAAAGGAAACCCTAAAAGAGGCAACATTAAGCATACTATACTTCACCCCTAATGGGTGGCCCAAATCTGAAGTCATCCCAGAAGATCTAAAACCTTACCACAAACGCTGCCATGAACTATCAGTTTACTATGGGGTACCCGTACAATTATTCCACCCAAATTGGCAAACTACAATGTTATCAGATCTGCACCACAACCATTCAGGAATGGTATGAATGAAGGCGTTGGCCCTGATGCATGTCTGGTGCCCCTCCATAGGCAGATACATTGAAACAACAGTAAGAGAATCCAAAGTATGTCAGTCAATGCAGCCAAAAATATCGCAAGTCAAAGCTGACCCTTGGAAATGGCCATCTAAACCCTGGCATCGGATTCACGTAGACTTCGCTGGACCATTCATAGGTAAGACTTTCCTTATAGCTATGGACGCACACTCCAAATGGCCAATAGTTTCACAGCTAAAAAACACCAAAGCAGATCCCACGATTGACTGTCTACGAGCTATCTTTGCTGCTTATGGATTGCCTCATGAATTAGTTACGGAAAATGGGCCCCAATTTACACAAGAACATTTTATAAAATTTATACGTGACAACAATATCAGACATATTTTGTCTACATCCTATCACCTGAGTACTAATTGGGAGACAGAAGGTTTTGTATAAACATTCAAAAAAGCAATGAAAACCATGAAACTTCTAAATGCCTCCTGGACACACAAAATCGCACATTTCCTATTCCACAAACCTGACCAAGAACATTGGAAATGGGCAAGAGTGCTCTGGTACAAGATTATAGACATTACAGGGACCAAGGGTGGTAGGAGTAATCTTACAAAAATTGAGCCCCTGCTCTTACTCTGTTCTAGTGGGGGACCGATTGTGGAAGCAACACGTTGACCAATTACGAACATTGGGTTCATGAACTGGAGGAGGTGGAACCAGACCTGCCGTTGCCTGCCTCGACCATCCCACCCCTCAGGCCGAGTGAGGGGGGGCAGAGATGGTCGTGGGGCCGAGGAGTCCAGTAAATGAGACACGCAGTCAGGAGGGCTGTGAAGACAGGCAGTCGCCACTGACTCGTCCGCCGACCTGACTATCTACAGGTCCCAAGCAAAGACTGGCACAGGAAACCAAGCTGAGGCGGTCCAAAAGAGAAAGAAGACCACCTGAACGCTTTAAAGACTATGTACCCTGATTATATTTAAATACTTTCCCTTTTATAATCATAATTACTCATGAGATGCATTCCTGGGCCTGACGTAATCTTACTAGTTCGAAAGGATTCAGTCAGCATTTACTGCACAGGGTTGGATGGGGGTGGGGGGAGGGTGAAGAGAGTTGGGTATAAGCCCACCCTCTGCTGGACATCATGACACCCACGACATGATGTTACCCTTCCATATAAATAACCCTGTGTCTCAGTAGCCATGTTGGTCTAATAGAGTAAAGGATGAGAAAGCATCACATCTCCGAGTCTTAATCGTGTGAGTGGATACACAACACACGCATCTTTCTGATGCTTAACTCGAATGCCAAAGAAGCTGCAGCATTTGACTGAACCCAAGCCACAGCTCTGTTGGCTGTTAGTTGTGGCTTGGCTACACCATTCTCTGGAAGGATTTGTCTTGTACCCCTGGTACTATCTGTTTTTGTTTAGTTTCCTGAGACTCTTTCTTAAAATATGATTCAATAGCATCATACACTTTAACTTCGACCACCAGATATCATTGAGCCTTCTCGTACCTCCATTTTAGTCATGTTAGCAGCAATGCTTGTTTCCACCTTCAGCTGTTCCTTTTTACCTCCCCTCTTATGGCTCTTATCTGCTCCTCCTCCTCACTCCTTCTTTGCATTCCTTTCCTCCTTAGCTGCTCCTCCTGTTCTTCCAAAATATGTCTATCCTCAAGTCTTTTTTTGTCATACAAGATGAGCTGCCATTTCAGCTTTAATCTTTGTCTGTGAAGATGTTGTACTGGAAGCTCTGGAGCTTGAACCAGGGTAACTTTGTTTGCTTCTCCTGCACAGTCACCTGCTTGTATTTCTTCCTGTAGGTCGTACGTTGTCTTCTCACTTACCTCTTTCTCCAATTTCTCCAATTCAAATTGTACATCGATTGCATCTTCAGCCTTTTCCATGTTGCTCTCTTCATAAACAGCCACTGTCTTCATTCCCATCAACTGAAGCCTTGATTTCTTTTCTTGCCAGCTTTAGTCTTTCAATGAAAACACCTTTGTTTCCACTTGTATCTAATTTCTATTTACTCAGCTCTTCTCTGAGTTCCGCAACCTTCATCTCTTTAATACTTTGCTCCTTAACAGCAAAGTCAGTAGGCTGCTTCAGCCATTTAAACTCGTCTTCTTCCACCATCTTTCGAGCACATACAACACAAATCAAATCAACAGTCCCCAATGGACTAGTGGCAACAAAATCCAAACTGTGTTCACACTTTCCACAAATACACAGGAGTCCACAGACTCATGCCTACCACTTCAAATGGCTGTAACGTGCTGCTTTCAACAAATGAATTTCCACCGCAGCATCCATCAGTAGTATCACTGATTTTTAAGAAATGGCATCACCAATGTGATTATAAGACACTTTGCTATAAGATTAGAAACTTTAAATCTCTATCTGGCCAATGATCATAGAGGATGGATGTGGATTACAAAGTGCCCCATTTCCAAAATGGCCGACGTAACTTTCAATATCAATCCAAAGCACAGAGAGTTTCTTGTCTATCTTCTATCCTTCAATTTTCTGTTCCAAACCAATAAATACTTGCTTGAAGGCTGTGAGACACTTATTAGTGATGAGCTTTCAATTAGTTTCAATACAAGCCCAGATGTATTTTAATCTTTTATTTAACATGTAAACTTTAAATGATCTTCTTTAACATTGACATGAAATTATTCATAAATAACATCTGCACTGAAGCTCTGTGAATACAGAGTAACATTAGTGCCAACAGTCAATTAAAGATGTGAGCGTTTCACTCACCCTTCTCTGTTACCATGCTTATAATATTCTATTTGAAGCTCCCCTAGTTGATCAAACATGCTCCGACTGGCACTCCAACACCTGAACGCACTGCACCTGTTCTGGGAACCGTTCACAACTACAAAGATGGCCATGCCCAGCCAAACTGTACTCGAGACGCCTATGATGGCTGTGGGGACCAACAGGACGCCAACCTAACAAGTAAAGAAATTAAACCAATTTTAGCTCTTACAACAGTATTCATTTCAATTTAAAGTTCAACACAAACGTAAGCACAATACCACCAGCACAAACTTTTAAGCATGCAGTTCTTTTCCTTGTGGAGATTCAGCCTGTCAGGTGCTTTGATAACATGTGTGGATCTTCTTAACACAGGTGCTTGCATCGGCTCTGATGGTCGACTGCTGTCTAGCACTGGTGGAGTTTCCTCTGTTGCTCTGCAGGTTGGATCTTGTGCAATTGTCTGTTCCTGCAAGTTTCTTGCATTTTCAGCAGCTCTTTCGATTCCTCCTTGGTATTTCACCATCCTCTCTTCTTACTGTGGTGCGCTGTTAGCCAGAATCAGACACACACAAGGTAAAGACTGTACAACAGGCTTTAATCCACAAAGACTTCCACAGAGCCAGGCTGGCTGTAGCTGCAGTAACTCTGAGTGAGGCTTCGGGAGGCCGGTGCAGGCTTATATCCCGGAGGGTGATCGACACCCGACCAGGTGGGGCTTGATCCCTTCAGGCCGACTGATTGGCAGCCGGCCAGGTGTTGTCCTGTTCCCTTAAACTCCTGCAGGTACATAGGTTTCCCCCTGCAGTAGGCCGGTGGTGTACCACCACACTTACAGTGTAGGATCCTTCCATTTACTTCCTCCAGAAGAGTAGTCTTTTCATCCCAATGTTGGAATCTCTGAGTCTCGCTGTGTCATGTTGTGCCAGTGGCCCTAAGCTTCTTGCTGACTTGTCACAGTTTGCTTTTTGTCTCCTTTGCTGACACTTTTGTTTGCATTCGACATCTTCAAAATCTCTGTTGTTTGGGTCTGCAGAGGCAGGAAGTGTGGTGCGCAGTCTACCTCCCATCAGAAGCTCAATGGGTGACCTGCCATGTTCAAATAATGAAGCTCTGTAACTCAATCAAGCTAGATACAGATCTGAGCCACTGTCTAGTGCTTTCTTGAGCAACTGTTTAACTATGTGAACTCCTTTCTCTGCTTTGCTGTTTGACTGTGGATGCAGAGGACTTGAAGTCACATGTCAAAAATCATACTCTTCTGCAAAGTTCTGGAATTTTCTACAACTGTAGCATGGTCCATTGTCACTGTAAACAATTTGAGGAATTCCATATCTTTCAAGGATTGATTTCATATATTTAATCACACAAGCAGCAGGCATGTTAGGAAGCTGCATGATCTCCAGAAAGTTCGATAGATAGTCAATAACCAGCAGGTAATTCTTTCCATCCATGTGGAACGGATTAGTCCCAACTTCCTACCATGGTTCTGCTGGTACACCAGTTATTATCATGGGTTCCTTTGCTTGCTTTGCATGAAGTTTCAAACAGGTCTTACAGCTTGAAACCATCCTGTCAATGTCAGAATTTATCCCTGGCCAATAAACAGCAGTTCCAGCCCTCCTCTTGTATTTTTCTATTCCAAGGTGCCCCTCGTACACCCTTTTCAGCATCTCTATATAGTGATTAAGGAATGACAATTCTGCTCTGTCTGAGCAGAAGCCCATTGGTAATACTTAGCTCAGCTTTGATGTTGTAGTATGGCTGACTGATAATATGACATAATTTATTAATATCAGATATGGATTGGTACAATACAATGTTATGCACCAATTATACCTTACACCACAAAATTTAACTGGTTTAAAACCTGAAACTTGAGTTTTAGATGTGGTATAGATGTTGGAACATTTATACATTCAACGTATGTGTGTGAAAGTAAGATCCTTTTGGTATGACTTGGCAGAAATTTTGACAAAAATTATAGAAGTGGATTTTCCATTGGAACCAGAACTGTTTTTATTAATCAATCTTATGGTTATTGGTTGAAAACTATCAAAATATCAAATGCAGTTCATGAGGATTGCACTAGCAGTAGCTGTTATTTAGTCAGGATAATGTGAACTATTTTGTAACTGCGTAAGAATACCCCTTCTCACTGTAGTAACTGTAGTGCACCACTGTGGGGAGTATGTATATGAGTATGTGAACAATTTCCTGAAATGGTGGAAGACATTAGTAAGTAAAGTTTCTTCTGTTATTTGAATCTTGCATCTCTAAGTTATTTCAGAAGCCTCCCAAGTAACACAAAGACATAACATGGTGGCAGCGGTAAAAGAGAACAAGAATAAAGCCATACAATTGATGCTAAGCCACTAAAATATGAAGGGGAAGAAGAAAAGAAAAAAATGACTGGAGCAACAGTAGTTCACCCAGTGATGGACGGGGAGGCTGAAGACATTGTTGAATCATTTAAAAAGTTTTAGCAGAAGTGAAATTTAGCATTCAAAAGCTATTTTAAAAATGAAACAGAGAGGAGAAGGTCAGTTATATACTTCTCTGGACAGGAGAGCAAGGCCTTGACTTATTTAATAGCTGGGAACTTACAGAGGTGGAGAAACATGATCCAGAGCAGATATTTGCAAAGTTTGTTTCTCACCTTGAACCCAGGTCTAATCATAGAATTAAATGCTATGAATTTCAAGACAATGAAACTGCTGATAACTTCCTCACTAGACTAAAAATTGTTGCTGCAAAATGCAGATTTAAGGATATAGAGGAAAGATTAGCTGATCAACTAATATGAGGGAGTATCCATCCCGAAGTGCAAAAGTCACTTATAGGGAAGAGTAGCCTGAAGCTAGCCTGAAGCACAGCCAGAGCCTTCGAAGCCACGAGGACACAAATGAAATCCCTATCTATGTAGACCCACCCACAGCAAAGAGAAAGAAGAGTTGATGCTATAAAGAACACAATCAGAAAAGTGCAAACCCCCAAGACCTCCAAGAAGTGCGGCAGACACCACCATTTCGGTGACTGAAACAAATGCCCTGCATACAGTTCTGAATGTAAAGCAAACCACTGGACAAAGATGTGCAAGTATAGTATGAAGAAAACACTAATACCAGTGAAGAAAAAAGACAAGAAGAAGATCCACCACATAAAAGAAAACAACAATGAGGACTCCAACACCCAGATACTGGACATGGAAGCCACACACCTTCACGAGATGTCAGGTGAGATGAAAGAAGGAAGCGAGTTGCACACAAGGATCTAAATACAATCCAGAACAAGCCTAAAGGTGAAGCTGGATACTGGATCACAAAGCAACATCCTTCCACTCAGACTCTACTGCCAGATGTTCCCAGAGAACATCATAAAAGGGTATCCAAAAGACGGTGCATTGGAAACAGCAAATGTCACATTAATGACCTATGGTGGACCCATGATCAAGCAGCTAGGGAGAGCTAAAATCAATGGTTGCCATAAGGGAAAGAACATCCTCTGTACATCCTATGTGGTAGTCACAGATGGACTAGTAGTTCTTGGTCTGGATAGCTGCTGGGTGTTGCAGTTGATCTCGGTCAATTATGAGATCCAGATGAAGAAAATATCCAAAAGAATCAACAGAAATACACAACAAAAAGAGGAAATGATTTCCACAGAAGTACCTGCCCATGGCACACAGTGGGAGCAGACTTGTTCACAGAGAATCAAGAGTGGTATTTAATAGTAGCCTGTTAATATTCTAAGTTCCCATTTGTCAAAAAGGTGAAAGACCTGAGAGCGTCAACTATTATCTCACAAATGTGAGCGCTCCTTGCTGAACAAGGAATACTGAGCAAGTAATAGGTGGCAATGGAACACAGTTCACATCACAAGAATTCAGAAAGCTGGCTGCAGAGTATGGGTTTGTTATCATTACATCATCCCCATACTACCCCAAAGGTCATGGGTTCATTGAAAGACAAGTGCAAATAGTGAAACACACATTAGTTAAGTGTCGTGAAACAAAAGGAGACCCACACCTCGCTCTTCTATCATTACAAGCAACACCTTTAAGGGCTGACATGAAGTCCCTGGCAGCATTTCTAAATGGCAGAAGATATAAAGTAACTCTGCCAAGCAAAATACACCCTCCAGAGGACCAGGAGGAAATGAGAAGAAGTTTGGCTGACATGCAAGAAGAAGGACACCAGCATTATAAAAAACATGCACAAACACTGCCATAACTCTTGAGAGGGCAGCATGTGTATATTCAAGAGCCAATATGGAAAACATGGACCCTCGCCCTGGTCATCAGAGAAGCTGAGACTCCAAGATCATACATTGGTGATACAGATTCTGGCAGTCAGCTGAGGAGTAACAGAATTCACATCCGGCCGACACAAGATGTGACGAAGCAGAAAGCTTTAATACCAGCAAAACCTGCAACACCTATATCAAGTGAGGTATCAAGTGAAGAGACCACATCCACTAATACTGAAACATCAACACAGCAGCTGTCAGGGGAAACACAACCAGCTCTATCACCTACTCATGTACCAGCAACACAGAGCTTCCAAATTCACAAAATGGCAAAGCAACATACTGCTGTCAGTGCGATATTGATAAGAACTGTTTAAAAATAATTGTGTAAATAAACTAGTGTACGAGTTCAGTTACTTACGTTGCACTGGAAAGAAAGTGATAAAGAACACTAAATATTTCTTTATCTTGAGAAGGAGGGATGTTATATAGTCAGGATAATGTGAACTATTTTGTAACCGTAGTGCACCATTGTGGGCCGTATGTATATGTATATGAGAATGTGAACAGTTTCTTGAGATTGTGGAAGGCATCAGTAAGTAAAGTCTCTTATTATTTGAATCTTGCATCTCTAAGTTATTTAAGAAACTTCCCAAGTAACACACAGACATAACAATAGCCAGGAAATAAAGAGCTGTTACATGAAGTCCGATTCCCCCCTACTTATTACTCACTGGAATATGGAAATGCAATGTTGTGTCCACCACCACCCTGGAAAAGATAACATAATCAATCTAAGAAAGAAACATAATATGTTTGTTAAAATATGGCAAACTTATTTGAATCATACTGGCTTAAGGATATAAGGATATAATTAACTTCCTGAAAAAAGTTTAAATACTATTGTTAGGTTAATAGCATTGAATTTGAATTCCTGAAGATCAAGATATGGATTAATTAATGAAGACATGCTCAAACACCTCTTCTGGACAATTCTTTTTTAATGTTAGCAGTTGGTGGGGGGAGAGAGGGGAGATTTGGGCAATCATATGAAACTCAGTAATTTTAAAATAATATTTATATGATGTATGCAATAAAATTCTATATGAGTCTTGGAAAAATTAAAATAAAATATTCAAAAAATAAGTAAAAATATTTTTAATGTAACGCCATCTGGCATAAACTTTATCGCTGCTGTCATGTAGGTAACATGAACATAAATGTACTCACTACAGTAGAATATTGTACATATCGCATATAAATAATTTTACACCTGCGACATTAGATTAATTAATTCTTCAACTCAAGTGAAAAGGCAGCCATCAGCTGAAATCAATCGTAATAGAACAAAAACAATTAAAACAGTAAAAAGGGGGAAAAACAATTCAGGTAACCTTGACTAATTTCAAGATGCAATTTAATGCTATGCTGACTCAAATGAGTCAGAAATCATTAATTGTCATTATTCAAATCCCTCTAATAGATAATTAACCTGTAATATCTCCCATCTATCATTCATACTTCTTTTCATTGAAAATTCAATACACGGATGTTATCAACACAACTCACAACAATATACTTTCAAGTTTATCAAACCAATTGGTTATGATGCCATGTACCATAACTGCAAAATTAGGCAAATGGAATTATTGGAAATTTTTGACAAATTTAGAGATGATTGACCACATGAACAAGGAAATATATTTCAATGATTATCACATGGATCAGTTACTACATCAATATTTTACACTGATATTTATAGCTAATAGACTAATTTTGCCCTTCCTTCACCTCATCAAAGAATCGGTTGTTGGCAGTAGAATTCTTAGTTTGAGCAGCATTTTAATACTTTTCTAATTCTTGCCTATTCAAATATAAATCTAAGAAACAATTCCTGAATACAAAAAGTACTGGAGGAACTCAGAACCACCCTCCCCACCCCACCTCTTTATTCAGGGTGTCCCCTAGGTTCTTCCTATTCCTGATAGAGCAGTTTCAGCCCAAAATGTTAACCACCTATTGCTTTCCATAGATGCTGCCTGACCCACAAAGTTCCTCCAGTATTTCAACATCTGCAGACTCTTGTTTACCTTCCTGAATACAAAAGCAGCTTTGACTTGATAGATTATAAGAGGTATAGGTAGGATGGTCAGCCAACACTTTTTTCCGATGGTGAGACTAGCAAACAACAGAGGACATCTGTACAAGGTGAGGAGAGGAAAGTTTAGGGGAGACATCAGGGGTAAGTTTTTAAACACAGAGAGGAGTAGATGACTGGAATACATTGCCAGGGGTGCTGGTGGAGACGGGTGCAATAGGGACATTTAAAAAGGCATTTAGACAGGCACATGGATGCAAGAAAAATAGAGGGTTATGGGGTGTGAGGTAGAAAAGATTTAGGTTGTTGAATATGTTTGTTTAGATCAGTAGAACATCTTGAACCGAAGGACCTGAACTGTGCTATAATGTTCTATGTAACACAAATAATGTATATATCATTAATTTGAGAAAATACTATTTGAATAATGGATAATGGGTTGAGGATTGTAAACAGCAATTACCCTAACTCATTGATGTGCTGCAGGCTGCAGACAACCTCAAGCATCATGACCAAGCTCTGGTCAGCGGTGGGGTAAAGCCATTAAAGGCAATGCTCAATTCTTAGAGCATCAAAGGAGGGGGATTCCATTACTGGAGCATCTGTGCCATTTGATGCAACTTAAGGCCAGTTCATACTTCTTAACTGGCAGGGAAGAACTGGTGGAAGTGAGTCAAGAAGTGGATGTAATTTGTTCAAGCAAGCAAGCAAGACACTAAAATTGATGGATTTTTATTAAGTGAGGAGGGATGTGTGAGGCGATGCCTCAAGAGCTGAATAAATGAAGCAGTGTTCCAAATATCCAGTGACCACAGCACATGGTTAACATCAGTGAATGCATCTTCAGATATCCCAACTTTCACAAACAACGAGAAGCTTGAGGAATTCAGCAGGTTAGGCAACTTCTTTTGGGAGAAATTGTCAGTCAACATTATGGGCAAGATCCTTCACTATGCCATGTTCATTTTGTTCACACACCACTGCATGTATCACATCCCATTCCTCACCTAAACAGTCACTGTTAAGATGGCTCAACTCAAAACTATTGACCCACACTCTCTCACTGTGTCCAGGCAACCACAGAGGTCTGCAACCCCTTGTGGACACTGTTGACCAAAGGCACTGCAATCATGGGCACAGTCCACAGGGAACAGCGGACCAGTCCAGGGCACCAGTATCAGAATAAGAATCTATTGTCATGAACGTATCATAAAATTTGTTGTCTTGCTGCAGCATCACAGTGCAAACATTTAGAAAGTAAATAAAAATTGTCCAAGAAAAAGAACAAGTCAGAGTAAGGCAATGTCTGATGGCAGAAGGGAAGAAGCTGTCCTTGTGCTCATCTTCAGTGCTCTTGTATCTTTTTCCCGATGGTAGCAGAGGCATGACCTAGGTGTTGGGAGCCTTTGAGCATGGAGCCTACTTTCTTAAGACGCTGCCTCTTGTAGATGTCCTTGATGGAGTGAAGTCTAGTGCCTATGATGTGCCAGGTCGAGTTAACAATCTTTGGAGTTTTTCTTCTCCTGACCATTGGCACCTCTGTATTAGACAGTGATGCAAACAGCCAGAATGCTCTCCACAGTACACCTGTAGAAGCTTTTGAGTCTTTGGTGATGTTCCGAATCTCCTCAAACTCAAGTATTGCCGCTGGCCACCCTTCTTTGTGATTGAATCAACATTGAGGCTCCACGACAGATCCTCGGAAGATGTTTACGCCCAGAAATGTCAAGTTCTTGACCTTCTCCACTGCTGGCCCCAGTATGAGGGCTGGTTCATATTCTCCTGATTTCTTCCTGAAGTCCACAATCATTTCATTGGAAATTTGTAGATAGTATTTGAATTATGCCTTGCCACGCAGTTATAGGTATAGAATGAGTAGAGCAGTGGGCTAAGCACTCATCTATGAGGTGTCCCTATGTTGATCATCAGTGAGAGGAGATGCTTCCAATTCATACTGACTGTGATCTTCTGATGAGGAAGTCAAGGATCCAGTTGCCGAGGGGGGAATTCAGAGGCCCAGGTTTTGGAGCTTGTTGACCAGCGCTGATGAAATAATGGTGTTGAAGACTGAGCTATAGTTGATGAAGGGCAGCCGTACATATGAGTTGCTGTTTTCTAGGTTATTCAGAGCTGATGGAGAGCCAATGATATTGCATGTTGGGAAGGACAAGCAGAGGAGATGACCCTACAGAGAAGGTGATCACAGCGGCGGACCAACGAGGGGCTCAGTGGCTGAGGAACCTATGCAGGTTATGGATGACTTGTAGTTGGGAGACTCACGAGGTTGCCGAAGACTGGTTCATGGCAACCAGGTATTGGAGCTGCGATTCCAGAGATCTGGAGCTCGGGTTGCCAATGGATTGAACAGGAGTCTGTACAGCTACAGAGGCTGCAGTAGCATGGGAGGTGAATCCACAGACTCTCATTAACTCTGAAGGGACTCCCTTTTGCTTCTCTCTCTCATACTGTAAGGGGCACAAGAACGGAAAGCAATTTCGTGTAATATTACATGTTCTGCACTATGACATGAAAATAAAGGAATCTTGAATCACTCCTACATTGCTACAAGACTCACCAAGACTCCTCACAATTTGTGGACAATGCCAGCTATTTAGCAATGATAGGCACCTAAACAGTACAGGGAACTGAATAGCTTTCTTTCTTTTCCCACACAGGAAATGGTGGTGTATAAACATCATGGCAGAAAAATTCATCACCTTACTATAACTCAAGATCTTCATGAAGGAGATGAAATGGTTCTCAGTTCAAGCAGCCATAGATGAGGCATGACCTAAGTGGTGGGAGCCTTTGAGCATAGAGCTACTTTCTTAAGACGCTGCCTCTTGTAGATGTCCTCGATGGAGTGAAGTCTAGTGCCTGTGATGTGCCAGGTCGAGTTAACAATCTCTGGAGTTTTTCTTCTCCTGACTACAGAAAGTGGCGATGATTTCATGCCTTCAGTCTTCACAATCCCCTTCCCCATCACCTTGTGATTTCTTGTTTTTCAGGTTGTGGAAGATGCAAGCACAGGATATTAGCATGCTAAGGGATTAAGGGTTGAGAGGTTATTCCAGGAAAAGGGGAATGACATAAAAGGCATATCTTATCCTACCTCCCACCTTAGTTTGAGGAGAAGGCCTTTTACACCTGCTCTGCTATTCTGCAGGATTATAGAAGATCTCAATATCAGTCCAATCTCACATCCCTTGGCCCACCAATATTCTGTGAAATATGGAACCCCCATGTCAGACTTGTGTCTGGACAGCATGACAGCAGTTATTAATGACAGTTATTAATTGTAATGCAAAACATTTCCTCCATCAAATATACCTCACACCACAAAAATATGGCACATTTGTGGCAACCCTATCTGTAACACATTGGTACGCAGATATAATTATACCCTTTCTGAATAAAGGAAATGCATCAATCTGTGCCAGGAGTGAAAATGAGATCAATGAAGTGGGTCGTGGCGCATGTGTATTTTGTTTCTTGTCTTTTTTATTTCAGGTTTCTTTGGGTTTTTATGCATGCTAATACTGTATACCCAGTAATAAAGGGTGCTAAATCACATGCACTGTGGTCAGCTGTCGCAGAATTTAAGCTACATTTTATGCCAAATCTTAACAAAAACTATGAATAAGTATATATTATATTTATTTTATATAACAATAAAATAAAAAATAGAATATATATGTATATTATTGGAATATCTAGGAATTTATTGGTAGTTTCAGGAATTTGAATAAAATAGGAACCTATCAAAATTATCAAATAATTTAATCTGAAAAATACTGCTACTGTTAGATGTGAGGAACAACTCTTTGAGACAGAAAACTATTTTATCATATTATCCATTTTATAATAACACAGCTCTTTTCCATGATATAGAAATACTTGCTCAATCAATATCTTTCAAGCAAAATAAACATCTTAAGTTGATGAAGCCCTTGATGAAGGGCTTGATGTATCTTTACCTTTGCTACATGAAGCCACTGTTTGACCTGCTGAGTTTCTCCAGCATTTGTCATGTTTTTTCATTTATCCACGGTGTCACCAGAATCCTGTTTTACTTCTCAAGTTTCTGATACTACAGCATCATCTACTGGTAACAAGCAAGAACCTGATCCTTTGGCCCTGCCCGTGTGTAGTGACATGGAAATTCTAATTTGAAAGGAGAATATGCACAAGTTCATCTCTATGATACATCTCCTATTCCAAAGTGAGGGCCTAAAGTCGGGCTTACACCAGCTCAGATGGACTTGGGCACAAAAATTCATGAGCGGTGCTGGTCAGACTTGTGTCTGGACAGCATGACAGCAGTTATTAATGACAGTTATTAATTGTAATGCAAAACATTTCCTCCATCAAATATACCTCACACCACAAAAATATGGCACATTTGTGGCAACCCTAACTGTAACACATTGGTACGCAAATATAATTATACCCTTTCTGAATAAAGGAAATGCATCAATCTGTGCCAGGAGTGAAAATGAGATCAATGAAGTGGGTCGTGGCGCATGTGTATTTTGTTTCTTGTCTTTTTTATTTCAGGTTTCTTTGGGTTTTTATGAAGTTCCCTTAAGGGTTTGTGACTTTACCGATATTTGGTTCTTTGTATTTGTTGAATTTATATAATCTTTTCTTTGTTGTTTTAGGGTACAGGAGGGAGGGAAGATGGGTAGGGATAAAATAGATTCTGTATGTGATATACTATTGTTAAAAGAGATTGGGTTGTTTGTTTGGATCTGTATGAGTCTTTAAAAATCAAAAATAAAATATTCAACAAAAAAAAGAACCTGGTCCTGTTTGTAGAGGCCCATGTAATGTTATTTTCCATATAAGTTTATTTTATACCTCATCAAAAATTGTGCGCTCAGTGCATGATCCTAGAATATTTTATTTAAAAGTCAACATGTCAATAGGGCAACAGTTGTTTCTAGTTTACAAAACCTCATCAGTTAATTAGTCATGTGGATATATTAATGAGAACCAATTGAAAAGCAGTTCCATTCACCGGGGAGAAAAAAAAACTGTCAATCAGCTGCCAACAACTATAAGAAACTACGCAAAGGATTTTTTTTGCCATTCTTTTTCATATTAATTTTCACAGAACATACACTCTAATGTTGGTTCTGACAAGCTGCATTAACAAACATTAATTGAAACCTCAAAATAAAATTATCCATTTTATCATAATTTGACATAAATGTTTCTCCTCATTCTCCCCTCTCCTAAGATATTGTGTACGCTAGAAGCAAGGAACATTACCATGACAGAACATAATGCAAAATACAGCTGTTAAAACAATGAAAAACAATTTGTAAAGCCTGGATTCATCAACTCAGAGGTAACCTATGGGGAAAGCACATAAATTGGCCTCTCCTAGTCTGGAATTCTTATCAGGACTGGAGTACCTTATAGATTAACAGTTACTGAGAATCATTTGAATTTCTTTAGAATCATAAAAGAATATAATAAGATTGGCAAAGAAGGTGACCATCAGCCTACTGAGTCAATGAAGGCTTCAACTATCAATGGGTCTCGACCTTTTTCTTTCCACTCACATTTTAAGTAATCTCTATGCCATAAAATGCTCTGTGATTAGCAAGGGATTGCTTAAGGTGGGATGTCCGGGGAAAGAAAAAGTTTGAAAACCACTGTTTTGATCGTACCTAATTGACTCGTTATGTGAGCAGTTTCATAACTCCATAGGAAATGGGCCAATGACAATTTTTCTCAAGCCAAATATTTCAGTAACATTTGGGTCTAGAGCAATGATTCTCAACCTTCCCTTCTCACTCACATACCACCTTAAGCAATCCCTTACTAATCACAGAGTACTTATTAGGGATTACTTAAAGTGGTATGTGAGTGGAAAGGAAAAGGTCGAGAACCACTGAACTAGATCATCTAGTTCCATTTCCTTTTTCTTTTTCCACAGCTTTATTTTCTTTCATTTTTATCCAATTCCAATATAAAATCCCTGATTTACTCTATTTGTACTATTATATAGTCCTCAAGATCATAAGTTCTGTCTGCACAGGTTATAACTATCCCTGTGTCTATCCTAACTATACTGCAATCTCTGCATTTATCTTCCTTTGCCGATGTGATATATTTCTTCCCAAACAGCCTCAAGGTGCTTTATTTCTTTCTTCCTTTTGTTCTGATCTATTTGAAGTGCTGTTGATCAGTAGTATCCTTCATTCTTTATAGTCAATGTGCTTTCTCTTAGCAGATGCTCCCTAACCTGGAGAGTATTTCACTATTTTCTGCTGTTAATTAATCAATCCATTAACTCTTTTTCAGAGGATGGTGATTTAACCTCACCTAATCAGGCCAGAATGAAATCTGTAAAATGAAATGCAAACCCAGGACAACAAGAATAAAATGGATAAGAGGAAATTTTAAGACTAATTCCTTACAATTTCATCTAAATAAACAGTACTGCCTGCTGGTACGTTGAATGCTAATGGTTTGTCAAAACATGAAAATCTGCTTCGTTTGTACATTAATCATTGTATAATCTCTTTGAGGCACACATTAGGGAGAAAAAGCCTCTACCTAAGTGAGACCTCAAGTCTTCATTGACCTACACATAATTATAATCCATATCCAGGCCGTCTGGCAACTTAAGAATGATTGGTAGATTCAAATTTTTCATTCTGGGTGGGATAAAGACCAAACATTTATGCAATTCAGTTTTCTTCATTTAATAAATGATACCAATATTTTAACAAAGGCTGAAATTTAAATACAATCTGACACTGGAGATCTCAGTTTATTTATGTACACATTTAGTACCTGAATGAATTTAGATTCCACTTTTCAGCTCAGCAGAGCTGCAAACAGCTGTTGCTTTTAATGTTCTGAGTTTGTAGTAAATACATTTTTTCTAATTGTTTCTCCCCTCCTGCCCTGATACATCTAAGTTCAAAAAAAAAACTTAATTTAGCCAAAGTACAATAACAGGACCTTTCGGCCCATGAGCCCATGCTGCCCAGCATGGGCCTACACCCCCGGTAGGTTTTTGACCGGTGGGAGGAAACCGGAGCACTCAGAGAAAACCCGTGGAGACTCTGGGAGAACATACAAACTCCTTGCAGATAGTGCAGGATTCGAACTCTGGTCCTAATTGCTGGCCCTGGAACAGTGTGGCGCTAACCGTGATGATGTGAGATTCAAAGGTAAACATTTATCAAGTTTAAAATGTGGTACCCTTGTTCAAAAAGGTCAGTAAGAAATGGCCAGACAAACACAGTTTAACTTCAGTAAGGGCGAAGCCTTTAGAAATAACAATTAGGGAAAAATATTAGTCACCTGGTGAACTTTGAATGGGTAAAATGAAGCGAATGAAAATGTATAAAAAATGAGCAAGTCTCAAGATAGAAGTTCTTGTCATTTTCGTGCATTGTAAAGTGCTTCACATCCCAGGGCATCATGAATTCTCATTTTTTGGAATGGGATTACTGCAGCCCAATGGAGGCTAATCCTGTCCTTGCTCCATAGCTTCAAATGCAAATTTGTGGAGTGATGAGAAGATGAAAGTGTTTGATTTCTCTCTTTCCAGAATGAGCATTCATGGAGTGCAACCTGTAACCCACGGTCATATAAATGATGACCTCTCCTGGACCCACAGCACCTCCTCATTTGTCAGGAAGGAGCAGCAGCCTCAGGAGGTAAAGGAAATGAAGGTTACTGACCCCTATCTTGGCAACATTTGATAGGAGTACAATTGAGAGTCTCCGGGCTGGCTACATCATTGTGTAGTATGGTAAGTGCCAAGTACGGGCCTGAAGTCAATCCAGAGGATCATCAAAATGGCTAAGAAGATTACTGGGGTCTCCCTTTCCTCAATTGATGATACCTACCATGAGCATTGATTAAATATGGCCCAAAGAATTACAGAAGACCATTTTCATCCAGCACATTGTATCTTTGACCCACAACCATCAAGAAAGAGGTCCAGGAGTTTCAAAATTATGACTGTCAGGCTAGGAAATAGCTTCTTTCTTCAGGCTGTTAGATTGACAAACAACATCCTGTAACCGAGCAAATAATCCCAAAATATTTATATATATTTATTTTAAATTATATCTCTATAATGTGATTATTACACGCTGTGTATTTTGTGTGCGTATGTCTGTGAACTGTGGTTTAGAAAAATATTTTTTGTCAGGTTGTATATGTAGTTTCAGATGAAAAGAAACTTGAAGTCTTACCATTCTCACCATCAAGGATTAAAGGACAGACAAATGTCGAAAAATGGGACGTGGTAGAAGGAATCATTAGTGGTGACTCTTCAGCAATAATCTGCTCAGTGATACCAAGGTCCTGTTCCACAAGAATCACTCAGCTTCATTCTCCATCACAGCTATCCAGAGATGAATATACAGTAAAATCCCTGATACGTGGCATCTGTGGAGATTTGTAGATGCTGGACATCTGAATTTTGCTTGAGATTGTGTGTTGCGTGATTGGCGAACTAACCACGAGCCATATCAATTTGAAACTTGTGTACTTTTTAACCTATTTATTTTCCCCGATTTTTGCCAGTTGCCTGAGGCTGCTGGTTGCATGAATTCCAGAATACAGGGCTTTTACTGTCTGTTGACACAGGAATAGCTATTTTTGTTTATCAAAGTAGCCTTCAGACAAGAAAATGAGAGTCAAAAGAAAAATCTATAATTGCTGGCATCGTTAGTTAGACAAATAAAAACAATCACCATTTAGGACAGCCAGAATCAGTAGAGCTAGCATAGCAGTTGAGGCAACACTGTTACAGCACCAGCGACCCAGGTTCGAATCCGGAGCTGCCTGTAAGCAGTTTGTACGTTCTCCCCATTTTTGAGTGATTTCCTCCCACCCTTAAAAATATACGTGGGTTGTAGGTTAACTTGGTGTATTTGGACTGCATGGGCTTGTGGGTCAGAAGGGCTTGTAACTGTGCTGCATGCCTAAATTAAACATATTGTACAAGTTACCCATGGAAATCTCTTCATCTTAACCATGAGTTGTGACCTTCCTTCTTTTATGTGGTCAAGAGTGCCTCATGTCCACCATAATCACTCACTGCACTGCTTCATGCACCATGATTCAGCCATCACCACGAACTCAAACACGGTACCAGTAAAAGTATGAGACATGCAGTGCTCTGCATAATGTTTGGGACAAAGTCACATTTTTCCTTTATTTACGCCTGTACTCCATAGTTTTAAATTTGTAATCAAACAATTCACATGTAATTAAAGCGCACATTCCAGATTTTATTCAAGGTTATTTGTATATATTTTGGTTTGACCTTGAAGAAATCACAACACTTTTTATACAAAGTCCCATCATTTCAGGGCACGATAATATTTGGGACATTTAGCTGCACAGGTATTTGTGAGTACTTAGATATGTTTAATTCCTTAATTGGTGCAGGAATAAGAGAGCTGGGCTTGCTTCTAAGCTTTTTATCACTGTTGGAACCTGTAGCTGCCATTTTCAGCATGAGGACCAGACTTGTGTCAATGAAAGTCAAAGAAGTCATTATGAGGCTGATAAACAAGAATAAAACAGTAAGAGACATCATCCAAACCTTAGGATTCCAAAAATCAACAGTTTGGAACATCATTAAGAAGAAGGAGTGCACTGGTGAGCTCAGTAATCGCAAAGGGACTGTTCAGCCAAGGAAGACCTCCACAGCTGATGACAGAAGAATTCTCATCATAATGAATAAAAATCCCTAAACGCCTGTCTGACTGATATGAAATACTCTTCAGGAGGCAGGTGTGGATGTGTCAAAGACAACTGTCCACAGAAGATTTCATGAACAGAAATCCAGAGGCTGCACATCAAGATGCAAAGCAGGAGTTAGTCACAGAATATGGTAGCCAGATTACAATTTGCCAAGAAGTATTTAAAAGATCCTGCAGAATTCTGGAAAAAGGTCCTATGGACAGATGACGCCAAGATTAACCAGTATCAGAGTGATGGCAAGAGCAAAGTGTGGAGACATAAAGGAACTGCCGAACCTCCATAGCATAGCACCTCATATGTGACGCACGGTGATGGGCATGTATGACTGCCACAGGCACATATCTTCATTGATGAAGTAACTGCTGATAGCAGTAGCAAAATGAATTCTGAGGTATCTAGAGACACCTTTTCTGCTCAAATGCCTCCAAACTCAATGGGTGGCACTTCATCCTATAGCATGACAATAATCCCAAACATACAGCTAAAGCAACAAATGAGTTTTTCCAAAGCTAAAAACTGAAAAATTCTTGAATGGCCAAGTCAGTCATCCTATCTAAATCCAATTGAGTATTCCTTCTATATGGTGAAGAGAAAACTAAAAGCGACAAGCCCCTTAAACAAGCAGGAGCTGAAGATAGCTGCAGTAGAGGCCTGGTGGAACATCACCAGAGAAGATACTCAGCACCTGTGGTATCTATGATTCACAGACTTCAAGCAGTTATTGCATGCAAGGAATATACAACAAAGTACTGAACATAATTACTTTAATATGCATACCATTGCTATGTCCCAAATATTTTGGTGCCCTGAAATGAGGGTGCTATGTATAAAAAGCCATGTAATTTCTACAAGGTCAAACGAAAATGCATATAAATAACCTAGAATAAAATCTGGAATGTGCACTTTAATCACATGAACTGTTGGATTACAAATTTAAAACTGGAGTACAGCGGCAAATAAAGGAAAAAAAGTGTCTTTGTCCCAAACATTATGAAGGGCACTGAATGCACCTTAAGTGCCAGGTAATGCTCATCATGTACAAGAGAAGAGCTGAAGCTACCAGTTATGCCTCAAAATAACCTCAGGTTCTCCAGTATTATGGGTTCATATCCAATTTCAGAAACATGAGCATAAAATCTAAACAACACATTTGCCTAACATTGAGTAAATGCTGCACTGCTGAGTGGTCCATCATTTTGATGCAATGTTAATCACATTCAGATAGACTTAAGACCCAAAGCACCATTGCGAAAAAGCAGAGTTGTATTCTCCCATGTCAGAATTGATTATTCATTCCCTAGCCAGCATAGCAGAACAGGCAGTATGATCGTTATCACAAGATACTTGGATGCAACATCATTCTTCTTTGGCTTGGCTTCGCGGACGAAGATTTATGGAGGGGGTAAAAAGTCCACGTCAGCTGCAGGCTCGTTTGTGGCTGACCAGTCCGATGCGGGACAGGCAGACACGATTGCAGCGGTTGCAAGGGAAAATTGGTTGGTTGGGGTTGGGTGTTGGGTTTTTCCTCCTTTGCCTTTTGTCAGTGAGGTGGGCTCTGCAGTCTTCTTCAAAGGAGGCTGCTGCCCGCCAAACTGTGAGGCGCCAAGATGCACGGTTTGAGGCGTTATCAGCCCACTGGCGGTGGTCAATGTGGCAGGCACCAAGAGATTTCTTTAGGCAGTCCTTGTACCTTTTCTTTGGTGCACCTCTGTCACGGTGGCCAGTGGAGAGCTCGCCATATAATACGATCTTGGGAAGGCGATGGTCCTCCATTCTGGAGACGTGACCCATCCAGCGCAGCTGGATCTTCAGCAGCGTGGACTCGATGCTGTCGACCTCTGCCATCTCGAGTACCTCGACGTTAGGGGTGTGAGCGCTCCAATGGATGTTGAGGATGGAGCGGAGACAACGCTGGTGGAAGCGTTCTAGGAGCCGTAGGTGGTGCCGGTAGAGGACCCATGATTCGGAGCCGAACAGGAGTGTGGGTATGACAACGGCTCTGTATACGCTTATCTTTGTGAGGTTTTTCAGTTGGTTGTTTTTCCAGACTCTTTTGTGTAGTCTTCCAAAGGCGCTATTTGCCTTGGCGAGTCTGTTGTCTATCTCATTGTCGATCCTTGCATCTGATGAAATGGTGCAGCCGAGATAGGTAAACTGGTTGACCGTTTTGAGTTTTGTGTGCCCGATGGAGATGTGGGGGGGCTGGTAGTCATGGTGGGGAGCTGGCTGATGGAGGACCTCAGTTTTCTTCAGGCTGACTTCCAGGCCAAACATTTTGGCAGTTTCCGCAAAGCAGGACGTCAAGCGCTGAAGAGCTGGCTCTGAACATCAACAACAGTGTTAAAAAGCACTTTGTTCAGACAAAGAATCAGGACAGGTAAAGGGTTCTGACTTGAAATTTTGATTGACCATTTCTACCAAGGATATCGTCCAAACTGTAGAGTTCCTCAGGCAATTCTTTGCTCAAGATTTCAGGATCTGCAGCTTTTGTGGTTCTCAGAACAACTTAGCAGGCTGTAAAGCACTTTGAAACATCCTTAGGCCATGAAAGGAGCCACTCCAGCATTGTTTATTAATGATATCGTTCAGGATCAACATACATGAATCGGCATTGACTGAGTTGGATACATAAGACAACATCTGCAAGAGATGCTGACTTCAGAGTGGAACAGCTTGCAATGGGTTAGTTTATATTGGCTCTTGGTTTTTTCTCCTAATATGTAACAGATCAATTTTTGCAATTTTCACACATGGACCATGTACTCTGCACAATTTGGTTTCTCTGTGTGGTGGAACCACTGTATAGCTATTAGCATTGTCTATATGAATGTACTCTGTAGGCTGACCCCAGCCCTGCACCTATGGCTCCTCCCCTCAGAATCCCCATAAAGGCTGTTATGTCCAAACCCCTCCCTCAGTATCTGCCTTGGAACCAGGCCAGCAACATGTGAGACATGCTGATGTTTTATGGTGATTAAAGCCTATTAATCACAACTCTCAATCTAATGTGGTTAATTAATAGCACTACACTGTGCATCTAAGTAATCACAAACTAAGCGATGTGTGATGCTGATCCGATAACCTGTTTTATGAAGTAAATCACGAAAATCTGTAGACGCTGTGGTTTAAACTGTTTTATGATATTGGCTATAATATTATCAAAGCAAATAAAATAGATAGAAGAGGATGGACAAAGGTCATGCTGGAATATAATCCTTCAAGAATGACCAGTTTATCTCAATCTTTACCATGTCTCTTTCTGCATTGTTCTTGTTAGAAGTGTCCAGCAAATAATAATTATTTTAAACAATTCACAACATATATGCGTGGTTACAGCTGGTAATGGAACTGCTGAATATTGTTCAGTGAAAATAGCTGCAATATATCCACTAGGAAGCTGGCAACATTTAGAAGGCATTTATGCATTGTATTTACCAATTAAACTTGTTTAATTTGCATGCTAGTTTAACTGCATATGATTCATGTATTAAATGAGTGGCATGGTTGGGATAGCACGTAGCGCAATACCATTACAGCATCAGCGACAGGGGTTCAAATCTGGCGCAGTCTGTAGGGAGTTTGCACATTCCCCACGTGACCTGTAAGGGATTGCCCCAGGTGCTCAGGTTTCCTCCAGCCTTCCAAAAAACTTAAAAGGTTGGTACGTTGATTGGGTGAAATTGGGTTTCAATGGTCAGAATTAGCTTCTACCATGTGTGAAATTAAATATATATATTTAAATGTGAGTTAATTTGTCAAATATACAGGAAAGCTGGCAGCAGAAGTTGGTCATGTATAGCATCCACAAGACCAAGCAGGGCAGAAGGATACACAATATAATTGAAAGAACCACCAAAGTATCTCCCAGAAATAATCCCACACATATAAATGTGAAGACATATTATTCAATTTGATCATCTTTGTCAGTTCTGCACTCAAAATGTTGTTTTTCATAACCTCGTTCCTAAATCCGAATACATTCATGACATCACCAGCAAAGCAGCAGGCACACACAGCTGGACCTAATGGATTAGGAACTCTGTTCAAATTATCTAGTTCGGGCTGTCTGGAGACACACAGACAGACATAATTATTTTGACAACTATTCTTGTTCAGTGGGGTTGAGGACAGGTGGAGGGGTTACATTGCATGATGCTGTGAAAGTCCAAAGCCCTGTGCATCAATGGACATGCCCCTCCCCCCACCGCTCGCAATGCATGAGCAATACATTGCCACTGGTGAGAGATGGATCTGGAAAAGAAGCAAGCAGAAAAAGATCATTTCTTTCAAAATAAGTGTGATCAAAAAAAAATACCTGACTCCACCCGAGTTGTGGCCTCACCCTACAACTGGTTCATCATTAATTCTCAGGCAGCCAGCTGTATTTTTTCCTTAATTATAATTGGCCATCACACTTAGGTTAGCCTTTCGAAGACTAACAGGAGTGAGCAGCCATGAGCTACTTCAAAAGTTTCAATATTGCAAAGATCTTCAGAGATTTATAGTAATTTGGCTCATTATAATGGAACATTAGCAAGGAGTGAGGGTAGATGATTATGTCAGTGAAAGATCTGACCTATATAAATATAGGTATTTCCCAAAGCATTGAAATGTGTTGAATGTTACATTGGCTGTTGAGGAGAAGTTAATCTGTGGTTCCCACTATGGGCTTATTAGCTCTGTCAGAACCCACTAAACAAGAGTGGAAGCAAGTCCCACGAAGGTCTGCAGGCACCGTGATTGAAATGAAAACACGAAGCTGGAGAAGCTGCGCAGGACAAACAGTGTACTTTATGTAGCAAAGAAAAAGATACATTCATCAAGGTAGGAGCTAAATGTAGGCAGGCGCCCAAACAAAATGGTAGGGGGAGGGGCAGTGGAGGATCATAGTCCCACATGCAAGAGGTAACAATAGCTGGATGTGGGAGGGAGGGCACGCCAGTAAACAGGGGAAAGGGGGGATGGCTCTGTGAAAGGAGAGGGAAGAGAGGGGAGAGCTGGAAGCTGCTTTAGAGAATTCAAAATTGGTGAACCCTACAACATGTATGGATGGTCTTTTAGTATTCATGATGTATTATGGCAATGCTTCCTCATGAACAGCCTGGTAGTCTCTATGAATTCTGAATTGAGGCAGTTTGGAGATTCTGTCCGGACTCATCAGCCTTTGACCTAAACTGCTGCTCCTCCACAATGAGAGTAACAGAGACAAGTAAAACATGCTCATTCAATGTTTCTGGCTGATCTTTATCTATTATGGTGCTGTTCAATATTTCTATGAGATCAAAACTTACCACTCATATTCTGGACGAGGTACACTGAGCTTGAACTAAAGTATAATTTATTTAGTTAACATGATGACATCAAATAGTCTGTGGCAGAGGGTAGAGTTTGTGGTACAACAGAGTCACAAAAAGGGGAGATGAAGCCCACAGCAATCAATTTTGATTAAAAATGAATAGGCTTCCATTTTGTAAGGTTTAATCAAAAGGATGCTTGATGAAACACTCTACATTGAATGGGATTGACAGAGGATAAGGCTCTGTCCTCCCGTCACGGCACAGTACAACAGGTGGTTATCTTTACTCTGTGTCATCAAATACTTCCTCAGTGAGAGGTTTAATGCACTACACTGCCCGTGTGCCACATACAGAGCCCTAACAAATCAGTACATGCCATTCAACTCAGCACTTACATAAATAAGCCCAACAAAATAAATCATTTGGCTAAAATGGTGGTTGCATTGTCTAGGGAATCATGTGTTAGTGCTTTGATAACCACACCACCTTGTCAAATTTCTCCCAAAAACAACGAACACTCGATCAGCAATATGTGCTCTTTTATTAACTGAACACACAAGGGAGCAGTACATCATATTGAGAAGGTGTAACCCATACTGACAGAGGGCAGCTGATCTAGTCAGCCACTGGTACAATATCTTCAGTCCATAATCTCATCTCAGCTGGATAACATCTAATTGCTTTTGATGCTGAATATCAATAAGCCAATACTTTATCATTCCATGTCATCAGATGTATTCTCTGCGTTTTTCAAGAGTGGTGCTCAAAAGTAATCCACTTATCTTTTAAAATTATCATTCCCCAAATATCATCGCATTGGAAATATCTAACATTACCTTTAGTCACACTGATGCCAATGTAAGCAAGATAAAGTGAATGAGATCATGATTAATAGTCTACCTAATCAAAAAGACAAAAACCAACCACATGGAAATTAAACTCCAAGTATAAGGCAACCTCAAGCTAACTGACTGGATCCATCCCAGCTGAGAATTTTTGTTCTGAAACACAAGAACTAAAGCTAAACACAATACTGTAGTTCCTCTGCACTGCCAGTTTCCTGCCTTTGCCCTTACACAAATTTGCAAAGCAAAGAGACCACTATTAAACTTTTGACCGATGCAATCTTTTAAGCACATTGGAGAGAAGATTTACCACCATTTGGTAAATATCATATTAGTCCCAGTTATAAATGTTATACTTTATGCTAACTTCCCTATTTCTTTCCCTTAAGTGCAATATGGATGGCATCTATCTACGACCATTTTTGTTGGTAATAACAGAGTATTCAGTGTGGAGAATGGAGGAACTTCAGTTCAACTTATACTGATCCTAAATTGCTCAAGAGCTTTGAAAGCAAACCTTAGGTCAGTTAATGTGAGAAGCAGGTAATGGTTGATTTTCTCCTTCCTCCAACTGGGGAAAGAAAAAAAAATCCAGTTCATAAAGCTGTCCTGTCTGATAACTCAGCATACACCACAAATCAAATGAGCAATCTTTGCAGGTTAAAGGAAGATTATGTTTGCAATTCTCTTTCCTTTTTCTTGTCTCCCTGAGTCTGAGCCAAATGAAGACTGCTTTCCTGCTGGGGACTTGCACCCCAACACAATTTCCAATCCTGTGACAAGTAGAGAACCAAACCATCTTTAACTGTCATTCCGAGGTTGTGTGGCTCTTATCCAAGGTTAGACCTCCCTATTTTGTCACTCACACGATCTGCAGCCTTCCCACTTTGTGCATACATCTGACCGACAGGTTTCCCACTGAATACATTTGTGAAGTCCACATGATTTGGCCACAGAGACAACAACTTTGTCATTACCACATCAGTGAGTTTATTTCCTGTTTGAACCACGGAGTCATGCCCTGCACAAAGCCAATTCACATTTTTAGCAGCATCCCTGTATTGGCAGATTCTAAATACTTCTTAAAATATAATCAGACCATGTACTGAATTGTATCACAACTCTCAATCTAAAATGTCTAGATATTACAGCTTTACTCCTTTTTGCCAATACCTTTAGTCAATGAGTAGGTCTTAACCAAATATTTATTCTCATTGCCTGATATGCAGCTCTCATTAAGGTTTTCTTTATGTTTTCTGTATTCACATCTCATATGTATCCGGCCCCATCACCACCAACAATTTTCTTTTCTTTTTTTTCAAGTGTCACTGTGAAATATGCTTCACTAATTCCTGGAATGAGAGAGTATCCTTATCAGGAATCATCTTTGGAGTTATTGTGAGGTATGATCTTATTCACATTTATAAGTTCCTAACGGGAGATGAAGGCAATGTGCAGATGTTCCCATGAGTGAGAGAATCCTGAACAAGGGGACAGTTAAAATGGGAGGATATTAAAAACCAATGTGAATTAGAATTTTTCTCACAAGGGCGGCAAATTCTTCAGAATTCTCAAAGCCAGAGGGTTGTGGAGACTAAATTGTTAGAGATATTTAAAGAGTAGGAGATATTTTTTGGAAAGACTGGGGAATTGAAGGCCATGGAGAATTGGCACATAGGAGATAGGTCTGGAGACAGATCAGCCCTGGCCATGCTGACTGGTGAGGCAGGCTTGAGGAACCAAATGGCCTTCTCCAGCTCCTATTTTATTATGTCCTTGTGTTTTTATGTTCAACAACATTGTTCATCTACTGGAACATCCCCACTTATTCCATACACAGTAATAATGATTTCATCTACTCATACCTCAGAAGCTTCCCAATGTATCTACCAAATTACATAAGAAATAGGAAGAGTAGGCCAATAGGCCCATCAAACCTGCTCCGCCATTCAATGAAATCATGGCTGATCTGATGATAGGCTCATCTCCACCTACCTGCCTTTTCCCCCATATCCCTTAATTCCCTTACTATGTAAAAATCTATCCAGCCTTGTCTTAAATATTCATATTTACCGAGGTAGCGTCCACTGCTTCAATGGGCAGCAAATTCCATAGATTCACCTTTCTCTGGGAAAAGCAGTTCAACAGTTGAAGACAAAGGGGTTGAAAAAGGAGAAACTCAGCAGATAGCAGTTGATTGGGCAATCGAGTTCAACAGTTGAAGACAAAGGAGGGAATGGTCATCGGGTTGGGCTGAGTCAGAGTGGCAAGGCTTTAGCTCAACAGGGTTCGGTAAGAACAGGTAAGAGACAAAGAATAGCAGGAATTGAAGTCAGAAAGGGTCACCCTATTCGAGGAACAAAAAGGATTCAGCAGGTAAGGGCAGGGTTTTTTAATATCATATATTTTGTTCATCCGTCATAGACAGTGGGAATGGCAGCCAAGGCAGGGCAATGTTCCTCTTGCAGAACCTGGGTCATTAGGGAAGCCTTCAGTATCCCTGATGACTTCATCTGCGAGAAGTGCATCCAGCTGCAACTCCTGTCAAGCCAAGTTAAGAAATTGGAGCAGGAGTTGGATTAACTCAGGATCATTCAGGAGGCAGAGGAGGTGATAGACAGGAGTTACAGGGACACTATCAAACCTAGGATGCAGGAGGAGGGTAGATGAGTGACAGTCAGGAGAGAGAAAGGGAACAGACAGGTAGTGCAGGGCACCCCTGTGGCCATCGCCCTCAATAACAAATATACAATTTTAGATACTGTTGTGGGGGGACTTGCCAGGGACAAACCATGGAGATCAGGTCTCTGGCATTGAGTCTGGTCCTGTGCGTAAGAAGGGAAGGGAGGAGAAGAATTGATCTGTATTGATAGGAGATTCCAAAGGGGGACTGCTAAGAGGTTCTGTGGAAGAGATCGAGTATCCTGGATGGTATGTTACCTCCCTGGTGCCAGGGTCAGAGATATTTCAGATTGAGTTCACGGCATTCTCAGGAGGGAGAGTGAGCAGCCAGATGTCGTGGTCCATGTAGGGACCAATGACGCAGATACGAAGGGTAAAGAAATCCTGCAAGGAGAGTTAAGTACAAGGTTGAAGGATAGGACCTCTAGGGTAGCGATCTCAGGATTGCTACCCATGCCACGTGTTAGTGAGGTTAGAAATAGGAGGATAGTGCAGCTTAATACATGGCTAAAGGCATGGTGCAGGAGGGAGGGATTCAAGTTTCTAGATCATTGAGCTCTCTTCCAGGGAGGGGCAGGTTGCATCTGATAGAATGGGGAGATGAAAGGGGGAGGAATGGCATTGCTCATCAAGGAAAATATCACAGCTGTGCTTAGGCAGGACAAACCAGAGGGTTCATCTACTAAAGCTATATGGGTGGAGCTGAGGAGTGGGAAAGGTATGACCACAGGTATTATAGACTACTCAATAATCAGAGGAGCAAATCTGTAGAGAGATAGCAGACAGCTGCAGGAAACATAAGGCTAAGATAGTAGGAGATTTTAACTTTCCACAGATTGACTGCGATTTGCATTCTGTAAAATGGCGGGATGGCTTGGAGTTTGTCAAATGTATTTAGGAAAGTTTTCTAAATCCTGGATCTCCTATTAGGGAATGAGGCAGGATGGGTGACAGAATATGTGTAGAGGAACATTTTTGGTCCAGTGATCATAATGACATTCGTTTCAAGTTAATTATGGAAAGGAATATGTCTGAGCCTCAGGTTGAGATTCTAAATTGGAAAAAGGCCTATTTTGAGCAAATGAGAAAGTATCTAGAATGCATGGATTGGGATGTTGTTTTTGGGCAAGGATGTGCGAAGTAAGTTGAGGACCATCAAAGGTAAATTTTTAGAGTTCAGAATTAGTATTGTTACGAGCCCAAAGGACCCCAAAACCCAGCAGCAATAGACATTCATCAGGACAAGTGGCTTTCAAAATAAGTTATTTTTAATCAACTTCAAACATGAAAATAGAATCAAACTTTAACTTAACTCTATTCTTATACCATACTCTATACTAACTCAAATTACCCTCTTCTAATTCTAAGCGCACGTGTATGTAATGTGTGTATAAATTCAAGAAAAGTTCTTTGGTTCACAGTTCAATCTCACTTCTCCTTCTTCCAAGTTCTCTGGTTGCAGGCAATCACCATACTGTGCACAGAATTTAACATGAATAAAGTTCACCAGGCTTGGTGCTTGAAAGGTAAATATTTACCATTCAGGAAGGTTCTTGTAGGGTTTGTAGTGAGAGATATTTGTTGCTCCAGGATTTCCACAACTGACGTACAACCACTAGTCACCTCAGGGTTTCGCTGATGAAACTTGCCTCATCAGGGTCTTTTAGATGGTAACTTAGAGTTACCACAGAGTTCCATTCCTTCCTCTATTTCAAGAGAAACATCAGACAGATAGCACTTCCAGCCATCTACTGCTCTGGAACTTGCTTTCATCAGTTTCAAACAGTTTTCGTTGGATTGCACTTTTCAATTACTTGTCAGTGTCCAACACTCTGACTGACTGAGCTGTTAACTCTCTTTCTTTTCCAACTGAAACTCCAAAGAGAGCATGTGACTCATGTCTTGCAAAACCCCCACCTTCTCCAGCAAACAACTAGAGTTCTTTCTTCTGCTCCATTTGTTGTTATCATAGGAACATAGGAATATAGGAAGTAGGAACAGGAGTAGGCCAAAAATGGCCCATCGAGCCTGCTCCGCCATTCAATATGATAATGGCTGATCTAATTTATTACCTAACTCCATCTATCTGCCTTCTCCCCATATCCCCTAATTCCTCTATCATGTAAAAATTTATCTAACCAAATTTTAAATATGTTTAATGAGGCAGCCTCAACCACTTCCCTGGTTAGAGAATTCCAAACATTTACTACTCTCTGGGAAATCTCTGTCCTAAATCTACTCCCCCGAATCTTGAGACTGTGTCCTCTCATTTTAGTTTCCCTGGCCATCTCAAAAAACCTTCCTACATCTCATAAATGAGGACCCCCTGTCACTGTGGATGTAACTGGGGTACCCGAAGATGGCGAAGATGCTGTGCAGGGCCTCTATGACTGAGGAGGTGGTCATGTCCGAGCAGGGCACCGCAAACGGGAAGCAGGAGTACTCATCGATGGCCATAAGGATGTAGGTATTACGGTTGGTCGACGGTAGGGGCCCCTTGAAATCCATGCTGAGATGGTCAAAGGGGCAGGTGGCTTTGATGACATGGGTGTTCTCCGGATGGAAAAAGTGGGTCTTGCACTCAGCGCACACCAGGCAGGCTCGGGTCATGGAGCGAATCTCCTCGACCATGTAGGGCAGGTTGCGAGCTTTGACAAAGTGCATGAACCTAGTGACCCCTGGATGACAGAGCTCCTCATGGAGTCTCTGCAGCCTGTCCAGTTATATGTTGGTGCAAGTCCCCCTGGAGAGCGCATCTGGTGGGTCATTGAGTTTACCAGGCCGATACAGTATGTCATAATTAAAGGTGGAGAGTTTGATTCTCCACCTGGCAATTTTGTCATTCTTGATCTTACCTTGCTGAGTATTGCTAAATATGAAGGAGACCGCGTGTTGGTCAGTCAGCAGTGTAATGCACCTGCCAGTGAGTTAGTGTCTCCAATGATATACTGCTTCGACTATGGCCTGGGCCTCCTTCTTGACAGAGGAGTGTCGGCTCTCAGGACCCTGGAGGGTTCCGGAGAAGAAGGCTACCGACCAGCTGGCATGATTCAAAGTGGCTGCCAGTGCAAAGTCGGACGCCTCGCTCTCGACTTGGAATGGGATTGACTCATCGAGGGCATGCAGGGTTGTAGCAGCGATGTCCGATTTGATGCAGTCGAAAACTTCGGTTGACAAGGGGAAGGAGGTGGTCTTGATGAGTGGCCATGCCTTGTTGGCATAGTGTGGAACCCATTGAGCATAGTAGGAGAAAAAACTTAGGCAGCATCTGAGTGCCTTCTGGGTATGGGGGGGGGGGGGGAAAGTCCATGAGGGGATGCATGAGGTCAGGGTTTGGCATTAACACCCTGTTCACCACCACGCAACCTGGAATTGCGAGCCGAGTGGTCCGGAAGACACATTTTTTGAAATTGTAGGTCAAGTTCAGCCAAATTGCAGTCTGAAAAAAATTTCTCAAGGTTGTCATCATGATCCTCTGTGTCATGGCCACAGATGGTGACATTGTCCAGATATGGGAAAGTAGCTGTTAGCCTGTTCTGGTCCACCATCTGGTCCATTTCCCGCTGGAAGACCGCGACACCATTTGTGACTCTAAAGGGTACCCTGAGGAATTAATACAGCTGCCCATTCACTTCAAAGGTCATGAAAGATCGGTCTTCTCGGCGGATCGGGAGCGTAAGTCAATGGTGGAGAACACACAGTATTGGGTGAACTGATTCACCACATCCGTGATCGTGGGAGGGGGTATGCATCCAGAAGCGTGAAGCAGTTGATTGTCTGGCTGTAGTCAACCACCATCCGTGGCTTTTCCCCATTTTTAACAACCACCACCTGGGCCTCCAGAGACTCGAGCTAGGTTCGATAATGCCCTTGTCCAGCAGTCTGCACACCTCGCTCGTGATGAATTTCCTGTTTTCATAACTATATTGCCGGCTTTTGGTGGCCACAGGCTTCCAGCCAGGGGTAAGGTTTGCAAAGAGGTCTGGCAGAGCAATTTGGAGTGTGAAGAGGCTACAGGTGAGGTGCCGGAGCGCGGGGGTGGGTGGTTCAGGCTGCCTCTGGCAGGAGGCTTCTGGGGTAGAGTGGTTACAGACAGAGAGTGGAGCGTGAGGGTCCCCCAAAGTGCAGGGAAACAGTTTGGAATTGGCACTGAAAATCCAGTCCCAGCAATACAGGGGCGCACAGTTGGGGAAAGACTAATAGTATGAAGTCTGTGAACGTGATGCCCTGGACTTTCAGGGTCACCACACAATACCCCTTTACCCTGGTCAAGTGTGATC
The DNA here is from genome assembly GCF_036971445.1 of Narcine bancroftii. NCBI lineage: Eukaryota > Metazoa > Chordata > Chondrichthyes > Torpediniformes > Narcinidae > Narcine > Narcine bancroftii. The sequence goes on from NC_091470.1 coordinate 67,047,337, forward strand.
TGGTCGCCAATGAAATCCTCTGGGCAGTGGGGAGAATAGCCAGTCCGCAACAGCGGGCCAGGTCTGGGCGGATACAACTATCACTTGACCCCGAGTCAAATAAGCAATTGGTACAGTGCCAAGCACTTTAATCAGTTCCATTGCTTTTGTGAGTGGATGGGGGAAGTCCTGGTCTAGGGTTAATGATGCAGTGACTTGTAATAGGGACAGTGGAGTCCTACGTGATGATGTCATGCAACGTGTGCGTGGTGACATCACAGAAACAGTCGGGCCGGAGCAGTCAGCTTTGAGGAGTTGGTGCTGCTGCCTGCAGCCTGTTGGGGGTGTCGGCCAGCCAACGTTAAGTGCTGAGGGTCGCTGCTTGCTGTCGGCGGTGGGGCGGTCAATCAGGCAGTCGTCAGCGGTCGAGGCGGTGGGTACTGGGTCGGTAGCATCAGTCGTGGTGGTGTGTCCCTGATCAGCAGCATCAGTACCGGCAGTGGGTACCGGGTCGTAGCATCGGTCGCTGTGGTGGGTACCTGGCTGTCTCGGTGGTGGCAGGTCCCCGGTTGGCAGCATCGGTAGCAGTGGCGGGTGTGGCGTGTCCTTGGTCTGCAGCGGCAGCGGGTCCTTGTTCGGCAGTGGCGGCAGCAGGCATTGAAGTCGGGACTAGGGGCTGGTCAGACATTGCTTCGTGAGGGAGGGTGAAGCAGGCCAACGTCATTGCGGCAAGGGTGGTTTGTACCTTCCGCGCTCGGTGTCTGCCCCGTGACGTCAGGCGCTGCCGCACGGTGGAGCCTACGCTCTCATTTGACGAGAGCTCTGAGGAAGAAATGTTTGAATGGGATGGTGGCGGTTGGTCTTCACACGAGGCACTGTGTTTGATGGTGGCCATTTTGGAGTGACAGGCACTTTTGGCACCTGGCTTTTCTCGCCAGGCACTGGGACCTACTGTGCTTGTCCCTCCCGCAGAAGTAACTTCAGGGTCGCATCGGGCAGTGTAGCGGAAGCTGACAGGCTGTCAGTGTGCCAGGGGGTAGTAAGGTTGAGGGAGGGTATCCTACTCACATCAGAGCGTGGGGTCCAGCCCTGAGAGTACACGTCCATACTTAAGACCGCATTCTCCATTGTCTCTGTGATCCAGATCACGTCCTTTAGGTTTTCTCTTCCGTGCTCTAGCAGGCGCTGCCTCACCTTATTCAATCGGGCCCCGGCCACGTAGGCATCCCGAATGAGATCGTATGTGGTCTCCACAGCAGTTCTGTCTGTGCAGGCACAGACCCTGTCCATTGCCCTTAGTGCTTAAATATAAGCTCTACAGGACTCACCGGGCTGTTGCCTCCTTATCACTAGTTTGTACCGAGTATAGACCCTGTTCACCGGTCACTCGTAGAGCCCTTTCAGCACCTTCATGGCTGCGGCATAAGTGGTCGCGTTCTGAATGCTCTGGTAGACTCTCGGGGACACCATAGTCATTCATATTAGTAGTCGATGGCTGTCCTCTATCACAGCAGGGTCAGAGAGTTGTAAGTATGTTTCGAAGCACCTCACCCTGTGCTTAAAGTCATTCGAGGCTGTAGACAACTGTGGATCGATGTCGAGGCATTCCAGCCGTACCATACGCTCCATCCCTTTAAAACAGGGGTCTCAAACTCAATTTACCCGGGGACCGCTGGAGGTAGAGTCTGGGTGAGGCTGGGCCGCATCAGGTTTTCCACAAGAAAAGCTCTTACAAAAACATTCCAATGTTATCAAATATCTTTATTTTTATTTTTTAACACAAAATAAGATGAAAAAATAAATAAATTAACAATTCATAAGAAAAAAATAAAATCAATCAGTAATAAATAAATAAAATGAAAATAATAATAATGAAAATAATAATAATACAGCAGATATAGAAGACTGAAGAAACCACATATAGTTGATGACTGGAGAAATGTAATTATTATTATTCAGATTCAAATGTCTGTATTAACAGTTCTTTAACCTTTAACTTTCTGAACATGAATGGAACATTGAACATAAACTGTTATGAACATGTCTTCTTTTGTCTACTTCTTACTGCAAGAGATCTGGCAGTGCTTCCTCTCGCATAGCCGAGCCACATTTGGCTTAAGGGAGGAGGCAGTTGAGACCCTCAGTAGGGCTTGAAGATGCTCGTCAGTAAGTCTGGGCCTGTACTTGGACTTATTGAAGTTCAAGCCAAATGTGGCTTTTCGCACAAGTATGTGCTCCCAAAAAGACACATGGTCCACTTGAACATTTGGGAAAGCTCAGGGAAGCTGGGGGGAAATTCTCTCAAAAATTACCCAAGCTTGTCTGCTTTCCCACTCACCTCCCTGAACTTGGTTTTGAGTTCAGAGTTGCACTGCAGGTCAATGAGCTCCATTTGAAGCACAGGAGGGGCATCTTGCACATCAAAGGAGAAGGGGTCCGCAAAAATTTGAAATGTGGCTCTGTGCATCTTGAAGTCTGCAAATCTGTGATCAAATTCCTCCTGTAGCTTCAAAATGACATCCACATACTTCTCATCACTGAATGGTGTGCCTGAATCCATGAGTGCCTTGCATGCTGGGAAATGGCAAAGGTTTGTCTGAGAAAGCTGGGCTTTCCATAACATAAGTTTCGCAGAGAATGCTCTCACGTTGTCATAGGCAGCACTGACAAGTTGCCCCTGGCCTTGTAACTTCTTGTTCAGTACATTAAGCTCATGTGTAATATCAACAAGAAAAGCTAAGTCCATGAGCCATTTGGGATCACTTAGCATGGGAACAGCAACCCCATCTTTCTCCATGAAGGCTTTCACTTCCGCTCTCAACTCAAAAAACCTCTTCAATATGTTTCCCCTGCTGAGCCAACGTACCTCGGTGAAGTAGAGCACATCCCCATAATCTGACTCCATTTCCTCTAAAAAAGCAGGGAAACTTCTGTGCTTTAAGCTCCTGGATCTGATTTGGTTGATGCATTTCACAACGACAGACATCACATTGTCAAACTTCAGGCATTTGCTGCAAAGAGCCTGCTGATGGATAATGCAGTGCAGAGCAATGGCCTCCTCCACACTCTCCTCTTCCAGTTCTTTTTTAACAAGTGCCACCAGCCCATTTTTCCTCCCTGTCATTGATGGCGCTCCATCGGTTGTTATTCCAACAAACCTCTTCCATGGCAAACCGGCATTCTCAATAGCATCACACAGCTGGTAAAATATCTCCTGAGCGGTGGTCTGGCCATGCATTGGAATTACTGTGAGCAACTCCTCTGTGACTTCAAATTTGTCATCAACACCACGAACATAGATTGCGAGCTGGGCAGTGTCGGTGATGTCTGTGGTCTCATCAAGAGCGACTGAGTATACACTGAAACATTTTGCTTTCTCACACAGTTGATCATAAACGTGACTTGACAGGTCAGAAATGCACTCTGCCACGGTGTTGGCAGAAAGGCTGATGTTGCTAAACTGACCTTTCTTTTCTGGACAGACAAGACTTGCAGCCTGTAATATGCACTTTTTGACAAATTCACCTTCTGTGAATGGCTTTCCTGCTTTAATAATCATCTCACTAACCACGTAGCTAGCTTCGACTGCTGCATCATTCTCTTTGGTTGCTTTCTTAAAGAAATCTTGTTGGCTCACTAGACATGTTTTAAGATTAGCAACCTGGTTGGCTCATTCATCTCCTTGGTATTTTGCATACTCCTCAGCATGTCTAGCTGTGTAATGACGTTTCAAATTGTATTCTTTGTGCACTGCAACTTTCTCTGTGCAAATAAGACATGTCGGGATACCCCTGTGCTCAACAAAGAAATATTGCACTTCCCACTTTTCCTGAAATTGTCTGTGCTCATCACCAACCTTTCTCTTCACTGCAGACTTTGAAAAAGACATGTTTGGGGCTGTATAACATATATAATTCCACTTGGTGTCACTGTTGCGTTGAAGTTTCAGTGTTTAGCCGCTGCGTCTTTTCCGCTTCTTTTTCTGTCCCGCTGAGCAACAACTTCCGGGTTCAGACTGGACGCCAAAGCGCGTGAAGCGGGAGCGGCCGCGGAAATTGCGCATGTGCCGCATGCATATAATGACAAATAGAAAATGCACACAAATATGCTTATATTTGCAATAAGCCCAGCCGATGTCCCACCCCCGAGAGCAATATACCCCATTGCAATTGGTAGGTTCGTTCAGCTCTGCACACAACACTGAAAAGTGCCAATCATATCAAACTCGCGGGCCACACTAACATTAAACTTTCATATTAAGGTGGGGCCACAAAGTATCGTCCCAACGGTCACAGTTGGCCCGCGGGCCGCAAGCTTGAGACCCCTGCTTTAAAACTTTCTAGTTAATAAAATTGTAGAGCGCGTTGAAAGAATTAAAGGCTTGTTGATCCAAACCAAGGCTTTTATTAACTAGAAGACTGGAGCGTATCACATGTAGGCCAACCAGTCCAGAATGGCCTGCTCTGGCAAGGAGCAACCCTTTAAACCTGCCAGTAGGCGTGGCTGTGCTCTCAGCCAATCACAATCATCTTACACTACAATCTATACATATACATTTGGTGATAGAATCTGTACTATCACATTGAGGAGTACAAAAAAATGTAAGATAAACCTCAAGAAAGAAATCAGGAGGCTAAAAGAAGTGTTTGCTTTGGCAGACAATGTGAATGAAAATCCTAAGAGTTTCAACAGGTATATTAAGAGCAAAAGGAAAGTAAGGGAGAAAATTAATCCCCTTGAAGATCAGAGTGGCTGGCTTTGTATGGAGCCAAAAGTGATAGGGAAGATGTTAATTTTTTTTCATCAGTATTCATTCAGGAAAAGGGCACAGAGTTATGGGAAGTAAGGAAAACAAGCTGTGTTGTCATGGAACCTATACAGATTGAAGAGGAGGAGGTGCTTGCTGTCTTAAAGCAAATAAGGGCAGATAAATCCCCGGGGCCTGACAAGATATTCTCTCGGACCTTGAGGGAGGCTAGTGCAGAAATTGCAGGGGCTCTGGCAGAAATATTTAAAACGTCCTTAGCCACAGGTTGTTCCAGAGGATTGGAGGGTAGCTCACATTGTTCAGATGTTTAAAAAAAGCCTCAAAAGTAACCCTGGAAATTATAGGCAAGTGAGCCTAACATCAGTAGTGGGTAAATTATTGGAAGGTGTTCGAAAAGATCTGATGCACCATCAATTACCACAAAACACTGAAATTGTGAAACTAATAGGCTTTCATTGACTATAGACTGGAGGACCAACCAACCTTATCGACTGGGGAGCATGCAAGGAATGGGCAGGATTGGTCTAGGGAGACATGTCTAGCTGGCAGTGGCCAATCATCGTATAACAGTAGTTTACTACAAGATCAATATACAATTATTTGGATAGCCATGGACTGATTAAGAATAGTCAACGTGGCTTTGTGCGTGATGGGTTGTGTTTTACCAATCTTATAGAGTTTTTCAAGGAGGTTACCAGGAAAGTCAATGAAGGAAAGGCTGTAGATGTTGTCTACATGGACCTTAGTAAGGCCTTTGACAAGGTCCCGCATGGGAGGTTAGTCAGTAAGGTTCAGACACTAGGTATTCATGGTGAAATAGTGAACTGGATTCAACAATGACCGAACCTTTTCGGAGACCCTTTTATAGCAATTTGTAAAGACAGGTTCCTCTGCCTTTAAGACTCTCCATTTACCTCCATAAAAGGTCCAAAGGATGGTTGGGTGGTCCAGTTTTCTCCATGTTTCCTCCACCTAGGAGTTAGTGTCAGAGGTGGAACAGTCACTCCACCTCCTGCATAAAAGGATTGTTGTTGAAAGCAGCTCCAAACAGGAAGGTAACATGATTGACGTCACACTGACAGCCCTGTCGCCTCACTACGCTGTCACAGAGCGACCAGTGGAGCTGTCATGCTGTGCTCACACACTCCACCATGCTCCTCACACGGCCCGCTCCCTCACGCCTTCAGTTCCTTCACCGCACTCCCTCATGCCTCCCCCCTTGAAGCTTGGACCAAGTGGCTGTGACTCTGCTGGCTCCTGGTGGCGGCACCGCTTCACTCAACACTGGATGTACGGGCGGGGCTTGCAGATTCAGTGAACTGCACAGCAGCACAGGGGGCTCTAAGGTAGCAGGATGGGAGGGCTGTCAGGCAACGGGGCAGGGGCTGTCAGGCAGTAGAACTGGGGTGTTTCAGACAGCAGGGCAGGGGGCCGTCAGGCAGTGGGGTGGCAGGGCTGCCGCAGGGCAGCTGCTGCTATGCTGCACATCCCACTCCCTTTTGCCCTGGGACGCCAGCTCATTGCTCCAGGCTACACAAAAGGACTGCACTATCCTCCTTTTCCATCCTCTGCATAAAAGCTAAATTTGTCTTTCTTAAAAACTTGAACAGGCATTTAAAAAAACCCCAGAGAGCAGTGGTGGATGATCGCTTCTCTGACTGGAGGCCTGTGACTAGTGGTGTGCCTCAAGGATCTGTGCTGAGACCATTGTTGTTTATCATCTATATCAGTGATCTGGATGATAATGTGGTAAATTGGATCAGCAAGTTTGCAGGAGACACTAAGATTGGAAGTGCTGTGGACAGCGAATAAGGTTTTCAAAGCTTGCAGAGGGATCTAGACCAGCTGGAAAAATGGGCTGAAAAATGGCAGATGGAATTTAATGCAGACAAGTGTGAGATGTTGCAATTTGGAAGGGCAAACCAAGAAAGGACGTACATGGTAAATGGTAGGGCACTGATGTGTGCGGTAGAACAGAGGGATCTGGGAATACAGATGCAGAATTTCCTGAAAGTGGTGTCACAAGTGGATAGGATTGTTAAGAGAGCTTTTGGAGATTCAAACTTCAATTTATTGTCATAGTGTCCTATTACGTGAAATTTCTTTTTGCCTTCTGCAAGGCAGACTGATTCGCCACCGGCACAAATTGCCTTAGCAGCTCTTACATTTCTTACAGTCAAACCTCAGTTAGACTTAAAGTCAGTAAAAGAGAAACAAAAGAGAGTCCCTCCCAGAGTCACTGAGTGTCCGCAGATTTGCCTCCAGCATACCCACAGTCTCCGCAGCCACACAGACTCCAGTCCAAACCATTAGCCTTCATAAATCCAAGTATCGAGTACAGGGTTTGGGATGTAATGTTAAAGTTGTACAAGACATTGGTGAGGCACAATTTGGAGTAGTTTTGGTCACCTAACTACAGGAAAGATATCAATAAGATAGAAAATGTGCAGAGAAGATTTACTAGGATGTTGCCCAGACTTCAGGAATTGAGTTACAAGGAAAGATTAAACAGGTCAGGACTTTATTCCCTGGAGTGTGGAAGAATAAGGGGAGATTTGATTGTGGTATTTAAAATTATGAGGGGGATAGACAGAATAAATGTTGATAGGCTTTTTCCACTGAGGGTAGGTGAGACACAAACCAGAGGTCATGGGTTAAGGGTGAAAGGGGAAAAGTTTAGGAGGAACTTTTTCACTCAGAGAATGGTGGGGGTATGGAATGATCTTCCAGCTGAAATGGTGAATACAGGCTCAATTTTAATATTTAAGAAAAATGCGGACAGGTGCGTGGATGAGAGATATACAGAGAACTATGAACTAGATGATACAACCACCGGACTGTCTGTGACTGCCTGGGCCTCTCTGCATTTCTACCTGACTATTGCAGGGGGCAACCCACTGTAACTGCAGGGAGGTAAGCTGGGAGGCTGGCTCCACCTACTCCCTGCCAATCACCAGCCCCATATAAAGGCTCACGCCAGCCCTTGGGTACGAGTAGAATACATGGAGCCAGAAGGGATACTGAACCTTGTTTGTAAGTTTTAAGCTAATTAAAGCTTGTAGTTCAGCCTTCGTAGTTTGAGCTTGTTTGCTCGCTTGCTTGCACTGCAGCACATTCACAGGAGGCAAGAAAAAATGGTTCGGCACAGACTAGCAGGGCCGAAGAAGTCTGCTTCTGTGTAGTAATGTTCTATGGTTCGACATCTCCATTCTAAATCTACTTCCCCGAATCCTGAGGCTACAGCCTCAAGATATAGTCTCCAAAACCAATGAAAGCAACTTACTTGTCTTACTTGCCTTTTATAATTTGATATGTTTCTGTAAGATCCCCTCTCATTCTCCTAATTTCCAGCAAGTACAGTCCCGTCCTTCCTCATTGGCTAACCCCCTCATCTCTGAAATCAACCTGGTATCTGGCATGTCCACCGTCTACTGCCACCTCTGCTCTGAACATAGAATGTAGAACATTACGCTGAGTACAGGCCCTTAAGCTCATGGTGCTGTTCCAACGGATATAAGCCTATTCCACAACAATTTAATCCTTCCCTACCTCAGACCTATATTCCAGGAAAAAGGTGCAGGCTATCCACCTTATCTAAAATCCTCATAATCATAATCTCTGCTTGGAGAAAGCTGGACTCAATTAACTTCTTACTAGACCAGTGACCAACTCTTCCCTCAAGCAAAATATCCTATCCTTTCGAATAAGTCTGAGATTTTGCATGTTGTTGAATTCTCTATTTAACCTCTGCTGCAGAAGTACTGTGGAAAGTATACTGACTGCTTGCATTATGGCCAGGATTGGTAATTCGAATGCCAGGAATGAAAAAGACTGCAGAAAGTAGCACACCCCAGCCAAGTCCATCACGGGTTCAAACTTCCCATCCATTGAAGGCATCAAGATGGCAGCCAACAACCATCACACCAGCCATAACTTCCTCTCACTGTTACCTTCAGACAGAAGCCTGAGTCCAGCACCTCCAGTTTTTATCCAACATCTATCAGACTCTTGAACATTACTACCCTAATCATAAACTACTCGAGGCATACAAAAAGACCTGACTGCACATTGAAATGCCACTTTTTTCTTCCTCTAATTATAACTATGAATATTTATTTACCTATCTGTCATTTATATTATCTCTTCCTGTACTGGAGCAATTTAATGCATACTTTTGGACTTCTACTGAAGTCTGGACTGTCCGGGGATTGGGCCAATCTAAATTTTTGGATTTCCCAGATTATTGGGCAGTACTTTTAAATTTTTTTTAAAGAAAAATAAAGTGATTCACAAGGTCACCAGATAAAGGAACAGAAGTAGGCTATTTGGCCCATCGAGTCTTCTCTGCAAATCCATTCTAGCTAATCTGTTCTTACATCTAGTTCCAAGTTCTGGCCTTTTCCCCATATCCCTTGATACCTTGACTAATTAGATACCTATCAATTTCCTCCTTAAAATCCACAATAATCGGGCCTCTGCATCTGTACATAGCAGCGAATTTCATAAATCCACGACCTTCTGGTTGAAGAAATTTCTCCTCATCTCTGTTTTAAATGGGTACCTTCTAATTCTAATGAGGATTTATATCGGAGTTAAAATGAGATCATGATTGCTTGTTTCCGCTGTGCATCTGTGGCACATACACATGTACGCGCGCACACATAAGCCCGCTAAATTAAAAAAATTAGAGATTTTTCAAAAAGTTCAGATTCTTGAATGGTCTGGATTTCTGGCATCCAGATTTTTGGACTTCTTCTGTATTGCAGTTGGTGCATCGGATGTACCTGTCTGGCTTCAGCATGTAAGAATTTCAGTGCAAATGTACATTGGACTTACATGTATAACAATAAGCTGGTTTTTCTGTCGCTCTTCTGTGTAACTGCTCAGATAGGCAACTATCAGAGGTGAGACTGTAAATGAAACATTTTTCTTCAAAGATCACAACCGATAACAGCATCTGGCATGATCATTTGTCAAAGATCTTGACCCTACATTCAGAAAACCATTCAATGAAAACAAATCTGTTCAGACCAGTATGCCCCGCTTTACAAAAGTAGAGCATTCCTATGAAACTGTCATAAGCCAAAATGGCATAAAGTGAAGACCCATTCACTGCAATTGAAGGCTATTTTCATAAAACCCATTCAAATTTCTTTCGAATAGTGAATACAGGTTCCTTTGTAAAAGTGAATTTGCATAAAGTGAGAATCCATAAAGTGGGGTATACCTGTATAAGTAACTTTCTTTGTTTATTGGTTCAAACTGATTTAGCACCTCATGGATATTATACATGGGAACTAGGCAGACATTATACCTGGCACCTCTAAGTGAATAAAATGATAAATATCCATTGCATTGGTGAAAAGCAAATGAAAGATAAAAAGGATAATTGAAATGACAATACATCTGACTGAACTTATTTTCCTCAAATTAGTTAAATGTCTGAAAGATACATTTATCAAAAAGTCTTGATTACCTTTTATCTTTTTCTTGCAATTGTGCTGAATTAATGAAATCTGTGCTGTTTCCACAAAAAAAAAGTGTTATTACCTAGTATTCAAGATTTTAATTTGGCTTTTTTAATCATTTAATCCTATCTAAATCCAGCCAAAGTCTATTGTTTACGAGGTTTTCCATGTATTCCATGTAAACAAAAATTCTCTCAAATAGCTTCCAAGAATGGCTTTTATATGGTTATCAAAGACAACAGTATAATACAGGTCTACTATTCAACCAGAGAAAATTGTTTAAATTTAAAAAGAACACTTGGTCTTAATCTGTGGCAGACATATAAATCTCATCTGTCTGCTGTTGCAATGTGGAAGTCCTCCCCATGATTCCAAGTGACTGTACTGCACTTGGACAGAAACCATGTGAGTCAGACAGATCCAATTACACACTCCAGTGGCCCTTACAGAAGGGCACACCAAATTGTCCTAATTTGGAACTCAGTACACTCAGCACTTAAGTGACAAGCAACCTGATCCTCTCAGGGACAAGGGCACATAGTTTTTAATGTACAGAATGCCAAACAATGCAACTTAATTCAGAAAATGAGGGAGAGAAATGGGCAATGACCCATTGGTTAACAGTCTATTTCTTTGGGTCAAAGGTAAAAGACCACCAATGTTGCTAATTACTTAGAATAAATCTGTGAAGACAGAGACTGCTTTGGATAAAAGTGGCCAAGTCCTGTCAGCCAAATAAGATGAGGAGGCACATCATCAATTATTTTGAGCACTGTGTGTGGTTTATTAAAATCTTTGTGAACCAAGATCGGTATACGGAGTAAACAGCTGCTTGTCTTTTATCTGTATATGAGATACAATGGTACCAGTTGAGATGCATTATTTTTGTAGCAATAAGTACCTCTGAAATAATGCGACAGGATTAATGAAAGCTGACAACGTTGATTATGTAACACCACACAACGTAAATAGTAACCTCAGATTTTGGGGAACTTTAGTATCATGGTTAAATCGATGGAATAATAATAATAATGAGATGTAGACTATTGTTTCAGAAAAACTGAGCTCAAAATCCCACCAAGGTAGTGAACGAATTTAAATTCAAATAAATATATGTGGAATAAAAAGTTAGTATCAATAGCAATGAACATTAAGCCAGTATAATATACCAAATACCCATTTTTGGTTCACTGATTTCAAGGAAAGAAATCTTATGTTGTCGAGCTTAATAAGTCAATTTGTATCCACAGCATGTCTCTGAAATGACCTGGAAAATGTGCACATATCACAGGACATTTTGGAATGGACAATAAATTCTAGCCTTGTCAATAATGACCACATTCACTGAGAGAGAGGTACAATAATGTATCAGAGATATACTACATATAACCCACAATTCTTAAAGGTGTATTTAGGATGATTTAATAGGGTGTCCATTTAATCCACGCATATAAATGCTCGATGATTTTAATTTCAAGTCAGTGAGCCATTTATTCCAATACTCCATCACCTGCTTTAACAGTTATATCTAGGAAATGGAATGTTACCTAAACAAAATAACCAGTGATTTTAAAAATAAACTGACACATCACATAGTCTAATCAAATGACCCTTGTTTTTATTAAGTCGACCTGAATTGAGATCTGTCAAGAAGCATAAAATACGGGGGGCGTGGCAAGATGGCGTAAGGATCAGATGTGCCTTCCAGTCCTCTCCTGACTCTATCTTATTGTTTGTCTAGAAATGCCCGTTAAAATTCTTTAAAAGTTTAGATAACTTCAGTGCTGTTAATTTAACTTATGATGGTACAATTGGTAGAAAAGAGCAAAAAAGAACGACAACAGATCATCAAAAAACTACATTTTCCAAAAGTTCAAGTTTTGGAGCCTACCTACAGGAAAGACACCAGGACTCAGCCTGAAATGGATCCCAGGAGAGAGGTACAGCTTTTGGATGTAGAGATCAATGTTACATCGGTAGAGCCCTCTAAAGAGGGCGCCAAACAGCCTTTAGAACAAAGAGTTATTCAGATTCACACATGTGCAGTAGCATCTGATGGCAATGTTATGAATGAACCACTTGTAGTAACATCAGTTGAAGTACCGGCTGGGGAAAGGCATTTGTCAACTGTAGCGGTGGCACTGCAAACTGCACCTCTTGAGATAAAAGAACCTATACAATTTGATGTACTGGGAGAAATTAATACATTATGGACTGGGGAAAATCCCGGCCAGCGTCCTCCAGTCACTGCTGGAAAGGCTGTGGCTGGGGTTTCCACACGCAGCTATACTACAGGGAAGGCAACCAGAATGAAGGAAGCAACAGAAGACCCTTTGGTTATGCAGAAGAAGCAGGAATCTGTTGAGCCAGAATCTCTTCCAATTGAAAAGATTCTTGTGAATCTTGAATCTAAATTATCTTATACAATGCAGGGATTATCTAAGATTATGACTGAACTTGGTACTAGGTTCAATACTCTGATGGAAATAAATTCTCAACAGATGGCTGAGTTTGGAGCTTTTAAGCTTGAAGTGAGAGATAAATTTAATTCGTGTGAAGAAGATATAGACGAAATACGAGATCAAGTTTCAGATATGACCAAAATGGTTGAAGATTTACAAACTCAAAATAAAAATTTGGTGAAAAAGATTGATTATTTGGAAAACCAATCCAGACGGAACAATATAAAGATTATTGGTTTGCCGGAAGGAATGGAGGGACCAGACCCAAGAAAATTTTTTACTGAATGGATTCCACAGGTGCTGGATCAAGAACATTTCCCGGAAGGTATAATACTGGAACGTGCTCACAGTGCCTTGCATAGAAGACCTATTTCAGGTCAAAGTCCAAGACCTGTTTTGGTTCGTTGCTTGAATTATTACGACAGAGAAATAATTTTACGAGTGGCTATTAGAAATGCACAACAGAGAAAATCACCCTTGATGATTCAAAATAATCGAGTTTTCTTCTATGCGGATTTGAGTCAAGAAGTTAGGTTCCAACTTCAGGAATTCAACTCTGCTAAAGAGTTGTTGTGGAAGAAAGGTTATAAGGCAACCTTTAGATATCCAGCTGTTTTGAAGGTTTTTCAAGATGGTTACCAACCAAAGTTCTTTGATTCTCCAAAGGAAGCTATAGCATTTGCTCAAGAGCCGCCAATTACTCAGTTTCAACAGAGACGTAGTCCGCCGCGATCTCTAAGGAGACAAGAGATGGAAGAAAAGAGCCATGCTCCAAGAAGGAATGGTTGTAATGGTGACTCGGCAGTTGGAGTTGATTAAAAGAAGAGTTGTTCTTTTTTTTTTCTAATGTTTTTGTTAAAAAAAAAGGAATATTAAATAATGATGATGTTAGTTTAAGATGAAGTGAGAGTTGGGGGAGAGAACTGGATAGGCACTATTTCCTGAAAGTCATCTGCTACGTGTGAGTTATCGCACACCCATTTTTTTTTGGGAGTTACCGCATTGCGCGGTTTAGACGGGAGGGGGTATTTTTAACCTCCTACCCATTTTTTTTTTCCTTTTTTTTGTATTATTAGATTAAAGAGTGAAGGATTTTTTTTGTGTTTATAAAAAAAAGCATAAGAAAGTATTTGATTGTTTAAAAAACTAAAAATTGATGTGGTTTTTTTTGTAAAGTTTATTCAGTAGATAAGGAATATTTGAAATTTAAATGTGAATGGGATGGATAAGTTTTTTAATATATTTTTTCTTTAACTTTAAGGTGAAAGGAGTGGTAATTCTGGTGTATATTATTTTGCTATTTTAGTTATAGAACGAAGGGAATAATGGTGAAAGTTATAAATTGAATTGTATAATTCTTAATGAGGCTTGAATTTTGTTTGTGGTTTATGCTCCATTTGTTGAAGATATAGATTTCGTTGTAGATGTGTTTTATTATTTGGATATCTGAATTTTAACGTAATGATTGGGAATATTTAAATGTGGTATTGGAGCTTTTATTAGATAATTATTCAAGAGTAAAAGGGAAAAATGGTGGAAGAGTACTAAAATTGAATTGTACAATGCTTAATGAGGTTTGAATTTTGTTTTAAGATGGTGGTTTATGTGACTAATATGATGATAGATGTGAAGTTAGTTGATATTTGGTGAAGGTTTATCTCTATAGAGAAAGTTTTTTTTTCATCTTTTTTTCTCATGCTACAATTTTTTTTTAAAGAATTGATTATTGTTTAAGAATTTTTGATAGACAATGTTACTAACTTTACTAATTTTTTATATTAAGTTTGAGTTAAATATATGTTTCATCTTAACTCTGTTTGTTAAATATATGCATTTAAGTTTGATTTAAATATGTTTTTTAAGTCTGATATCTTAGTATTAATTACTTCTCTTTTTGTTAGTATTTTAATCGGTTATGTTTTTTTTGTAAGTGGGTTTTTTTTCTCACATATATTATTAACTTTATTAATTCTTCACTCTTTATTTTGGGGGGAAAGGGGGGGTTGGACTAATTTGAGTTGGGTTATTAATGTGTAATAATTATTGGGGAGGGTATAGTTTATTTAGATTACTGATACTGTATTGTAATTTTATTATTTTATTCTTAATTTTTTAAAATGTAATCCTATATGTTATTCATGTTATAAAATCTTAAATAAAGTTTAAAAAAAAAGAAACATAAAATACAGTAAATTAATATTTAATTTTAAAAAATTGCTGGAAATCTGAAATAAAAGCAGAAAATCTGTCAGTCTTCAGCCTGAAACTTTAACAGTTTCTCTTCCCACACACACTGTCTAATATGCTGAGTGCTTAATGCATTTTGTGTTTTTATTATAGGTTCTTATTGCTATTATCTCACTAAACTCATTTGATTAGACAAATCATTTTACAAACTGTGTACTTTCAATCAACATTCAAAATTATTAGAGAAAAATCAAAATTTGCTTCCAAAATGACTGCAGCAAAATATTGATAATAAAAGATCCTCAGCAATGAAGGAAACTATTTTAGCCATTTTGACTGTCCTGGTGACTTACAAGAGCAGGTACAACATCGTTAGGTTGGATGATGAGCAAGACGTTTTATTGAAGATAAGGAATGCTGTTGATTTACTTCTGAGAGAGGAGTTTGAATGAACATGGGGCTCTTGAATTTGAAGAGACAAGGACTGATTAGGGCACAGGAATTTTCCTAATTTTTTTTGAGAGGTGTGACCAAAGAAGATGGATGAATACAGAATGGCAGACATTGACTGTATGGATTTTAGCAAGACCGTTGACAAGTTCCCGTATGGTAGGCTGGTCCACAACATCAGATGGCATGGGCTGTCCAATTGGATATAGATTTGGCATGATGGTAAAAGGCAGAAGGTAATAGTGGAGGTGCTTACTCACAGTGGCGGCCTGTGGCCAGTGGTGTGCCCAGGGATGAATGCTGAGTCCGTTGTTGTTTGTCGTCTACATCAGCAATTTGCACGAGAATGTAGTTCGCATGGTTGCTAAGTTTTGCAGAAGCCACCAAAACTGGACAATGGAGAAAGTTATCTAAGATTACAATAGGATGTAGATGAAATGGAAAAATCAATGAAGGATGGGTCTTAAGTCAGACAAGAGCAATGTATTGCACCTTGGTAGGATTTATATAATGAAGAGTAAGGAACTGGAAGGTGTTGTAAAATTCAGAGACTTGGGAGTACAAATATAGAGTTCCAGGAAATAATGTCACTGGTGGTCAAAGTAGTGAAGAAGGATTTCAAATTTCTTTCGAATAGTGAATACAGGTTCCTTTGTAAAAGTGAATTTGCATAAAGCGAGTATCCAAAAAGCGGGGTATACCTGTATAAGTAACTTTCTTTGTTTATTGGTTCAAATTGATTTAGCACCTCATGGACATTATACATGGGAACTAGGCAGACATTATACCTGGACTTATAAGTGAATAAAATGATAAATATCCATTGGATTGGTGAAAAGCAAATGAAAGATAAAAAGGATCATTGAAATGACAATACATCTGACTGAACTTATTCAGAATTTTTGCCTCAAATTAGTTCAATGTCTGAACGATGCATTTATAAAAAAGTCTTGATTGCCTTTTATCTTTTTCTTGAAATTGTGCTGAATTAATGAAATCTGTGCTGTTTCTACAAAAAAAAGTGTTATTTACCTAGTATTCAAGATTTTAATTTGGCTTTTTTAATCATTCACAGAACTTGGAAATTTATATCCTATCTAAATCCAGCCACTTTACTAACATGGCCCTTCTTCAAGTCTATTGTTTACGAGGTTTTCCATGTATTCCATGTAAAAAAAAATTTCTCTCAAATAGCTTCCAAGAATGGCTTTTATATGGTTATCAAAGACAACAGTATAATACAGGTCTACTATTCAACCAGAGAAAATTGCTGAAATTTAAAAAGAACATTTGGTCTCAATCTGTGGCAGACACATAAATCTCATCTGTCTGCTGTGGCAATGTGGAAGTCCTCCCCATGTTCCCAAGTGACTGTACTGTACTTGGACAGAAACCATGTGAATCAAACAGATCCAATTACACACTCCTTGATTTCTCTCTCTCTCTCTCACCCTCCTCCTCTTTCCCTCCCTCTTGCCTTCCCTGTCCAAGGTATAAGGGCTGCAAGAACTCAGTGTGTCAGGCAGTATTCTTGGAGAAAAAATGACGTCAGTGTTCCTGGTTGGGGATCTTTTTCAAGTCTTTAGTCCTCACAGGAACATACAAACTCTGTACTCTCAAAATTTCACCTTTGAAGGTCTGCCTCTTGCCTTACACATCCTTTCGAGAAAACAACTTGCTTTCTTTCAGCTGTCAGGACATTGAGAATAGGAACAAGGATGTCATTTTAAAACTATACAAGATGTTGGTGAGCCACAGTTGAAGTATTGTGCATATTTCTGGTCAACCAGCCAAAGGAAAGATATCATAAAGCTGGAAAGGGTATGGAAAAGAATGATACTATGACTGTGAGGCTTGAAATAGAAGAAGGCACGGAGGCTAGAATTTTTCACCTTGCTATGTAGGAGGGCTGAACACTCCATGCAATCAGGAAGGCAACTTTGGACTGCTCTTTGATAGAAGAAATAAATAAGCAGACTATTTTCTAAATGGGTCCTGGAAATCCACTGACAGGATACCCTGAAGGTAGACTTGAAGGTTGAGTCAGTGGTGAAGAAAGTAAATGCAATGCTGGCATTCATTTCAAGAGAAATAGAATATAAAAGCAGAGATGTGATGTTGATGCTTTATAAGAAACTAATGCGACCTCACAGAGTATTGTGAGCAGTTTTGGGCTCCTTATTTAAGAAAGGATGTGCTGATGTAGAGAGGATTCAGAGGAGGTTCACAAGAATAATTCCAGGAATGAAAGAGTTATCATATGAGGAAGGTTTGACTGCTCTTGGCCCGAACTCTTTGGAATTTAGGAAAATGAGGGGGGGGGGGGGATTTCCGTTCAAAAATTTTAAATGTTGAAAGTCATGGACAGAGTAGATGTAGAAAAGTTATTTCCCATGGTGGGAGAGTCTAGGACAAGAGGGCATAAATTCAGGAATGAAGGGTGTCCACTTAAAACAAAGATGAGGAGAAATTTCTTTAGCCAGAGAATGGAGAATCTGGGGAATTTGTTGCAACAGACGGTTGTGGAGGTAATGTCATTGGGTGCACATAAAGGAAAGATTGATAGATTCTTGATTAACAAAGGTTATAGACAAAAGTTTGGGCAGTGGGTCTGGGAAGGATAATGGACCATCTCATGATTAAATGTGGGCAGACTCAATGGGCTGAATAGCCTATTTCTGCTACTATTTTTTTAATGGTCTTTTAGTCTTAACTATGACTTTGGCCAAAATTCAATTTAGACCAGGTAGCTATCTCAGAAAATGAATTCCAAACTCAATAACTATTAGCACTGGGCATCAATGCTTGCAGAGCACAGATGTCAAAGTCAGGCCCGCAGGCCAAATTTGGCCCGTGATATAATTATATTTGGCCTGCAAGATCATATCAAATATGTATTAGAGCTGGCCTGCTGGCCGCCGCGCCAGTATAGCGCATGCACAGCTAATACTACAAATCCCAGAATGCTTTGCAAATGCATTGGCGCTGGCCCATCAGCCCGCTAATCGCCCACACCTCCTCTGTTTACTTTCATTACCATCTGCGACCTGTCGCCTAACTCACATGTAATAAACCCCTTTTGAAAAATGGCCAAATGAAAGACAGAAAACTGGACCTTTCAAGACATGTGGGAGGAAATCTCTGACCCCAGAGTTTGATGAACTTGCATCTAAGAAGAGATGCCAAGTATCTGGTTTAGACCCAGGTGCATCAGAGTAAATCACAGTGTAGCAAGCTAAGCTTGGATTAATATTTTCTTTGGTTAACTTTGGACTGTTCATAGTTGAAAGATTGGATTTTCATTGAAGCAAGTTGTTATTTTTTTGACTTGTTGGCTTGTGAAAAAAATACATTTAAAGAGAGCTTAATTGAGAAATATTATTTATTGAATATTTTATTTCTCATTTGTTAATGCTTCTTCTGAAAAGAGTTTAACCAAAACTATTACTAAACATTTATTTTAATAAGAAAAAGTTTAACATTACATATGTTGAAAGAAGAGAAAACATGCAGATGTTGTTGAAAATTTTCAATAAATATTTAGTTTTGCCCACGACTTAGTCCAAGTTTTTAATTTTGGCCCTCTGTGAATTTGAGTTTGACACCCCTGTTGTAGAGAATGTATGTAAACTGTTCCTTCTTCTTGGATACCAAACCTCACTCATCAAAAATAAATCTTCAAGCCTATTCTCCTTGCAAACTACTTCCCATTTCCTCAGAAAATCTTTGAATATATTGACCGTTTTTTAATTAGAGTTATCTAAAACAAATATAACCAGAGGAGAATTTCCTTTGCCCATGAACTGTAACATTCGAGCCTTTCACACTACTAACCTAACCATGCCAGCTCAATGCCAACACTTGCTTGGCTCTGTTATTGCCTATCCAGTTAAAGTTAGAGCACATTGAAGGCTCAGTCTGGAAGCCCAGTACCACCTTGCACAATGTACAGAATGTACCATGAACCCTTCTCCTTCTGAGTGCAATTGTGAAAATGATAACATGTCATCAAAGTGTTCCTGCATCACATCAGAACTGCTGAGGCTACAAAACTTAATGTACAATTAGTCCTCTGCTCCTGGGCAAACATAGCTGATGCAGTATCTCATGGGTGGACTTAAGATAAAGAAAATGAGCAAAGGTAACTCAGTTAATTTCCTGTTCAGAATGTTGGAGATACGATAAAATTTTGCTGATAACATTAATTACACTATGAAATGACTTGGCTCATTGTGGCTTGGATTTTAAGTGAGAGAAATCAATTCACTTACTCAGACCGATAAAAGATTTAATTAACATCTCTGTGTGCAATTACTCCATAATTAAAGTAATTTAACTCCTTTCTTTGACTCTCCGTGCCACTGAGCAGGCATTTTTAACACCAACTTGGAAGATAATTATCTAATAGAACAGCTGAATACAGAAACAGTGAAAACCAGTTGATTTTAATTCTTCTCAAATTTACCAACTGGCCAGATAAGACATCGCATTACATGTCAGAACAACTTGTTAGAATTTGCATTTTTCCAAAGCAAATATGGGGAAGTTTTCATAAATGTGGCATGAGGAATACCAACTCATTTAATAAGAACACAAAATGCATTAAACACTCAGCATATTAGACAGTGTGTGTGGGAAGAGAAACTGTTAAAGTTTCAGGCTGAAGACTGATAGATTTTCTGCTTTTATTTCAGATTTCCAGCAATTTTTTAAAAATTAAATTTTAATTTACTGTTTTTTATGCATCTTAACAGATCTCAATTCAGGTCGACTTAATAAAAACAAGTCTCCACCACATTAAGGCTTTGCCAATAATTCCATTTATAGCAATAAAAACACTTCTGAGCAATCTTTGCTCCTCGAGATATTTTAACCCTAAAATAAAATATCTATTTAAACTCACTTCACAGCTATAACTAAGGAGCAGTGGAATGAAGGGAATACGCTGAAAGAGGGAAGAGCGAGAATTGCAGATCAGGCAGCATTCATGGAGAGAAATGGATAGTCAATGTTTCTGGTCGGGACTAAAGACTTGAAAAAGGTCCCCAACCAGTTCATGCAGCCTTTATTCCTTGGACAGGGGAGGCGAGACGGAGGGAAAGAGGAGGAGGGTGAGAGAGAGAGAAAGAGAGAGAGAGAGAGAGAGAGAGAGAGAGAGAGAGAGAGAGAAATCAAGGAAGCAACAATTCAGAGCTCAAGGCGGAACAAGTTAGAGAATGGAACCAAATGAGTTAAGTACACACGTGCATTGACTATTTGATATAAATCACTATAAGTAAGGATGATGTCACAATATTGACTTGGATGAAGAAGTAGAGGGATGGGTCAGTTAGTCTGCAGATGATATAAAAGTAGAGATGTTGTGGATAGTGTTGAAGGTTACAATAGGAGTATAGACAGGATGCAGAGTTGGGTGGAAAAGTGGCAGATGAAGTTCAATCTGGATGTGTGATGTGATACATTTAGCTAAGTCATCCTTGAAGGAGAGGTACGTGGTTAATGGTAGGATACTTAACAGTGTGGAAGAACAGATGAACCTTGGGGCTCAAATCCATAGATTTCTTATGGTTGCTACACAGGTTGATTGGATAACTAAGAAGGCTGATGGTATGCTGGGCTTCATTAATCGTGGGATTGATTTCAGGAGTCATGAGGTAATGTTGCAGCTCTATAAATCTCTGGTGAGACCTCACTTAGAATATTTTGTTCAGTTCTGGTCATCTCATTACAGGAAATTTGTGGAACCTATGGAGAGGGTATGGAGGAGATTTACCACGATGTTGCCTGAATTGAAAAATATTGTAGTATCCTATATTCATGCTGATATATTACAAGTATCTTGTGACTATGCAATTAAGCTAAATCATTAACCTCATTGTTTTATGTCAATGATCTGTTGCATAATCAGTACCCAAGGAATGTTCACTATAACCATATATGGTAAAACGTAAGCTCTGTACAACTGTGACTGAACCGCCTTGGAATGTGACTTAACCATGTGCTTTGTGAATAAACCACTTGAATTTTGCCTTGTCTCTGTTCTTGTGACTTTGTACATTAACTACTGGAACTTCAAACGATATTTATAGTTTCTCCAATACACAAAATTGGCAACGAGGACTCTTAAAGTACCCACAATGGCAGTTTTTGGTAATGTTGGAGTTTTTGAGGAGACTGTGGAATCTTTTGAGGACTATGCTGATCGCATGGATGCCCTTTTCAATGCCAATACCATTGCCAAGGGCAAGAAAGTGAGTTTATTTCTTACAAGTGTGGGACCGGCCGCATACAAGTTGCTGAAAAATCTGTGCAGTCCAGATCAGCCCAGCAGAAAAGAATATGCAAGAAACTTGAAGAAGTTGCTCACTGAACATTTTAAGCCAGCAATGGAGAGGCACATGGGAGGAAGAGGCAGACGTCAAAATTTCCTTCTGACTCATTCAGCAAAGGGATGCAGCACACGTGCTGTGGAGGAAAACATTGGGCTGACACCTGCTGATTCAAAGACACTACGTGTCATGGATGCAAGAAGTGAGGACACATTTGCTCAGTGTGTTTCTCCGCAAACCATGGCCATGAGAAGACAAAATTTGTTGAAACTGATTCTGACGATGACTTTGAGTGTACAAACGGATAAAACATTTAATTTTTTTCAGCTTGAGGGTAAGTGCTGTCGTACATTTTAAACATAAAAGGTAACATAAATGAAGGAAATGCGTGTATTGAGATGAAGATAGATAAAGGAGCTTCCAAATTAACCTTCTCTGACTCGGTGTACTATATGAAATTGTCAGAGTTTCCATTAGGGGAATCAAATATTATCTTTAGCAGCTACTGTGGGGAGATAGTACCATTTCTCGGGAAGATAACTGTCCCACTGCAGTGTGAAAAAATGTGAAACATTCATGTTGGAATTATTAATTGTGAAAGGAAATCATCCAGCTCTCTTTGGGAGAGACCGGCTTACCAAAATCAGATTGAATTGGGAGAACATTTTGGTGATTAGGGATCAGGGTAATGAGACCAAATCTCAGCCCAAGCCAACCCTTAAATCACACCATAAACATGTTGCCATAACTTCTGCCCATTTGGAGTTAGACTCAGTTCTAAGAAGGCATGACCAATTATTCAGGAATGGAGGATTGGGCATTAAAGGGTTTACTGCTTCAGTTAAATGCAAGCCGGCTGCAAAACTAACGTTTCAGAAAGCGCAACTGTATGTCCTACGCACTGGAGGAAACCGTAAATAACAAGTATGAGTGGCTCATAAATGATGACATACTGACCCTTGTTGCACTAGTGAGTGGGCCTCATCCACAGTTCACACTTCTAAGTCCCAACGGAATATTTGCATGTGTGGTGACTACAAGTGAGTGAATGAGATCATCGAGGGTGATGGCTGCAAGCTGTCCAATTTGTAAGATTTGTTTGTGAAAATTGCACAAGATGGTACTATGCCAAAAGCGTATTTGGTCATTGACTTAGCTGATGTGTTTAACCTGCTCTTTCTCGATGAGGAGTTGGCTGAACTCCTCGTGTTCAACCATCACAAAGGCTTGCTTGCACCCAAATGCTTGTGCTTTGGAGTGAAAACCACACTAGTCTTGTTCCAAGTGACGATGGACAAGATTTTGTCAGGCATGGAGCATGTTTTTTGCTACGTCAATGACATTTTGATTGCTACTGTTACCTATGACCAGCACATGAAGATGTTAGCAGAGCTGTTTGCCTGGCCGGACAAATATAATGTGCAACTCAATCGTGAGAAGTGCCAATTTCTGAAGCTGTCTATCAGTTACCTTGGACACATTTTCACTACAGATGCCATTAAGCAATTGCAGGACAAAGTAAAGGTGATCAAAAATGCGCAAAGACCAGAGAATATCTCTGAACAAAAATCTTTCCTCCAGGTTTTGAATTACTATTGGAAATTCATTCCGAATCTGACCTCAAAACTATACCCACTCTATATGCGCTGCAGCAACACTCTGTAGCATGGAAATGGTGCACAAAATACGAAGAAGCCTTTGAGTATGCAAAAATCCTGCTGGCTAGTGACCATGTTCTCACCCATTATGATCCATTGAAACCATTAGTTTTGATTGTGGATGCAAGTCCCTATGGACTAGGGGTCGTCCTAAGTCACAAACTGGATGACAGCTCAGAAAAGTCAATTGCATAAAAAACTATGTGCAAATAGACAAGGAAGGCTTGGTGATTGTGTTCAGTGTGTGGGTGTTTCACCTCTTCCTTTATGGTAGAAATTTCACTCACATTACAGACCATCAGCCTGTTACAAGTATTTTCTATCTGAAATCAGGGATTCCCTCTCTGGCTGCTGCTCACATGCAGAGACGGGCTTTGTTCCTCACTGGCTATCAATATCAGATTGAATATTGATTTTCATCTCGCAATGTAAATGCAGACCTATTGAGTAAGTTACCCCTGACTACTGCTACTCCTCATGCAGATGAGGTGAACGCGCACCAAACTACTGTAGATCAGGTAGCAGTAACTGCGCACCAAATTGCAGTTTGAACAAGAAAACATCAGATGCTTTCAAAGATGTATGAGCATACCCTGTTGGGATGGGCAAATCATAGCAAGGATGTATCACAGTGACCATATGTCACACGGCGACATGAGCTGCCCTTGCAAGATAAATGAGTTGTCATCCCAGATGTGCAACATCAGCTCCTACTCAATGAATTACATGAATGCCAATCTGGCATGAGCCGAATGGAGGCTCCCGGATGATCATTCATTTGGTGGCCTGGTATCAACAAGGATATCGAAGACACAGTGCGCACTTGTTCTAGCTTCATGTGTTGAAGCTCATAGAATACCTAAACATTGCTACTCTGGCCTTGGGCCACAGATCCATGGCAGAGAATTCACATTGACTTTGCTGAAGTTAAAGGCCAGCAATTTCTACTTGTAGGAGACAGTCATTCAAAGTGGCTGGAAGCATTTCCTATAAGTAGCACCTCATCAGCTGCTACCATCACCACACTGCTATCCCTATTTGCCCATTTTGGATTCCCCTTACAGGTAGTAAGTGTTAATGGTCAGCATTTCACATCTGAGATGTTTGCATCATTCCTCAAGGGTATTGGCATCAAGCATACCCTTTGCCCGCCATACCACCCAACCAAAGATCAAAGAGATGGTGTGCATCCCAAAATGTGATCATTTGATTTTTATCAAATCAGTTAGAGTCAGAAACATGAGGGGAGGGAAGGAAAGATGGCTAATGGGGACTATAAAGGGGCCACTCACATATTTGCTTAGATTACCAGGAAACAATAGAAGATTTGATCCCAGATGACTCTAGGACTCTAGATGCAGCTCATCTGATCCCCGATAACTCTAGGGGTAATGAATCTGTAGATGACCCGTCTGAACCTCATTTAGATGATGATACAGTCCCGACACTCAGTTTACTCTCAATTCCTAATTCTAAACTTAGTGACCAATCACTCCCAGCTAAAGTTGTCAAAGAAATCCCATTCATAGATACATTGCCAGGCAGAGTCATTTAACCTCCAAAATGTTATGAACCTTAAGCTCTTGGTATTGTATAAGTCTGTGTAATGATTGGCCTATGAATGTTCGTTTATGTCGTAATTCCAGATTTAAAGTAAGGTCTGAAATGACCCAATACATTCCATCACAAAATAAAAATGTACTGTAATAAGCAATAAAGCTCGGTCATTGAGTAATTGATTTTGAATTAAAACAGTGGAAACTAAATCTTTGATATTGTTAAAAGGATAAGGTACCAATATCTATTGGTATTGTACCAAGATTGTACCAAGTTGAAAAATCTGATCACATGTTTTCTTGAAGACTCATCACTTGAGTAAGGGAGGGAGGAATATAGTATCCTATATACCAGCATCCATGCTGATATATCATAACTGTCTCATGACTATGCAATTAAGCTAAATCATTAACCTCATTGCTTTATGTCAATGATCTGTTGCATAATTAGTACCCAAGAAATGTCCACTATAACCATATATGGTAAAAATGTGAGCTCTGAACAGTTATGACTGAACCACCTTGGAATGTAACTTGACCACTGTTTGGTCTATGTGCTTTGTGAGTAAACCACTCGAGTTTTAGATTTCACTCTATCAAGTCATGTGTGCCTTGTCTCTGTTCTTTTGACAGTGTACATTAACTACTGGAACTTCAAACTATACTCATAGTTTCTCCAGAACACAAAAAAATGTCTTAGCAGAGATAGAGCTCTTTGGAGCAAATAGAAGCCTACAAGATTATAAGATGCATAGATAAGGTAGACAGCCAGCACCTTTTTCTCAAGGCAGGAGTAACAAGTACCAGAGGATATCTGTACAAAATGAAGGGAAGAAAGTTTAGGGGAGATATCAGGGGAATTGTGGATGCCTGGAATGCATTGTCAGGGGTGGTGTTGGAGGCTAGAACAAGAGAGGCATTTAAGTGCATGGATGTAAGAAAAATAGAGGGTTATGAGGTAGGAAGGGTTTCTTTTTTTTGGTAGGTATATATAGGTCAGCACAACATGGTGGGCTGTAATATTCTTTGTTCTATGTTCTATTGATTACAATGTTACCTGTAAACAGCATCAGTATCAGAACCATCTCTCACGCACATCTGAAGATGCAAGAAGCAGTCCTCACAATAGTTTCACATTCTTCAGTAATGGAGCCTTTCTCTGGAACACACAAGCAGTGAAGCAAGTGGAAGTTGGGGAAAGAAAGTTGCTTATCTTATTTTTCATAATGTGAGGTAAAGGCCAACTGCCAGGAGCTGACAGCTAATAGAGATGGACATGTGATCATTCCTCACGTTCTTGAAACATTTTTAAACAGCAATCCTAATTAGTACAGAACAATGGAAAAGAGTCTAAGCTGTCCTATGGGACATAAATGAAAACAATTAATTTCCAAGCCAAAGAGGAGAGTTTTTCAAACCTATGTACAAAGTAGTTTTTAAAAGTTAAACTTAAAATTGAGGACCACAAAGTTGAAGAGGAATTTAGGAGAGAAATCCAGCATGAGTGATCTAACTAGCCTAAGATGTTTATCAACCATGTGCTGAAGAAAGGAGCACAAATTATTTTAATTTGATCTAAAATATTAAAAGAATCAGCTGGGAGAAACTGTTCAGCCACTGGTTTAAAAAGAAAGGCACAAGTACAACCATCTCTGAAGATCAGTATGGTTAGCATAGCGGTTGGTGCAACACTGTTACAGTGCCAGCTATCAGGACCAGGATTCAAATCCTGCACCGTCAGTAAGGAGTTTGCACATTCTCCCTGTGTCGACATGGGCTTCCTCTGGGGAGTCCAGTTCCCTCCCATTCAAAACGTACTGGGAGTTGTAGGTTAATTGGGTGGCACTGGCTCGTGGGCTGAAATGGCCTGTCACTGCGTTGTATGTCTAAAAAAACATTGCAAGTGTTAACCCATTTCTTTTATAATCCCTGACTCTTTGTTCTACCTCCATTTGTCTAGGTGATGTTTCTGTAAAATAATTCAAAATTCAGAAAGATAAAATAAAAATGGAAGTTAACTATTCTCAACATTATATTTAAAAATTTATTTCGGTCTGGTACAATATGGTGTTATAATCCTACACCACACACAGGCAGTGTTCACTCTATTCAACCATTATTAATACTCAATTATCTTGTTAGTTAACTGCACATGACTGAGGATAATGGTGCAATAAACTGCATGCACAAGGCATTAGCTAGGTGAAGCATTTATATATTCTGTCTTTCTAAATAAAAAGATGTTTCCAGTTTAAATGTCAACAGTGAATTGGGGACCATGTTTCCATTATATAATCTGTACTTAGAAACAGTGTGCTGCTAGGAGCAGTAAATTTATAAATCTGCCCCATCACCTGAAAACTTATCAGTCATGAACTGGGACATCCACACTGTCCACAACTTTATATTGGTTCTACTGATGATGCAACCATGCAAAGTAATCCTTTGGTTTTCTTTGAGTAACTCTCCAAGAGAATGTAGAAACTCCTCAAGTATGAAAGTTACTTGCAAAAGTAACAATGACAAATGGTGCAATCCCCACCACTATCTTTTCAACTTCTCAGGTACACTGAGGCCAAATTGTTCTTCAATTAATCTAAATCTGCACTGCACATAAAAAGCAAAGAGCAGCAGATTGTGAGAAGTGCAAAATGAGCAGAAAATGTCTGAAGTCCGCATTAGCTTGAACACCTTCTGAAAAGAGAAAAGATGGTTGATAGTTTGTGTCAAATTGTCTAATTAGTCTAAATTTCAATTGTTTTTTGAGATCTGTATGCTATTTTTATTTTTAATAGCAAACTCTTTGCGGCCACTATACCAGAAGCCATCAGCTATTCCTAGACTTAAGCTTCTTTGATTTGTAAAATTTTACTCAGAAATCTGTCTTTTCTCATTGCTCATTTTCCAAATACAACGACATAAGCCCCTACTCTTCTGGGCTGGGTGAAAATCAAACCAAAGTGGTAAAAATTCATAGCTAGCTTGAAATATTTCTGAATTTTGTTCCTGTATTAAATCAATTCAAAACACACAGAAAAATTGTTTGATTTTTGATACAGTAAAACATCGCCACAACTCAGGAACATCAATAAAACACAGCAGCCTAAAAGCTAATTACTTGACCAGAAGAGGTTAACCAATTAATTCTTTCAATGTTTCAGACTAAAGGACCATTAATAATTTGACTCCTTAGACAAATAGTACATTATATCATTGATTTATTTAATTTGTAAAGCTATTAAATTGTACAAAACACACAAAAAAATCTTAATCACAGGTGTCATCAGTTCACAGAGAATGGCAAAAGAAGCAAATACAAAACTAATGAATAGAAATAATATTTTAGATATTATGCAACCTATACCACATAATTGTTCAAATTTGCAAACATAAATTGATTTTCAGGCATGAAAAAAATTGAAGTACCTCTTTATTCCTTCAAAGAAGCTTATTCAATAGAAAATGAAGCTGGAGATATTCACATTGAATATCTGCAGTGTAATTACCATTTTCCATAAAAAACTATTTTGTTTCTTAATTCACCTCTCAGATTTACATCCTGAAATGGAATTCCCAGCTGCTTAATTACGAAGAAAATAATTTGGTCACTGACACCTGAAACATGCCAGAAAATTAAAACAAAATATCCAATAGCCTATCTGTGACTGCAGGAGGGAAATTATCTGGAAACAAATAAATCAATTATTTCTAAATACGGGTAGAAACAACTGTGAAACTACAGTTAATTAATAGGAGTCATTTACAGCTCAGAACAGTAGATAATCATAAAAATGGACAATGTTTTGCATGAAAACACTGTACAGCCTCCATGTCAGGAAATGCCCCTCCCCACCCCACTGTGAGTATAATTTCTTTAAAGACTAAATTACCAGTATGTTCAGACAGGCTGATGTTAATACATTCCATGCACGAATGTTAAAAGTCTGTTATTTTTCTTCTTAATTTTATACAAAACCTTGATCTAACTTAAGGAGCTATTTGGTTGCCAAAACAAATGGATTTTCTTTTACTATCTCATCAATTAGACAAGTTAGATGAACATACTAAGTCACTGTGTTGCTTTATACAAACTGTGTATACTATGTGGAATTTTTTTAAAATAAAATGTATGTAATTAATACTTATTCAGTACCTAGCCACTTTTATTTTGTGCTGAAAAATATGTGACCTCTTGTGGGTTGTGCAAAATCTAGCCCTATAGGGTAGAGGAATGGATCTTCACAGTGACATTTGTACAAAATTATTCATTTATAAAGTGCAACAGCTCCATTTACTGGCGGAAAGCAGAACTCCAAGAATGAAATTCACAAGCAAAAAGCACTGATGCCTTATGAAGTCACTTCAAGTATATTGTCATCTGATCTTACCAGTACAACCCTTCGAAACAGGATTCTCCGGTCCTCCGTGCAAAACGCACAGACACCCAACCAGACCTAACACACATACAGACAAACAATACATACGCAGGACAAGTATTCATAAGGACAAATAGATAAATATTGTTCTGTAAATGTGAGAGTCTCAGATGGTTAATATGAGCAGTTCCTTTGGTCGTTCAGCATTCTCACTGCCCGTGGGAAGAAGCTGTACATCAGACTGGTGGTGCTGGCTCTGATACTCCTGTATCTCTATCCTGGCGGGAGTAGCTGAAAGATGCCATGCGCAATGTGAAAGGGGTCCTCAATGATGTTGCACGCCCCCTTCAAACAATAAACCCAGCAGATCACATGAATGTGATCTCCCAGCCACTCTGATCTATTTCTTTGCAGCAACCAAACCACATTGAGATGAAGCCAGCCAGGACACTCTTGATGAAGCTCATCCAGAAGGTTCACAGAATGGTGGCGGGTAGCCTTGTCCGCTTCAATCTTCTCAGGAAGTGGAGTAACTGTTGCATCTTCCAGAGAAGTGAAGAGATGTTATGTGTCCACGATAGGTCACTGGATCAGTGAACTCCAAGGAACTTGGTGCTCTCCACTCTCTCCATGACAGAGTGGTTGAAGTGTAGTGGAGGGTGGCCATTCCGAGTCCTCTTGACGTCTACGATCATCGCCTTTGTCTTGTCCATGTTGAGACTCAGGTTGTTACTCTCACACCATTTTATGAGATTTTCCACCTGTTCTCAATTGCACGGCTCATTGTTTTTGCAGATGAGGCTGACTACTATGGTATCATCTGAAAACTTGATGACACTGTTGGATGCTGTGATAGTACAGATCTATCACCAATGGATATAGTGTATATAGTTACAGTATCTAGACTGTGCTTACAGCGATTGGCTGAGAGCTTAGCCACGCCTACTGTCTGGTCCTTAAAGGGTCGTGTCCCTAGCCAGGTCGGATCATTCCGGACTGGTCGGCCACCTGTGAAGAGCTCCTGTCTTTTGATAATAAAAGCCTTGGTTTGGATCAACAAGTCTTTGATTCTTTCGACGAACTCTACAGATGCAGTCATAGGTCAGTAGTGTGAACAGGAGTAGGCCAACTACACAGCCCTGGGGTGTGCCAGTGTTCAGTGTGATGGTGCTTGACATTCTGCTATTGACCTGGACAAACTGTGGTCTTTCCGTTAGGAAGTCCAGAATCTAGTTACGGAGAGGGGAGTTGAGTCCCAGCGAGGACTGCTTCTCCACCAGCCTCTGAGGAATGATCATATGAAATGCTGAGCTGAAGTCGATGAACAGCAGCCTGGCATGTGAGGTTCTGTTCTCCAGGTGGGTGAGGACAGAGTGGAGGGACAAAGCTATAGTATCGTCTGTGGAACAGTTTCTTCTATAGGTGAACTGAAATGGGTCCAGAGTCTCTGGGAGGTGTCCTTTGATGCATTCTATCATCAGACGCTTGAAGCATTTCATAACGGTGGTTCATTTCCATAGGGTGGTAGTCATTGAGGCCTGTTATTGTTGCCCTCTTGGATACTGGGATGATGGTGGCAGTCTTGACCCTGCAGCAACATTGGACTGCTGCAGTAACGTGTTGAAGATATCCATGAATACCTCTGTCAATTGGTCTGCGCAGTCTTTCAGTACCCAACCAGGTATGTTGTCCAGTCTCGCTTCCTTGTCTAGGTTCACCTTGGACAGGGTTCTCCACACCTCGGCTGTGTCCATGCAGCCATGGTTATCTATTGGCTTGGGAAAATCCAATTGCTGGGATTCCAATCTTCCAGTTACAGCCATAAAGGACAAACATCTGAATTTTTACAATATCTTTAACAAAAAAGATTTCTAAGAGACTTCACTCAAGAATAATCAGACTAAAGTCAATTTTAAGTAAGGACAGATGAACAAAGCGTTGTCAGACTGGTATGGCGCACATTTTATACAATGCAAATGCCAGAAATGAAAATAACAAAAAAAATCACTTTCTCAAGGAAACATGTTAGCTAGTTACTATTGGAAAAATATTCCTCAAATATACGGGATATTAAAGAATTGATAGGTCAGATAATGTGAACTAGATTTCATTCCCTTCTATCCATTTCAAAGAAAGGAAATGGGCTAGTTCCGACAGGATGCAGTTTGACTAGAGGCCCTGACGGGCTCCCTCAGATAAATCTGTAAAATTCCATGGCACCAATCTGAAGAAGAGCAGGGGAGTTCTGCCCAATACTTAGAAGATAGGAGATAGGAGCAGGAGTAGGTCATTTGACCCTTCGAGCCTGCTCCGCCATTCAATGAGATCATGGCTGATCTTAAAGTTCAGTACCCCGTCCCCGACTTATCTCCGTAACCTTTAATACCCTTATACTGAAGAAATATATCTAATTCCCTCTTAAATATATTTAATGAACCTGCCTCCACTGCCCTCTGTGGCAATTAATTCCACAGATTCACCACCCTCTGGGTATAGAAATTCCTCCTCATCTCGGTCCTAAATGGTTTCCCTATTATCCTCAAACCATGGCCCCGGGTTCTGGATTTTCCCATCATTGGAAACATCCCATCTGCATCCATTCTGTCCAGTCCTGCCAGAATTTTATAGGTCTCTATGAGATCCCCTCTCAATCTTCTAAACTCCAGGGAGTACAATCCCAATTTGCGCAATCTTTCCTCATAAGTCATTCCTGCCATTCCAGGTATCAGCCTGGTGAATCGCCTCTGCACTCCCTCCTTTGCAAGAACATCCTTCCTTAGATAAGGTGACCAAAACTGCACACAATACTCCAGGTGGGGTCTCACCAAGGCCCTGTACAGCTGCAGTAAGGTATCCTTGTTCCTATACTCAAACCCTCTTGATATGAAGGCCAACATACCATTTGCCTTTTTAACCGCCTGCTGTACCTGCATGCTCGCCTTCAGAGACTGGTGTACAAGTACCCCTAGGTCTCTCTGCACTTCCCCATCTCTTAATCTATTGCCATTCAAATAGTAATCTGCCCTCCGGTTTGTATTATCAAAGTGGATAACCTCACATTTATCCACATTGTAGTGCATTTGCCATGTATCTGCCCAGTCCCTCAATTTATCCAAATCACACTGGAGTTTCCTGACCCCCTCTTCTGTGCACACAACCCCTCCTAGCTTAGTGTCATCTGCAAATTTGGAGATATCACATCCAATCCCCTCATCCACATCATTAATGTAAATTGTGAACAGCTAGGGTCCCAGTACAGATCCCTGTGGTACCCCACTGGTCACCGCCTGCCACTCAGAAAATGAGCCATTTATCCCAACTCTCTGTCTTCTACCTGCCAGCCAGTTCTCAATCCACATCAATACTTTGCCCCCAATCCCATGAGTCTTGATTTTGGAAGCCAGTCGTTTATGCGGGACCTTATCGAAGGCCTTTTGGAAGTCCAGGTAAACCACATCCACTGGCTCTCCCCCATCTATTTTACCTGTCACCATCTCAAAGAATTCCAATAGATTTGTCAAGCACGATTTACCCTTTGTAAATCCATGTTGACTCCGTCCGATCCCTTCTCTGCTAGTCATATGCTCCGCTATTACATCCTTAATAATGGATTCCATCATTTTGCCCACTACTGATGCAAGGCTCACAGGCCGATAATTCCCCGCTTTTTCTCTACCCCCCTTTTTAAATAGTAGGGTAACATTAGCTACCCTCCAATCCATGGGTACTGATCCTGAGTCTATCGAGTTCTGGAAAATAATTCTTAAAGCATCTGCTATCTGAATGGCCACTTCCTTGAGTACCCTAGGATGTAGATTATCAGGCCCTTGGGATTTATCTGCCTTCAATCCCATCAATTTCCCAAGACCATGTCCTTAGAGATATTGATTTCTTTCAGTTCCTTCCTTGCATTAGTCTCTATGTTTCCCAACATCCTTGGGAGGTTATTTGTATCCTCTCTTGTAAAAACATAACTAAAGTAAGAATTTAATTGGTCTGCCATTTCCTTATTCCCCATTATATATTCCCCTGGTTCCGACTGCAAAGGACCTACTCTGGATTTCACCAATCTTTTCCTCTTGACATATTTATAAAAGCTTTTGCAGTCGGTTTTTATATTTGCCGCAAGCTTACTTTCGTAATTTATTTTTGCTCTCTTGATTAATCCCTTTGTCCTCCTTTGCTACATCTTGAACTGCTCCCAGTCT
Source organism: Narcine bancroftii (assembly GCF_036971445.1). Taxonomy (NCBI): domain Eukaryota; kingdom Metazoa; phylum Chordata; class Chondrichthyes; order Torpediniformes; family Narcinidae; genus Narcine; species Narcine bancroftii. Next base: position 67,080,778 of record NC_091470.1, read on the forward strand.
TCGGTTGCGGTACTTTTTTTGGTCAATTGATATGCTCTCTTTTTGGACCCAATGCTGTCTCTAATTTCCCTTGTTATCCACGGTTGAGTCACCTTTTTTGGTTTATTTTTATGCCAAACCAGTATAAACGATTTTTGCAATTTCTCCATTAGATCTGTGAATGCTTTCCATTGTCTATCCACAGTCAACTCCCCCATAAACACCACCCAATCAACCTTACTCAACTCCCGTCTCATACCATCATAATTCCCTTTATTTAAATTCAGGACCTTAGTCTCGGTTTTAATTTCATCACTCTCCATGTCGAGTGAGAATTCGATCATATTGTGATCGGTCCTACTCAAAGGGCCTCGCACAACAAGATTGCTGATTAGCCCCTTATCATTGCATAATAACCAATCTAAAATGGCCTGCTCCCGAGTTGGTTCCTCGACATATTGGTCTAGATAACCGTCCCATAAACATTCAAGGAATTCCTCCTCCTCTGTATTTTTACCAATTTGACTAGTCCAATCTATATGCAAATTAAAGTCTCCCATGATGACAGCTGTTCCCTTATTGCACGCTTTTGTAATTTCTCTTTTAATGCCTTCCCTCACCTCTACACTACTATTTGGAGGCCTATATACCACCTCCACTAACGTTTTCCGCCCCTTGCTATTCCTCAGTTCTACCCATATAGATTCCGCATTTTCTGAGTTAATATCCTTCCTGTCAATCGTGTCGGTCCCTTCTCTCACCATCAATACTACCCCACCCCCTTTTCTTTCTTGCCGATCCCTCCTAAATATCGTATACCCCGGGATGTTAAGTTCCCAGGCTTGCCCACCCTGCAGCCATGTTTCTGTAATCCCAATCAAATTATATTTGTTTATCTCAATTTCCACAGCTAATTCATCTACCTTGTTCCGAATGCTTCTTGCATTAAGATATAAAGCCTTCAGATTTGCTTTTTTCACCCTCCTTGCACTTTCTGATTTTTACTTTCGCCGCCTAACCTAACTTGATCAAAACATTCCTCAACCAATATAACAAAAACAAAATCGTGGTTATTATTGCATTGCAAATTATAGATTGCTATGTACCAAGCTGGCTGTAGCATTTCTTATGTTCCAATAATTTACAGAATGTAAAGCACTTTGGAATGTCTTGAAGTCATAAGTCATGCAATAGAAATATGTTTTCCCTTTAGTCTCCAAAGTGTCCATTTGCAGCAATATAAGCCGTCATTCGGATCAGGGAATCCCTCTAACAAAGTATTTGTGACTGCATTACAAGAGGATGTGTTGGGCATACAATGGCAACAATCAATGTTCAGTGGACTTAAGGAACAAAGGAACATATATATTTTAAAGCCCACTTTAGAAAGACACAAGAGAGGTAACAACAAAAAGTAATTTCAGAAGCCAGGGAAAAAGAGAGAGAGAGAGAATGAGAATACGCCTTGCAGTTCATGTGATGGAGTGGCAGGAATGGCACTACACTTCTTTTCTGGCCTTCCATCTTGTCTTGAATGGGGAACCTGATTAACTTGATGTTGGAGCACAAAAGAAATTTCTGGTGTTGGATAAAAACGCCAAATCTGCAATGGCTAGCTTTGCCTCTAGAGGGAGATCTCTTCTAATAGATCATCAAGGGTATCTGAACACAGATCCCTCAAATTTAAAAATCAGTTTTGACAAAAACCCGGAGAAGTGCACACCTATTCCCCAGCCCAACTTCCTCTCCCTCCAAAAAATTATCAGAATCTTCTTCTTCTTTGGCTTGGCTTCGCGGACGAAGATTTATGGAGGGGTATGTCCACGTCTGCTGCTGGCTCGTTGGTGACTGACAAGTCCGATGCGGGACAGGCAGGCATGGTTGCTCCGTATCAGAATCTAAGCTTTCTCCAACGCTACAGTTTCCATTCAAAAACATGAATGTGAATTGTACCTCGAGCCAAAAATCAGTTACAAAATTCCATTTTTAATCCAGTGTCCCAGCCATTTAACATAAATTCCTAAAAGGGGAGATCTGAGGACCCTGCACAGACATTGATGCTGTTGTAAAACTGCTGAAAACAAAGTTGTCTCATTATCAAGGGGACGATAGGGAAAACATTTCACCCATTATTCCTTTCAACATTGATTCTCAAACCACAGAAGTAGGAACATAACAGAAGAGGAACCTGTCATTTATCAGTCAAATGACTTCAGGAGAGGCTGTTTTGATGTGTAGATAATGGTTTAAAAAAACATCATAAGCTGTGGCTTTGATAAACAATCATGAACTGGACAGTAAAAGCTCATTTTGTTATCCCATTACTGCTTTCAATATGTCAGTATTGAATTCAATGAGGAAAAACGTTGGCAGAATTAGACTATTTGTTACATAGAGTTAGGCAGACCAGCAATGTGGAAAATAATGAATCTAGCACATAGTTGCTGGGAGATACTGTCCAACCTTCAAGTTATTATTTTGCAATTTCAAGTTATGGTAAAGGTGGGAGACATCACGTGACATGGTAGGGCCAGGACGTGAAATCCTGACTCTCCCAGGAATTGGTAAAAAAAAGTGCTAATTAGGCAAAGTGCAATTAACCAAAATTATTAAAAACTGCTCTGCAACATCTATACAACACATTAATTATGCCATCTAAAAAGGGGAAGACCGCCACTGGCCCGTTGCGAACACAGAAAGTAAAACAACACGATAAGGAAAAAAGGCCTAGAGTCTCTCTGGATCCCAGGGTGAACCATGCTTCTACAGGGCTCGTCCGATGCTCCATCCGGACGGGGTGATGGCATCGATGAAGAAGATACTGAACTGCACATGCACGGGCAAACACTCAAGTGTGGACCAGAAGAACTTCTTGATGCTGTCGGAGCCAGCAGCACTGGCTCTGATTCCTACCCAGAGTTGGACTATGATCAGGAAAACATTTCTTTGTCAGACTTGTAGGACAGCGATGAAGAAGAGCAGGAAGATCAAGAAGAAGAAGAAGAAGAAGAAGAAGAAGAGATGACAAGATAGATGAAAGTTTTTAAAGAGAAAGGTAAGAAATTGAAAGTGTTTCAAGAGAAAGACAGCATTAATGCTCAGCTGTTAAAAGAGCTGAGAGAAATTAAAAGAAATATGGAAAATTCAGCCAAGAAGATGATGAAATACTTTAATATTGTTCAGAAAGTGCAAAATAAACTGGATAATGTGGATGAAAGAGTCAAGGCTGTGGAAGCTTGTATAGAAGATGTACACATTAATTATGCTGTTGCATGGACCATTGAAAAGGAATAACTATGGGAAAAAGTTGATTTATAAGAGAATTTTAACAGAAGATAATATTAGAATGTTAGCTTCAAAGAAGGTGGTAATGATGAAATACGTTTTTTTTTCAACAATGGGTACCAACAGTTTTCGAACCTGACAAATTTCAAAATATTATTGAAATTGAAAGGGCGCAACGAGCCCTGAGACTGCAACCTTCTTCAAATCAGAAGCCAAGATTTAAACTTATAAAATGTCTTAAACAACATGACAGGGAGAAAATATTTGCTTTAGCAGCGCAAGAAGCCAAAGAATGAAAAGGACCATTGGAAATTCATGGACCAAAAGTATTTTTCTATCCTGATAGAAGTTTGAAGTGGAAGAATGCATTTAACACCATGAATCATGCCTTATGTCAAAAGGGATGTTGGCTCATTCAACGCCATCCAGCTACCCTGAAGATTTTCTTATAAGAAAGCCAGACCAGGTTTTTACAGATGATATCTCTGCGGAAGAATTTGTTGAAATTTTACCAATCAGGCAACAACAGGACACTTGAAAATGTTTTGATTAATATAAAGCGGTTTTTCATTTTATCGGGGTGGGGGTGGGGTGGCCACTTCATGAACTGGCTTCTATTGACTCACGTGTGTAGTTGTGGAAGTAGTCACAACCCATACCATAGAGCGGGGTTTTTTTTCTTTGGCTTGGCTTCGCGGATGAAGATTTATGGAGGGGTAATGTCCACGTCAGCTGCAGGCTCGTTTGTGGCTGACAAGTCCGATGCGGGACAGGCAGACACGGTTGCAGCGGTTGCAAGGGAAAATTGGTTGGTTGGGGTTGGGTGTTGGCTTTTTCCTCCTTTGTCTTTTGTCAGTGAGGTGGGCTCTGCGCTCTTCTTCAAAGGAGGTTGCTGCCCACCGAACTGTGAGGCGCCAAGATGCACGGTTTGAGGCGATATCAGCCCACTGGCAGAGGTCAATGTGGCAGGCACCAAGAGATTTCTTTAGGCAGTCCTTGTACCTCTTCTTTGGTGCACCTCTGTCTTGGTGGTCAGTGGAGAGCTCACCATATAACACGATCTTGGGAAGACGATGGTCCTCCATTCTGGAGACGTGACCTACCCAGCGCAGTTTGATCTTCAGCAGCATGGATTCGATGCTGTCGGCCTCTGCCAGCTCGAGTACTTCGATGTTGGTGATGAAGTCGCTCCAATGAATGTTAAGGATGGAGCGGAGACAACGCTGGTGGAAGCGTTCTAGGAGCCGTAGGTGATGCCGGTAGAGGACCCATGATTCAGAGCCGAACAGGAGTGTGGGTATGACAATGGCTCTGTATATGCTAATCTTTGTGAGGTTTTTCAGTTGGTTGTTTTTCCAGACTCTTTTGTGTAGTCTTCCAAAGGCGTTATTTGCCTTGGCGAGTCTGTTGTCTATCTCGTTGTTGATCCTTGCATCCGATGAAATGGTGCAGCCGAGAGGGGTAAACTGGTTGACCGTTTTGAGTTTTGTGTGCCCGATGGAGATGTGGGGGGGCTGGTAGTCATGGTGGGGAGCTGGCTGATGGAGGACCTCAGTTTTCTTCAGGCTGACTTCCAGGCCAAACATTTTGGCAGTTTCCGCAAAACAGGACGTCAAGCGCTGAAGAGCTGGCTCTGAATGGGCAACTGAAGCGGCATCGTCTGCAAAGAGTAGTTCACGGACAAGTTGCTCTTGTGTCTTGGTGTGAGCTTGCAGGTGCCTCAGATTGAAGAGACTGCCATCCGTGCGGTACCGGATGTAAACAGCGTCTTCATTGTTGAGGTCTTTCGTGGCTTGTTTCAGCATCATGCTGAAGAAAATTGAAAAGAGGGTTGGTGCGAGAACGCAGCCTTGCTTCACGCCATTGTTAATGAAGAAGGGTTCTCCAGAGCGGGGTAATGTATGATTAAACAACATTTAATGGGGGATTTGTGTTTTTTTCTATTTTTCATTATTTAATTGGGTATGATTGTACTTTGTTCTTTTTTTTTCTTTCTCTTTCATTTCCTGGGTAGCTGAGGAGGATGACACCCTGCGCTCCCAACCAAACATGGTGTATATTGACTATTGGGATGGTCAGGGAGGTATGGGGAGAGAGATGACATAGTAAGGTCATTAGTTCTGGTTTAAACTGTATACATATGACTAATTTATAGATTTTTTTTCTGGTCTTTACCTTATCAGGCTTAATTAGACATTCATTTGAGTATGGAACATGGAGGATAGTGATGTATAGCTGTAATCCTTTGAAGAGTTTCTAATATAATTTAACAAATAAATATGATATTTATTTTTTTGAAAATTCAATGCCCGCAATTAAGAATTAAGGAACTTATTGATCTTTTCTTTAAGCTTCGAATTTTATTAACCTCCCTGAAGGTATTAAAAGTTATGTTGTTAATTCTGTGTGGTGATGGGAATCCTCCAGCAACTAGGTTTTTACTTCAACTTCTTACTTTTTTTTCTTTTTTCTCATCTTTTCTCTCTTCTTTCTTTTCTCTTTCTTTTTCTCTTTGGGGTTGAATAAGTGGGGGGTTGAATAAGAGAGGGGGTTGGGGTTGGGATTTTTATCATCATGTAATAGTATTAATAATTATATTTTATTATTGCATTATATGCTTTGATATGGTTGCATGTATGAAAAAGCCTTGAATACAATTTAAAAAAAAGTTATGTTCAAGGCAACTATCTGTATTAACCAGTTGCTTTTACCCCTTTGTGTGCTGGCTCCTGTTCAAAATGTGGGAATGGTTCATTGATCGTGCAGGAAAAATCCATCCAACTTAACAAAGGGCTGATATTTCTTTCTGAGCAGCTTACAGAATTCACCACACCCTTGGGATGTGGGGTCCCAAACAGCAGCCACTATTGCCGAGCTCCCGAAGTGCTATTACTGCAGCCAGACAAAGTACCTGAAGAAGAACTGCCCTGCCAGAAGCACGGCCTTTTCCAGCTGCGGAAGGAGACTACGCAAGGGTACGTAGGCCCAGACCTTCCCCTTGCAACGCGTGTGTGAACAGCGACCATCGCCATCTTGGACTGCGCCACTTCCGGCCCCAGTTCTGGTCATGGAAAACAGCACAGCGGGGGCCTGAGCATGACAGGCAGGGTCAATGTCACATCTGGCTTCACTTCCCACGGCGACCGTGTGCAAACCATGGGGGCAGCCATCTTCAGGGTGGAATCTTGGAGGCCACTGATGCGTACGTATAGTAGCAGCGAGTCAGACAACAAATTGACACTGGCATCCATCGATCTGGATCAGAGCAGCTCACATCAATTAGCAAGGTCTACCATGGACATTGAAGTAAATGGCTGCATTACAAACTGCTTGTTCGACACGTGAAGCACCGAAAGCTTCATACACCTGGACACTGTACAGCACTGTTCCCTCGCAGTGACCACAGTCCAGGGTAAAATCTTGTTGGCCTCCAAGACCCACTTGACTGAAATCTGAGAGAGCTGCACAGTAATGCTATCTGTGGGTGGCTCCAAGAACAAGAATTTTAAATTGCTCGTGATGCCACAACTCTGTGCACCAGTCATACTGGGGTTTAACTTCCAGTGCCAACTTAAAAGTGTCCTGATGGAATATGATTGGCCCTACCCCTCCCTCACTGTCCATAATAACCAACTGTCAAAACATTGCTCGTCTCCCCAAACACAGACAACCAGCAACTCAAATATCACCCACTGCTCATGACTTGTGGTCTATCCACTCTCCAGGTCCCACCACTCCCCTATTCAAAAATCTCACTCCTATTGTAAGCCGATGGCAATTAAGAGCAGGTGATACAGTCCTGGGGACAGAGCCTCTATCAAGGCTGAGGTTAAGCGACCCCCAGCAGAGGGCATCATAGAGCGCAGGTAGTGGTGGTAAAGAGTGGAGAGAAACCCAGTATGGTCATAAACTACAGCCAGACCATCAACCGGTTCACCCTCTTGGACATCTATCCCCTCCCCGCATAGCCAACATGGTGAACGAGATTGCCCAATACTGGGTCTTCTCCACCATTGACCTCGTCAGCCTATCACCAGCTCCCGATCTACCAGGAAGGCAGCCCAGACACGGCATTCAAGGCCCAGAATTTGTTATTGTAAACAACTGATATGGAAGAAGCCTGTGTGCAGAACAGAGACATTTAGCCAGAGAAATCCTCTTAAAGGGACTACACAAGATACAAATTTATTTACAGTTCCCAGGCCAAGCCAGAAGAAGACAGGCTGCAGTGTGAAGAATTCAAGATGGATAAGAAGAAGTCTCATTGGGCTAAAGACCTCAAGCAAACAGTTGCTCTCAAAGAGACATTTGGTTGTGAGTTGGGCCAGCGTGGTGGATTGACAATGCTTGGCAGGAGATTGGATCCAGCCACCAGTGAAGAAAAGGCTTCAACTACCAAGCAAGAAGAAGACTCCGATAAGGCACTGCAGGCCTCATTAGCTGACTTAAAGGTTAGTGGAACTGAAACAGATGAATGTACATTGCAAAGCTCCACTGGTGCTGTACCGAGTAAATGCTGAAGATAGAGACTCAATCAGTGGTGTCGGAAAGTTCAGATCTGAATATGCTGATGATGATATTTCCAAGGTAACGAGCGTAGGAAGATCTTCAAAGTCATCTAGAGCAAATACAGCTGCATATGCTTCAAGCATATCAGCTATGCCTGCTAAGGCGCAAGCAGACTTGACTACTATTGAGACACATCATGGATGGCTGGAGAAAAGACCTGCTCTAGAAGATAAAGAGGCTGAAATGAAGGCAAAAAGCTGAAATTAATAAACAACAATTCCAGCAAGAAAACCAAAGAAAGAATTACTGAAGAGAGAAAAGACAAAATCTAGATCTAGAGGAACAATATGCTTTGAAGATGGCCAGAGTAAAAGCATTATCTCAGGCTTCTGCAAGTTCTATCACTCAAAGTGAAATACCCAAAGGGGCATTACCTAACATTCCAGCAGGTCAATGGGTACCACAGCCACAAGAATCGAGTCGAATCGAGCAAGGAGCCACGGGTGGCACTGCCAGTGCTCGAATGTCAATGACCAACCTTGTGGAAAGGGCTAGCGACATTCTATCTTTTCCGAGTGCACAATTTATGAATCTTCCCGAAAGGAAAGCATTTCAACCAGGTTCGACCATGCAAGTTGATCACGCTCAACAATTGATGTACCTTCATCTTGCTGAAGAACCAACGACAAGTCAAGAATCCCCACCAATGCCATTACTTGCATACCAAGGATCCCCCATTAATGCCGTCACTTACAACTCAAGGTCTGACACCTTCGGCACCAGTTCAAGTTCCTTATGTTCCATTCACAACCAGACAACCAGTCACAAGCCATGGTGGACAAGACAATATATTATCACTCATAGCAAAACAAAACGTTAGAGCAGCAACATGGTTCATATAGTTTACCTAAGAAGGAAATTCCAGTTTTTAATGGTGATCTATTACAATATCTGATATTCATAAATTCCTTTGAACATCATATTAAAAGTAATACTAAAAAAGCTAAAGATCATCTGTATTACCTGGAACAGTGTACTGGAGGACAGGTGAAGGAGTTGATCAAAAGTTGCCAATATATGGAGCCAGACCAAGGTTTTAAAAGGGCAAAAGAACTATTGTGTCATCTTTATGGCAAGGGCAAGGGTCCACATAGACAAGAATCTTTTTTGGCCAGCAATAAAATCAGAGGATGCAAAGACTTTACAAGTATATGCACTCTTTCTGAGAGGATGTTGTAATGCAATGGGAAGTAGTGTACATTTGCAAAAACTGAAGTTGCTTGCTAATTTGTTGATTATTGTCAATAAATTACCTTATAAGCTGAGGGACTTATGGAGAACCAAAGTTGCAGAGCTTAAGATTCTTCATGAAATGGACGTCACTTTTGTGGATGTTGTACAATTTTTGGAATGGCATGTGCATGTTTACACCATACCAGCATTTGGAAATATTAAGGATACTTCAATAGTTCCTAAAGATGTAAATCATCATTTCAACAGAAACCAAAGGGAAGTACCTTTGTTACTACTGTGTCAGATACAAGCACAAGAAAGAACAAAGAAACAAGGAAGAATGGATTGTGTTTTGGTTGCTTGTGTAAAGGACACATCAGTAAAACTTGTAATAAGCAACTCAGTTGTGATATATGCAGTTTAAAACATCCCAAGTTATTGCATACTCAATGAAGTAAAGTTGAGAAGGAAGTCAAACAATCTGAATCCAAGACGAAAGACACAGTCAAAGAGAATGTTTCCGCTTCAGTTCAGACAAACAGTCTTACTGGGGCTGGTGACAAAGCTCTCTCAATAGTTCCTGTATAGGTTAAAGCTAAAAAGAGAAGCTTCACCACACCCTTAAATTTCTTGATCCAAGAAATACCACTTCATTTTGTCCTGTTGAATTGATGAATAAACGTAATCTTGATGGTAAAAGATCGCAGATCTTGTTGAAGACAATGAATAATGAAAGGAAAATTGAAACCAATATTGTTTCAGGTTTACAGATTGCTGGATTAAATTGCAATGAATTTTACGATCTTCCAAGTGTATATACTCAGAAGACTATGCCTGTAAATAAAGAGAATATTCCTTATCAGGATGATATCAAACAGTGGGATCATCTAAAAGACATTTGTTTACCCAAGATTGATGCTAAGATCGAGATGTTAATTAGATGTACCAAAGACTCAAACCTCTAGAAGTAATAAGGAGTCAAAATGACGACTTTATGCCGTGAGAATGTTGCTCGGATGGACAATTAAAAGATCATTAGGAGGAAAAATGAATAATGATCAGGAGCCGTTGAATGTAAATGTCAACAGAATTTCAGTTATCAAATTTAATGACCTATGGGAACTACAGTCTAAAATTGATTTCCTTGAATGTCGCAAAGGTATTCAAGAACCTTTGAAGAAGTTTCTTGATTTAGTTTCAAATTCTGTTAAATATTTTGATGGTCATTACTGTATAGTATTACCTTTGAATAAAAGAGAAATTTGTATGGCCAGACAATAAAATAATTTCAGAACAGAGTATGCTGAATTTGAAGAGAAAATTCAAAAGAAATTCTTCCTTTCATTTGGAATATACGAATGTCATGATGGATATGATAACCAAGGGTTATGTAGAAAAGGTATCAGAAGATATCTTGGAATGTAAAGATGGTAGAAAATGGTTTTTACCTCATCATGGAGTTATACATCCACAAAAGGAGAAACTATGTGTAGTATTTGATTGTTGAGCATCATTTCAAAGAGTTCCATTGAATTCTCAACTTTTACAAGGTCTAGACTTAACCAGTACTTTAATAGGTATTCTAATAAGATTTTGTAAAGAGCCTATTGTAATTGCTGCAGATATTGAAGCGATGTTTCTTCAAGTGAAAGTACCATCAGAAGATAGTGACTTTTTATGATTGTTATGGTGACCTAATGGCAATTACAGTAAAGGTAGGATTGAATACAGAGTTACAGTTCATTTATTTGGAGCAACTTCAAGTTGTGCAAATTTTGCTCTCAGGAAATGTGCTGAAGATAATGAAGAACAATTTAGTTCTCAAGCTATAAGCATCATCGGAAATAATTTCTATGTTGATGATTGTCTTACTTCAGTTTCAGAAAAAGAAGCAATAGATCTTTATCATGAGTTAAAAGAGATCTGTAATAAAGGAGATTTCTTCCTTACAAAATCAATTAGCAACAGTTGAGATGTGTTGGCTGTTATTCCTGAGGGAGAAAGATCAAAAGAAGTAAAACATCTTGATTTGGCTTGTGATGTTCTACCTGTTGAAAGAATTCTAGGAGTGTAACAGTGCAGTCAATCTGATGTTTTCAAATTCAAAATTGTTTTGAAAGAATGACCTTTGACAAGAAGAGGAATTCTTTCGATCGTATGCTCAATATATGATTCTTTGGAAATATTGGCACCAGTAGTATTAATAGCCAAGAAAATTCTGCAAGAATTGTGCAGAAGAAAATTTGGATGGAATGAAACTATATCAGATTCCATGACACAAGATTGGATGAATTGGATTGAGAGTCTTGAAAGGTTAGAAAGTTTTGAAGTCAACAGATGTTTTAAACCTACAGACTTTGGAATTGCTACATTTGCTCAGTTCCACCACTTTGCTGACAGAAGCAAAGGTGGCTTTGGTACTGTCAGTTATTTAGTACTGCGAAACAACCAAGAGTGAATACATTGTAGATTTGTAATGGGAAAAGCCAGAGTGGCTCCATTAAAGCCCGTCACCATACTTCAAATGGAATTGACTGCTGTTACTATGGCAAGCAAAATGGGCACTGTGTTAAGAAGAGAATTACAGATTGAGTTAGCAGATTCTATATTTTGGCCTGATAGTGCATCAGTGCTTAAATACATTAATAACAAACCCATAAGGTGTCTAACAGAATTAATGAGATTGAGAGGTTTTGCATGCTCATCAATAGAGATATGTTAAAACAGTGGATAATCCACCTGATATGGCTTAATTTGGATTAAAACTTCAATTGTTTCTGAAAAGAGCCAACACTTGGGTGTTCAGTCCTCAGTTTCTTTTGCAATCTCAAGAAGAATGGCCTCAAAATCCAGAAGAGTTAAAAGAATTTTCAATGGCAGATCCAGAAATCCAAAACACAAATGAATACTATCTAAATATCTAATGAGAATGATCCAATTATTCAATTAATTTACTATTATTTTTCATGGTTTCATTTGAAATAGACAGTAGCAAAGATTCTGAGATTAAAAACTATGTTTTTCCATCGTATCAAGAAAGAGAATCTGAAGTCTTGAAAGAGCTGTTACCTAACAGTTGATGAATTGGTGAATGCTAAATTGGAGGTAATTCATTTTTGTCAGAGAAAGGCGTTTAATAATGAGATATAAAAATTGAAGAAGAATTTGAATGTTACAAAAGCAAGCCTTGTTTACAAGCTAATCCTATTCTTGTAAATGATGTATCAAGAGTAGGAGGAAGATTGGAAAAAGCAATAATGCCAGAAGAAGTGAAACATTCAATTGTATTAGCCGAGAAATTTCCTACGAGAGCAATTTGTATTGAAGTAACGTCATCGCTTGATACAGACTCTTTTATCAATGTTCTTCGACGTTTTATCATCAGACATGGCCAAGTAAAGGAATCATGTTCTGAAAATAGATCTAACTTTAGAGGAGCTCAAGTAGAGTTACAAAAAATGATTCAAAATTGGAATCAGCATCAAATTCAGAAAGAATTTCTGAAAGAGTTGGTTATTTAACTCACCCACAGGATCATATCATGGATGTGTGTGGGAAAATGATTAGGTCAATCAAGAAAATTCTTAATTCCATTTTGAATAGTCAAATACTGAATGATGACAATCTTCAAAGAGTATTGTGTGTAATTGAAGCTATTTTAAATAGTCATCCAATAATGAAAACTTTTGTCAATTCAAATGACATAGAGGCACTTTCACCGAATCATCTCTTACTTCTTAAATCTAAACCTTTAATGCCTCTGGGTCAATTTCAGAAAGAAGATATTTATGTGAGACGAAGATGTAGGCAAGTGCAGTTTATAGAAGATTTATTTTGGAAAAGATGGGTTAAAAAATATCTTTCATTATCACAAGAGAGACAAAAAAGGTCCAAAGCTAAATGCAACTTTGTATGCAGAGACATTGTAATTATCATGGACGATTCTCCATCAAGAAATTCTTGGTTTCTGGGAAAAATCGTGGAGACAGTTCCAGACAAAAAAAGGTTTTGTTTGGCAAGTGCGGATTAAAACTAAGACTGGCTACTTAAATTGACCTGTTACTAAAATCTGTCTTTCACAAGAAGCAGAAATTTTTGATTTTTAATCTTATACCTCCTTCCCCATGATACGATCGAGGATCTGACTCCACCATCAGCACCAGCTGCACCACCCCAACGCCAACCCACACACCCCCATCCCGAACCAGCCCCAACTGATTCTGTTCAGCCATCCAAATTGCAGCCTGACACATAGAGCACTGCCCAGGAGCCTACAGCAACACTACAGCTGGCACTATGATGGTCAGTTCAACAGACTATAGCACCGGATAGGCTGAACTTGTAAATAGACACTGAATGAACTCTAACACTTTACCCACCGGACTTTGTTTCAAAAGAAGGGTGAATGTGGTGGAACACTGTATTACAGTTATTGCACGGGTCATCCCTCCCTCGATATTTTAACTCCTCTCACTCCAGGATTCCTAATAAAGGTGATATCAACCAATCCCCTCCCTCAGTATTGCCTTGGAATCGGGCCACAGCATGTAAGATATGACTGTAAGTTTATAGTGATTAAAGCCTATTAATCTCGGCATCTGGTCTGTCGGGTCTAACCAACAGCGTTACAGACAGAAGGTCTGATCAGAAATGCATACTTTAAAATCAGTATTCATGAAGGAAACAACCTTCATAGTTGGAGAAATTAGTGAAGGGAAAGATGAAAATCTATAATCAATCTCATTAAATAAAGAGAATACATTCAAAGCCTTAACTAGCTTAAAAATGCCAATCCCCAATGCAAAATGGGATCTATTCCAGGCAGAAGCTGCTGAGGCAGTAACCACAGGTGAGGTATCTGTTGAAGGAGGAGAGCAAATGTGGTTCTCCTGTTGAAAGAGAACAGAAGGGGAAAAGCTGGTAATTATAGACCTGAGAGTCTAACATCAGTTGTCAGGAAGATGTTATAGAAATTGCTGAGGTACAGGATTAATGGGCACTTGGAATGGCACAATTTGATTAGAGACAGCCAGCATGACATTGTCAATCAGGCATCTTCGATGAAATGAATGGAGGCATTGAAACTATGCCATGTCTTTCTGCTGTGAAACCATACGAGTCATTTGCTAGATTCCACAAGAAGCTCAATTGGCAAATAAAAACAGGAAGTGTCTCTGAGGAATCTCTTCCACAATTACTTAGTAACCCAAATCTTCCTAGTACAATAGTCACAAAAAAGAACTGTCGGCATTTCTCAGAGCAATCTTGGCCACTGTTATCTGTGGTAAATTTTCTTTCAAACAAAAGGTCTGAGAAATATGTTAAGAAATATTTCAAATCAATCACAACCAACACATGCCGTAGTGGTCCCAAAAATTAAAAATTAATTTTGATGAACCAACAGGAATAAGACTGCAAAGACAATTGAAAGACGGAATTGAAGTTAATCTCCAGCTTTACATATCATGTGAAACAGGATTTGTGATGATTTTAATGTGATACCTAAACTACTTTCATAATGGTTAATCACAGAATCGTTGAAGTAGACCATTACGTGGTCAGATATAAACTTACAAACATTTTTAACTAATAATCTACCTTGTAGGAATCTTATTTCTTTGTCAAAATATATTTGTTCACATTCATGTAACTAGAACCAAGAAAACCAAGGGGGTACATTGTGCCCTCTGATTTTTTTTTACAGAACTAATACACATAAACATAAATATTCACATACACCCTCAAATGCACACCCAAATCCCCACTCCCTAACCACCTTGGTACCTTTGGTGACAGTATCTTTGATAATATTGCTGATTGTACTAGTACAACCATCTCGCAGTTAGACATTTATTCCAAAAGCAAGCGTATATTTTTACTACTTCTCTTTATCTCATTTTCCCATTACATGTGGGCAAAATCATTCTGGGATTCTGCTGAATGATTGCAGTAGAATTTCAGATTTAACAAGAACCCAGGGAACATACTTTATCCATGCTCTTTTTTTTTGTTTAGAATGCTATGGAATTGCAGTGAATTCCTCACCAATACATGGTGTCAACTGACATACTAATTACATCTTGTGCAATGACCCTAATGTTTAGCACATCCCCAAGACATTTTGTTCATGTATCATTGAGCAATATACAAACACAGGTGTAGGAGATTTATCACCCCAGCAGGTGTCTCTGGGAAATGTAAATGTATTTTAAGTATGAATTTACAAGACTTTTCAATGACATTAAAAAATGTATTGTACTCATGAGGCACATCCATGTTTGACAAATATAATGAGGCTTCTATAATTCTGTTTCCTTCTTAATGACGATTTCTTATAAATGGCATAATCAAGCAGTGAGAATGTGAGCACAGAATTGCCTTCACATTGACTTACTTCATCTGAAGCTGTAGCCTGAGACATTCTTTTCTTGGTTCAAGTTACTTGTAATTCAAGCAAGGGACAGTTTTCTGATCATTGTATTTCTCAAATGCTTGTTCTGAAAGATACCAAAATGCAAGAAAGTGTAGCCATGTCTTATTTATTGATTCAGTTAATTCATTAAATATATGAATATATAAAGTCTGTGCCATCATTTAATAAGATCACAACTGATGTAATTGTAATCCAATTTTGAATTGTTGGTCAAGAATTGTTAACTTGTCATCAAAAACATTTATAAACCTTCTTTTCACTGGCCTTTAAGGAAGAATACACATAACCAATCTATGAGATTTTAAAAAAAATCACCTCATCTCTGTCTTAATTGGGTAAACAGATATTTTAAAACAATTTTTCAAGGAAAGAAACTTACAACCCTAATGTCTGACCGATAAATGATTCCAGTTTCATACCAACTGGAGGCTTCTTTATGGCATTCAATTAAGAAACTCGATTGTATTCAAGAAATGTCAACATCTTTGTAAAGTGGCTCATGAAAGGTATTTTGGCAGGTCTCAGGATTGAACATTACTTGCTTTTCACTCTGGTTTCATATATTTGAAGGTGACTGATGGTATTGAGGGTAATGTTGGAACTGCAGACTCTCACCAATGCCAAAGCTGCTGCAATAACATTGCTGCCACAGGAATGGAACCAGGAAGAGCATGGGAATGGAGTCACAGTCTGTCCTCCACAGAATCCTACTGCCTGGCCATCCCACCCAAACAGGTTTAAATTCCCAATAAAATGAGTCAACAATTCTTCTTCCATCGAAGATTCTCAGACAGGCAGAAGATGATGCTGGCAACTGTGAAAGAGATGCAGTATACCAGATGGTATGTTGCCTTCCTGGTGCCAGGGACCAAGATATCTCAGATCGGGTTCATGGCCTTCTCAGGAGGGAGGGTGAGCAGACTGATGTCGTGCTCCATGTAGGTACATTGACGTGGAAAGGAAGAGTGAGGAGATCCTGCAAGGAGAGTTCCAGGAGTTAGGCAGTTAATTGAAGGGCAGGACCTCCAGGGTTGCGATCACAGGATTGCTACCCATCCCAGGTGCTAGTGAGGATAGAAATAGCAGGATTAATAAACTAAACACGTGGCTAGAGACATGGTGCAGGAGGGAGGGCTTCAGGTTTCGGGATCACAGGGCTCTCTTCTAGGGAAGTTCGGACCTGTTCCAACAGGACAATTTGATCTGAACTGGAGGGGAACTAATATCCTAGAGGGAAGGTTTGTTAGTGCTGCTCTAGATTTTCATGGGGATGAGAACCAGAGAAGGTAGGGGAGGGGAGAAGGAAAAGACGAAGTAAAGATTGCATGTAACATCAGAAGTCAAAGGGTTTTACATGATGGCAATTTTCTCAGGTGCATCTATTTCAATGCAAGATGTATTGTAGTAAAGGCAGATAAGCTTAGAGCATAGATTGGCACATGGAAATATGGCATTGTGGCCATTAGTGAAACTTGGCTGCAGGAGGGCCACCTCCATGTTCTGGGGTTCTATTGTTTCAGACATGATAGAACATGGGAATGAAAAGGGGAGGAGTAGCATTGTTCATCAGGGAAAATATGACACCTGAGCTCAGGCAGGACAGACCAGAGGGTTTGGCCGAGGAATCGGAGCCATCCAGTAGAGGAGGAGCAAGGAGAGAGTGAGGGGGTAAATGGTAGAGGGCCAATAAGAGGGTAAGATAAAGCAGCAGCCAGCGAGGAGTGGCCAGGGATTGAGTGGCACTGGGAAGGAGAGGAACACCGAGGCTTTGGTTCAAGAGGCTTTGGCAAGCAGAGGTGGAGGCACAGATAAAAGGGGTGAGTTTTCATTCAATTTTATTTAGGCACAAGAATTTGTTTCAGACATGGCATGCTCCTCCTGTGCTATGTGAGAACTCAGGGATACTGTCAGTGTCCCTAGGGACTACATGTGCAGGAAGTGTGTCCAGCTGCAGCTCCTGGTTGACCGCATGACGGCACTGTAGTGGCGTGTGGACTCAATTTAGAGCATCTGGATTGCTGAGATATTGGTGGATAGCACCTTTAGTGAATTGGTCACACCGTAGTTTCAGAGGGTAGAAAAAGATAGGGACTGGGTGACCAACAGTAAGAGCAGTAACAGGAAGGTATTGCAGGAGTCTCCTGCAGTCATCATCCTCCAAAATAGATGTGCCGCTTTGGATATTGTTAGGGGAAATGACCCATCAGGAGAAGGCAGCAGTAGCCACGATCATGGCACCGTGAATGGCCCTGCTGAGCAAGAGGAAGGGAAAAAGAATGGTAGGGCAATAGTCATGCAGGATTCCATTGTAAGGGGAATAGACAGGAGTTTCTGTGGCCTCAAACAGGACTCCCAGATGGTGTGTTGCCTCCCTGGTGCAAGGGTCAAGGTTGTCTCAGAGCGACTGCAGGACATTCTGAAAGGGGAAGGTGAACAGCCAGCTGTCGTGGTCCATATTTGTACCAACAATATAGGAAAAAAATAGTATAAGGTCCTCCAAGATGAATTTAGGGAGCGAGGAAACAAATGAAAGAGTAGGACCTCAAGGGTAATAATCTCTGGATTATTACCCGTCCCATGAGCTAGCCAGATTAGAAATAGCAGGATAGTTAGAATGAATATGTGGCAGGAGGGAAGGTTTCAGATTCTTGGGACTTTGGAATCGGAATTGGAATTGAACCAGTACAAACAGGACAGTCTATTTCTGGGCAGGGTCGGGACCAATGTACTAGGGAGTTTGTTTACTTGCGCTGTTGGGGAAAATTTAAACCAATGTGGCAGGGGGATGGGAGCATGCAAAGAGACAGAAGGTGTAATATGAGGGCAGAAGGAAAAGGTAGCAAGGTGAAAAGCAAAAGTGGCAGGTAGGTAAACCCATAGCAAAAATTAAAAAGTGCCACTTTTCAACATAATGGTAAAAGGGATAAGAGTGTGGCAAAAGCAAGCTTGAAGGCTTTGTGTCTCAATGCAAGGAATATTCGTAATAAAGTGGCTTCAAGGGAACTGAGACTGGGAGCTCAAAATCTGGGGATATTTCGATATTCAGGAGGGATAGACAGAAAAGAAAAAGAGGTGGGGTAGCATTGTTTGTTTGAGAGGAGGTAAACGCTTAGAGAATGTAAAATCAATATGGGTAGAGCTAGGAAACGCTAAGGGGCAAAAGACATTAATGGGAGTTATGTGCAGGTCACCTAACAGTAGCAGTGAGGTTAGGGATGGCATTAAATGGGAAATTGGAAATGTGGGCAACAAAGGGACAGCAGTTAGAATGGATGACTTTAATCTACATGTTGATTGGGTGAACCAAATTGGTAAGGTAATGAAGAAGAGGCTTTCTTAGATTGTATGCAGTATTGTTTGCTAAACCAGCATGTCAAAGAACCAACAAGGGAACAGGCCATTCTAGACTGGGTATTGAGTAATGGGGAAGGGTTCATTAGCAATCTTGTTGTGCGAAGCCCCTAGGGCAAGAGTGACCACAATATGGTGGAATTCTTCATTAAGATGGAGAGTGACAGAGTTAATTCAAATACAAAGGTTCTGAACTTAAAGAAGGATAACTTTGATGGTATGAGACATGAATTGGCTAAGATAGATTAACAAATGATACTTAAAGGACTAATGGAGGAAAAACAATGGCAATCATTTTTTTTAACTTTATTTATTCATTCAAAAAACAAATAGTACATAACATATTCAACAATTAACCATAAACATGAATGTTATTTTCTATATATAGAAAAAAAAGGGGAAAAAAAGAAAAGAACGCCCCCCCTTCAGCCAACTCTCCTAAGGAGAGCCATAAAGAAAGAAAAAAAATATTAAAGAAAAATTAAACATACATAGTAAGATCTAATCAACATAAATTGAAATGTAAATATTCTGAGTATAACAACCGCTTATTAATTAAAAAAAACTATAATTATCACGTGAAACATATGTAATTTTTTCCATTATTAAACAATATTTCATCTCATTATGCCATCTATTAATATCAATCATATTTGCATCTTTCCACGTACTAGCAATACATTTTTTCGCTACAGATAAAGCTAAATATACAAAAGCAAGTTGAAACTTATCTAATCCCAAACCTTTCAGAGGTTGCAAACTACCCAATAAAAATACTGTCGGATCTAAAGGTATTTTAATCTTATACAGGTATTCTAAAAACAATTGAATTTTCTTCCAAAAAGAGTGTATATATATATATATGACCAAACAGCATGAAAAAATGTTCCAACAGAATTACCACATCTAAAACACAAATTTGGTTCATGAAAACCATACTCTTTAAATTTTTCAGGTGTTAAGTATAATTGATGTAGAAAATTATAATTAATCATTGCATAATGTGCATTTATCAATCTAGTTACACTATCATAACAGATATCTAACCAATCATCCTCAGAAAAAATAAAACCAATATCCTCTTCCCATTTACTTTTAGATCTATCCCAACTCTTTTTATCCATACCATCCTGTAATATTTGATACATAGATGAAATATAACCCTTCTCTGGTACCTTCATAAGAAAAGTCTCAAATTTAGTCATTTCAGGTAAAATCATATTTCTACCAAACGTACGTTTTACCAAAGATCGAATTTGATAATAAAGAAACAAAGAGTTCTTATCAATACCAAAACTGTCCCTCATCTGATTAAAAGATAAAAATTTAGCCTCTTTAAAACAATCTCCCAAGTTTTCCACACCTTTAAATCTCCAATGCAATAAACTTCGATTGTGTATTGAAAAAGAAATAAGTTGATTATTATACAATGGAGTCAAAGCCGATAATTCACCCCTAGAGCCTATCATTTTATTTTTCTTTATCCATAACTTCATTAGATGTTTTAGTATAGGCACGTTATGTTGCTGTAACAAATTTATATTCCATCTAAACAAAAATTGATGTATTTCAAATTCAGAAATATTTGCCATCTCAATTTTGGCCCAACTAGGAGGCCGTACCAAATCCATCAATGAACTAATAAATTTAAGTTGGACTGCTTCATAATAATTTTGAAAATGTGGTAAATGTAATCCCCCTAACTCATATTTCCAAGTTAATTTATTCAAAGCTACTCTCAAAAATTTACCTCTCCATAAATACTCCCTAACCATTTTATTCAAATCTCAAAAAAAAAATAGTATCAAGTAAATACAGAATAGATTGAAACAAATATTCATCTTAATTGTATTTATCCTACCCAATAAATTAATAGGTAAATCTTTCCATTTAATCAAATCAGTTTTAATTTTTTTTTATTAACGGAACATAATTTAATTTATATAAAGATTGATAATTAACATTCAAAATTATACCCAAATGTTTAATTCGATCAGTCCATTTCAAATTAATAATATTTTTATAAACTGAATAATCTCCTTCACTTACTGGTAATATTTCACTTTTTTCCCAATTAACTTTATATCATTTTCTTAATATACGCCAAGACTCCATTACACTTGATCGGACTGTTTAAACCTTGAACATTAAAAGTAGCAAACCTCAACTTTGACATATCTACTATTATTACTAAATACCAATAATATCTTTATATAAAAACTCAAATCAACGTATATAGGCCCTCCAATAGGAGAAAAAAATCACAAATTAAAAGCTATCTAAAATGAAATTTTTTTTAAAAATCCTCCCCCCAAAAAAACTACCAAAAGGTAGTAATCCCTAAACAAAAATTGGGTGTGGGTCACCCACCAGTGGCTGATGACTAGTAAAGAACTTAGAGCAAATCTCTCCCTCCTGTTAGGTCTGCTTTGTTCATGAATGAGTGAGACAAACACCAGGCTGAGTCGAAATCAGGGTTCTTTGTTCTTTATTACCAGATTGTAACACTTGCGACCAACCAGGTTAGTCGGAGAATGCATTCTGCCGTTATCAGCAAAATGGTGATTTTTTATACATGCTTAGAACATCATCATATCATTACTTGTCCAATGACTAAAACTGTTGCTATCCTTTCCCTGCTAGCTTCCTGCCTCTCAATCCATCAATGTCTCTCTTATCTTGTAAGTACAAGGATGCATTTACATCTTGTTACAGCCCTGTACATTCCCATCTCATGATGTTTTACCTAACAGGAGTACAAGGACACCTCCCCTTCTTGTTACTGCCCTGTACAGGGTAACTCCCTACACATTCCCATCTCATGATGTTTTACCTTACAATCCCTCCTTTGTCCTCTTTAGAGGACAATCTCGCCCTGACTATGCTACCACCGCGTTACATTAGTTCGCCTATTATTGCCAAGCTCTATACGGGTTCTGTTCACAGGGTAGTTTGGCTGGTGGGCGAGGGCTCCCCCAACCCTCCTTTGCGTACACCCCCCATCCGTCACCCCGATCCCATTGCCCGTTTACAAGTTTCATCCCATTTGCCCCCAAGCAAAAAACTAGCTAACCCCCCGTACATTAGTAAATTCCCAAGTTAACATATGGTCTACAATCTAATTCATAATACTTGTTCTACAATCTGATTAATAATGTTTGTGTTACAATCAATGTTATAATATTTGGGTTACAAGCAAGGTTAAAATTATATGTGTAACAATCTAATTCACAATCCCTCCTTCCCATCACATTCCCCTTCAGACTCCAGATCGATCTCAGCAACTTTCTCCGCCTCCTGTAATGTGAGATAGTCTTGCTCCACAGCCTGCACAGCTTGATATTTCGGAGGCAGTTCATCACGGTCAGCAAAGGCTTTCTCTATGGTCCTCGTGACCAGCGTTCGAATGCATGGAATACAACAACAGCCACAAGTGATAAAAATTGATACAGAAATGAACAAACCCAGCAAAAGTTGTCCTAACAATGTGCTCCATCTCCCAAACACTCCCTGTAATCAGGATAAAACAGGATTGGAGACTCCAGACTGGGCTTTTAATTCTTTCGCCAATGCCCTAAGTTTCGTTAACCCCTTAGTGAGTGATCCATCTGGCCCTGTGTTATTAGAGATAGAAGTGCAGCATAGATCTCCAAACATAGCACACACTCCACCTTTCTCTGCCAGGACCATATCAATCGCTATCCTATTCTGAAGTGTCATAAGGGAAGTTTCTGACAGTTGTTGATGTATTGCCTCAACAACGTCCCTGGTCAAATTTGCAAGGCGCTGGACATTATAGTGAATAAGGTTGATCCTATTAACATTCTTATTTACAGTGATGGGAAAAATTGCACTAAAAACAGGAAAGCTTTCAAACCCAGCTGCAATCTCATCGGCTAATTTAAATTCGTCCGGAATATTCCGGGCTTGGCCAATGGCATCAATCCATACCCCATCAGGGTTCCTTCCTCCCGGCCCCAAGAGTCCAACACTCCTCCTTTTTCTCCACAGCCAACTCTCTGTGTGGCGCAATTCTAGGGAATCCTCGTTTCCCTCCTGCCTTTTGACAATCAGCACTGGCGCATTAAGGGTTACTAGAGCACACCGACCATCCCAGTTAGCGGGGAGCCAGTTGTACAGCACTCTTTCTCCACAAAACTCATCTGTGTAGTCATTCAATCTGCTACAAGTCTCCTTAGTTTCAGATTCATTTTTTTTTGTTATGGGACCTCAAAATCATCCCCTGTATATGTTCATGATAACCAGTAACCTGTTTGGCTGCCCTGTCAGGCACCCATGTGGCGTTTTCCCTGCTAATAGTAGGTCGTCTACATACTGAATCAGTGTAACATCTTCCGGGAGCTTTAATTTCATTAGGATTTCGCTAAGGGCCTGATTGAACAGTCCTGGACTGTCCTTATAACCCTGAGGTAATCTAGTGTATGTGTACCGATGTGCTTGGTAAGTGAAAGTTAACCAGTCTTGCCATTCCTCAGCTAAATTCAAGCAGAAGAATGCGTTTGCCAGATCAATGACAGTATAGTATTCGTGCTCCGGACTCAGAGCCCTAAGTGCTACATATGGGTCTGGGACTGGTCTCCCGATGGTCTTGGTAGCCAAGTTAATCTCCCGGAGGTCGTGTACCATCCTCCAGTCTTTTCTACCCGGTTTGGGAACAGGCATGATGGGCGTGTTCCACATACTGTCAGGTGCCGCCCTTAAAACCCCTGACTCCATTAACCCTTCTATCGTTCCTTTAATACCCTCCTCCTGACTGGGCGACAAGCGGTATTGTTTTCTCCATATTGGTTTCTGCCCGGGGTTGGCCAATTCTAGAAATACCTCTCCTTTTATTACTCCCACATCATAGGGCCCCGTTGTCCATATATGTGGACTCAGATTAGAAAGATATTTGTCTGAGTCTCTGTGATCAATATTTTCTCCTTCTGTGGCTCGGTCTCTTTCTACTTTCTCATTCACTACCTGGTCCCATGCTTCAATATTCAGTCTGACAAATTTTCCTCCCTCCGGGGTGGAATATCCCGGGATTTCTGTCTGCCTGTATTCACACCCTATCGCTTCCTTTACCATCGGACCCAGCTGTCGAGCGTGATGATCTTTGGCAATACCCAAGGTCACATGAGGCACACTTTCCACTCCTAAGCAGAACCACTCCATTGTTCTTCTGTCATGACAACCATAGCAGCTATTCCCTCCTTACCTACAAAGATAAATGGACAATGTATCGTTTCTGTCTTCCCTTCTTTTAGAGAGTCCCACCTCTCCTCATATTCCTGGTCCGGGTGGATGGTGTAGTTTAATGTAACATGCATAGGATCTAGTGGATAATGGTAATCCCCATACCGAGGAATACTGGCCCTCCACTCAAAAAACTGTTTAATCAGCCCTGGGCCTGGTTCATCATACAGTAGCCGACTCCAGAAAATACTAACCTCCACAGAGTCTTCTGAAGCGTTAGATGGGGTCATTACTATAAACTGTCCTCCCCTTCTTATTGTATCCCCTGGGTATGTTAACCGAAGGCCCTTCTCAGAACATTGTATGGTTATTCCTAGTTTGGTAAGAATGTCCCTTGCTAATAAATTAATGGGGCAACTTGGCACAACCAGGACAGGCGTTTTAACCCTTTGTCGTCCAAATGTCATGTCGATGTTATCTGTATAGGGCTGTGTTTCCCTTATCCCGGAGAATCCTATTGTAGATAATGTTTTGCCCGAAAATGTGCTCCCTGGGGGTTTTTTAATCACTGTCGTAACTGCTGCCCCTGTGTCAACCATAAATTCAATTTTTTCTCCATTTACCGTCCCCCAAATTTTTGGTGGCTCCCAGGGAGGCGTGATTTTTGATTCTCCTGGGCACCTTCAATAATCAAATTCAGCACCTTCCTCAATATAGTCATTACACTGAGGTGCCTGGACTTGTTGATCACTCTGCCACCCCCCGATTCTCTGGGGCCCATCAATGTGTCCACCCCTACCCCTTGCTCTCCCAGCCTCCGGACAGTTCCGCTGGTAGTGTCCAGGATTTTGGCAGTACCAGCATACTGCATGTTCCCCTCTATACATTGTACCTAGCTGTCTTTCCCAACCATTTCTTACTTGGGGTCCCGGATTTATCACTGGCCCCATGACCTGTGGGACTATCTGTTGGGCCGCTAATTTAACCCCTATATGTTCTATGGCTCTCACCAATTTATCGGTTGTCTTGTCCACCTCCTTCTGGGACGCACTTTCTGACTTAGCATGCTCTGATTGACGATGTCGTTTGATTGCATGTGTCAGGTGTCTTTTCCACAAATCCTCTGACATTGTCTCTAATCCCACAATGTCCCTTAATTTTGCTTGAACCGTAGCAGGTAGTCCGTTTATTATCCCATTACGAAAGTGAGCCCTTCCTAAGGGGCTGTGGTCGGGTCTTTCTCCAGTCCCTGTTTCCCATAAGTCCCATGCTCGAGTGAAATACTCGTGTGCAGTCTCTCCTTCCTTTAGTTGAAGGGTTACCAAGGCATCCAAACTATAGGGTGTAGGAAATGTTTCTCTAAGTGCTTCCCAAAATTTATTCCGAAGTGGGTTAAATTCTATTTCATCCCCCCAATTTACTGCTTCTTACAATTCTCTCTATTTGCTTCAGGGCCCCTTCTGCCTTTAATTTTATCATGATAGTTCTGACATCTGCGAGTGCTAATTGTTCTTGGCAGGTTTCTTGCTCAAAACAAGAAATCCATGGACTAGCCCCATTACTCAACGGAGGTAGTTTTTTCATTAAACTCTCTAAGTCCATTCGTGACCAGGGTAAATATTTTTGAGTTCCCCGTCCCGTGATCAGTAATGGGCATTGATATCTCAATTTTGGGGATTTCTGCTCCTTCTTTACTCTTGGCATGCATTTATTTATCCCACCTTGTTCTGACTCTTCTTCGTCACTGTCACTGTCCCTATCAGCTTCCAATGTCTCAGGGTCAAAGGTATATTGGTCACGTTCATCTCTAAGATAATCTTTTCGGCCATAGTTTAGTTGTTTCACATCTTTCTCTTTTGTTCTAACTATGTCCAGGTAGGCATGTCTATTTTTCTCCCTCCCGAGTCTTTTCCTTTTACTTTCCTCCCATGGTGGATCGTATCTCGTTTCCTCATCTGTACTACACTTTTCGTCCTTTACTCCTATTACCATTCCTTCAGCTTTAATTTCTCCTGACAGTGTTGTAGTTATCTTTTCCACTTCCTTCAATACACCTACCATTAATTCTTTTTGATCCTCACTGATCTGCCCCAGCACATTAATATCTCTGTTTAAGTTTTTAATGTTATCCTGAACCTTTTTCATGTTCCATTTCTGTATCTCTAACTCCTTTTCTATTTTCTTGGACTCCAGAGGGGTCTCCACATCTATTACTCCCCCTTCTATTTTTATTAAAGGGGCCTGTACCTCGTCTGATGTGTCCCTATTCCCGAGGCTCTTGTCACACCCCAGTGTCTCAATATCTGGATATAAGGGACGTGACTCCAGGATCCCATCTGGGGTGCCAGGGGCACCTTGTGACTCCACATATGCATAGGGCGGGGGTCTACAAGCTATTTCTACAGGGGCCATAATAGGTGGGTTATCAGGGAGACCAAATTCTTCGAATATAGCTAGGACATCGCGGTACTGCATCTCCTTGTCTCTCACCCTCTTTTTTGCTGACTCGCGATTAAAGATTTTGTTTTCTGTGTCCCGTTTTGTTTAATTGTATAAGACTCACTTATAAATGATTTATTGTCAGAGTACATACATGACATCACATACATCCAGAGACTATGAGAGAGAGAGAGAGAGAGAGAGAGAGAGAGAGAGAGAGAGAGAGAGCATAGCGAGAGAAAGAGATAGAGAGGCAGATACACAGAGCACAAGAGATAGAGAGAGAAAATGCCTTGCACTGGCCCCACTGGGAGAAAAGTCTTCAGATTAACACTTTCGTTTCAAAGGTTTTAAAAGGTTCTCATCCTGTGATCACTGGTCTGGATCAGATTGGGTCTCCCACCACTGGGAACTATCACTCCTTCCTTCCCTCCCACCTCGAGTGAGCTACACGTCAGCCCACAATGTCTGCCCTGATCCCGCAATGGTGGGGGTGCGGGAAAAAGGGAGGGAGAGAGGATAAAACAGGATCCCATTTGATGCGGAGCTGGAATTGTGGGCACAAAATTAAAACCAAATTGTATTTCTCTGCCCTGCCCAACCTGGGGATTTCAGGGCAGCACCGCCACAGATTGGGATTGGGAGGGGGAGTGGGTGAGAGAGGAGGGGGGGGAGAAGAGAGAGAGGGGGAGAGAAGAGAGAGGGGGGGAGAGAAGAGAGAGGGGGGAGGGTGAAAGGAGGGAGGGAGAGAGCAAACCCGGACACTTCGTGGCTGGAAACTGGAAGCAGGCACTTTTCCTTTCCCTTCTGTGTTTTGTTTCTTCCAGCTTATCTAAGCCTCTACGTTTTAAAATTTTTTTTTCCTCACCTGTCAGGAACATCTCAGTGCCCCCGGGTAACCAACCCCTCTTCCTCCAGCGGTCTACACATTTTCGGAGCATTTTTTGTTTTTCCAATGCCGCATTACTGGTATTTCGCTCCTCTAATTCCTGATTAATTTCCTTAATAACTTGGTCAAAAGTCTTAGCAGGCAACTGTACAGCCATAGCTGCGGGACCGCTTTCTAATGCCTGTTTTAATTTAGGTTCTTGTCCGTTTAGGGGATCTATGTCAACGAAAATTGCTTTTAAAAAATGTCTCCTTGCAAGCTGGATGACTAATATCTTTTAAAAGAACAGTCTCTAAGTCTTGTCCTCCAATTGACTTCAGACTGTCCTGTATACTCTGATTGCTCGTTTTCCACTCTCTGTTTTCCCAAAGGGGTCTGAAAGTTAAATTACAACTAGAAAACCAAATATTTGGGCTATACTTTTGTCCTGTTTCCCTGTACCAATCTATGAATTTACGTAACTTTATCTCCTTGGTGATGTTGGGAATACCCTCATTTAACTTATCAAAAGTATTTCGAATAAACTGGGTGTCTCTTAGGAGTTTGTCAACTTTTTCATTAATATCTCCTACCTGATCCGGACACAGCTGTCGCAGCCTTCTGTCGTCGTTCTTGTTCACCAGGCAGGCGTCCCTGAGTACTTTTTTTGTTGTCTCAAGGTCTCTAGTGTCTGCTGTGGTATTCAACCACGGCGAATTGGGGAAATAAATTCTTAACTTCTCAAGTGTACAGACATTATCATACCTACCTGACATTTATAAGTCAGTCTCTCAGATACAATTGAGGCCAATAAGCCTGAACCTTTGTTTTCTTTCAAAGCCCAACCTTCACGTGGGAGATTTCTCCTCTTAATAACCAGTTTAGGGCAGAAAACTCAGGTCCTCAATTGTTTATAGACCACCTTCTCACTCTATTGGACTTTGCAACGACACAATAAAGACTTTTAAACTCTAGTAGTTTCTTGCGAAGCACTTAATAAATGTCATTCAAACACCTTAAGGACTTTTATCTTGTCTGTAATCACTTACGTGTTACAATCCTGGCATGCGACCTTCAATTGTGGTCGTCTAATTTGTCCGATCTCCAGTTCTTACTGACAATCATAAAGATTTTTAAAAAAAAGAGAATTTTGTTAAAACAGGCTTCTCTGGACCTTTTTATCAGCCGGCTGAGATGATTGTCAGAAAAAACAGAAACCGTCGTCCAGTGTTCACTCACCCATCACGTCGGGGTCACCAAATTGTTAGGTCTGCTTTGTTCATGAATGAGTGAGACAAACACCAGGCTGAGTCGAAATCAGGGTTCTTTGTTCTTTATTACCGGATTGTAACACTTGCGACCAACCAGGTTAGTCGGAGAATGCATTCTGCCGTTATCAGCAAAATGGTGATTTTTTATACCCTTGGATACATGCTTAGAACATCATCATATCATTACTTGTCCAATGACTAAAACTGTTGCTATCCTTTCCCTGCTAGCTTCCTGCCTCTCAATCCATCAATGTCTCTCTTATCTTGTAAGTACAAGGATGCATTTACATCTTGTTACAGCCCTGTACATTCCCATCTCATGATGTTTTACCTAACAGGAGTACAAGGACACCTCCCCTTCTTGTTACTGCCCTGTACAGGGTAACTCCCTACACATTCCCATCTCATGATGTTTTACCTTACACTCCCCAGCCAAACAATGAATAACATCAAAATATCATAATAACATAAAAAGTAAAATAAGAATAAGAAAATTCTTCTATTCATCCAAGAGATTCCAAGCTCAGAGATCCCATTTCAGAAGAAGTTGGACTCTTTCCATTCCCATTTTTCCCATTTCTGCCATTTCTTCCGTTTCCAGAACAACCAGATTTTTCTTTAGGAGACAATGGTGGACTACGTCTTTGTCCTCTTATATCTGGCAATGAATCAGCAAAAATCATTGCTTCACAATCATTCTTAAAGAACCAAATTGATAATCTCCATAAAACACCTTTTGTAAATGGTTATATGGAAGTCAGCCTGAAGAAAACTGAGGTCCTCCATCAGCCAGCTCCCCACCATGACTACCAGCCCCCCCACATCTCCATCGGGCACACAAAACTCAAAACGGTCAACCAGTTTACCTATCTCGGCTGCACCATTTCATCAGATGCAAGGATCGACAATGAGATAGACAACAGACTCGCCAAGGCAATTAGCGCCTTTGGAAGACTACACAAAAGAGTCTGGAAAAACAACCAACTGAAAAACCTCACAAAGATAAGCGTATACAGAGCCGTTGTCATACCCACACTCCTGTTCGGCTCCGAATCATGGGTCCTCTACCGGCACCACCTACGGCTCCTAGAACGCTTCCACCAGCGTTGTCTCCGCTCCATCCTCAACATCCATTGGAGCGCTCACACCCCTAACGTCGAGGTACTCGAGATGGCAGAGGTCGACAGCATCGAGTCCACGCTGCTGAAGATCCAGCTGCGCTGGATGGGTCACGTCTCCAGAATGGAGGACCATCGCCTTCCCAAGATCGTATTATATGGCGAGCTCTCCACTGGCCACCGTGACAGAGGTGCACCAAAGAAAAGGTACAAGGACTGCCTAAAGAAATCTCTTGGTGCCTGCCACATTGACCACCGCCAGTGGGCTGATAACGCCTCAAACCGTGCATCTTGGCGCCTCACAGTTTGGCGGGCAGCAGCCTCCTTTGAAGAAGACCGCAGAGCCCACCTCACTGACAAAAGGCAAAGGAGGAAAAACCCAACACCCAACCCCAACCAACCAATTTTCCCTTGCAACCGCTGCAATCGTGTCTGCCTGTCCCGCATCGGACTGGTCAGCCACAAACGAGCCTGCAGCTGACGTGGACTTTTTTACCCCCTCCATAAATCTTCGTCCGCGAAGCCAAGCCAAAGAAAAAAGTATGGTTATATAGTTATATAACACAGCCGGGTAGCGAAAAGTAGACTTATAATCTTTTCGCCACAGAACTTCTTTAACTGGATTAAATTGATGTCGATGTTGAATGACCTCTTGACTCAAATCAGGATAAAAAAAACTCTGCTATTCTGAATCAATAATGGAGTTTGTCGTTGTCTCGCATTTTGCACTGCTCGTCGAAGTATTAAATTATTAAATTATAAAATAATTCAAACATCGAATTATTACAGGTTTCAGTGGTTGACCAGGTAAAGGTCAACCACTGAATTAAGTTCTATGAGCTCTTTCCAGTACCAAGCCTCCAGAAAAAAATTCTTGCCCTAGTACTTGTGGGATCTAGTCTTTAAAAAAATGAAGAGGATCTTGTCCTCTTCTGGCAAACCAACGATTTTCACATTATTCCTTCTGCTTTGATTCTCCAAGTAGTCTATTTTCCTCTCTAACTCCTCCTCACGTTCTCCCAATTCTATGACTGATTTTTCAACCTTCAACACTTTTTCTTTTTTTTTAAACTTTATTTAAGATTTAATACCATGAATAAAATAGAAAGTTACAGTAAAAAGATTAAACATAAGATAATAAAAATTACAATACTACATCAGCAGACTAAATAAACTAAACCCCCCCCCAAATTAATACACAACATTAATGACCTAGCTTAAAGTTAGTCCAACCCCCCCAAAATAGTGAAAGAGTGAAGAGTTAATAAAATGAACAATAATTATATATATAAAAAACCCTTACACAAAAAAAGATAAAACATAACAAATAAAGATACTAACATCAAAAAAAAGAAGAAAATAAATAAAAATAAAAATTATCAATACTAAAATATCAAACTTAAAAACATATTTAAATCAAACTTAAATGCATATATTTAGCAAACGGAGTCCACTTCAACCTATAAAAAGACATCCTATCCTGAATTGAAAAAGATATCCTTTCCATAGTCAAACAGAACTTCATCTCCAAATACCACCTATCTAAAGTTAATATATTTCTATCTTTCCGAGTAAGAGCTATACATTTCTTGGCCACAGCTAAAGCTAAATAAATAAAAGAAATCTGATAATCTTGTAGGCCCAAATCAATTAATGATTGCATATTCCCTAATAAAAATATACCAGGATCTAATACAAGACAAATATTATATAAACTATTAAATATAGATTGAATACCCTTCCAAAACTTTTCCAATCGATCACAAAACCAAACAGTATGCAAAAAAGTATTAGCCGTCTGGTCACAACGAAAACAGCAATCTGACTTACTAAGACCAAACTTTTTTAGTTTCTCCAGTGTTAAATATAACTGATGTATAAAATTGTAATTAATCATCGCTAATCTGGCATTAACCAATTTCCTAATACTATTCTGACAAATTTCCATCCAAGCTTCTTCAGCTATTATAAAACCTAAATCTTTTTCCCATTTCAACTTATCCTTATCCCAATCTTTTTTATTATCAATTTCTTGTAAAATACAAAACAAATCAGATATATATCCCTTTTGTGGTATTGAAAGTACATATTCCTCAAAATTAGAATCAGGCAATAAAATCATATGTCGACCACATATCTGTTTTACAAAAGATCTTAATTGATAATACACAAATACAGAGTTTCCACTAATACCGAATTTCCTTTGTAATTCATCAAAAGAACAAAAACATCCCTCAGAAATACAATCGGATAATTTTTTTATTCCCTTCCTTTCCCACTGTTTCAAAGTAATATTGGAGACTGTAAAAGGAACAAGTTGATTGTTATATAATGGCAATCGTACAGACCATTTATTTTTGAGCCCCAATTTATTAAGTTTACTTGTCCATAATTTAATAAATGCTTCAATATTGGGACATCATAGGTTCGTAATAAATTTTTATTCCATCGAAACAAAAACTCATGAGAAAATTTTTCTGAAATAACCGCCATTTCTATCTTTGCCCAACTGGGCGGATCATCCATATACATTAATGCACTAAGAAATTTAAATTGAGCTGCTTCATAATAATGTTGAAAATTCAGTAATCTTAAACCTCCAAATTGAAAATCCCACATCAGCTTTCTCATCGCTACCCTCGGAAATTTTCCCTTCCATAAAAAGTCTCTAATTGCTTTATATAAATCCTTTAAAAAACTTTTATTTAAAAAACAAGGAATTGATTGAAACAAATATTGTATTCGGGGAAAAATATTCATTTTTATAGTATTAATCCTCCCTAATAGACCCAAAGGCAAATCCTTCCACTTAATCAAATCTAATTTAATCCTTTTTATTAAAGGAAGATAATTAATTGAATATAAATCTTGAAATTCCGTATTAACATCAATTCCTAAATATTTAATTTGTGTGGTCCACTTCAAATTTGTAATACTTTTATACATTGAATAATCATTTTTACAAATTGTTAAAATTTCACTTTTGGTCCAATTTACTTTATAACCAGATAATTGTCCATAAATTTCTAAACATTCTTGAATTGCTGGTAAAGAAATACCCAGATCCACCAAATATAATAAAACATCATCAGCAAATAGATTAATCTTATATTCCTCATTCAAAACTCTCATGCCTTTAACATTTTCATTTTGACGTATTAATTGTGCCAAAGGCTCAATAACTATAGCAAATAAAGCAGGTGACAATGGGCATCCTTGTCTAGTAGACCTTGTTAAATTAAAAGAATCTGAAATCTGCCCATTGACAGCAATTCTGGCCTTCGAACTATTATATAAAGCCTTTATCAATCCAATAAATGAAGAACCAAAACAAAATTTCTCAAGTACTATAAACAAAAACTTCCATTCCACTCTATCAAAAGACTTTTCTGCATCCAACGAAACCACTATTGGATAATTCATCTGAGATTTAGATTTATTTATCAAAGTTATTAAACGCAAAATATTATCTGATGCATATCTATTTTTTATAAATCCCCGTTTGATCACTATGTATTATTTTAAGCAAATATTGAGCTAATCAATTAGCCATAGCTTTTGCTACAATTTTATAATCTACATTTAACAGCGATATTGGTCTATAAGAAGAGACCTGTATAGGATCTTTATCTTTTTTTGGTATTACTGTAATTATTGCATTGGTACAAGACTCGGGTAATCGAAAAGTATCATAAATTTGTTGTAGAACATCCTTATATATAGGAAATATATCAGCATAAAAAGTTTTATAAAACTCTATAGAAAATCTATTTTCACCAGGTGCCTTTCCATTTGGCATATCTCTTATCGCCGTTTCTATTTCCTTTTCTGTAAAGGATTTATCTAACTCCTGTCTATCTTCTTGATTCAATTGTGGCAATTTAATATTTTTCAAAAAAGAATCTATAGCATCCTCAGTTACATCTTTACATTCCGAAGTATATAATTTTTTATAAAAATTACAAAATTCCTCATTAATTTCCTTTTGACTAAAAGTAATACCCAATTTCTTTATAATTACTGGTATAATTCTAGATCATTGTTCCTTTTTTAACTGCCATGACAAAACTTTATGAGCTTTCTCACCCCATTCATAAAATTTATGTTTAGTTCGATTCATTAAACATTCAAACTGATAAGTTTGTAATTCATTATATTTAAATTTTAAATTAGTTAACTGATTCTTTTGCATTTCAGTAGCATTTTTTTTAATTCTTTTTCAGTAACAGTTATCTTTTTCTCTAAATCTTCAGTCTCTTTAATTCTCTCTTTCTTTACTTTAGAAGCATAACTAATAATTTGACCTTGTAAAAAAGCTTTCATTGCATCCCATAAAACAAAATGACTAGAAACAGAATTAATATTAAAAACCTCAATTTGTTTTTAATAAAAACCTCAATTTGTTTTTTTAAATAACTAATAAATTCCAGTTTTTGCAATAACATAGTAGTAAATCTCCATCTTGGAGCTCTCTGAACATCCTGTAAACTCTGATATTCTAATAATAATAATGAATGGTCCAAAACCAATCTTGCCTTTACATCCACAGATGTAACCCTATCCGGCAAATGTGTTGAAATTAAAAAATAATCAATTCTAGAAAAAGAATTATGTCGTGACGAATAAAAAGAAAAATCTTTCTCTGTAGGATTAAATCTTCGCCAAATATCAACTAAATTCAAATCTGACATCATATTAGTTACTTGAACTGCCATCTTCGATTTCTCTTCAACACTTTTTCTGTGATAGAAACCACTTGCTGTTTACATTCCAAAAAAGCAGACTGAAATTTAAAAAAAATCTTCACAAGATGCTTCCACACGTGCTTTAACTGTATTCAATTCTGAACTTGTACTAGCATTCATTTGAGCCATCTCATTCATTAAAGGTTGAATTACAGCATTTAATTGCATACATTGTAACTCAGAAAAGCTCAGCCTTGCTTTCTCTGACGTAGTGGCAGAACCAGGTAACTGCAGATCCTGCTGCAACTCAACAAAAGGCATTTTAGAGGTTTTACTGCGGGTCTGGACTCCCAGTGACAGCACCCCGACTTCCTCAGGGGGGTCAACGCTGGTCTCCCCCCGCAGCTCATTGTTTTTGCGCAAAATCATGGAGGAAAGCGATATCTTCAGGTTGAAATACTTCCTGATGCATTTCAAACAATGGAGTCGTCTTCCTGCAGGCTCCCTCCATTAAAATCGAAAGGTTTCCAGAATTGGGATCCACTTCTTAGGAACACGCACCTTCTTCCAGAGAATGGGTAATTCCAGTGCCATCCTTCATTTGGTGAGTAGTAGACATTTTTGTTTCAGCTCCCACAGGCAGTCTTTGTGGTTTAGACACTGAAGAAATTAAACTTGAAGCTGTAACAAGTCGTTTAGGCCCCAAATCATCAGTACTTTGAAAATGTAACTTCTTCTGCACTTGAGGTTTAATCTTTTTACCATTAATGGCCACAATAGTTCCTCAATACTTTAAGCTAAAATTTAAAGAGTTTAAATTTGAAAACAAAGAGTTAAAAAACGGGTACTTAAAAGTCCGGCCAGAGAGGTCGAGATTACACGTCTAGACTCTATGCCATCTTGCCATGCCCCTATGACATTCATTTATAGCTTGGATGAAATACAACAGTTTGGAAAAAGAATAAATCAAGGAAGGTGGTGCATCTATGGCTAACAAGGGAAATCAGGGAGAGGACCAAATCCAAAGAAGCATCATATAAACTAGCCAAAAAAATGGTATTCCTGAGGACTGGGAGAAATTCAGAGTTCAAAAGAAGAGGCCAAAGGGATTAATTAGTAAAGGTAAAAGGGATTATGAGAGAAAGCTGGAAGGGAACATTAAAAATGACTGTAAAAGCTTTTATAGCTATGTAAAGAGAGAGATTAGTTAAGACAAATGTGGGTCCATACAGTCAGAAACAAGTGAATTAATCATGGGGAACAAGGACATGGCAACCAATTGAATAACTAGTTCTGTCTTCACTAAGGAAAACATATGTAATCTTCAGGAAATAGTAGGGGACTGAGGATCTAATGTAAGGGAAGGACTGAAGGAAATAAATGTAAGTCGAGAGGTTGTGTTAGGTAAATTGAAGGGATTCTTCTTCTTTGGCTTGGCTTCGCAGACGAAGATTTATGGAAGGGTAAATGTCCACATCAGCTGCAGGCTCGTTTGTGGCTGACAAGTCCGATGCGGGACAGGCAGACACGGTTGCAGCGGTTGCAGGGGAAAATTGGTTGGTTGGGGTTGGGTGTTGGGTTTTTCCTCCTTTGTCTTTTGTCAGTGAAGTGGGTTCTGCGGTCTTCTTCAAAGGAGGTTGCTGCCCGCCAAACTGTGAGACGCCAAGATGCACGGTTTGAGGCGATATCAGCCCACTGGCGGTGGTCAATGTGGCAGGCCCCAAGAGATTTCTTTAGGCAGTCCTTGTACCTCTTCTTAGATAAATCCCCAGGGCCAGATAGTCTGCACCCCAGAGTGCTTAATGGAGTAGCCCAAGAAATACAGGGTGCATTAGTGATAATTTATCAAAACTCTTTAGATTCTGGATAATTCCTGAGGATTGGAGGGTGGCAAACGTAACCCCATTTTTTAAGAAGGGAGGGAGAGAGAAAATGGGAAACTATAGACCAGTTAGCCTGACATGGGTAGTGGAGAAAGTGCTAGATTCAGTTATTAAAGATGCAATTGTAGCACATTTGGAAACTAGTGATATCATTGGACAGAGCCATGGTTTTATGAAGGGAATGTCTGATGAATCTTCTAGAATTTTTTGAGGATGTAACTAGTAGAGTGGATAAGGGAGAACCAGTGGATGTGGTATATCTGGACTTACAGAGGCTTTTGATAAGGTCCCGCACAGGAGATTAGTGTACAAACTTAAAGCACACAGTATAGGAGGCATGGTATTTAGGTGGATAGAGAATTGGTTGACAGACAGGAAGCGAAGCGTAGGAATAAACAGGTTCTTTTCAGAATGGCAGGCAGTGACTAGTGGGGTACCACAAGGCTCAGTGCTGGGGCTACAGTTATTTACAATATATATCAATGACTTAGATGAGGGAATAGAAAGCATCATCTCCAGGTTTGCAGACGACATGAAGGTGGGTTAGATGGGTAGAAGATGTTAAGAGGATGCAGGGTGACTTGGACAAGATAGGAGAGTGGGTCAAGGCATGGCAGATGCAATATCATGTGGATAAATGTGAGGTTATCCACTATGGAGGAAAGAACAAGAGAGAAGATTATTACCTAAATGGTGTCTGATTAGGAAAAGGAGAGATGTAACGAGACCTAGGTGTCACTGTGCACCAGTCATTGAAAGTGGACATGCAGGTACAGCAGGCAGAGAGGAAAGTAAATGGTATATTGGCTTTCATAGCAAGAGGATTCAAGTATAGGAGCAGAGAGGTTCTATTGCAGCTGTACAGGGCCTTGGTGAGACCTCACCTGGAGTATTGTGTACAGTTTGGTCTCCTTATCTAAGAAAAGGCATCCTTGCAATTGAGGGAGTGCAGAGAAGATTCACTAGATTAATACCGTGGATGGCAGAACTTATACATGAAGAAAGACTGAATCAACTAGGCTTATTCTCAGTTGAATTTGGAAGATTGAGGGGGATCTTGTAGAAACATAAAATTCTTAAGGGATAGGACAGGCTAAATACAGGAAGGTTGTTCCCAATGTTGGGGAAAACCAGAACCAGGGCTCACAGTTTAAGGATAAGGAGGAAATCTTTCAGGACTGAGATGAGAAAAAAAAAATCCTCTCAGAGAGTGGTGAATCTGTGGAATTATTTACCACAGGAAGTTGTTGAAGCCAATTCTATATTTAAGCGGGAGTTAGATTTGGCCCTTGTGGCTAAGGGGATCAGAGGTTATGGGGAGAAGGAAGGTACTGAGTAGATGATCAGCCTTGATTAAAATGAAAGGTGGAGCAGGTTTGAAGGGACAAATGGCCTACTCCTGCACCTATTTTCTATGTTTCTAACTGAGGAACGGGAAAGGGATTAGCACATTCATGGGGTTATATAATAAACCGCCAAATAGTCAGTGAGAATTGGAGGAGAAAATCTGTAGAGAGATTACAGACACCTGCAGGAAACATAAAGTTGCGATAGTAGGAGATTTTAACTTTCACAGATTGACTGGGACACGTATATTGTAAAATGGCGGGATGGCTTGGAGTTTGTCATATTTGTTCAGGAAAGTTTGCTAAATCAATATATAGAGGTACTAACTGGAGAGAGGGCAATACTGGGCCTTCTATTAGGGAAGTGAAGAATGTGTAGGGAAATATTTAGGGTTCGGTGATCACCATGTCAATAGTTTCAAGTTAATTATGGAGAAGGATAGGTCTGGGCCTTGGGTTGAGATTCTAAATTGGAGAAAGGCTAATTTTGAGGAAATGAGAAAGGATCTAGAATGAGTGGATTGTGATAAGTCTTCTCAAAAGGAATTGGAAGATATTCAAAGGTGAAATTTTGAAAGCACAGAATTTGCATGTTCCTGTTAGGATTAAAAGCAAAGTTAATGGGCAGATAGAGCTTTGCATTTTGAGGGATATTAGGGATCTAGTTTGGTAGAAGAGAGATGTATAGCAAGTTGTGGTGGAATGACTGTGAATACTATTTGTATGTGTATGATTGGCCCACCTCTTGCTTCCCCTAATAAATGCGGCAACGCTATAACCCCTCCCCCTGAACAAACTCAGGTCTCAAGTCAGCAACATGAGACGTGACTTCTGTTTATGGTAATAAAAGTCTATCAGTCAGGTAACTTCTAGTCTTTGGAGTTATTGATAGTTCAACATAGGTATAGGCAACATGGAGAAAATGAGGTACTCAAGGAGTATTAAAAAAATCAAGAAAAAAACAAAAAAGAAATCATGAAGGCTAAAAGAAGACGTGAGATTGCTTTGGCAGACAATATGAAGAAAAATTCTCAGGGTTTCTATAGGTATATTAAGAGCAAAAGATAGTAAGGAAGAAAATTAGTCCCCTTGAAGGTCAGAGTTGTCGGCTATGAATGGAGCCAGAAGAGATGAGGAAGTTCTTAAATGCTTTTTTTGCATCAATATTTATTCAGGAAACTAGCAGTCTAAGGAAGTGAGGAAAACAAGCAGTGAGGGTCATGGAACCTTTTGCTGTCTTAAAGCAAGTAAGGGTGGATAAATCCCCCAGCTGCGCTGGGTGGGTCACGTCTCCAGAATGGAGGACCATCGCCTTCCCAAGATCGTGTTATATGGCGAGCTCTCCACTGGCCACCGTGACAGAGGTGCACCAAAGAAAAGGTACAAGGACTGCCTAAAGAAATCTCTTGGTGCCTGCCACATTGACCACCGCCAGTGGGCTGATATCGCCTCAAACCGTGCATCTTGGCGCCTCACAGTTTGGCGGGCAGCAACCTCCTTTGAAGAAGACCGCAGAGCCCACCTCACTGACAAAAGGCAAAGGAGGAAAAACCCAACACCCAACCCCAACCAACCAATTTTCCCCTGCAACCGCTGCAACCGTGTCTGCCTGTCCGGCATCGGACTTGTCAGCCACAAACGAGCCTGCAGCTGACGTGGACATTTACCCCCTCCATAAATCTTCGTCCGCGAAGCCAAGCCAAAGGAAAGGACAAGATATCAAAATGTCAAGATGTAGAAATTGAAGGGACTCTGGCAGAAATTTTTAAAATGTCCTTAGCAATCAGTGAGGTCCTGGAGGATTGGGGGGTAGTTCATGTTGTTCCGTTATTTAAAAAATGTTTCCAAAAGTAACCATGGAATTTATAGGCTAGTGAGCCTGCCATAAGTAGTAGGTAGGTTATTGGAAGATGTTCTAAGAGATCTGATATATAGATATTTCAATAGTCATGGAACGATTAGGGATAGTCAACATGGCTTTGTGTGTGGTAGGTCATTTTCAATCAATCTGATAGAGGTTTTCGAGGAGGTTACAAGGAATGTTGAAGAAGGAAAGGCAGTGGATTTTATCTACATGGACTTTAGTAAGGCCTTTGACAAGGTTCCACAGGTGAGGTTAGTCAGAAAGGTCCAGATACTAGGCCCTCATGGGGAGGTAGTCAACTGGGTTTAACATTAGCTACATGAGAGAAGCTAGAGAGTGACAGTGGATGATTGCTTCTCCGACTGGAGGCCTGTGACTAGTAATGTGCCTCAGGGATCGGTGCTGGAAACATTGTTACGTGTCATCTATATCAATGATCTGCATGATAATGTGGATCAGCAAATTTGCAGATGGCACAAAGATTTCAGATGTTGTGGACAGCGAGAAAGTCTTTCAAAACTTGCAGAGGAATCTGGACCAACTCGAAAAATGGTCTGAAAAATGGCAGATGGAATTTAATGCCAACAAGTGTGAGGTATTGAATTTTGGAAGGACAAAACAATAAAGTACATACACTGTAAATAGTAAGGCATTGAGGAGTGTAGTAGAACAGAGGGATCTGGGAATATAGATACATAATTCCCTGAAAGTGGTGTCATAGGTGGATAGGGTTGTAAAGAGAGGTTTTGGCATTTTGGCCTTCATAAATCAAAATATTGCGTATTGCAGTAGGGATATTATGATAAACCTGTACAAGACATTGTGTGCAGTTTTGATCACCTAGCTACAGGAAATATATCAATAAGATTGAAAAAGTGCAGAGAAGATTGATTAGGATGTTGCCTGGAATTCAGGAACTGAGTTACAAGGAAAGGGTAAACAGGTTAGGGCTTTATTCCCTGCAACTTAGAAAAATGAGGGGTGATTTGATAGAGGTTTTTAAAATGATGAGGGCTCTAGATGAAGTAAATGTAGGTAGGCTTTTTTTCCACTGAGGGTAGGCAAGATATAAACCAGAGGACGTGGGTTAAGAGTGAAAGGGGAAAGGTTTAGAGGGAACATTAGGGGAACCTCTTCCCACAGAGAGTGGTAGGAGTGTGGAACGTTGCCAGCTGAAGTGGTGAATGTGGGCTCAATTTTAATTTTAAAGAATAAATTGAACAGGTACATTTGGACAGGATTGGAGAGTGTAGCAACTACCATCTACAAAAGTTCCTTGGAGGTTAGGTGGGGCTCTCATTTGTGATGCATTTCGATTAATGCACCATGAAGTCCAGTGAGTTTATTTATTAACTAACACACAGAAGACTTGTAGTGACCTTCTTTAATGCTCTATGAAATGTCCATAAATAACGATGTCCATTGTAATGATCATTGCAAATGCAGGTTAATAGCATCTCTCAGTATTTTTTCCAATAGCTTCCCTACCACTGACATTAGACTCTTGGCTTGGAGCTGCCTGCTTTATCTCTGATCCCAGTCTTGAATAAAGGTATGACATTTGCTATCCTCTGGTCATCTGGCACCTCATCAGTGGTGAACAAAGATTTCAAAATCTGTCAGAGAACCTTGCAATCTCCTTTTGTGCCTCCCATAGAAACCCGAAGTACATCTCAATGGGCCCTAGGCATTTAACTAGCCAATGTTATGATGCATTGATTACCCAATTAAATAATGTTTCAACACTTTCCCAATGACAATCAAAAGCATTTAAATTTTCCAATATCAGGTTTCTGTAAAGTTGTGGAGATTATTAAGTAAGAATCTCCATGTAACTTTATCTGTTTTGTGAAGAAACATCAGCCCATATATGCAACAATTCCACTTACATTTATATTGCACCTTAAACAAGGAAAATTGGGCAAAGGAGGAAAAACCCAACACCCAACCCCAACCAACCATTTTTCCCCTGCAGCCGCTGCAACCGTGTCTGCCTGTCCCGCATCGGACTTGTCAGCCACAAATGAGCCTGCAGCTGACGTGGACTTTTACCCCCTCCATAAATCTTCGTCCGCGAAGCCAAGCCAAAGAAAAAAAAAAGAAGAGATATAATCATTTAAACTAAGATGCTGATCCATTGAAGGCACTAGCTTGGGTGACAAACTAGCTAAGTCAAGGATATGAATTTCAAAGAGATCATAGAGGAGGACACAGATCTGGGAACACAAATAGAGGATTTCAGGAAGAGTTGGCGAGAGTGAAGTACCCAGAAAAGAAGCAAAGTATTGGAGAATCTGAGAGACTGAGGTGGGACATGAGTTGAATTGTGTTAGTAAGAGTCCTCATGTAGGATATCCTAAAGGTTAATCTCCAGGTTGAGTCAGAGGTGAAAAAGGTGAATGCAATGTTGCCATTTATATCTAGAGAAACAGGATATAAGAGCAGGGATATGGTGTTGAGGATTTACAAGGCACTGATATGGCCTCACTGATATGTGGTACAATTTTGGGCTCCTTATTTAAGAAACGATTGCTGGCATTGATTCCTGGAGGAATTTCAAACGTTGAAAGGCCTGAATAGAGCAAATGTAGCAAAGTTGTTTCCCATGGTCGAGGAGTACAGGACAAGAGGGCATAACTTTAGGACTGAAGGGTGCCCATTTAAAATAAAGATGCAAAGGGCTTTCTTCAGCCAGAGACTGCTGAATCTCTGGAATTTGTCATCATGGGCAGCTGTATTAGGTGTATTTATGGCAGAGATTGGTAGGTATCTGAACAGGCAGGGAATCAAAGGATTTGGGGAGAAGGCAGGGGAGTTGGTGAATGGATCAGCCCATAATGGAATGTTGGAGAGGACTCAATGGGGAAAATGGCCTACTTCTGCTCCTAGATCTTGTTTTCTTATAAAATGAAATACATTGCAATTTATAGAAAGGGATATGAATTTTGGCTCTCAGCAAAAAAAAAGATTAGATTGAATTGTTAATTGGATGGAGAGAAGATAGTCATAGAATCAGAGAGTTCTACTGATTAGAGACAGCCCCTTGGGCCCAAGTTGTCCATTCCCATCAAACTTCTCCCACTTATCTGCATTCGATTCAACCCATATTCCTTTAAATCTTCTGGCTAAATGTCTTTTAAACATTACAATTGTTCCTACTTTTCTCTGACAGGACATTCCATATACCCACCACTTGCTGAGTGAAGAACAAGCCCCTTAGGTCCCTTTTAAATCTATCCCCTCAAACCTTAAATCTAGATTAGATTCCCTTCCCTGGGAAA
Organism: Narcine bancroftii; assembly: GCF_036971445.1. NCBI lineage: Eukaryota > Metazoa > Chordata > Chondrichthyes > Torpediniformes > Narcinidae > Narcine > Narcine bancroftii. The sequence continues at coordinate 67,123,522 of NC_091470.1, forward strand.
AATCTATTTATCTTATCTATTTTCCTCATGATATAAATAAATCTCCATTAGCCTTGCATGCTCCAGGGAAAAAAAAGTCCCACCGGATCCAGTGTCTCCTTATAATTCAAACCTACCAGTTCTGGTAACATTCTCACAAGTCTTTTCTACACCCATTCCAGGTTAACTATATTTTTCCAAATCTGGGTGACCAGAACTATGTACAAAACTCTAAGTGCAGTCTCACTAACATCTTGCACAGTAGCAACATGACATCCTTGCTTACATCCTTGCTCCTGTTACTCAATGCCCTAACTGAGGATAGCAAGCATGACAAATGAATTTTTCACCACCCTATCTACGTGGATAGGAAAGGGCTTTGGCAAATACTAGAGCGCATCGGATGTCCCCCAAAGTTCCTCAACATGATTATCCAACTGCACGAAAACCAACAAGGTCGGGTCAGATACAGCAATGAGCTCTCTGAACCCTTCTCCATTAACAATGGCGTGAAGCAAGGCTGTGTTCTCGCACCAACCCTCTTTTCAATCTTCTTCAGCATGATGCTGAACCAAGCCATGAAAGACCCCAACAATGAAGACGCTGTTTACATCCGGTACCGCACGGATGGCAGTCTCTTCAATCTGAGGCGCCTGCAAGCTCACACCAAGACACAAGAGAAACTTGTCCGTGAACTACTCTTTGCAGATGATGCCGCTTTAGTTGCCCATTCAGAGCCAGCTCTTCAGCGCTTGACGTCCTGCTTTGCGGAAACTGCCAAAATGTTTGGCCTGGAAGTCAGCCTGAAGAAAACTGAGGTCCTCCATCAGCCAGCTCCCCACCATGACTACCAGCCCCCCCACATCTCCATCGGGCACACAAAACTCAAAACGGTCAACCAGTTTACCTATCTCGGCTGCACCATTTCATCAGATGCAAGGATCGACAATGAGATAGACAACAGACTCGCCAAGGCAAATAGTGCCTTTGGAAGACTACACAAAAGAGTCTGGAAAAACAACCAACTGAAAAACCTCACAAAGATAAGCGTATACAGAGCCGTTGTCATACCCACACTCCTGTTCGGCTCCGAATCATGGGTCCTCTACCGGCACCACCTACGGCTCCTAGAACGCTTCCACCAGCGCTGTCTCCGCTCCATCCTCAACATCCATTGGAGCGCTCACACCCCTAACGTCGAGGTACTCGAGATGGCAGAGGTCGACAGCATCGAGTCCACGCTGCTGAAGATCCAGCTGCGCTGGATGGGTCACGTCTCCAGAATGGAGGACCATCGCCTTCCCAAGATCGTATTATATGGCGAGCTCTCCACTGGCCACCGTGACAGAGGTGCACCAAAGAAAAGGTACAAGGACTGCCTAAAGAAATCTCTTGGTGCCTGCCACATTGACCACCGCCAGTGGGCTGATAACGCCTCAAACCGTGCATCTTGGCGCCTCACAGTTTGGCGGGCAGCAGCCTCCTTTGAAGAAGACCGCAGAGCCCACCTCACTGACAAAAGGCAAAGGAGGAAAAACCCAACACCCAACCCCAACCAACCAATTTTCCCTTGCAACCGCTGCAATCGTGTCTGCCTGTCCCGCATCGGACTGGTCAGCCACAAACGAGCCTGCAGCTGACGTGGACTTTTTTACCCCCTCCATAAATCTTCGTCCGCGAAGCCAAGCCAAAGAAAGAATCTACGTGCATTGCTACTTTTCAGGAACTATGCACCTGTGCCCCTAAGTCTCTTTGTTTCACAATACTCCCTAGAACCTGCCATTCTCTATATGTAATCCTCTCCTGGATTAACCTCCTAAAATGCAATACTTGTCCTATTTAAATTCCATCTACCAATCCTTGGCCCACTTTCCCAGTGCATCTCCTGCTATAGTCTTAGGTAGCCTTCTTCACTGACCCCCTACACCACCAATCTTGGCGTCATCCAAACATACTCACCATGCTAACTACATCGTCATCCAAGTCAATAATAAAGATAACAAACAACAGTGAACGCAACACAATTTTATGATTCAAACTCAAAACAATTCAGTGATATCAGGGTTTACTGCATTATCTTAATATCTGACAATTATAAAATGAAAAACTTCAAAAACATAGCCCAGATTGAAAAATGAATGAAAAAAGTGTAGATGTAATCTTGTATTTAAATTGATATTCCTGTGATTAAAACCAATGATGCACCAAACTATTAATCACTCAAGTCAGTTATTTCCTAGTAAAAATTCAAGACAAAGGATGAGTATTAATTTCTGGCATATGAAACTTTATCTCCTTTATTACATAGTATGTCATCTTCTGAAACATCTATCACATTAACAGAGGCAGCATTTATTTTCCATGGAAGGTTAATATTCCATGCAGAAGTAGGTAAAGATTTTACTTTGAATTTGTGCTCATTCATTTGCATTTTTATTTGGGTTTTCCACATTCTTTATCCTTGGCCATGCCTCCCCATTTTAATACCAACAACCATTCAATTTTCAGCCTTGTTTTTGATGCTGAATATGAATATGCTGAATGAAAACAACCACACTGGCTGAAATGCATCAATGCTATTTCCATTCCCCACACTCATTAAGGTAATTTTGATGGCCGAGACTATCTGTAGCCAAGTGTTGAGGTCTGAGGCACACGAGTCTCGTGCAACATAATCAAAGGCGAAGGAAAGCTATAAAATGTCCTGCCCATGAAACTCCTCTAGTCTTGCTTTCTTCCAAAGCTGTCAAGGTTTCTCAATCCCCCTGAAATACCCACATTTAGAAACGTTTTTGAAAGAATATTTACTTTAAATGTCATACAAAATAATTTTAAATTGTTTAAAGACAGTATAGCAATGATTTTAAAAATGAGTTTATTCTTACCTATCTTCACCACAATTGTATACCTCCTAATAAATAAATGAACAAAAATGAAAAGGGTGACCAGTCAATCCTGCAGAGACTGACCAGTAAGCTCACAGTTTGCACATTAATGAAGGAACCCAGAATTTTCTGGCATTAATAGAACATAAAACACTGCATTATTACAGCCCAGGCCCTTCAGCCTTTGATGTTGGGCCAACTCATAGATTTCTTTTAAAAAAAACTAAACCCTCTCTACCTCATAACCCTCTATTTTTCTTCCACCCAAGCAAGGCATTCCAGGCACTCTCTGGGTAAAAAAAAAAACTTACCCTTGATGTCTTGCCTAAATTTCCTCCCTTCACTTTGTACATATGTCCTCTGGTGTTAGCTATTCATGCCCTAGGTAAAAGGTACTGGCTGTCCACCTTATCAATGCCTTACAGAATTTGAACGCCTCTATTCCTCTCATCCTTCTCTCCAAACAGAAAATTCCCAGCTCTTACCTCATAAGACTTATTTTCCAATGCAGGCATCAGCCTGGTAAATCTCCTCTGCACCCTCTCCACAGTTTCCACATCCTTCCTGTAATGTGACCAGAACCAAACAATATTCTAAGCGTGGTCTCACCGGAGATTTGTCAAATTGCAATATGATCTCTTAACTCTTGAACTCAATCCACCTATTAATGAAGCCCAGCATCCCATAGGCCTTCTTACCTATCCTATTAACCTGCATGGCGACCTTGAAAGATGTATGGATTTGAACCCGATGTTTCTCTTCATCCACACTCATAAATAACTGATTATTAACCATGTTCTCAACCTTCTGATTTGACCTTTAAAAATTCATCAACTCATACTTACACAGTTTGAATTCCATCTGCTACTTTTCTGCCCAACTCTGCATCCTGTCTATATCCTTTTGTAACCTACAACAGCCTTCAACACCATCCACAACTGCTCCAACCTTTGCATCATCTCCAAACTTACTGACCCATCCTTCCGCCTCTTCATCTAGGTCATTTATAAAAATCACAAAGATCAGGGGTCCCAGGAACAGATCCCAGCAGAACTCCACTAGTCACTGACCCCCCAGGCAGAATACTTTCTGTCCACTACTACTTTCCGCTTTCTACATGCAAGCCAATTTTTTATCCACACAAGCAAGGTTCCAAGGATCCTGTGCCTCATGACATTAAAACAGATTGGTTGATCTGATACCTGTTAGCAGCAAAATGGCATGTTATGATTAGGCAGAGATAACAATATTTTAACAAGATCTGATAACTATTTTAAAGATACAACCAGCATGGAAGGAAAGCACAAACCAAAATTTTCAAAAGGAATTTAATAAGATTATCACAAAAATAACAGATCATGGGGTTGGGGTTATTCTACCAATGTGAGTGGATAGAACATTAAAGAGTGGGAAGATTAGTACTTTTCAGAATGGTGGGTGGCCACAGGAAGAGGGGTCAGCCTTGCCTATACTCCATTTCTATTTTTTTTAATAGTGAAAGATAACAAATTCATACTTACTAATGACTCAGCACTTGCTGAGAAGTGAGATTTTGTAGGAAGCAGAATCTGTAAATGATTAAAGATGAGTTCAGCGAGTGGACAAGTAAGTGGCAGTTGAAATTAACGATAGGAGACTAAAAAGTTAGGAAGAGGAAAACAATACTTCACTTTTATCAACTTTTTAAAAAAAAGTCTCAGTTTGTACGTTAACTGAACGGAATCCCCACAGTGAGCTGCATGGCACTTTAGGTTCTTGCTCAGCTGATAAAATAGCTACTCTAGCAACAGAGATGACACATCAAGGTGTATTTTCATGTCACTGACATGCAATGGAGGCAGGACTCCATATGCTGTCATACAATGCAGAGTGAAAGTGGCTCTTTAATGCTCTAAGTGCTGGCATCACACTTGCACTGCAATCATCAAGCAGAATATGATCAATTTATGGTGTGAAAAAAAAAATTTAAAAAAAAAAAATCTACCCTATTGTATGATAAAGAATAACTTCTTAGTGCATTAGAGCTTCAAGCACACAGAGCTTCCTCCAATAAACAGTCATCAGATTGTGAATTGGCAGCTAGTTCAAATACTCATTCTAACTCAGAAATATTTGAATAATTTCTTTGATCAGTTCACGTTTATTGTCACATGTACCATGGTACAGTGAGAAAGATTGTTTTTCAAGCAGTCCATCTGGACTTCCCATACATAATATAGCACTTCAAACACAGTATTAAAGTGCAGTTACAGAGAGAATTCAATGAGTTACTCATATGAAGTTTATTCAGGAGTGTACTAATAGTGGGGGAGAAACTATCCTTCACAAACTGTCCATTGGAAAATGCCTTGATGTACAAAGAACACAAAGTGAACAAATTTATGATGCACGCATAGATCTTGTTAGATTCAACTTCTGATGCCTGAAAGTCATCTTCCATCAGATTTCAGATTTATTGTCATTTACATACATGACATCACATACAACCCTGAAATTCATTTTTACTGCGGGTAAGGCAGAATTACCATTTATTGGTAGTCCAAAAAACTGTATACAGGTAAGCAAGTAACAAATGTAAACAAACTGACTGTGCAATACAGAGAAAATTTTTTTAAAATCAATAAAGTGCACACGTAAGTGTCTCTAAATGAGTCCCTGATTGAGTTTGTCGATGAGGAATCTGATGGCGAAGGGGTAGCAGCTGTTCCTGAACCTGGTGGTGTGAGTCTTGTGTCACCTATCGATCATGGCCATCCCTCAAGGTTGGGGATGATGGACTTCATTCCATTTTTCACAGAGCGAAGATGCCTATGCATGTATTTGTTCAACATGTACTTGATGTTGCACTCTAAGAACCCCACAATACTTCACAAATTATTCAACTAATTCTAATGGCATGGAAACAATGAAGATTAGAGCTGATGGATTTGTTGCAGCTTTCGTCCTCCTTCACAGCTGTTGAGTTCTAAGTAACTTTGTCTGCCTGTTCCACTGTTGAGATCTTCATTGGATTGTTCTTTGTCAGGGACCTCACTCTCAACCTTACCACCATGGGTAGCCCTACCAGGAGCATTGCTCCAGACAGCATCGCTCTCAGGATCTCAGGACCACACAAGCTTCTCCACCATGACAAGGTAACAATCAACAGAGATGTGGCACCGATACCTCTTTCCTGATGACAGCAGTGAGAACAGAGTGTGTGCTGGGTGTTGCGGATCTTTCATGATTACTGCTGCTCTCTGATAGCAGTGTTCCCTGTAGATGTCCTCGATAGTGTTGCCAGTTTTGCCTGTGATGTCCTGGGGTGTTTTGGAGGGCTTTATACTCAGGGCTATTGGTGATGCCATAGCAGACCATGATGCAGCCAGTCTGCACACTTTCCATCACACATCTATAGAAATTTGCCAGGGTTTCTGATGTTACACCAAATCCTGCAAACTCCTGAGGAAGTCGATGCACTGACATGCTTTCTTCATGATCTCCATTGGGTCCAGGAAAATTCCTCTGAGATAGTGACTCCCAAGAACTTAAATTTTCTCATTCTCTCCACCTCTGATCTCCCAATGATCACTGGATTGTATACCTCTGGCTTTCCTTTTCCTGAAGTCAAATATCACCTCCTTAGTTTTGGTGACATTGAGTGCAATGTTATTGTTGGTGCACCATTCAGCCAAACTTTCATTCTCCATCCTGTGTGCTGACTCATCCCCTTCCTTTATACAACTCACTACCGTGGTATTGTCAGCAAATATGTAGATGGTGTTATTGTCACAACAAGCCACACAGTCATAAGACCATATGACATGGAAGTAGAAATAGGTTATTCAGCCCATCAAGTCTGCCCCACTATTCAATTATAACTTGATCCATTCAGCCCCACACTCCAGCCTTCTCCCATAGGAACATAGGAACATAGGAAGTAGGAACAGGAGTAGGCCAAAAATGGCCCATCGAGCCTGGTCCGCCATTCAATACGATCATGGCTGATCTAATTTATGACCTAACTCCACCTACCTGCCTTCTCCCCATATCCCCTAATTCCTCTTTCATGTAAAAATTTATCTAACCGAATTTTAAATATGTTTAATGAGGCAGCCTCAACCACTTCCCTGGTTAGATCCAAACATTTACTACTCTCTGGGAAAAACTATTTTTCCTCATCTCTGTCCTAAATCTACTCCCCCGAATCTTGAGACTGTGTCCTCTCATTTTAGTTTCCCCGGCCAGCTCAAAAAACCTTCCTACATCTATCCTATCCATACCCTTCATAATCCTACATGTTTCTATAAGATCTCCTCTCAGTCTTCTGAACTTGAGCGAATACAATCCTAGACGATTTAATCTTTCATCATAAGTCAACCCCTTCACCCCAGGGATCAACCTAGTAAACCTCCTCTGGACCGTCTCCAAAGCCAGTATATCCTTCCTCAAATATGGAGACCAGAACTGGACACAGTACTCCAGGTGCGGTCTCACCAGTACCTTATACAGTTGCAACATTACTTCCCTACTCCTGAATTCAATTCCTCTAGCGATGAAGGCCAACATTCCATTTGCCTTCTTAATAACCTGCTGCACCTGCAACCTAACTTTTTGCGATTCGTGCACAAGCACTCCCAAGTCCCTCTGCACAACAGCATGCTGTAGTTTTTCACCCTTTAAATAATATTCAGCTCTTTTATTTTTCTTGCCAAAGTGGATAACCTCACACTTACTAACATTGTACTCCATCTGCCAGACCTTTGCCCACTCATCCAGCTTAACTATATCCCTCTGCAGACTCTCCACATCCTCATTACAATTTTCTCTTCCACTCAATTTAGTGTCATCCGCAAACTTGGCTACACCACATTTTGTCCCCTCCTCCAAGACATCAATGTAAATGATGAACAGTTGTGGGCCTAACACTGACCCCTGCGGCACCCCACTTACCACTCTCTGCCAACCTGAAAAACTCCCATTTATCCCGACTCTCTGCCTCCTGTCAGACAACCAATTTTCAATCCAGGCCAATATACTTCCCCGGACTCCACTTTCCTGTAACTTACTGAGAAGTCTCTTGTGCGGTACCTTATCAAACGCTTTCTGGAAATCCAAATATACAACATCAACCTGTTCCCCTCTATCCACCGCACCCATTATATCCTCAAAGAATCCTAACAAGTTTGTCAAACAAGATCTTCCCTTTCTAAAACCATGCTGCGTCTGCCTGATTGAACCCTTACGTTCCAAAAGTTTCACTATTTCATCTTTAATGACTCCCTCCAGATTAATTCTGAACATTCTTTAATTACATTGGGCTGGGTTTCCAAGAACTTGTATATGATTTGATAGTCATCATTTATGCTAATTGAACAGAGCTTCAATATTCTTGGAAGAAATATTTGGAATCAGATATTTATGGAGGAGAAAACTACTGACTGCAACTATGCCTGCAATTTTAGTACAATATACAATGTAGATGAAACCAAAGAATGGATCTGCTCTACCTCTTTTGGGATAAATAGGGAAATGACTATGGTAATTTTACAGTGCTGGTAGATTTTCAGCAAGGACTATTATTAATCTGAAATTAAACCATAGATGGCCTAGTAAACTTTGAAATAACAACATTTAGAATGGCCCTCAATTAAATATCCAGTTTATTTTCTCATTTGATTCAACTTAATAGGTGAAATAATGTGAGACTCCATCAGAGGGCACTGCAATGGTGAAAGACATGACCAAGTGTGGACACCTGGGTGTGAATAAGGCAGGTCTTATTGCCAGCTCAGCCCAGTTTTGTCCAGTCTTTATCAATTTTTTTTGTCATTCTTAATGGTATGCAAGTAAATATGCCTTGCATCATTTAGCAGGATAAATTCTGAAGAATATAACAGGGTTTACAGTGAAGTAATATATCAGGTGCAATTGATTTTAAAGGCAGAAAATAAGTAACTGGCAGTATATCCATTATTTTAAACATCCGTTCCCTTCAACATGAGTAGCGTCTCACTCAGAAGATGCTTTTGACATAACTCAATGGCTGCTTCTCCCACATGTGCAACTTCACCACCAAGGACAGAGGCAACTGATGCAAGTTAATGATGCCACCTCCAAGTTACTCTCAAGCCACATGCTATTCTGATTTATAATGATGTTGCATTGTCTTCATTGATGCTCTAAATTCTGGGACTTCATACCTCACAGCAATGTGCGCATACCTTCGATGGTCAGTGACAAAAGCAGTTCACCAGCAGTATCTCATGGAAAGTTCAGGTCGTGCAACAAATTCAGGTCTTCTGCGTGATGCCCACAATTCAGGAAGAAATAACTGAAATCTAAGCAATGGTATTTTTTCCCCCTCAAAGTATTTTAACATTGCTGTGTTTAGCATTTAATTCTTTTCTACCGAACAAAAAAAAACTCACTTCAATTTTCCATTGATGGATTCAAGCACTTATACACTGTTAGAAAAGGTTTGATTATTTTAGAAGAAAATTAAATTATTTTTAAACTTAATAGATACACTGGCCATTAATGGTTTCCAAATTGTTATTAAACAATAGAATGATTGCCACATGATTCAGTCTCTTAATCTAAGTAACTCCAAAAAAAAAGGATAAATCTTCAACTGTGGATGGTGTTAGGAATGAGAAAAAGAAGCTGGACTGGGTCACTTGATCCCGATTTCAAGCCTGCTCTACCATTCATCACAATTAATACCACCTCACCATTTTCTTGCACTATCCCTTTAATCCCTAAATTCTCTTGCTATCTAGAAAAGTATCAGTTTCTGGTTTGATTGACCTCAATGACTGTGCCTCCACAGATCTGCGGAGTTAAGATAAATGTCTCCCTGCATAAGATCATTTCTGATCAACTCAGTCCTGAACAGTTTACCTCTTATTCCCACTCCTTGCTTTCTAGCTAATCACCAATTCTCAATCCATGACAGTACATAAACACCCACTTCATTTGCTCTAATTTTATTGGCCTCATCTAAAGCCTTCATTAAATCAAAATACACTACATTGACCGATTTCTCCTTATCTATTCTAATTGCCACAAACTCAAAGTACTCCAGTCGATGAATTAACAATGATTTCATAAATGCTTGCTAATCTTGCACAATCTTATAATTCTTTTTGAAGTATTTTGTTGGTCCATGTCTCACGATGAACACTAGCAGCTTCCCTGATACGAATCAGTCTCTGATTCTAAGCTTACAAAATGTAGTATATTGGTGTATTTTGAGTAGCAGAGGTAAAAAGCATGGAAATAAATTAAATACTTTTAATGAAGCGCATACAATTATTTTAAATATTCCTAAAACGTGCTTTGAAACTTTGATGATAACATTTGATTTCACCAACAAAATGTCACTCAGATGGTTACTGAAGTGAGAGACACTGTCAAAGAAAATATCAACCAAATTGTATGCAAACGGAGCCAGAGAAGATCAATGTCATCGCCAACTTTTTATCGTTGGTGATTGAGGGAGAAGCTTTGGTCAGGAAACTAGGCAGATTTCTTGCGCTTCTGATTCTTTAGCACTAACCACAGCATTTCTTGGCTGAGAAGCGATAGACAAATGAGATACAGTGGAACTTTATTTTCAATTAGCCAATCTTTCTTCGAGCTTCAATTTTTTTCACACTGCAATATTTGGTTTTATCTGAAAAGATCATGGAGGAAAGCAGAAGAAATTCTCCACAGGAATTTCTACAAGTATCCTAAAGATCTTACAGCTTTTAGTCTTGGACTCCAAGGAAATCAACTTAATCTGTGTGTTTTATGTACAGCAATGCACATAAATGCCGATCATTTCATGTCTTTTGAAGACTCTGCACGATGTTTTTTCATCGGTTAGGAGTTTGAGTATTTAAAACCTTCCTGATGCACTTGACTTTAATTTCTTCTACATCTAGGGTATCTTTTTCTCAAAGATAGTGTTAGGATGTGGCTCATAAAGATATGCTGTTTTATGTCAAGACCATTATATCATAAATGCAATAGCTTGAGCACCCAGTTTATTAGAGTGGAATGTAAATTCTAGGCTTATGAAGATAAAATATACTTTTTGAATCATTTTTTTCTATATTCAAAGGCACAATTTAAATCAGAAGTGTGCTTTTAACTGCTGGTTTTCTGTGTCTTTCAATTTGTTTAAACATGAAGGAAGTTTCCAGCTGTTTTTGCTGCAGATATTCAGATAATTGGCACTCTCCCCGTACCAGCAACTGAATCCACGAACTAATCACATGCCAAGTGTTACAGTAACTATTACAATTCCCTCAGTGTTACTCACACTGAGTGAGAAATCACTAATTAAAATTAATAGAGATGAAGTTGGAGAAGCTGTGAACCGTACAGCAGAGAGAACCAAGAGAATAGAGCAGAGAGAACCATAATTAAGAATGATTTTGATTGAATTATTAATCATTTCCCCAGACGGAAGGGTTCATAACTGGATGACATAGATTTAAGGTGAATGGTGAATAAAAACAAAGCAATGACTTGTTTGATATGTTCTGCTTAAAAAGAAGTGAAAGGCATATTTATTCAAATCATACAAAAGAGCCCTTGATAAATACTTGAAGGGAAAAAGGAAGCAAAATAATTACCTTCATCGTCTCAAAGATAAATCACGTATGACAAACTACCCAAGTCCATCATGTATATTGACCTGCTGTGTATCGATATGCGATATGTGAGATGCTTCCTCAAGAAGGCAGCCAACATCATAAAGGACCCTTGCCACAACCTCTTCTCGCAACTACTATCAGGAAGAAGGCATACAAGCTTGAAGGCCAGCACCTTTAGGTTCAAGAACACTTTCTGGAACTGCACCTTACTACCTAACCATAAACTATTGGTCACTAGTTATAATTTCCAATTGCTGACAATTACAATGCTCTTTGCATTTTATTCGACCTTAATTCTTCACCAGAGTATGCCTTAACCTTAAATATTTTAAGTTAGAAGGCTGGATTTTCTACTATTGCTATTTCCTCCTGCCTTGAAGGAACCTGTCACCGTATTCGTCTTTACTGACCAGTTGGTTATCTAGACCTTGATTTTGAAACATTGTTGCACCCAGCCATTCCACTGGCGGCATGGTTGTAATGCATGCCTACTTCTTGTGTAAATCCAAAGCAGCTAAAAAGAACGGTGCTAACAATAGGATCTCTTTACATCTGAAAGCAAGATAGAGTGTGAGACTGCTTAACAATGAGGTAAGGCTGGAAAGGGGTACTGATGGTAGTGATCAGCCATGATCTGTAAAATGGCGGTGCTGGCTCGACGGGCCAAAGGGCCTACTCCAGCTCCTATTGTCTACTTCTGACACCTTTCCCTTAACGAACAGGTGCATTGTGTATGATTGCTGTTGTATATGGTGGGAATAAACTCTATTTCCACCCAGGTATAAAGCCTTTGGTTTAGTGATCAACCATTTTCTGCTTCCTTCTGACTTTAAGCTTTAGTCATATTTATGCTGGCTGACAGATGGAAATTCTTGGCATATTTCATGCCATTTCTATTGAGTTTGCTTTTTAGCAAGCCAGATTCAGTGCTTTCAACAGTATGAGCCACACAGAAATCTATCTTGCAGCACAAGGCACAAGAATTCATCAAATCGGAAAAATCTGGATAAATCATTTGATGAAGTAATATTATCACTGACTATTTTGCTGACCCTTTGATTCTTAGAACCAAACTTTGCTTTGGAGTGGTTGTGAATTTTTTGCATGACTTCAGTGAATAAAACATTTTTGGTTTTATATGGGGTTGCAAAATTAGGAAGCATACTATAAATCATTAATGGAGCAGCCTTTTTACAATTTTTAGAAGTATCTTTCAATGTTTTTCTACAGGGCTATAGATTGGTAAGAATGGGATATCCTTCTTCCACACTTTAAAATCATTCAATACATCCTCTAATTGCAATAGCAACTGCAAAGAAATGTATAGCAATATCATGGAAATATGATAGAGAAATGTTATTAAGTAGATGGTATCATGAGATGTGAAATTGTAGACCTTTGGGAAAAAATTACGTATAGTTTAAGGAGTCGAGTTGAACATTTTTACAGTATTTGGAAACCATATATGGATTTTATAGATAATTTTCCATCCACCTCTTCTATCTGATCCACTCCTCTTAATTAGTAATTTTTAATAACAATTAATGATTGTCTATGCTGATATTATTGTGCATTAAATGGTAGGTGTTTCTTTTCTTTCCTTTTCTTACTTTTGCATGGGGGGTGAGAATGGGGAGAAAATACGTAAAAGTACTTTTTTTGTTTCATTGGCGATGGATATTTGATTAATGTTTTATTCGTTTTTTTCCTGTAATGACGCAAACAATTAAATAAAATAAAAAAATACATCTACTACTTCCAAAATATTATTTGCAATAAAGAACATTTCTCCTCTCTCCATATATGCTGAGAAAGGTTTACATGCTTGATTGTACCCTCGGCTGCCTATGTAACCACCTGTCCTTGAGAAGGCACTTTGTCTTTTAAACAGGGAGACTGCTGTACTCAATGGCTTCCCAGCACTATGATCAATTCTACTGTCACTTCTATGGTTATCGGCATCTCTCTGTGTCTATCTCAATGCTACTAACTACTGCTGCCAAGGCATAGATTCACTGTGTAGCAAAGAGTTAATGAAATATTGAAACTTCTCCTCACTGGCTGTGGGGGTTTCAAATTCCTTAAGTAAAGAGAGAGACAGACTTAACTTTTCCGATCAATAACCCTTCACCAATGCTGTTCTGATAAAGTAATTGACCTGATAAAGTCATTGATCTGAAATGTTAAGTCTGTTTCTCTCTCCAAAGATGCTGTCTAACTTGTGGAATGTTTCAAGCATTTTTAAAAAACTTTTATTTCTGATTTCCAGCACCTGTAATTTAAAAAAAAAAATCAGCTTCTTTGTTCAATTTTATCAAATACCAATATACAATAGATTTATTTGAGAGTTTCTTAGAACATTACATAAAACAGTGCAGTACAGGAACTACTGCCCATGGTGTCCATGCCAAACACGATGCCAAATTAAAATAAATCTCTTCCACCAGCTCATGGTCCATATCCTTTAATTCCCTTGTTACTTACCAGACAGCAGCATTAGAAATTAACCCAGGGTTATATTTAAAATAATATTTTTAATTACTAATTAACTATAATATAACACCTTATCTGACATCTAGACTTATCTATTTAACCCCCAATTAAGCACAAATATACTTATGTATGTGTGTGGTGAATATCCCAAGCCACTACAGCTCAGGTACTATTCTTGAAAGGCAATTCAAAGTCCTGTCTCAGAAATTCAGTGTTAACCCGCAACTTTAAACAGAGGAAAAGACGTTCATGAAGTAGATGGGAGAAACTGGGGTGACAAACTGAAGCCCTTGTCGAAGTGTTTCCAGAGAAGTGTCCTTTTCAGATGAGTGGCAATCCAAACTCCTCTTTGCGTAGGGGACATGAAGTGAGTGATTCTCACCAAGCTTCCAGAAACCCTTTTGTGGGTCAGCTGGTCAAAGGGACCTTCCCTTTTGGTCAGAGTGGTGTACTCATTCCCCTATAACACGGAGAAATCAGACACAAACTGTCTATTGCCACACAAGCCCCTTCATCACAGCATCCCTTCAAAGGATGCTTCTCCAAGTGCTGTCTCCTTAAAATGGCTAGTCACATGGTTTCTGTACCTGTGTACTAGAGACACTGCCTTGTTTCTCTTCAAAAGTATCGAGTTTTAGTTCAAGCTGTCCTCAGCCTGCCAGATCACAGTCAATCTCTTATATCTTGCAAGATCATTATCTGAGGATCTATGGGACAAGATTTTTAAACTGGTAAATACCTCTTCTATATGTGCCCGACATTCATTAATCCAATTCAAAGAGGTGCATCGTGTTCACATGTCCAAAGATAAATTGGCTAGTATTTTTTTCTAATATTAACCCTATTTGTAACAGATGCAAATCTGAAATTGCTACATTGACACAAATGTATTGGTCTTGTTCATCCTTCAAAAAATATTGGAAATAAATTTTTAATATCGTTTCAACTATACTCCAAGTGGAGCTACAACCCAATCCAATAACTTCTCTTTTTGGGGTTATTGACCTAAACGTAGGGAGTTTTTCTGTACTTGTTCAACAGGTCATGGCGTTCTCTACATTGTCAGCCAGAAGAGCCATCCTATTCAAATGGAAAGACTCTAATGTATCAATAGTTTTCTCATATTATGTCTTGTTTAAGTTTAGAAAAAATATACATCATGTATTTGATGCATCGGTGAAACTTGAAAATACTTGGTGACCTTTTATGTCTTATTTTCATATGATGTAAATGTTCCTCATGTGAATAGATGTATTTATTCTTCCAGATGAGATATTGTTTTTGATTTACAGTCGATACCAAAGACTACAAAATATATGTAACCCTCAGGATAAGCTGCTCAGCTGTTTTTGTTAATTTTTTTTATACAATTCTTTTGATTTTTCTTTTCATTTTCACCCAGTGCAGTGGAGTGAGATCAAGTTTATATTGTTTGATATTTTATATACATATACACATGATATTGTATTTTCAGTTTCATTCCCTTTTCTTCATTGTAGTGCATTCCTATAAAAACCAATAAAAAATATTGAAAAAGGTATCTTGCAGGTTGATTTGTTCTCTTAAAGTGACAGCCCCACTTAAATAAAGATGAACTGAAAATGAGAGCATGTAATATCCTACCTATCTGTCCATCTATCTAAAAGGCTCTTCATGTTCACAATGGTCTGGAGAGATGCTGCTTCATTGGATTGTACATGTACAAGCAGATGATAAATAATCAAATATATATAAATATTTGGGATGATTTACACAGTTACAGGGTACTGTGCATCCATCTCGCAGCCTCTGGGAAAAAGCTATTACCCATGCTGGCAGTCCTGATGCTCCTGTATCTCCTACTTAATGGTGGTGGGTTAAAGATACTGTGTGGTGAATGGAAAGTGTTTTCTATAATTCCTTGAGCCCTATTTAGCCAACATTTCTAGTAAAGGCCATCAGTAGAGGAAAGGGAGGCCCTAGTAATCCTCTCAGCTATTTTAATGATCCTTTGTATAGACTTCCTGTCTGATGCTTTGCAGCTACTATACTATATAATGATGCAGTCAGGCAGGACATTCTCAATTGTGCTCCTGTGAATGGTTGTCAAGATGGGGGCTTATATCTTTACCATGCTCAGCCTCCTTTGGAAGTGTAGGCACTGCTATGCCTTCTTGTCTAATGAGGAATTGTGAGTCCAGGATAGGCCGTCAGGAGACATCAGGAGATTAATTTTTAACTTTACAATGAAGACACATAATAAACTATAACCTATACCTCCCTCAAACATGAGATTATATCATTACATCACATGTTAACATGACTCATTTAAATAGTCATTTTAAAATATTTCACAATGAGGCCATAATAAAAAAGATTGGTATTTAAATTAGATACCCTTGAGTCACTGGGGATGTGACCTCAACTTATATGGTCAGGTTCGTAAAAATGGTGGAGAGCAGGAAGGAAGATGGTGATCCTACATATTAAAATCAGATTGTTTTAATGAATTTAAAATTGTTTGGAAAGGATTTTTGACTCCATGTAATGTTCACCTGTGTGAAACGTAATTCAATTTGCATATCAAACTGATGCAATAGCATGAGTAAATCATCCAATTTTCTACTCTGCCCTAGAAAAGATAACAACCAATGTGACTCACTAAAAATCAGATGTAGGGCGCATTTCAGAAAAAAGTCCATTCAGCTTTCAGGTCATGGCCCATTCATTTTAAAACATACTGTATTTACAACAGTTCAATGGTACAAAATTTATAATTATAGTACTGTACAAGAAAAAACAATGTTGTAAATTTCATGGTTTCCCTAATGAAAGAAGGGATGTGCCTCTATTTGTTTTATTTATTGATCTATAAATAAGTTCACCTCTCAGAAACTATAGACACTGTCTATAACCATTATGAGCAAATCATGAAAGTCTGCAGACACCATAATTGAAATAAAAACACAGTGCTGGAGAAGCTCAGCAGGTCAAACAGGGTCCTTTAACAACAGCAAAGATAAAGCTACAAAACCAATGATTCTGGCTTGAGCTCTTCGTCATATCTTACTGAAGGGCTCAAGCGTGAATCGTTGGTTTTGTATCAGTGGTGGAGAGGATGAGCAAATTTAAGTTCTTGGAAGTCACTATCTTGCAGGATCTTTCCTGCACCCAAAACCTCTCCTTCTTCAGGAGTTTTCAGACTTCAGAAACCCTGGTAAATTTCTACAGAAAGGATGCTGACCAGCTGCATCATGGTCTGGTATGAGGACACCAATGTCCCCAAGCGTAAAGCCTGCAAGCGCTAGTGTACACAGCCCCGGACATCATGGATAAAGCTCCCCCCATTATTGAGAACATTTACAGGGAACGCTGCCATTGAAAAGCAGCAACAATTATCAAGGATTCTCACCACCCAGCACACACTGTTTCCATCAGGAAAGAGGTATAGGTGCCATAATACTTGAACCATCAGGTTCAGGAACAGCTGCAACCCCTCCACCATCAGGCTCCTCAACAACAAACTTATACAAGAACTCTTACTTTTGCTTTTGGTTGATTTTTTTCCTCTCTATTGCAATTTGTTTACATTTCTTTATTTGTTTACTTGTATAGGTTAAGTCAGATTATTTTTGGCTCTGCCAATATGTAGTGATCTGGCTTGCCCACAGGAACAAGAATCTTAGGGTCATGCATGTACTCTTACAATAAATTTGAATCGGAATCTAAATTCTGGCCTTCAAACTGCTTTGCTACCTGTACAAGGCAGGTTCATCCAACATATGTTGTCATCATTTCCTGCCCTATCATGATCCTTGCCAATCCTAAATGATTCTCTACAACCCAATATGTCGCTTGCTATGTGGCTTCATTCCTCTCTATATTTGCTTCTACCCATAACTACTCTATCAAGATCAGTCTCTCATTGTTACAACTAGGGACAGCATCATGAGCCATTTTAAGCATCAATGATAAATGATATTTCTTTTATATCCTGCACAGTGTGTTCTTCATGTCAAATCATAATTGATAAAACAGTTGCTATGATCACAGTTAGATGAATGAGGATGTAGTGAATTTGAAGCAGCGATAGATTTTGTGCTGCAAAGACATAATGCTGTTTATTGCATGGCTGGGGACATTCAAGCTCAAGATTTTCACTTGATGCTGCAAGACGACAAATTTTCAGCCTAAAAATTTGTTCTGAATAAAATACAGTTTGTGCCCTAACAAAAAAATTAATGGTACTTTTATTTTTACGGTCTGTAAAATCGTGGGCACCTAAAATTTAAAGTGACATCTGGTTAGTTCCTTTTTTTTTGTGGCAAATTATTCACTTATATTGCTCTTCTTAATCAAAGAAATAATGTCTCTGCCTTCTGGAAATTGAATCATCTATGGCAGTGGTCCTCATTCTTTTTCTTCCCACTCACATACCACTTTAAGTAATCCCTATGTCATAAGTGCTCTGTGATTAGTAAGGGATTGCTCAAAGTGGTATGTGGGTGGGGAGGGAAGATTGAGAATCAGTGCTCTAGACCCAATTGTTACAGAGATATTTGGCTTGAGAAAAATTGTCTTTGGCCTATTTCCTTTGGAGTTATGAAACGTGCACATAACAAGTCAATTAAGCATGATTAAAACAGTGGTTTACAAACTTTTTCTTTCTAACACACATCTTACCAATCACAGAGAACCTATGACATAGGGAATACTTAAAGTGGTATGTGAGTGGAAGGATAAAGTGTAAGAACCACTGATCTATGGGCTGAGATCAATTAGTTAACTTGGTATAGATGAGGAGGTAATCAAATCGAAAGAAAACCAACAAGATGGTTAGAAGAATTTTCATAGGTGATGATGGGGGTGATTTAGAAAATGATCAGGAAAAGCAATTAATTAGGGGGAACCAGGGAAATGATTGGGGAATTGGGGCCAATTGGCTGATGTGAGAGTCCTGAGGGCATAGTAGTGAAAGGGTGATGGTCATTTGCAAGCAATTAAAGGGTGATGATCAATTCCAAGCAATGAAAAGTTAATGAATACATGACCAGTCGTAAAATAGATATTTCAACTCCGGCAATGACCTGGCTACGTTAGAACAGGAATCAATTCTCCATATAAGATCAGCAGCCTTCAAGCCCCATCTGCAGAATAGAATTTTGTGCATGTGTAGTCAATTATCATTATACATTTTTCAACAACATTTGTATATTGCAAAAAATACCCGAATCTTGCATTTGAGTTTTAGATAATGCAAAACATGTAAAAAGATTGCACTACACAGCAGAATTTCTGCGTCAACTTCTGCATGAGAGTTTAATGTGAGTGTTACATTGTGATATTGATCACAGGTAATGCCAGTTGATAATTCATGAAAAGATTTTCTTTTCTATTTCTTGTGCAAGGTTTTACAGGATATAGAAAAAGTAGTAAATTTTCTATATCCAATCCAATGACAGTCCCTGTAATCCATTCATAAAACTATCCCATTGTACCAAAAAATGGTGCATAATGCACAATTCATTCTAATTGCCTGCAGTATTCACCAGCTCAGTATAACTGTCAGCCAAATTTCAACAGATAATATTGACGGTGTCCTGAAATAAACAATGAAACCTTTCAGGATTGTTCATCTCTAATTTGTTCCATAATGGATAGTGGCAGAGCTTCCAATGTTATTAGTTAATTTTTGTACTGTACCCATCAGCTCAAAATATATTTCCTCACAAACTTGTTGAAAGAAAACGTTAATAACAGTGAAGGAAAAAGGACATTTCTGGAAATTGAGCGAACTGAGCAACTAAGAAACTATCTCAATAGAAAAATCAGATTTAAGGATTGTAAAAAAAAAACATGGAATTGAGCAGCAAATATAGAGTAAATAAAATATTTAGCCGATCAGAAACAGAAAGAGAGATAATGGAGGGAAAAAGATTGGATTGAGAGAGGATGAAAAGGAAAACATTTTAATTTCCAAAATCTGAAGGATTGAGAATCCATAACTATTGTTTGGTTCCACAGATTAGCAGTAGCCAACAGTTATCATAAATTTACCTAAATACAGAAGGACTAATTTTCATAAGACTATAAGATATAGGAGCAAAAACCATTTGACCCACTGAGCCCACTCTGTCATTCCATCATGAGCCAATTTGTTCTTCCACTCAGCCCCATTCCCCTGCCTTCTTCCCATAACCTTTGATACCTTAATTATTCAGATAGCGATCAATCTCTGCATTAAATACATCCAATAACTTGGCCTCCATAGGAAATTCTAAGTTCACCATTCTCTGGTGAAAGGAATTCCTTCGTATCTCCGCTTTAAAAGAAGTTATGCTGTCTTGTCCTTGACTCCCTTACCATTGGAAACAACTGCCACATCTACTCTGTCCAGGCCTTTCAACATTTGAATGCTTCGATGAGGTCCCCACTCATTCTTCTGAATTCTAAGGAATACAGTCCAAGACCCATTAAATGTTCCTCATATGCTAATCCCTCCATGCCAGGAATCATTCTTGTGAATTTTCTATGCACCCTATCCAATGCCCGCGCATCATTTATAAAAAAAAGGGACCCAAAACTGTATCCTGTACTCCAAGAGATCTCACTAGTGCCTTTTACAGCCTCAACATCACATCCCTGCTCTTATATCCTATTCATCTAGATATGAATGCCAATGTTGCATTCACCTTCTTCACCACCAACTCAACCTGGAGGTTAACCTTTAGGGTATCCTGTACAAAGACTCCCAAATCCCTTTGCACCTCTCGATCCAATAATATTCCTTCTACCAAAATGCATGATAATGCATTTTCCAACATTGTAATTCATTTGCCACTTCTTAATCATTCTAAGTCTCCATTTCCTCAACACTTCTTTCCCCTCCACCTCTTTCTGTATCATCTGCAAAGCCATATATTCCACAATCAAAATCTAGCACCTTTCTGGTGATTGTAACTACATTTACCTCTTTTTCCTGACATCCTTGAAAGTCAGATCAACTGCCCTTATCTTCCACAGTGAAGACTGATGCAAAATACTCATTCAGTTCCTCTACTATCTCCTCGTCTCTGATTACACTTTTTCCAGCATTATTTTCTATCAGTCCTATATCTACTCTCACCTTTTTTTACTCTTAGCATACTTAAAACAATTTTAGTATCCTTTTTGATATTATTTATTAGCCTCCTTTCAAAGTTTATCTTTTCCTTCCTAATAACGTCCTTAGTTGCCTTCTATAACCTTTTAAAAGCTTCTCAGTCTTCTACTTTCCCACTAAATGTTGCTTCCTTGTAGGCCCTTTCTTTTACTTTGACTTCTCTTGGCAGCCACAGTTGTGTCATCTTTCAATTCAAATATTTATTTGTTTTGGAATTTACCTGTCCTGCACCTTCCTTATTTCTTGCAGAAACTCCAGCAGTTTCTTCTCTGCCATCCGCTCTGCTGGTATGCCTTTCCAAACAACTTTGGCCAGTTCCTCTCTCATACCTCTGTCGTCCCCTTTATTCCATAGGACATAGGAGCAGGAATAGGCTCTTCAGCCCATTGAATCTATCCTGCCATTTAATCATGAGCTGATCCATTTTCCCACTCAGCCCCACTGCCCAGCCTTTTCCTCAGAACCTTTGATGTGAATCAAGAACCTATCAACCTCTGCCTTAAATACACCCAATAACCTGGCCTCCACAACGGCCTGTGGTAACACATTCCACAGATTTAACACCCTTCACTGGTACCCTGACACATCTGATTTTAGTTTCTCCCTCTCAATTTGAGAGGAATCTCAATCTCCCTCACAATTGATATTATGATCACTGTCTCATAAGGATTCCTTTACATGAATTTTCCTCATCAGCTCTGGTTCATTTCACATTACCCAACTGGAATTGCCATTTCCCTGGTTTGCACAGCTACAGCTGTTCTAAAAAGCCATCCTGAAGGCATTCAATAAATTCATTGTCTTGGGACCCAGTATCAACCTAGTTTTCTCAATCAACCTGCAATTTGAAATCCCCCATGATTAATGCCACATTGGCCCTTTTGCATGCCTCTATCTCCCTCTGTAGTTTGCATGCCACATCCTGGCTACCATTTTGAATCCTGTATACAACTCCTATCTAGGTCTTTACCCTTGCAGTTTCTTAATTCTACCCAGAGGGATCCTGTGATTTCTGATCCAATGTCTCCTCCCTCCAAAGATTTAACTTCATTTTTAACTGGCAAAACCACCCCACCCCCTCTCCCTACCTTTTTGTGTATCCAAGGATATTTATTTCCCAGCTGTGGTCATCTTTCAGCCATGACTCAGTGTTAGCCACAAAGTTAACTTCCAGGACATCACCATTATTTATTTTACTATGGGCTTTTAAATACAAGACCTTAAGTGCTGTATTCATCACCCTTTTACTTTTTTTTTCCTGGTACCCCAAGTTAAATACTTAATCTCACACTTGTAATTTTGCCATATTGATTGCCTATCCTTCCTCAATCTCACCATACAGTACTGCCCCCTCGTTCTGGTCCTCAACCCCTGCCAACCTAGTTTAAACCCTCCCAACAGCTCTTGCCCACCAAGATATTTGTCCTGCTCCCATTCAGGTGCAACCATTCCTTTTAGGGCAGGTCATACCTTTCCTAGAAGAGATCCCAATGATTCACAAATCTGAATCCCTGCCCCCTTCAGCCACACATTCATCTGCCACAACTTCCCATTCCTGCCCCCACTGGACATGGCACAGGTAGCAATACAGAGATTATCACCATTGAGCTCCTGCCTTTTAGATTCCTTCCTAACTTTCTATATTCCTTTTTCAGGACTTCATACCTACACTTATCTATGTCATTGATACCAAATTGGCCAAGACATCTGGTTGCTCACCCTCCAGCTTGAGAATCCTGTGGACTCAGTCTATGATGTTCCTGACCCTGGCATCTAGGAGTCAACATTTCTTTCTGGGAGTTTTGATCTTGTTCGCAGATCATCTTATTTGTTCCCCCATCAAATCCCCAATCACTATCACTCTCCTCTTACCTTCAGAACTGAAGGGCTGGACTCTGTGCCAGTCATGTGACCATAAAGACTTGTCCCTGGTAGATCATTTCCCCCCACCCCCCCAACCATTGTCAATATCTGAAACAGTATACTTATTGTTGAAGGGAATGGCCACCAGGGTTCTCTGCTCTGACTGCCTATTCCCCTTCCCCATCTAACAGTCACCCATTTACCTGCCTTTTGGGTGAGAATGGCTCCTTGTAGCTTCTGACTATCACCTCTTCTTCATGATCTGAAGTTCATACAGCTTCAGCTCCCTAACACGGACTGAAAGGAGCTGCAGCTAGATGCACTTAATACAGGTGCGGTCATCAATGACACCTTGCAGGCCCAGATTTCCTCACTGCCATGTCCATTACCAACTCTTCGTTACTTTGAAAAGATCTTACCTGACCTTAACTATAGCATGTCCTCAGCCTCTGTTTGCCAATGCTCTCAACCCAAAGCCCTTAACTCTCAACTTCCTCACTGGACCACTCGTACAATGGCCACACTAATCGTGCCTACTTTACTTTTATTTGTTCCTGCTAATTAATCCAAATTTGATTGGTCCACTAAAGTGCCACACCCCACGATCATTCCTTTTTTTTTTGCTTTTTAAAAATTTTTTTTTTATCCGCTGTGTAGTTCCTCTCCATGTTCCGAGCGCGCGGCAGTGACGCTCGCCACCCCACGATCATTCCTTTTCAAAAGCTTCTCCCCAACCTGTGCATAACTCTCTCTGCTTGCTATTCTATTGGTTCATGAAAGTGTCAAGTTACATCCATTATAAAAGTTTAGTGACTTTCCAGTATTCAATACAGCATAATGATGTCTCATAAAGTGGGGTGCTATTTTTGCAAAGCCCCAGCAAAACTGCACAATCCAAATAACATTGGTTGGGGATACACACACGACCACTATTTGTCTGAAAATATTGTATCATTCATGGACATATACATGCCCACACCTTTAGTGTCAATCAAGACACTATAAATTGTTCTCTGTATTTTCAAGATTATTTGAAGCATTTGAAATTGAGTTACTCACCAATATTATAATGACATTAATTAAAATGCTTTTTAAATTAATATCAATTTAAAATGTTTTAATCTGTATCAATCAAACAACACTTCTGTTTTTAAAAGTATATTAAATTACATATATATTTTTTTTAAATGTTGTATAAACAGGGACCAATTGCAAGCTGTTTGGATCTTAATGAGAGGTTGGAAAACAGATTTACTGGAAAGCCACGTGGTAAGACTGAGAATTCAAACTGGTCTCCTTACAATAGAAAATTTTAAGAGGAGATCAGAGTGGGTTCAAATATCAAACAGTTTGTCAGAGAATAAATAAGTATAAATACTGCTTCTAGTGGCAGGAGGGCCAATAAGCAGTGAACACAGAGTCATGACAACATTAAGTTAGCAATTACATGGAGTAATTTGTTTATTGGTTGGAATGCAATGTCATAAAGTGCAAAAGCAGATTCAATAGCAGGTTTCACACAGGAATCAGATAAATACACAAGGAAAGTGATAAAGCTGTAGATAAAGAGTAAGGGTGCAGGACGGTATATAGCTCATTTAGCATAATCTTGCCATTCAGCCAAGAACTAAGGATTATTTCTTAAATTTTCTATAGGAAGAGAAAGGTCAGAATGAAATGCTTTGCAGGGCAGGTTAGCTTTCTATTTTCTTCAGCTGTTTTGATTCCTCAGCATTAATCCTGAAAAATCAATACAAACCCACATCACCTCTAACCACCTCCTCAGTAACGATATCTGGGCTGGCTGTTTTCACTCATTCTCTAGAATATCAAATTCATCAAAGTAGTGTGAGATGAGTTCAAGATACGGCACTCACAAAATTATCGGAAAGCTGCCATCTACACAATATGCTTACATATTACAATATGCTTCTGGTAAACAAAACCCCATGTTGAATTTCAGACTGCTTTGATATTGGAAGCATTGCAATAAATGATCGTGTCAGACCCACCAGTCAGAATGATCTGCTCTGACTCACAAGTCAAGGATAAAATATGTGCTTAAATGCAGCTCTTGAGTGATTGATGACTACAACTAATGTCTGTGCTGAATCATTCAGTGCAAAGGAGCCTATTTTACCATATGATTAAATCAGTATTACTAATTCAAACCTCACTACGGAATACACATAAATAAAACACAATTTAAAAGTGGAATGCAACTGGAGGTCATGATATTCATAATTCCCTTAGTAGGAAAGGCATGTTATTGAATATTATTCTTTTCTGTGTTCTCAAAAATTTGCAAAATCATTCAGAAAACAATCTGTAACTTGTCCTCTGGTGACAGGTGAGTTGGTAAGTTGTTGGCTTGCAAGAATTACATTAGGTCCAAAATTGATGGTAACTTTTCAACTGATTAATTGTTTGATTCATAATAGCAAACATTTGAAGCAAGAGCAATATCCAGTAAATTTCAATTTAATTACCCCATCTGACATTTTCAATTGTTTATAATTTCCAACCAATACCTTTTTAATTTCACCCATTCTCCAGGCAACATTCAGTTGTACGATAAGGCAGGTTCTCCTTGTTTTTGGTGAAAGCCTATTAAAGGAAAATATTTTGTCTATATTCATCACGAATCAGTAACTTAGGTAACATCTCCAATGTGAGGTTCCACTCTGCATATCTGTGAACTGAGATGTACAGCTGTTATTAAAGTGCATCACATTCATTTAATAAACACACCTAGAATCATTAGGTAACTGTTATCTTCTTTTCCCAAAGCATAAAACTTGTGTTTCAACAACACTGCACACGCACGCACACACACACATGCGCACATAGCTTGCATAAAATGTTTCAGGAGAATTTTCTAAACTAATATGTAGAATGTAATGAAAGATTTAAATTAAGGCTTACTATATTATCTCTGCAACAAGCATAATAATAACTTTTAGAAAAAATTATGAACTGTTTTAAGCTGAATTGCTAGTTTTTTTATTTAATTATTTACAAAATATAATCAAGGCTTTAAAATTGTAATATTTTTGTAGGTAATTAAGCAATTCCAAATTTTAATTATGTTGTCTGCATATAATTCTTAAAATCAAGACTTCTACAGCAAAAACGGTGTCATAATGGTGCTTAAGTGTAGATGTTTGTTTCTATATAATCTTGCTTGTCAACTTTCAAAATACACCGATGATACAACAAGGGACTAGATTCATTAAACATGGAAATGCTTTGTCATTAATGCACAAGCTGGCAAATAATTATCCAATTGAATTTTTGAATGCATATCACCTCAGTTTTGAATATAAACAGCGAGTGCCAATTCAAAATTTTAATTCTAAAGAGAAAATATTTTTTAGAAGTTTATTGCATACTTCTCCCAAAATCTATAGCTTATTCATTCAGTGATAGATTCCTGTCATAAGTTATGCTATGGTGTTGCTGTGACAGATTTCCAGTAAGACCTGCAGTTTGTGACTGTAACTTCCAATATTGAAACAATACTGCTATTATTTTCCAGAAATGTTAAGATCTAAAATACTGTGGCAGCGCACATAATTGCAACAGCGAACCAGGCCCACTTGTCATGCACGGTCAGCAGGGCAGTCACAGCAAAGATGGCGTTGTGGGTCCTTTTCTTCTGGTACAGACCAGAAGTATGCATACGCGCTTACGTCAGCGTGACGCGAGAAGCGGGCTCCGGACAGCCTTAAAGGCTGCAGCGCAAACTTCAAAGTAAATCAGTTGAGCATAATGAGCTCGCAGCCTGCTGTCTCAGTTCTTTTCGCTGCGTTCACACACAACCCACTACTGCACTGAACCTTAACTGCACACGCATTGTCACTTAAATAATATCTATGAACACACATTCACTTGCACAAATCCAAAATATTTTACACATACACAATTTTAGTTAATTTTCTAATACAATTGGAACAGAGCTTCTTTGAAAATATGTTATTTGACAAAAAGTTGTAAATGGAGCGTAAAAACCATTGATGTCTTTTATAATTGTAGAGCGGTTAGCAGCCGAGGAGCTCATGCTCACTGCTAAAGTAAATGGACGTGGAAGTGAGAAATAATGGACCTCATCATACATTGCTATCAAGTCCTGACCTCCAGAGGTGGCCAAAATCTCCAACAACAAACATGAAAGCTTGTCCTCATTACAAACCAAAGAGATGAATTCACACGTTGAGAACACACCTGGCAAACCAAATGAAGCTCATCTGATATCCATCAATTTCAATAATGAACCTAAAACCAAAGAAAGGCAAAATGAAGCAATCCTTTACCATTTTGCCAGTGGCCATTTATTTACATTTGTACAGTAAATAATTAGCACTCTATTATTGGCACCCATTGATAACACACCAAGAGTTTAACATCAGGATACATCAATGTCTATCACTTGAAATTATATACATGCAATGAACTTGTAAATCTTTAACTTTTTAACATGAATAATTGAAAAGGGAACAATTCTTAGTAATTGTGTACAAGCAAAACTGATTGTTATTGATTTTGACCAAGAGCAAAGAACAGGTCTCTTGACCCTCACAAAGACAATTAATAGTGAACTAATGTTTCAATCTCAATATGGAAATGTACACTTTTACAAATTCTCTCTATATGATGTGAAGCAAGTTCAAAGAACAATGTAAACCAGTCTGGTTCAATATGATGTGATCCAATCGCACAATTGGCCGTGAACAATTAATCAGCTAATGGAAGAAGATTCAGGATGTGGGACATCGGGGAGCTCTCTAATGTCCATGGGAACTACTATACATCTTCTAGAAAGTTCATCTGGAACTGGATGAACAGGATCATTTGACAGGCAGAGAAGGTCAAATATTTCAACTATAGTGATGTGTTCACACCCAAGGTACAGGCTGGAGATAGTTGGATGGCCACTAGAAAGAGTAAAGTGAGAAGGGAGACAGTGCAGAGTTCACCTGTGGCCATTCCCCTCAGTAACAAGTATACCATCTTGGATATTACTGGGGTAGGGGAGGGTGGAAATCAAAGGGTAGCAAAAGCAATCTGGTTATCGGCAGCAAGACCAGCTCCGAGCCTCAGCAGGGAAGGGTGAAGTTGGGTAGGACAACAATGGTAACAAACTCTGGTCAGTGGCATAGAAAGTTATTTCTGTGGCGGCAAAACACATTCAAATCAAGTTTATTGTCACCTGATTGTACAAGAGCAAGCTGGTCCTTGGTGCAAAACATGCAGACACACAACCAGACATCTCACACACACACACACACACACACACACAAAATACATATGCAGGACAAGTACATAACTGTCTCACATGTGACATGTTTGTGGTAGTTTGATGGAGACTTCTTCAGGTTGGCCAGATTGAAGTCTCCCACAATGATCAGGAAGGCACCCTGATGTGCTTCTCACAGCCTTTTATCACAGTGCTCAGTCCCTCTAGTGCCAGCTTGGCATTAGCCTGGGGTGGAATGAACGCTGTGACCAGGATGATGGCGGTGGACTCCCTCAGCAGGTAGAACTGTGATGTCATCGGCAAACTTGTAGATGGCATTGGTACATCCTTTGGGTGTACCTGTGTTGATAATCAGTGAGAAGGATATGCTACGTCCAATTCATACTCACTGGCATCTTCCAATGAGAAAGTAGAGGATCCATTTGTAGATGGGGGTGGGTGGGTCAGAGGCCTAGAATTTATAGCTTTGTGAGTAGAACTGAAGGAATAATGGTATTGAAGACCGAACTGTAATGGAAGAGCAGCCGTATGTATGAATTGCAGTTTTATAAGTGATCCAGAGCAGAGTGGAGAGCCAGCGATATTGCATCTAGCAATTTTAATGATAGGCAAATTGGAATGGGTCCAGATCTTTACTTAGGAAGATGTTAGTTCTGGCTATGAAACATTTCATCGCAGTAGTCCAGTGGTTCTCAACCTTGTTCTTTCCACTCCCATACCACTTGCCTATGCCACATGTGCCTTGTGATTAGTAAGGGATTGCTCAAAGTGGTATGTGGGTGGGAAGCAAAAGTTTGAAAACCACTGTTTTAATCATAGCCAATTGACTCATTATGTGCATGGTTTCATCACTCCAAAGGAAATGGGCAAATGACAATTTTTCTCAAGCAAAATATTTCAGAAACAATTGGGTCTAGAGCAGAGATTCTCAACCTTCTCTTCCCACTCATGCACCACCTTAAGCAATCACTGACATAGGGATTACTTAAAGTGGGATGTGTGTGGAAAGAAAAAAGTCGAGAACCATTGCAGTAGTTGTTAGTTCTATTGGGCAATAGTCATTGAGGCAGCCTATGCTACTCTTCTTGGGTACCGGGATGATTGATATCCTTTTGAAGCTGGTGGGAATCTTTGACTGCCACAATGAGAGGTTGAAAATGTCCATGAACACTCCGGTTAGTTGGTTGGCACAGATCTTCATTACTTTCCAGGTACACTATCAGGCCCTGAATCCTTGCCAGGGTTCACCTTCTTGAATGATGTCACATGCGACAACCAGTTGTCGGCAGAATCAAAAACAACAATGAGGAAGTGTACAGGAGGGAGATAGATCAGCTCATTGAATGGTGTAATGACAACCACCTTGTGTTCAACATCAGCAAAACCAAGGAGATGATTGTGGACTTCAGGAGGAAGTCAGGGGAACACAACCCAGTCTTTATTGAGGGCTCAGTAGTGGAGAATGTCAAGAACTTCAAATTCCTTGGTGTCAACATCACTGAGGATCTGTCCTGGAGCCTCCACATTGATGCAATCACAATGAAGGCTCGCCTGCAGCTATACTTTGAGGTGTCTGAGGAGGTTCGGTATGTCACCGAAGACTCTCATAAACTTCTACAGGTTTACTATGGAGAGCATTCTGGCTGGTTGCATCACTGCCTGGTATGGAGGCATCAACTCTCAAGACAAGAAACTCCAGAGGGTTGTTAACTCTGCCTGCGACATCACAGGCACCAGACTTCACTCCATTGAGGACATCTACATGAGGCAGTGTCTTTAAAAAGAGCCTCTATCCTCAAATACCCCCACCACCCAGACGATGCCCTCTTCACTCTTCTACCATTGGGGAAAAGGGGCAGGAGCCCAAAGACGAGCACTCAGCGGCACACGGACAGATAGATCTCTCTCTATCTTTCTCTATTTGTTATAATATGAATGCTTGCACTATGATGCTGGCACAAAGCACTGAATTTCATGACTTGCTTATAACAGTAAATCCTGACTGATTAATCTATACAAATAAATAAATATTGTTTCATGAATATGAGAGTCTTGGATGGTTAGTGTGAACAGTTCATTTGGTCATTCACCATTTTCACGGTCAGTGGGAACGAGCTGTTCCTCAGTCTGGTGGTGCTGGCTCTGATACTCCTGTATCTCTTTCCTAAAGGGAGCAGCTGATAAATGCAGTGTGTAGGGTTTTGCGCTCCCTGTTCAGACAACGATCCCAGTAGATCATGCCAATTTGGGGTGGGGGGTGGGAGAGAGGCTCCAGTGATCCTCTCTGGCACGCTTATTGTCAGTTTCTCTTCAGCAACCCATACTACAATGTGATGCAGCCAGCCAGGATGCTCTCGAAAGTGCTCCTGTAGAAGGTTAACATAATATTGACCAGTAGCCTTGCCCACTCCAGTCTTCTGAGGAAGTGCTATTGCTCCTTCCTGATAGGTCACTAGTTAAGTGAACTCCAAGTGATTCCAAAATGGTGTGTGTTGCTCCATGGAGCTAGGGTCCAGGACGTCTCCAAACAGCTACAGGACATTCTGAGAGGTCATAGTCCATAATTCAATGATATAGTAGGAAGGGAAATTTAGGGAAGAAGGAGTTAAGAGAGTTAGGTGGTAATTTAAAAAGCAGGGTTGTAATTTCTTGATTAGTACCAGAACCATGTGCTAGTGAAACAATAAACAGGAAGATGGCTAAAGAATTGGTGCTAGAGAAAGGATTTAGATACTTGGATCATTGGGCTATTTTCCAGGGAGGAGAGACAGACACACTAAACTGGAGGGGGACCAATATCCTTGAAGGAAGGTTAGCTACTGGGGAGGGTTTAAATGAATATTGCATAAATTGGGCACTTGAGTAACTGAGCAACAAGTGGAGGAGTTGTAGATAAGGCAGATGAACCTCGAGACTGGATCAGTACTTAGAATTATGGTGCTGTGGCCATTAGGAACACATGGCTGCAAGGGGGACTTATTTGGCAGCTCCACTTCCTGGGTTTTGTTGTTTTACATGGGACAGAGAAGGATGTAAAAGAGGTGGAGATGTAACATTGTTAATCAGGGAGTGTCACAGGTGAAATCAGAGAGGATCTAATGGGGGCTACACTTAAATTGAGGCAGTAGGGATAGAGGTCAAAAATAAGAAATATGCAATCAGTCTGATAGGGCTAGACTATAGGTCTCCCAATATCCACCAGAAGGTGGAGGAACAGATATGTAGAGAGATTATGCAAAGTTCCAAACTCAACAGGGTTGTTGTACTGGGAGACTTTAACATACCCAATGATTTGGCCTCCACAGTCATCTGTGCCAATAAATTGCACATATTTTCCCCTAATCAATGTCCTAAAGGGATGTCCTTTTATTCTGAGGCTAGACTCTCCCGCTACATTTTCTCCATGTCCATTCTATCCAATATTCAGTTGGTTTCAATGAGATCCCACCCCCTCCCATCCTTCTAAACTCCAGGAAGTACAAGCCTAGAGCCATCAAACTCTCCTCATATGTTAGCCCTCTTATCCTTGGGACTTGTGGTAACCCTCCTCTGGTTTTCCAATACAGGTACACGATCCTTTATCTGGACATCTAAAATCCATAAAGCTCCAAAATCCAGCAAGTGGGGACTGGCGACCAGAACGAGGTGGGGGTGGATACAGCAGCACAAATTTGGTGGGCTTTCCAAAATCCAGAAAAATCCAAAATTCAGACACTCTGTACTTGAAGGGGTCTGGATAAAGGATCGTGTACCTGTACCATCACAGATTTGAACAACCTGGTCATGATCTTAGATTTCCCCTTCTGTCAACACTATAGGAGGGTGCATCAACCAGATTACAGGGGTTCAAGATGGCAATAAATCGTAATCTTCTCAGAAATTAAAAAATACATTTATGCAGTGCCAAGTAGAATTTACAATTTAGCGCAGCAGTTAGCACAATGTTGTTACAGAGCCAGTGATCAAGACTGGAGCTCTAATCCCATGCTGTTTGTAAGGAATTTGTACGTTCTCCCTGTGTCTGCATGGGTTTTCCCCAGGGGTTCCTGTTTGCTTCCACCCTTCAAAACATACTGGGGGTGTAGGTCAATTGGGTGTAATGGGCTCATGGGCCTGTACTATGCTGCATGTCTAAATTTAAAGTTTAGAAGGCGCAATTAAAGAATTAATCCAGAGAATATGAAAAAACAATAACGTTTTGGCGATTCAAGAAAGCAATTTTGACAAAGTGTAGATACAAAGGGTGAAGGTTTCAAGAGGACACCACTCACCAGAACTTTCTTTCTGAGCAGTTTATCACAGGCAGAAACATTGAACTTATCAAGGAGAAGAAATGGCAGCAGCCTTTATTTTGTCAACACATAAACTGAGATAACCAGCCTTCAATAACACACAATGTATCAGTGAGATTCTGATTAAATAGAGGAGGTAGCAATATTAACAAAGAAAATTCACCCAGTGATTTTAATCAAAATTGTCAGTTGTTGAAAGAGAATGCACCAATTCTCCATCACTAAAATAAATGACAAAACTACACAATAGACAAACTCATCTCCCAGACTAACTCCAAATGACATTTATCAAAGAAAAAAAATGTTATAACAGAATGTCGTTGGATATTTGGACATCAGTAGGCATAGAGTTCCTCTTGTCATATTTAATATATTTAACACACATTTTCCTTTTTTAAAAAATAGCATGTTATGTGTGATCATTGTATGAAGTATCCCAGACAAAATATCACAATGTTTGATCGGTTTTAGCAACTGGAAAGTTAGCCATAACATTAGAACAGATCTAAATACAAGAAGCTCATCCCAATATGTTATCATCTGGTCCCTAACACAGTTGAACAATTTTCTATTGCATTATGACGTCTATTTTTCAACTTACTCTCTGTGAGATTGGCTCCAGGATTCACTTCAAACTTGAGCCGAGGCATCAAATGAGTAGAAATACACACTCGTCCTCATTCTGGAGCGGAGAGCTAGACTTGGGGAATGGGGAACCCAGAGCCACTGGCTCAGGAAAGGGGAGGCTAGAGCCCCAAGTCAGGCTTGTATGTTTCTACCTTGCCTCATTGTATCCTCAGTTTTTTGTTGCCCTCAGGATGTTGCTACCCCTATCCTTCGAGTAATGAGAAATTAATATATACGATACTAAATATGACTGTATGGAATGACTATGCAGTCTATCAAGTTAATTTTATTCCAAGTGATGTTTTTAAAAGGATAAAGTAGAAATGCATTTATGAAGACAACACTCAAAATGATTGCATAATTCTAGACAAATGGCAATGTTTAAATTTTCAGTGTGAAAATCTGAATGTATTCAAGATAATCTGTTTCCCATCTAATGGATCTCTACACTGCAATTTCTTTCACAAATTTAAAAGTATTTTGATGTAAATAAAAAGCCCTTAATGACATGAGTAAATGCTTATTAACTCTGTAAATAATACTGTGAACTTAGCCATGAAAAGAGTGCCAAGGATGTGGTGAAAAGATGACAAATTGAATACGTGATAAGACAACAGTTTCCACACCAAGGTGCCAGAGGATGGCGGAAACAACACACAAAAGAACTTTAAAAAGTGAATTTCAGTTAATCAGAGTAAATGATTGGGAACAAAACAGTAAGTGATCTGACATTGTAACAAAAGAGGTAGTAAATCAGTCTTGGCTACTGGAACTATTGATACCAAGGCCTTCCAGCTCAGATCTCAATGCCCACAACAAATGATATACAGCATACATTATACAATATTAACAATGCATTAATTCATCATAAATTAGGATAATGAACTATCTTTGAATTATATTGTTGAATTACCAATTAATCCTGAAATGCACGTCCTACTTCTTATTATATTTTCCATCTGCCTCTCATTCATGTCTTTCTTTGTTCAGTTTAGAAACTGGAATAGCTCAAATTTCTCCATAGTTACTGCCTTCATTATTGCTTGTATGGGTAGACAAGAGCTGGTTCTGTGAATGAGGTCCCATTTCTCCACTTGCATTCCATCTGAGCAGCCAGAACTCCAATAGATCAACTCAAAATGCAGCAGAACTAGGTTTGAAATCCATGAACTTCACTGTGGCCCACCCAGAAATGAAAATTATGACCATTATCTCCATATTATGCGGAACATCAAATGGTCAGTGCAATATTACTTAAAGGAAGAAAAGGGCTTCTGAAATGGAATGATGTTAATTAAAATAATTTTTAGATAGGATAGAAAGTAGCAAATGTTTCCCCATTGCAGAGGTGTTTAGGACTAGGGGGCCATAGGTTTGGGGAAATGGGTAAGACTTTGAGGGTTCCAAGGAAAGATTTTTGTCATGCAGAGGATGGTTGAAATCTAAAAAAAACTGAATGGTGGTGATCTATTGTGAAATCTCTTCAAGAATTATTGTGGAAAAGGGAAAAGATTCACTTGAATGTGCTTCTTATAGGTTTTAAAAAAAAAATTGAATGTTGACATGAAGATTATAGCTAAAACACTGGTCTAAAGACTGGAGAATATTTTACCATTAATAATTTCTGAAGATCAAATTGGCTTTATTAAAAATTGTTATTCTTACTTTAATATACAC
Source organism: Narcine bancroftii (assembly GCF_036971445.1). NCBI lineage: Eukaryota > Metazoa > Chordata > Chondrichthyes > Torpediniformes > Narcinidae > Narcine > Narcine bancroftii. The sequence continues at coordinate 67,158,363 of NC_091470.1, forward strand.
TGTTTATTGAATATTTATCCCCCCACTCCTGTCCCTAAATGTGTTCTTACATTAGATGCTGAGAAAGCTTTTGACCGGGTGGAGTGGGGTTATTTATTTGTGATCCTGGAAAAATTTAATTTTGGATTAAATTATTTATGTCCTACTGCTTCAATTCCTATTAAACTTCAACATTCAAAACCTTTTAATCTTTAACAGGGTACTCATCAAGGTTACCCTTCACGTCCATTGCTTTTTGATTTGGTTTTGGAACCATTAGCAATTGTCCTTTGTGAGTGTAGAGATTTTTCAGAGATTTATAGGAAGGACATAAAGTTTCCTTATATGCAGATGATCTCTTGCTTTGTATCTAATTCAGATGCTTCCTTACCAAGCATACCATCTTCTTTATCACAATTTAGTCAGTTTTCAGGGTACAAGTTAAAAATAAGGGCAGTAAGAGGGGAAAAATAATCAGCCTGGTTAACTAAGGAAATAAAGTATAAAATTAAAAGCTTGTGTACAAAGTTGCTAAAACTAGTGCAAAAGTGAAGGAATGGGAGAACTTTAAAAGGCAACAAAGGACAACTAAATGGGAAATAAGGAAAGGGAAGAAGGATTATAAAGGTAAATTAGCACAAAATACAAAAACATAGCAAAAGAATTTATAAGTATACAACATGGAAGAGGATGGCTAGATTCAACAAAGGTTCCTTAAAAGATGAGAAAGGGAAATTGATATTGAGCAATGAGCAAATGGCTGAGGGAGTGAACAAGTATTTTGTGTCAATCTTCACGGTGGAAGACACGTCCAACATGCCAAACAGTAGTGATAGGGACGCAAAGGGAGATGAGGGCCTCGATAAAATAATTGTTACAAATGACAGTGATGAGCAAACTACTGGGACTGAAGGCGGACAAATCCCCTGGTCCTAATTCCTAATGGGTTGCATCTCAGGGTTCTGAAGGAAATGGCTGGAGTTGATGCATTGGTAGTAATTTACCAAATTTCTCTCAATTCTGGACAGGTCCCAGCTGATTGGAAGACAGCAAATGTCATGCCACTTTTTAAAAAGGAATGTAGGTACAAGACGGGTAACTGTTGGCCAGTTAGCTTAATGCTCGAGTCAGGAAAATACTTGAGGCCATCATTAAGGATGAAATAGCAAGGCATTTAGAACGAAGGGGTTCCAACAGGCAGATGCAGCATGGATTCAGAAAGGGCAGGTCTTGTTTGACAAACTTGCTGGAGTTCTTTGAGGATATAGTGAGTGTGGTAGATAGAGGAGAGCAGGTTGATGTTGTATATTTGGATTGCCAAAAGGCATTTGATAAGGTGTCACTCAAGAGACTTATCAATATGATACAGATGAATGGAATCAGGGGACGTATATTGGCATGGATTGAGGATTAGTTAACTGACAGAAGGTCAGAGTGGGGGGCCGCAGGGGTCCCTGCTGGGTCCGCAACTATTCATCATTTACATTGATGATTTGGAAGAGGGAACAGAGTGTTGTGTAGCCAAGTTTGCGGATAATTCTAAATTGAATGGAAAAGCAAATTGTACCAAGGATGAGGAGAGGCTGCAGAAGGATATAGTTAGGTGAGTGGGGAAAGGTGGAGTTCTTTCTTTGGCTTGGCTTCGCGGACGAAGATTTATGGAGGGGGTAAAAAAGTCCACGTCAGCTGCAGGCTCGTTTGTGGCTGACCAGTCCGATGCGGGACAGGCAGACACGATTGCAGCGGTTGCAAGGGAAAATTGGTTGGTTGGGGTTGGGTGTTGGGTTTTTCCTCCTTTGCCTTTTGTCAGTGTGGTGGGCTCTGCGGTCTTCTTCAAAGGAGGCTGCTGCCCGCCAAACTGTGAGGCGCCAAGATGCACGGTTTGAGGCGTCATCAGCCCACTGGCGGTGGTCAATGTGGCAGGCACCAAGAGATTTCTTTAGGCAGTCCTTGTACCTTTTCTTTGGTGCACCTCTGTCACGGTGGCCAGTGGAGAGCTCGCCATATAATACGATCTTGGGAAGGCGATGGTCCTCCATTCTGGAGACGTGACCCATCCAACACTAGTAAATGTGAGGTCATCAACTTTGGTAGGAAATAAAGAGCCGATTATTATTTAAATGGTGAAAAACTGTAGCATGCTGTTGTGCATGAATCGCAAAATGTTGAGTTCCAGGTACAACAGGTTATTAAGGCAAATGGAATGTTGGCCTTCATCACTAGAGGAATTGAATTCAAGTGCAGGGAGATCGTGCTGCAACTATACATGATACTGGTGAGGACACACCTGGAGTACTGTGTGCAATTCTGGCCACCATACTCGAGGAAGGATATACTGGCCTTGGAGACAGTCCAGAGGAGGTTCACCAGGTTGATCCCAGAGATGAGGGGGTTGACCTACGAGGAGAGTCTAAATACTCACTCGAATTCAGAAGAATAAGAGGCAAACTTATAGAAACAAAATTATGAAAGTGATAGATAAGACAGAGAGTAGAAAACTTGTGGAATTCTCTACCCAGGGAAGCAGTTGAGGCTACTTCATTAAACATATTTAAGGTTCAGTTAGATAGATTTTTATATTAAAAAAATGGAATTAAGGGATATGAGGAAAAGGCAGGAAGGTGGAGCCATGATCTTATTGAATGGCAGAGCAGGCTCAATAGGCCAGATGGCCTCTTTCTGTTCCAATTTCTCATGTTCTCGTGCTTAAAAGTGAACTTTTAATCTTTAAATGTTTCAATACCAAAGTATTGGTATTTTAAAATTGCAATGGATCAGTTTACTTATCTTGGTATTACAATTACAAGGAGTTATAAACATCTTTAATGAACATTTTTCTACTTTATTTAATCATGTAAAATTGCTCTTACGAGGTGGTCACCTTTATCTATTTCAACGATTAGTTGTATTAATTCTATTAAAATGAATATTTTACCTAAATCTTCTCATCTTTTTCAATCTATACCAATTTTCATTCCTAAATCTTTTTTTGATTCACTTATATTTTCTTGCATCTTTGGCTTGGCTTCGCGGATGAAGATTTATGGAGGGGGTAAAAGTCCACGTCAGCTGCAGGCTCGTTTGTAGCTGACAAGTCCGATGCGGGACAGGCAGACAAGGTTGCATCGGCTGCAGGGGAAAGTTGGGTGTTGGGTTATTCCTCCTTTGCCTTTTGTCAGTGAGGTGGGCTCTGCGGTCTTCTTCAAAGGAGGTTGCTGCCCGCCAAACTGTGAGGCGCCAAGATGCACAGTTTGAGGCGATATCAGCCCACTGGCGGTGGTCAATGTGGCAGGCACCAAGAGATTTCTTTAGGCAGTCCTTGTACCTTTTCTTTGGTGCACCTCTGTCACGGTGGCCAGTGAAGAGCTCGCCATATAACACGATCTTGGGAAGGCGATGGTCCTCCATTCTGGAGACATGACCCACCCAGCGCAACTGGATCTTCAGCAGCGTGGACTCGATGCTGTCGACCTCTGCCATCTCGAGTACTTCGACGTTAGGGATGAAAGCGCTCCAATGGATGTTGAGGATGGAACGGAGACAACGCTGGTGGAAGCGTTCTAGGAGCCGTAGGTGATGCCGGTAGAGGACCCATGATTCGGAGCCGAACAGGAGTGTGGGTATGACAACGGCTCTGTATATGCTTATCTTTGTGAGGTTTTTCAGTTGGTTGTTTTTCCAGACTCTTTTGTGTAGTCTTCCAAAGGCGCTATTTGCCTTGGCGAGTCTGTTGTCTATCTCATTGTTGATCCTTGCATCTGATGAAATGGTGCAGCTGAGATAGGTAAACTGGTTGACCGTTTTGAGTTTTGTGTGCCCGATGGAGATGTGGGGGGGCTGGTAGTCATGGTGGGGAGCTGGCTGATGGAAGACCTCAGTTTTCTTCAGGCTGACTTCCAGGCCAAACATTTTGGCAGTTTCCGCTAAGCAGGACGTCAAGCGCTGAAGAGCTGGCTCTGATGAACCCTTCTCCATTAACAATGGCGTGAAGCAAGGCTGTGTTCTCGCACCAACCCTCTTTTCAATCTTCTTCAGCATGATACTGAACCAAGCCATGAAAGACCTCAACAATGAAGACGCTGTTTACATCCGGTACCGCACGGATGGCAGTCTCTTCAATTTGAGGCACCTGCAAGCTCACACCAAGACACAAGAGAAACTTGTCCATGATTTTCTTGTATATGACAAGGAAAATCCCCATTTAAACAAAATTTATCTTCAGAAAGCCAGAAGGAACTAATTTGGCATTTCCTAATTTTAGATTTTATTATTGGGCAGTCAATATAAGTAACTTGATTCTTTTGCTACAATTTGATTATCAACTTGATCACCCTACATGGATAGAAATTGAATAAAATTTTGCTAAGAATATTTCCATGTTGGAAATTCTAGGGTCCTCTTACCTGTATAAATTAGGGGTGTATGGGCTGCTTCGGGTGGGGGAGAGCCTGCTGTGCCCTTTTTGGGTAGCTCATCCATCTTCGGTCCCTGCTGACACTCAACTCTCACCTGTGGATCCAAGTAGCTGAAACTTTCGCAGAGGCCACACTGTGGTAAACCATCTCAGCAGATGGGCTAAACTAGGTGAGGGTAGCCAGCAGGTCTTTGACCCTCAGTGAGGTAGGGAATCTGTCCATCCCAGTGTGTGGTCTAGCCTGGTGGAATTGAGTGGAAGAGATCGATTAATGGTCCAATAGTCAAGAAGACAGGTCCAGCAGGCATTGTGAAGTGTAAGAGCATGACAAGACATCTACTTCAGCAAAAGAGGTCTCTAGCCACAGTTATCTGTGCCACTGGATCAAGATCTCTTCTCCCAAGAATATGGGATCACCCCATATAATTGCTTTTCCCACTTAAAACTTCATCACGCATAAGTTTCTGTTGTGAATGCTCTTGCCTGACTATCAACCTGAACAAGACTGAAGTACTCCATGCCAAACACCAACACCATAGAACCAAAAATCACTGACGACACCCAGCTGACAAATGTAAACAGCTTCAAATACTTGGGGAGCATCATCTCAAGTGCTTGGTCTTTGGACAAAAATGGACTACAGGATCAGCAAGGGCAGCCAGGATCTAGAAAGGCTGTGTACTAGAATGCTCAGTCAATACAATGTCCACATCTCCACAAAGCTGAAAGTCTACAGAGTTGTGGTCATCCCTTCTATCATATGGATAGGAGACCTGGTCTCTGTGCCAACATCACATCAAACAACTGGAGAAATTCCACATGCACACTTACTGTTCTATCCGTGGCATCCATTGGTAAGGGTGTGTCTTGGGTCACACGAAGTTCACCAGCATTGAGTCCCCGATCATCAGAGCCTAGATGAGGTGGGTGGGACCCATCAGAATGGATGACCATCATATACCTCACCAGGTGCTCTATGGTGAACTGGTGAAGGAGACCTCAAGGTCATCCATGCAAGGGCTAAAAGATGCTGTGAAGGAGATCCTACGCTACTGTGACATCCTGCCAAGAGAACTAGAAGCTACAGCTGCTGACAGATCCCACTGGCGAACCATGTGCTATGAAGCCTACACCAGTTTTGAAGACAGGCATTACCAAAAACTGATGGAAAACCAAAGCAGCATCAACAGTTATTACAACAATGAACTTCCAGTGCCTCATTGTGCCATACACTGCACTTCCAGATTTGGACTGCAAAGTCACCTTCATGTCCAAAGATGAAATGCATAAAATGACTTCTTCAAACCGAAGGACTACCAATATAGGAATTCCGTTTTTGGATTTCAGAGTTTTTCTCTTGCCATCCTATTATATCCAATCACCTTTTTCAAGCTTCTCTGCAAGGCTTTGCCTTGACTGGCACAGCTTGGGTATGAAATGTTAAAAAGACTTTTTATTGACAACAATTTTGTGGCTTTTGAACAACTGGAGGTAAAATTTAACTTAACTAAAATTCTCTTTTTTTTTTAAATAAAAGATATTTACAAATTAGACATTTTGTTAAATCTCAGATTTTTGATTTTCCTGTAATCCCTGAAACAAATGTTCTTTTTTGATACATTTTTCTGAACTGCAACCTCATTACAAAAGCTTAATATCTCTTATTTATGACAGACGAGCCTCATTAGTTAAAATCAAGAACACCTAGGAATAGGATTTGAACCTTATGCTCTCCAATGAGATTTGGATTCTATTTTTAATCTGATTAACACTTCTTCCTTTTGTGCATGGCTTTGTTTGCTGCAATTTAAAGTGGTCCACAGAGCACTCATGACTAAAGGTGAACTGTCCTGTTTTTATTGAAATACAAATCCTTTGTGATAAATGTAAAACAGGTGATGCCTCTTTAGTTCATATGTTCTGTTTTAGAAAAATTTTGGTAGAATGTTTTTCAAACATTGTCAATTCTAAAATTAAAATTGGACCCTTGTCCTTTAATTGCTCTTTTTGGGATATCTAAACAGGATGATGTAATACTGATTTCCAGTCAAAGCCAAATTTTATCTTTTACTTCATTGATAGCCAGACATGAAATATTGATAAAATGGAAAGATAATACCCACCTACACAGTGGCTAAACGATATTATGTCTTGCTTAAATCTAGAGAAAATAGATATGCTATTAAGGATTCAAATATCAAATTCTAATAGAAATGGGTCTCATTTATGGACTACTAATATAATCTTAAGATTTAGTGCTGTTCAGGAGTCTTGGCACTGATGTCTTTCTCCAGAAAAGTGTTACTTGATTCATACATATCAATTTTCAACCTTGCTTAGAAGAAGGGGTTTTGAAATTTCTTTTCCCCTTCCTTTTTTGTTGCCACATTTTATTTCATTATTAAGAATGTGCTCTGGATTTCTTAATTATTATCATATTTGTAATTTTCTCTAATTTTGTGGCACATTGTAGAATGTTCCATTGAATTATTCATACTTTAAATATCAATAAAAATATTTTTAAAAGAAAACATTGTCTGGCTGATGGTGATCCATTGAATAATTTAAGAAGCATTTTGACAAGCATTTGAATCACCAGAGCATAGGAGGCTGTGGGGCAGCTGCTAGTGAATGGAGTCTTATTTAAAGTGGTCCACAGAGCACTCATGTCTAAAGTTGAACTGTCCTGTTTTTATTCAATACAAATCCTTTGTGATAAATGTAAAACAGGTGATGCCTCTTTAGTTCATATGTTCTGATGTGTACTGACTGGTCAGCATGACCATGTGGACCAAAGGGCTTTTTTTTGCTGAGCTAAATGATTATTATCACTGCGCCTGCAGACTTTCATGTTTCACTCTATTATCACTCCAGATTATTACACTGATAACCTGGATCAAAAAGCAATGAATTTATTTAATATTCACCCAAGCCTGTTATTCTGCAGCTGCTCAATACAGCTCACCCTGTGGCTGTACAGGACCCTGGAAAGCGTTGTAGAACAGAAAAACCTAGTACATAGCACACCTTACCCTAAAAATGGCAACACAAGTGGACAACATGTTATAGAAGGCATATGGCACTCACCTCCATTAGACAGCGCAGTGAGTACAAGGCTTGGGATCTCATGTTACAACTGTACAAGCCATTGGTCCAGCTGCGTCTGGAATGCACTGCTGGCTATCATACTAGAGGAATGAAGATCTACCGGGACCAATGCCTGAAGAGGGCGCACAAAATCAGTGAACCGGTGCGGACTCGAAAGGCCAACATGGCCTGTTTCCACTCCATAAATGGTTATATGGTTAAGGAGTGATTAAACTAAAGAGGATGCAGAAAAGATTCACAATGATTTAGTGGGGATAGGAAGATGTAAACTATAAGGAGAGAATTGATAGGCGGGGAGAGTTTTTCATTGAATGGACAAGCCAAGAGGTTTGCAAAGTCATGAGGGGCATGATAGAGATTTAAAACTAAGTTTAAGAAGGTAGTTTTAAAGGGGATATAGCATGAGGTGTCAAAAGAAATAGAAGAGACAAGTACAAGGTCTAAAAGGTATTTGGACACGTGTGAAGATAGGAAATGTTAAGAGGGATACAAGGCCAAAAACTAGCTTAAGAAAGCACCTTAGTCAGCTTAGACAGTAAGACTGAAGGGTGTTTCCATGCTGTATAACTCTAACACAAAGAATGCAAAATGTAAGCCAGCTACTCCACCATATAGTTGAACACAGCACGGATTCCTTTGGCACTCCATCATATAGTCTTTCTATCTGAAATGGGGCTGCTCCTTGACGATCAGGCAATTACACAAATATCAACATATGGCCATTAGCAACATGGCAACTGATTTTATCATGCCTCTTGACCATACCCTATAGCTTTTCTTTCTCCCACTGAGATCAAATGCTTCAAGGAATAGCATTCTACATTTTAACTTCTCTTTCAGTCAAGAGATTTCACCTGAAATCCCGAATGGATACCAAGGACAGCATTAGGCCCAGATGAAGTACCAGGCCAAGAATTAAAAATCTGTGTGGACTAATTTACCAGTGTATTCACAGATATCTTCAATATCTCACTCTGACTGGTCATGGTACTCACTTGTTTCAAACAACCATCAATCATGCCCAAGAGTGTTGTAGCCAGCCCAAATGACTTGATCAGTGGGACTCACATCAACAGGGATGAAGCATTTTGAAAGGCTGGTGTTGAGGAATATCAACTCCAGTCTGAGTGGAGTTTCGAACCACACAATGAACCAGCTTTGTGTCTGTATCCCAAGTTACTCCAAAGTTCAGTCTTTCAAATTCAGTGTTGAAGCATAGGCCTTTGAAATTTGATGCCCAGAATTAATGATGAAATGATGGGATGACTGGAGTTGTAGTTGCTACAGACTCATGAATTCCTCTTGCGTTGCCTTTGAAGAAATGTCCATCCACATGAGCTGTGACCATAACATTCCTGGTCCTTTTGTAGGCGATACTCGAATTGGGTAGCTTCCATGAAGCTTTCAAGACCCTGGCACCGGTCTATCCAAGTGACCTTCAGTGTTAGTCACACTCAAAATGAAGCACTTTGGTTCCCAAAAGATCCTCCTAGCACAGGTCAATCCACTGAAAAGACCCAGTCATTCACAAAGCATGGTTTGCTCTGTATTCCACAAAATGGCTGGTCACAAAAGCTGCTTTTTCTTCATCAGAATGGTTTTACCTTGCAAAAATAAAATCATAATATCTTTGCAAATGTATCTTATCTGTAACAGACCTGTAACAAGCCTTCCCTCAGTTCTTCCAATGTAATGAATTGTCACTGTAACTCATGGTGGTGTTTGTGTGAAGTGTTAAATGTTAACTGTGACTATTTAGTTCCTCCTGTCTATACTATTCTTTACAATGATAATCCCATTTTACTAAAATGGGAGCTCTTAATACCTCCCGCAACAAAGAAAACTGGGCTGCAAGAGCAAAATTTTTAACTACAATCTACAAATAATATCTTCATTATTGTTATAATACAGACAAATAACATTCTTTTAGAGGAGTATACAACAAGTTTTGTTTTGCTGCAGAAACATTGCTAACTTAACATCTTGAAAGATAATAAGCAGTTATATTATCTTTGCCTTTCCCTAATGGAAGTTATCATTAAATTATATTCTTGCAGAATTAAACTTCAGTTTAATAATCTTCTATTCTTATTTTTAAATCTTACTCAAAAATTTATGGTCAATGTAAACAATGCTTAATCCCCTAGCAATGCAAACATACACCCCAAAACATTGCAGAGCCAATGCAAGAGACAACAATCACTTCCCAACAGCAGAACAACTCCCCTGAATGTTCGCTGAACCTCACAGACACACAAGCCACTGGATTCTCAACACCATCATAGCCATCTCCCTGCAATAACAGCACCAGCTGCATCCCCACTGGCATCAACCCACCAATGCAAATGGCCTCTCAAAATCAAGTGACCCAAGCACAGGCCCATGACTACCACGTCCTTAAGTCTGTCAAATGCCTCCTGACAAACAGCGGTCCAAGCAAACTTCTCACTCCCCTTCAAAATATCAATCAAATAAAGAGCAATGTCAACAAAGTTTCCACAGAACTTCCCATACCATCCTACCGTTCCTAAAAATCTCCCAATAACTTTCTTACCCATGGGCATAGGAAATTCAGAAACCATCTGAATTCCAATATAAACATGCTCCAATTCTCCCTGGCCAACACAACTAAGACAACTCACTCAAGCATGATAAAATTCACACCCAGCTAGAGTAACATTAAAATTGTCTTTCAAAAAAAAAACCCAAACAGCCGTTCCCTAAAATGACTCTCACCATGCCCTGTGCATGGTCACATCTTCTCCCAAGAGTTTGAACTATACAGCCAACTTCACTCACCTTAGATATTATCTCATTGTCTAATTATCGTAAAGCAAGATTTTCTGGGCACATTGTTGAGAAAAGAATTAACACTTCACCTCCTGACTAGCTTTTCTGTAATTCCATTTTATTTTGAGCCACTTTTAAATTCTCCTCAGCTCCCTTACACATTTTTTTCCAGTGATCTTTAAGTTTTTAAACATAATCCAACAATTTCAACTGCACATCCTCAGCAACCCACTGGTCTTTCAACAACATTAAAAGGTCCTCTAACTTGATGTCCAAACACTAGTTCAGCAGGACTAGAAGCGTAATGATTCCTGGATAGACTCTTACTGCAAACAGAAGCAAATGGGCACCCTCATTCCAATCCTTCTCATTATCACAGCAATAGGTCCTCATCATGCTCTTGAGTGTCAAATGAACCTCTCCATGGCTCCTTGAGTTTCAGGATAACATAACATAACAATTACAGCACGGAAACAGGCCATTAGGCCCTTCTAGTCCGCACCGAACCAAACACCCCTTTCTAGTCCCACCTCCCTGCACAATGCCCATAACCCTCCATCTTTTTCTCATCCATATACCTGTCCAACCTTTTCTTAAATAATACAATTGACTCCGCCGCCACTATTTCTCCTGGAAGATCATTCCACACAGCTACCACTCTCTGAGTAAAGAAGTTCCCCCTCATGTTACCTCTAAACCTCTGCCCCTTAATTCTTAACTCATGTCCTCTTGTTTTAATCTTTCCTCCTCTTAACGGAAATAGTCTATCCACATCCATTCTGCCTATCCCTTTCATAATCTTAAATACTTCTATCAAATCCCCTCTCAACCTTCTACGCTCCAAAGAATAAAGACCCAATCTGTCCAATCTCTCCCCATACTCCAGATGCTTAAACCCAGGTAACATTCTGGTAAACCTTCTCTGCACTCTCTCCACTCTGTTTATATCCTTCCTATAATTAGGCGACCAGAACTGCACACAGAACTCCAAATTAGGCCGCACCAACGTCTTATACAATCTCAACATCACCTCCCAACTCCTATATTCCATGCAATGATTGATAAAGGCCAGCATACTAAAAGCCTTCTTCACCACCCTATTCACGTGAGTTTCTACCTTCAGGGAACGATGTACCGTTACTCCTAAATCTTTCTGCTCTTCTGTATTCCTCAATGCTCTCCCATTTACCACATATGTCCTATTCTGATTCTTCTTACCAAAATGAAGCACCTCACACTTATCAGCATTAAATTCCATCTGCCATTTTTCAGCCCACTTTTCTAAGCAGCCCAAATCCCTCTGCAATCCTTGAAAACCTTCTTCATTATCCACTATTCCACCTATCTTAGTATCGTCTGCATATTTACTAATCCAATTCACCACCCCATCATCTAGATCATTAATGTATATAACGAACAACAATGGGCCCAATACAGATCCTTGAGGCACACCACTGGTCACCGGCCTCCAACCTGACAGACAATTATCCACTACCACTCTCTGGCCTCTCCCTTTCAGCCAATCTTCAATCCATTTGACTATCTTAAAATTTATACCTAAAGACTGCACCTTCCTAACTAACCTTCCATGTGGTACCTTATCGAAGGCCTTACTGAAGTCCATATAGACAACATCCACTGCGCTACCCTCATCCACACGCCTAGTCACCTCTTCAAAAAATTCAATCAGATTGGTCAAACATGACCTTCCTCCCACAAATCCATGTTGAGTGCTCCTGACCAGACCCTGTCTATCCAGATGTTTATAAGTACTATCTCTAATGTAATTTGTTTAACTCCCACTTTATAAATAATTTTATGGAAAAGTCCTGACACAAAATTACTTCCTTGATCCAATTGAATTTTTTAGGCAATCTCATTAATGTAAAGAACTTAACTGAAGTTTCATTATGGACTTAGCTTTTAATTCCTAAGTGGAATAGCTACTGGAAACTATACACAAAACAGTTAACAAGTACTGATTACCAGCTTTTGTTTTAGGTAACGGACCAACACAATCCACAATAATGCTAGAAAAGGTTTCTCCACAAACTGGTATAGGTTGTAATGGTGTCTTTGGTGGCCCCTGGTTAGGTTTACCCACAGCCTGATAACTGTAATACATCCTGCAAGAAGTCACAATGTCCCTCCTTAAACTAGGCCAATAAAAGTGTTTTGTTATTTTATCTGCAGTCTTCTTTACTCCAAAATGACCACCAAGGGTGAGCTATGGGCCAAGTTTAAAAATTCTTTCCCATACACTGACACATACGAGACATAACAGTACCCCACTCCCCCATCAATGGACGGCTCCTGATGGACCAGGGAGATCTGTGTTGGTAAAAGTCTCAGATGAGGGAAGGATCCAGGATGTTGCAGGACAGAGTCCTCAACCTTTCTACGGGACTATATCCCTCCCAGTCTACCAGATACTGATGGTCCTATCCCCTGCGGCAGACAGCCAGGAACCACTTGACAGTAAAGGCTGGGACCCAATCATTAATCCATGGGGGGGGGGGGTGGAAAGAGGAGGAGACAAATGGATTGTTGTTGATGGGTTTGACATGGGACACATGGAAGGTGGGGTGAATCCTCCAGGTCTTGGGGAGCTTGAGACAAACAGAAGCAGGGTTAATGACTATGGATATGGAAAAAGGTCCAATGAAATGGGGGGTGGGGGGTGGGGTGTGCAGCTTATGTGATTCAACTCTGTGTGAAAAATCTTGGGTTGAAAGCCAAACCTTCTGGCCCAGATTGACATGATGGAGCCGGGATTCGCTGCCAGTCCGCAGCCTTCTTGTTTCTGGCAGCAGCCCTGAACAGTTGACATCTAGCTTTTCTCCAGACCTGGCAGCACCAACAGAGGAGGGCTTAGGTGAGGAAACTGCCATTTCAGTCTCCAGGTCAAGGAACAGAGGAGGCTGATAACCATAGGCACATTGGAAGGGGAAGAGAACAGAGGCAGAGCAGGGCAAGGTATTATGAGCATATTTGACCCAGATAAGATTCTTACACCAGGATGAGGGATGACTGGAGATGAAGCAGTGGAGACCTTATCTAACTCCTGGTTGATCCTCTCAGTCTGACCATTAGACTGTGGATGGTGGCCGGAAGAGAGACTGACTGTGACCCTGATGAAGGGCAGAAGGCCTTCCAAAACTGAGAGATGAATTGCAGACCCCAGTCAGGCTCTGTATCCCCAGGAAAACCATGTAAATGGAAGACATGTTGCAACATCGCCTCAGCCATCTCCTTGGGTGAGGGTAACTTCGGCAATGGAATGAAATTAGCCATCTTGGAGAAACTGTCTATCACCTTGAGGACTGTGGTGTTATCTTCAGAGTCTGGCAGTCCATTGATAAAATATAAGGAAATGTCTGACCAGGGGTGCACAGGAATGGGCAGAGGGTTGAGGAGCCCAGCTGGAGGATGAGACATGACCTTGTTTTGGGTGTACATGGGGAAGGCAGCAATACATTCTCCAACATTTTTCTCCACAGCTGACCACCAGAACTGCTGCTTGATGATATATGTGGTTCTTTTTACCCCTGGGTGGCAGGCGAAGAGGGAGGCATAGGCCCAGTGGATGACTTGAGATTGTACAGAGAGAGACACAAACAGTCTGTTTAGAGGGCAACTCTCCAGAACAGGAGTGTTAAGTCTAGCCTGCCTGACTTGCTCCTTGATTCCCCCAGGTGATCACCCCTCATGACATGAGAAACTGGCAGGATTTTGGTTGGTTCTTGTCAGGGGGTGTCTGAGTCAAATTGACAGGACATCGGGCTTTATGACTCTGGACCGAGGGCAGTATGACAGGATAAAATTGAAATGATTAAAGAAAAGAGCTCACCTTGCCTGCTGGGAGTTGAGTCTTTTGGCTGAGTGGATGTATTCCAGGTTCTTGTGATCTGTCCAGACCAGAAACTGCTGTTCGGCCTCCTCCAGCCAGTGACACCACTCCTCCAAGGCCACTTTCACTGCCAGCAGTTCCCTGTTGCCCCACATCATATTTCCTCTCAGCAGCGGACAGTTTCTGGGAAAGGAAGGCACATGGGTGGAGCTTGTGGTCCGCGGGGGACCGCTGAGACAGAACAGACCCCACCCCCACATCAGAGGCATTAACCTCAACCACAAACTAGAGGTGGAAGTCTGGGAATGCGAGGACGGGAGCCGTGATGAATCTGGTCTTTAGCCTCCAAAGAGAGGTGGGAGTGGGCCACTCGGCAACAGAACTAACCTTGAAGAGGCCCAATTGGAGGTGGTCCTGTGAGACAATGAACCCCAGGAAAGAGGTGGTGAAAATGTGAAACTTGCACTTCTCTGCCTTTACAAAGAGCTGGTTATCTAGGAGTCTCTGGAGCATGAGGCGCACGTGCTGAACGCGAGTCTCAGGGTCAGGTGAGAAGATCAGCATATCATCCAAATACACAAAAACAAAATCAGTGAGCATGTCCCTCCTCTTCCAAAGCCTGGAAGACATTTGGGGCATTAGTCAGGCCAAAGGGCAAAACATAATGGCCACTGGGTGTATTAAAGGCAGTTTTCCACTCATCCTCCTCCCTAATCCTCACCAAGTGATAGGCATTTCTTAAGTCTAACTTGGTGAAGATTTTGGACCCCTGTAGCAGTGTGAATGCAGGGGTTATGAGAGGGTGATGTTATTGAGTCCACAGTAATTGATGCAGGACTGAGGGACTTGTCCTTCTTGTCGACGAAGAAAAACCCTGCACCCATCGGGGATGAAGAAGGCTGAATCATTCCAGCCTCCAAGGAAGTTGAAATATGTCAAAATATTATCCATGGCCTCGCATTCCCGAACAGATGGAGTACAGATGACCTTTAGGGGGAAAAACTCTGGGGAACAAGTCAACAGTGCAGTCATAGTCTCTGTGAGGAGGAAGGGAGGTAGCGCTTGCCTTATTAAACACCTCCTTGAGATCATGGTAACTCTGGGGAACTCCATAAAAGTCTGGGTAATCTGGGTTACTAAGGTCAGACAAGGGCGCTGTGGCCCATGCTCTCAGAGGATGATAAAACCCCTTAAACGGACTTAATGGGCAGTGGTAGAGAGGCAAGAGAACACTCGGAGGGGAAACAATTTAGCTTACATTTCTCCCCCACCCCGTTTATCTTTACAGTGGACCAGTTAACTTGAGGGTTGTGCAACAGTAGCCAAGCATAACCTAGAATAAGGGATAGGTGGAGAGCTAAAAAGGTGGAAACTTAACTGCTCGGTGTGACCCTTATCCGTGATAAGCCCAAGAGGTTCAGTGCGGTGAGTCTCTGTGTAGTAATCGCCCATCCCCAAGGTGCTGGCTTCTAGGGGAAAACAGTTAAATTCTTGGCTAATTTCCAATCCATCTGAACCCGAGTCAATTAAGCACAGGGGAAACAATCTCAATTTCAAAGATAGGCATTTATAATTAGGAGAGATAGTATGGGCTCACCAGCACTTCCCCTCCTCACTGGTGAACCCAGTCTTTTTAACGTGCAGGCACTCAGGAAATGGCCGAGTTGAACACAGTAAAGGCACCGCTATCATTCCTCCAGAGTCAACCTCGTACAACCAAGCTCCATGGGCTCCTCAGAGCCGGTAGAAGGCAGAAGAGACACTGGAGATGGAGTTCATCGAGGAGAGGGGTGTCGTGGTGGAGGCCTGTTGTCGTGTGGAGGCCACCTTCAGGAGGAAGAAGGAAACAACTGTCAGGCTTTCACTCTTTCTCGTTCCCTTAGCCGATTGTCGATCTTAATGAATAGGGCGATGAAAGAGTCCAGGACAGTGGGATACTCCAGGAAAACCAACTGGTCCTTGATGTCATTGGCGAGCCCATTCTGGAAGGAAGCCAGCAGGGAAGAGATGTTCTAACCAGTGTCCACTGCCAGTGTGTGGAAATCTATGGCGTAGTCTGCTGTGAGACATCTACCTTGGCAGAGATTCATCAAAGCTTGAGCTGAGTCTGGACCAGGAGTTAAGTGGTCAAAAATTTTGGACAGAGTGGGAGTGAAAAGATAACAAGTGACAGATGGAAGAGTCTCGGGTCCATGCCTCTGCTCAGCCAGAGAGGTGAGAAATGACAAATGCTATCTTCGAGCAATCAGTTTGAAAAGCTGCAGGCTGCTGTTCAAAGTGTAGACTGCATTGTACCAGAAAGGTTCGGCAATTGTCTTTATCCCCTGAGAATCACTCCAGTCCAGAGGGAGAACGGCTGGGGGGTGGAAAACAGTCACTGGAGCAGGAGGAGGATGGCTACTAGCCGGCTGAGAAGCCACCGGCGGAGCAGGAGCTAGCACACCAAGCTAAACCATGAGTTGGTGCATCTGATCAGTAAGAGCACTCACTTGATTTTAGAGCAAAGTCAGGAGTCCCTCAAGATGAGTGTTGATTTCCTGGAGACCGAGAGACAAATGGAGCTCAGCTGATTCTCATGCTGTGAGAGAAGCACACCCTGAGAGTGGAGAGCGGCTTGTAATGAGGCAGAGTTGGCTGGGTCCCTGCTTGCCAGTTCGCGCTAGGTTCACAGAGAAACGCACAACCCAGAGACTGTTCAGTTAGGCAATTATCAGAATCTTTACTAGAAATCACAGGCTCCGAACACAGGTGGTTCAATCAAGCAAAGGCCAACAAATCAGGAACAAAACAGGAAATGATGAATAAAGGGAGTGAGAAACAAAAACGTAACCTAAACAGACAAGACATGACAATATCCTGGCCTACAAGTTTCTGACAAATCCACACAATCTGTTCTGCCTTATCAATAATTTCATCTTTCTTATCAAATTTCTTTGCCATTGCCCAAGTCATTGCACGGGCCAAATTGATTTCAAGATCTGTCTTTATCTCATCAATAACTGACTTCTCTGTCAATTTCACCACAGGTCTCACTTGACCTTCTGCCAAGCCATTCCCCAAAATCAATGAAATTTCATCTATTGGTAAACTCTCTCAAACCCCAATAGTAACAATCCCATTAATTATCTCCCGACTCAGCAATATGATATGCAAAGATACCAGCTTTATTTCACCTCCAAAACCTCAGATTAAATTTATTTCATCCAAGGTAGTCTCATCACCAAACTCCAAAACACTGTTCAACACAAGTGACTGGGCTGCCCTAATATCTCAAAGTATGTTCAATGGCACTTGTTGTGCCCCTTCATTGACCAAATATTTTGACAAAATATTTAAACTAATTCCCAATGTCGTCAGTAGATCTGAAACTTTCTTAGTTTCCAGGTCTCTCATCTTTTTGAATAACAGGCGCTGACATTTTTTCTTCAGCTTATAACAATTTTCCATGACCCAGTTTTCTACAATAATGACAAAGTGGACCTGAAGCTCTTCCATTTTCCTGCTTCCTTTCATCTTTAATTCTCACATTATTTCCTGACTTATTTAGTGAGATGATCCACAATAACCTTTTGAAAGGTTTTATTGTGTATAAAACTTATCTTGTGGGTCAGCGCATAGACCATCGGCTAACTTAACAGATTTTTGGCAAGTTCCTACTTCTTTTCAATCCAAGTATGATTTGACATTCATTAGAAGAACATCTTTTGATTTCTTCAACTAACATCAGTTCTCTTATTCTGTATTAACCATTCTTTATTTCTTTTGATGTGCACCATCGGTCAAAGCCCACAGCTTTATCATAGGCAAAACCCATACAAGATTGATTCATTGATCTCCATCAAATGGAGGAACTAACCTCACCTCTTTGCTGGAGATAAACCTCATTTGGACTAGAAGGTCGAATTCTGCTTCGTCTCTGCTCTGCCACGAACTCCCTGTCTCCCTTTTTCCTCTGCCTCATTCCACCTTTGCATCCTTTAACTCCATTCACCTTCTTTCCTCTTCCTCCTTTTTTTTTTAAACTCAAAATGTCTTTTCCTTTCTTTTTCCTCTGCCTCAATGTTTTAAAAAAATCAATCCTTTCCAACACCAGCTGCTCCTCATTCATAGAGCATCCTTTGCTCTGTATTCCACAAAATGGCTGATCACAAGAGCTGCTTCAAAAAGCTGGTTTCTCTTCAGCAGTTAGAATGGTTGGTTCTCCCCTGAAAAAAATTCACAATGTCTTTGCAAATGTATCAAATCTGGAACAGACCATGACAAGCCTTCCCTCTGATCTCCCAATATATCAAATTGTCATTGGGCTTTGACTTGTGATGGTGCTTATGTGAAATGTTAAATGTTAACTGTGACCATTCAGTTCCTCCTATCTATACTATCTCTTACAGTGATACTCTAATTTTACTAAAATGGGAGTTCATAATAGCTGTGATATGGATCCATTCCAGTTCGCCTATTGTAGCTGCAAGTCTATGGCAGATGCCGTCTCACTAGCTCCACACAAAGCTCTGGAACACCTGGACAGCAAAGATGCATATATCAGGATACTCTTTATAGATAACATCCCCTCAAAATTAATCAGCAAACTGCAAGACCTGGGATTAAACATCCCACTGCATAATTGAATCCTTGATTTCCTCACTTCCAGACCATAATCAGTGAAGATTAGTAAGAACATCTCCTCTGTAGGGGAAAAAAAGCTTTCAAAAGACATTCCAATCATGTAGCATGCAAAAGAGTGCAAAATGTTTTTTAATATTCTCCCAAAAATACTTGTATTCATCATTAGCCAAATATGGTTTATTAACTATATTGAATAAGTCACAGCGGTACACAGATCTCATGAGGGAATGAGCACATGATTCAAATAATATTTAAAGTCTTTCTGTTGCTGTGGTTTATTCCATATCACCTTCAATAATTCCAGATTAATTTAAAAGAATCACAAAAAGACAATTAAATATTTTGGCTCAGAGAGTTTACCCATAATCCAACCAACATGTTAATTCAAATGTTTCTTCACAGAAGATTATTAAATTCCAATGATTGTCTCACACACACACACACACACACACACACACACACACACACACACACACACACACACACACACACACACACACACACACACACACACACACACACACACACACACACACACACACACACACCATGTTGCGTTAGCCAGTCAGTTCCTCAATTAGAACCAGCTACATGTGATAAGCCTTGAAAAGCCACAAGCATTTCAATGAATACAACTGTGTCTGAGATATACAGCAGAACATTAATTTTCATTCCAGTTGAATTCTATTTTGGTTTGTTTCCCATGGCTAAGATTAAACACATAAATGCAGTTAGCCCTGCAGCAAGTATGAAGGAAATTATCCAACTCGCATGTGCCCATATCTAACATGAAGCCAATATTCTTTCATCTAGACAAATTTGGCTTAATGAAATTATACAAAAATCACTTCAACAATAGCTTGTTTCTAAAGGTAAGGTTATCTATTGTAAAAGGGATTAGCTGATTTTGTGTCAATAATAATTTTGGTATTTGGTAATTTGTTTTTTTTCTTTTCTAAGTAAATCTTCTTCCATATATTGAGTAAATGATGCAATACTGGTGAGGTTTTATATTGTACCAGCTTTTCATCCCACTTATAAAGTATATGTTCCGGTACCTTCTCCCTATTTTATCTAGCTCTATCTTAGTCCAATCTGGTTTTTCCCTTGTCTGATAAAAATCTGATAAATACCTTAATTGTGCGGCTCTATAATAATTTTTAAAGTTTGGTAACTGCAAACCACCTTGGTTGTACCATTCTGTTAATTCATCTAACGCTATCCTCGATTTCCCCCCACTTTCCATAAAAATTTCTTTATTATTTTCTTTAGTTCATTAAAGAATTTCTCTATTAAGGGAATTGGTAATGATTGAAATAAGTATTGTAATCTTGGAAAGACATTCATTTTAATGCTATTTACCCTCCCTATCAAAGTTAGCGGTAATTCTTTCCAATGTTCTAAGTCATCTTGTAATTTCTTCATTAATGGCTGATAATTTAATTTGTATAGATGGCCTAGATTATTATCTAGTTGTATACCTAGGTATCGGATTGCTTGTGTTTGCCATTTAAATGGTGATTCTTTTTTAAATTCTGTATAATCCGCATTACTCATTGGCATCGCTTCACTTTTATTTGCGTTGATCTTGTACCCCGATATTTCTCCATACTCCTTCAATTTCTTATGTAATTCTTTTATTGATATTTCTGGTTCTGTTAAGTATACTATGATGTCATCTGCAAATAAACTGATTTTATACTCCTTCTCCTTTACTTTTATCCCTTTTATTTTATTTTCTGGTCTTATCTTTCCTTTAGAGAAAAGGAATTAAAAGAATAGAAAATTTTTTTTGTGAAATAATTTATTAACATTTGAACAAATGAAGTACAAATATGGAATAACTCATGACAATGTTTGCATACCATCAACTGAAAGCCTACTTGAAGGATAGATTGGGAAACAGACTGAGATTACCAGCAGCTTTGAATATGTGATTACAGACACAATGATAATTAAAAGATTTATAACAAACATGTACATCAAGCTGCAAGAGAAGAAAAATGATGAAATAAGCTATAAACCAAAGTGGGAAAAAGATTTAAACATAAAGATAAAAAATGAAACATGGGAAAAGTTATGTCCTGGAACTATGAAGAATATAATAAACACAAGGTTATGCATGATACAGTATAATTGGTTACACAGGTCATATATCACGCCCCAAAAGTTTAAAAAGTGGGATCCAGCATTATCAGATAGATATTTTCACTGTAAGAAGGAAACGGGAACAACAGTACATGCAATTTGGGCACGTGAGAAAGTGTAAAAGTTTTGGGAAGATCTAAATCAGGTATTAAATAAAATCACAAAAAACAACATACCAAAAAATCCAGAGATCTTTCTTTTAAGTAATACAAGAAGTAAAGAATTAGGCCTCAAACTGGATGAAGCGCAAAAAAATGTATGATGTCAACTTGGAAATCAGAAGAGAGCCTGAGAGTACAGCAATAGTACATGGAAATGAATAAATGTATTCCATTGGAAAAAATAAGATATAATTTTAAAAAGTCACATTATTTGAACAAATTTGGGAACTGTACACGGAACATAACAGACAGGGCTTGCCTCGGACCTCCACCCCTCCTAAAATTATAAGACAACAAAATGACTTGATCCAGTGTGTAAAAGTAGATGACACATTTTTCTGGGTTATTTTCATTTTGTGATGACATTGTTTAAGGGTTTTATTGTATTGTGTAAGTTGAATGATTATTGGTCTTGGAGGGGGAGGGAAGGTAGGGGGGGGATGAGGTGAATGTTGCAGATGGGATTGACAATGACTGAGCTAGTGAGTGGGTAGGGTGGTTTGTGAGATGGTGCACACCCCCTGCCACCTCAACATGAGATGCTGCATACCTTCATGGAAACATATTCTTGATTTTTTTTTTTACAAATCCTTGACCACTATAATCTCTTCCTGTAACAGAGCTCAGTACAGAGAGCCTGCTTCAGGAATCTGATGTTGGGTATGTGATTATAGTTTGTTTGGGTACAGCAAGAACTGAAGTCCAAGACCCAATAGGGTTCCATAAAACTTGCGCTTTATTAGTCATGAAATGAGATAAACACTGGGGCAGTGACAGATTACACAGTTATTAAAACAACGGTTTAAACAAGTTAACAAGATGCAGCAGTGAAACACACACACACACACACAACACCCACAGAGTTAATTTGTACAGTACTACAACACTCGCAATTGGCTTGCACCCAATCTAGAAATCCCAACAGGGGGAAGGAGCTCAGTGGTATTAGAATGCACACAGGCACTCACTACAGCTCAGGAGTAATGACCCATGCGAAAGGTTCGGATTCCAAGTAAGGTTCCATACATCCAGCCTGGTTTAAGGGGAGAATACATAGCCTCTAATCCTTGGTTTGTGGAGGTCTGTGGTTGCTCTACCGGTGACTACCCGATTGACAGTGGCACCCTGGTCAGCGTGGATGATTTCTATCCCTTACCTATGTTCTCTTCCAAATTGCGTCAGCAACCCGGACTGAGTGCAAGAGTTGACCATGAGGCAGAGAGAGTGGAAAAGGGGGGTTGTGGTTTAAATAACCTGCTCTGAGGAACAGGGGCCCCCATTGTATGGGGCCTGGCCAATGCCAGTGCGTGCTCTGGCTGGTGGGCAGGCATGCACCAGGTTGGCCAGGTGCAGAGGCTGGGCAGTGCCAGACAGTTCTGTGTGGCTTCCGAATTCAGGCAAATTTTTGATACCAGCATAACAGGATATAAGCACCTGACCATGTAAGCAGCTGAGCCAACTGGTAGGGATGTAGGAGATGCTGACGTTGGTTCCATTATTCTTCCAATGAATTTGTAGAGACAATATTAGTGGCATATTTTTAAGTATCTTGAAATGGTGTAGCTTGTCCATGTCTTTGGAGTATAGAGGAGGACACAGAACATTGCTGCCTCATAGACCATGAGTTTAGTACCTGATCTGTGGACTTTATCTTCAAACATCCTTTTCTTCAATTGACCAAATGATCAGTCTGCGCTGGTGCATGTCTGCCTTGATCAACATGTGACTACTGAGATTTAGAAAGCAATCTACACTTTTCATTTGATTTGCGAGGGCATTGGGAGACAATGGTGACAGATTGATAGAGGACCCTGGTCTTGTGGGCATTGTTAAAGCTTACCTTCATGTAAACCTCAGTGAAGAGGTTGAAAAAATCTTGGAGAATGACCTCTGAGCATGTGGAAATCCAAGCTTCATCTGCATATTGTACCTTGACTATTTAGATTCAGGAGTGCAGTAACTATAGGCTGAACAGTTTTCTATTAATTCCCATTAACTCTAATCTCAAGGAAAGTTTGGTGGAGGTGAGACAAGACAGATTGAGGTAAGTTTGTGGGCAATAATTCAGCCTTGCTTAACACTTGTCTTCACTAAGGTAGTTTCCAATGTAAAAACAGAAATTGTTGGTAACACTGAGAAGGTCACATGTTATATGTGGAAAGAGAATTCAAGTTAAAACTTCAAGCTTGAGTCTCTTCATCAGAACCTAATTTGTTGTGGAGCAGTGTAGAGCTCGTCGAAAGAATCAAAGACATGTTGATCCAAACCAAGGCTTTTATTAACAAAAGACAGGAGCTCTTCACAGGTGGCCAACTAGTCCAGAATGATCCGACCTGGCGAGGGACACAACCCTTTAAGGCCCAGACAGTAGGCGTGGCTTAGCTCTCAGCCAATCGCTGTAAGCACAGTCTAGATACTGTAACTATATACACTATATACATTGGTGATAGATCTGTACTATCACATTCACCCCTTCTTGGAGAACTGACCCTGGAAAAAAAATCAGAAAAAACGAGGGAGAGAATGAAAGGAAGGGGTAGGTTAAGGACAGTAGTGGTCAAGGGGTCTGACTATCTGGCGTGACCGCCGTGGTGCCGGGATTGGGGTCGCTGGAGTGATGTCGCCAGCTGGCTCATCGGGTGTGACCGCTCCTTCGCTCAATTCCCCAGTCGTGTTGTCGGCAGGGTGGCCCGGGTCGTTGGGGTGCTGTTGGTCCTTCTGTTGTGGCACGGGGCCTGGGGAATAAAGAGGTCGGGAAGGTTGGGTTGGGGGGTTTGCTGGGTCTACCGCGTCCTGAGCTAGGTCCTGCACCGAAATAGTGTCCTCCCGCCCGTCTGGGAACTCAATGTAGGCGTAATGCGGGTTCGCGTGGAGTAGAGTCACTCGGTCAACCAAGGGGTCGTTCTTTGAGTGCCGGACATTGCGTCACAAAAGGACGGGGCCAGGGACGGTGAACCATGCCGGTTCAGTGGTTCCTGATTCGGATTTCCTCAGGAAAAGGAACATCCTTTCTTGGGGGGTGGCATTTGTTGCGGTACATAGGAGGGAGCGGATGGAGTGTAAGGCATTAGTGAGAACCTCCTGCCAGTGAGAGGTGGGGAGACCTTTAGACCGGAGAGCCAGTGGAACCGCTCTCCATATGGTGGCATTCTCCCTCTCGACCTGGCCGTTACCTCGTGGGTTATAGCTGGTGGTCCTGCTTGAAGCGATACCACACTCCAGAAGGTACTGTTGCAGCTCTGCGCTCATGAATGAGGACCCCCTATCATTGTAGATGGAATTGGGGTACCCAAAAATACTGTGAAGGGCCTGTATCACTGAGGTGGCAGTGGTGTCTGGGCAGGGCACTTCGAATGGGAAGCGGGAGTACTCGTCGATGGCCGTAAGGATGTAGTTATTACAGTTGGTCGATGGTAGGGGCCCCTTAAAGTCTACGCTAAGACGCTCGAAGGGGCGGGTGGCTTTGATAACGTGGGAGTTAACTGGACAGAAGAAGTGGGGCTTGCATTCAGCGCACACCGAACAGGCTCGGGTCATGGAGCGGATCTCCTCGACTGTGTAGGGTAGGTTGCGCGCCTTCACAAAGTGGGCAAACCTAGTGACCCCTGGATGACAGAGCGCCTCATGGAGTTTCTGTAGTCTGTCCATCTGTATGCTGGCACACGTCCCCCTGGAGAGCACGTCAGGCGGGTCATTGAGCTTACCAGGCCAGTACAGGATGCCATAGTTAAAGGGGGAGAGTTCGATTCTCCATCTGGCGATTTTGTCGTTTTTTATCTTACCACGCTGGGTGTTGCTGAACATGAAGGAGACTGCACGTTGATCAGTCAACAGTGTAAAGCGCCTCCCAGCGAGGTAATGTCTCCAACGACGCACCACTTCAACTATGGCCTGGGCCTCCTTCTCGATTGAGGAGTGTCTACTCTCTGGACCCTGGAGGGTTCTGGAGAAGAAGGCTACAGGCCGACCGGCCTGGTTCAAGGTGGCTGCCAGAGCGAAGTCGGATGCATCGCTCACGACTTGAAACGGGACAGACTCATCGATCTCGTGCAGCGTCGCAGCGGCGATGTCGGATTTGATTCGATCGAAAGCCGCTCTGCCTTCGGTCGAGAGGGGAAAGGAGGTGGTCTTGATAAGAGGACGCGCCTTGTCGGCGTAGTGTGGAACCCATTGGGCGTAATATGAGAAAAGGCCCAGGCAGCATTTGAGCGCTTTCTGGGTATGGGGGGAGGGGGGGTAAGTCCATTAGTGGACACATGCAGTCAGGATCTGGCATGACTATCCCGTTCTCCACCACGCAACCTAGAATCGCGAGTCGTGTGGTCCGGAAGACACACTTGTCCAAATTGTTAGTCAGGTTCAGCCGACAGGCAGTTTGAAGAAATTTGTCTAGGTTGGCATTGTGGTCCTGCGTGTCGTGGCCGCAGATGGTGATATTGTCCAGATACGGGAAGGTAGCGGTTAGCCCGTTCTGGTCCACCATCCAGTCCATTTCCCGCTGGAAGACCGCGACACCATTCGTGACCCCGAATGGTACCCTGAGAAATTGATACAGCCGCCCATTCGTTTCGAAGGCCGTGAATGGTCGGTCCTCACAGCGGATCGGGAGCTGGTGGTAGGCCGAACGTAGGTCAATGGTGGAGAATATGCGGTATTGGGCGATCTGGTTCACCACATCTGTGATGCGTGGCAGGGGGTACGCATCCAGGAGCGTGAAGCAGTTAATGGTCTGGCTCTCGAGGGACTAGAACTGGGTTCGATGATGCCCTCATCCAGCAATCTACGCACCTCACTCCTAATGAATTGCCTGTTTTCG
Source organism: Narcine bancroftii (assembly GCF_036971445.1). Taxonomy (NCBI): domain Eukaryota; kingdom Metazoa; phylum Chordata; class Chondrichthyes; order Torpediniformes; family Narcinidae; genus Narcine; species Narcine bancroftii. Next base: position 67,184,252 of record NC_091470.1, read on the forward strand.
TAACTATATTGCCGACTTTTGGTGGCCACAGGCTTCCAGTCAGGTATGAGATTTGCGAAGAGTGCTGACTGGGCAATCTGGAGTGTGGAAAGGCCGCAGGATTGGCCCCAGGGAACGGAGGCGGGTTGCTCGTGTGCTTCGGGGGTGGGGTGATGGCAGACCGAGAGGGGGGCGTGGGGTCCCCCAAAGTGTAGGGACACAGTTCAGAACTGACACTGAAAGTCTAATCCCAGCAACACTGGGGCGCACAATTGGGGAAGGATGAATAATTTGAAGTGGGTGACCGTTATGCCCTGTACTTCCAGCATGGCGATGCAATACCCCTTTATCCCGGTCGAGTGCGACCTCGTTGCTAATGAGATCCACTGGGTAGTGGGGATAATGTCAAGTCCCCAACGGAGGGCCATATCTGGCTGGATAAAACTGTCAGTTGACCCAGAGTCAAATAAGCAATTGGTGTAGTGTCCATGCACTTTAATCAGTTCCATTGCTTTAGTGAGGGGATGAGAGCATTGCTGGTTTAGTGTTATTGAAGGAGCCACTGATCCAGTTGACAGGGGAGTTCCGCGTGATGATGTCACGCAACGGGATGACGTCATAGACGTAGTCAGCGCTGGAGCAGCAGGTTGGAGGACCACCTGGAAGTGCTGTTGTGGAGGCGTCGGCGGATGTAAGGTAAGTAGTGGTGGTTGTAGTTGCTCGCGGTTGGCGGTGGGGAGGTCGTCGATCGCAGCGGTCGGGCCCCGGCGGTCGTCAGTGATGGACACTAGGGTGAATCCCTGGTTGGCCGTGGCGGGTCCCCAGTCGGTCGTGGTGGCTGCATCGGCGGTGGCGTAGGCAGCGGCAGACGGGGAGCGGGCAGCAGCAGCAGTAGCATTGGCCGCGGGGGTGGCTGTGGCGGCGCCAGCAGCAGCGGTTGTCACAGTCGGGACTGAGGCCGGGTCGAGTGTTCCGCACGGGGGCGAAAGGCGGGCCAACACCATGGTGGGCTGCCCCTTCCGGGTTCGGCGTCTCCGTGACGTCAGGCGTGGCCGTGCAGGGGAGCCCTCGCTCTCATTGGACGAGAGCTCTGGGGAAGAAGAGTTTGAATGGGATAGTGGCGATTGGGCTTCACACAAGGCACTGTGTTTGCTGGCAGCCATTTTAGACCTACAGACTGCAGCAAAGTGGCCTTTTTTAAGGCACTTCTAGCACCTGGCTTTTCTTGCTGGGCACTGGGACCTGCTGTGCTTGTCCCTCCCGCAGAAATAACATTTTGGGTTCGCAGGGGGCAGTGTAGCAGCAGCCGACAGGCCGTCAGTATCTCGGGGGGTGGTAGGGTAGAAGGGCACTCTACTCACATCAGAACGAGGGGTCCAGTCCCTAGAGAACTTGTTGGACTTTAAGGCTGCATCCTCCATTGTAATCGCAATCCGGGCCACGTCCTCTAGTTTTTCTACCCCTTGCTCGAGCAAGTGCAGCCTCACTTCGTTCGATCGGAGCCCGGCCACATAGGCATCCCGGACGAGATCATTTGTGATCTCGGCAGCAGTTTTGTCCACACAGTTACAGTCCTTGCCCAACGCCTTTACTACTTGTAAATATGTCCTGCTGGGCTCGCCGGGCTGTTGCTTCCTCAACGCAAGCACGAGCCGGGCATGAACTCTGTTCACCGGTTGATCATACAGTTCTTTCAGTACCTTTATGGCTGCTGTGTAAGTGGTCTCATCCTGGATGTTCTCGTAGACTCTCAAGGACACCATAAACAGCAATGCTGTTAGACGCTGGCTATCCTCCTCTACCTGAATGAATCTCAGGAAGTTTTCAAAGTTCAGCAGCAGAACTTAAAGGCTTTGAAGGCTGTAGCTGAGTGTGGATCGATGTCAAGTTTTTCTGGCCGAGTCAAACGCTCCATCCCTTTCAAAAAAAATTCTGTTTTCTTTTTGCTAATAAAATTGTAGAGCTCGTCGAAGGAATCAAAGACTTGTTGATCCAAACCAAGGCTTTTATTAGCAAAAGACAGGAGCTCTTTACAGGTGGCCGACCAGTCCGGAATGATCCGACCTGGCGAGGGACACAACCCTTTAAGGCCCAAACAGTAGGCGTGGCTAAGCTCTCAGCCAATCGCTGTAAGCACAGTCTAGATACTGTAACTATATACATTATATACATTGGTGATAGATCTGTACTATCACAAGCAGGTGTTAAATGGAGAAGAATTTCTGTCAGCTGTCAGATTTGATGAGTATATTCAACAGTCCTTTCCAGTCAATAAAGTCAAAGGCTTTACTGCAGAGTCTGTTCCTACTCCCTGTATTACTTTGGGAGTTATTGCAAGTCAAAGGCCTATGGGTAGCTTGCCAAGGGTCAAATGGCCTGTTTATGTATTTTAACTCCCTTGACATTTTCATTCATTTAAATTCAACAAATTTTGAATTCTTGTATCCATGGTAAGAATATACATGAACGTCAAAGACAAGGCAGTGGATTAGATCTGTCCATTGTTTCCACTTTCTTGCTTGCAGTTTAAGTCAGAGGCAATCAACCCATTTCATTGGTGATTAAGGCCATGCACCATACCTTTTCAAGAGGCATCCAACCACGAGAAACCTGAAATTGTTGTCCAATTTACACTCAATGAAAGTGAGTGCAATCAGTGCAAATGAGTTCAACAAAAAACCTAGTTAAATGTCTCCTTAACAATTAGTATTTCTAACTGTATGACCTCTGGTTTTTTTTAAATTTTTAGCATAAAATGAATGGCTCAGAATAGAATAAGTATTTATGTGGATGTATCTTCACATAAATTAAATACATATAAATCTTATTTTTATGTGGATCTCTCTCTCATTGTGACAAATGCAACAATAGAGATGCTTCAGTAATTCATATGCTTTGGACATGCCAAGTATTGACAAATATTGGATTGAAGGGTTTCAAACTTTCTCTGCACTTTTTAAAGTCAATTTTAAACCCAATCCCTTAACTGCTTTATTTGGTATCATTGGAGAGAGTGACGTAACATTAATGACATCTGAGCCACATGTATTAGCTTTTATTTCTCTTACAGCAAGGCGAGCTCAGATGGAGGGATGTTACCCCACCTCATCAAGCTCAATGGCTACGTGACATCATGTTATGTTTAAATTTAGAGAAAATTAGATGCTCAATTTCAGATTTGAATGTAAATTTTCAAACATTGTGGGGACCCTTTTTGAATTACCTTTATAATCTTTGATTTGGTATTAATGTAGTCTGATATTGACTGATAAAATTCTGCCTTTTTTGGCCTGCTTCATTCTTGGTAGTGGGTTCAGATTTTGCTTTTTTATAATAAAATAATATCAATACTATGATTTAAGTGTAATGTATCTTTTTGACTTTCACCATATATCCATAAGTTTGGATATATGTTGCTATCCATAAGTTTGCACTGAATGTTTGGAGGTGAAATTTCAATGTTAATAAAAATGTAAAAAAGAGCAATAGAATAAGGAGAATCAACTTGCACTTGTGCAAGATCTCAGATTATTAGATTACATCCAGAAGACTAAAAATATCTGTGTAAAAACATAGTGAAATGAGTGTTCCAGTGTGTGCATTTACAGTACACAACAGGAGAAAGCTGACGCTGTCTACCATTTATCTATTTTGGAACAATGATCACCACCCAGTTGGAAAAATAAAAACTGATCACTTCTCGGCCTTTTGGCTAAAATCAAGTGTCGAAAAATAATAACTGCTTCCTTAGTTCAGGGGCAATTAGGGAGAGATAAAGCTGGCATTGCTCCACAAAATCTGAAGCTTGGCAATGTATAAAGAGATAAAAAGTAAAAGGAACTAAAAAATTTTTATGATCGATAACACAGATTATTTTCTGAATTTCACAGTTTGGTCAACTTTCTCCAAATTGCCAGATTACATTCAGGTATGGTTAGCACAATGTAGTCACACCACCAGCAACCGGGGTCTAAATCCAGCACTGTCTGGAAAGAAATTTTCCCCATGTCTTTGTGGGTTTCCTGCAGGTGCTTTCCCATTCAAAAAAAATGTACCATATGTAATTGGGCAGCACGGACTCATGGGCTGAAATGGCCTATTAGCATGTTGTGTGCCTAATTTTTTTTTAAATGAAAGAAATCGGATTTTTATTTCATTGGTAATTTTAGCACAGTATTTTTGTGATTTCTCCAAGTGTTATAGATTTGCTGTTTGCTGTGAATGAATTGTTTTTGATTTGCTACTTTTTATAAATAATGAGCAATTAATTACTTTTAATCTGGTTATCACAAACTGCCAATTAATTTAGTTTCTCTTAAGTGTTGATTTTCAGTTATGGCTGGTAATTGAATTTTAAACTTGTTTCATCAAAATTATTTCATGATCTTTTTCTGCCCGATGGCAATTTATGTAATTAGATTCGATGATGTTGACCCATGCACGTGTTGTGATAATACATGATTTTCCTTTATGATCAAACTGTCTGTATCTAGAATTGCAATTTTATAACTTTTCTTAAAGTTTTCTTTTCTGCTGAAGAAATAACACCAAAAAAAATCAGGAAAAATGAATGACTAAACCCAACTTAGGAGAATCAATTTTAATTAAAATTGTATGTTACTGCATTGATGAATGTTTTTATTACATTGTCAAACTGAAAATAAGTGCAGCTATACTGAAAACTGACATGCATACAAATACATAGAATTGTGTGCTGCATTGAGAATTGGCTCAGTCATTTTGCCATATCATAGGCCACTGACCTTTATATCAACTGGCTCAGAAATACTATATTTTCTATGTTGCTATGGAAATGTGTTGGATTTCCACCAAATGAATAGTAATTCTTGTATTCCATTACCAAGCAGTGAGGACCAAGATTTATCAAGAGATGGCATTGTATTCTATTTGCAGATTATTTTCTGCCTCTTCACAACTATGAGAAACTCTTCCAAAATAACCCAGCACTGTGACACTCAAGTTTTTTAAGTCATAATTTTATGGGTTCCTGGATTTGGTGATTGATGAGCTGAACATTCAGTGGAGCTCAGGATGATGGAGGGATTAACTGCTTTACAAATCCAATTACAAAATAAAATGGAATTTTCCTTGCAGGGGATATTCAAACCAGAGGCCATGGTTTGAGATTGCAGGGGGAAAATTATGAGGGAAAATTTCTTCACGCAAAGGTGGTTGGGATGTGGAATAAGGTTCAGTAGAGGTGGTTGAAGCAAGGATGTTATTTACATTGAAGGAAAGACTGGATAATTACATGGAGGGGAGAGGATTGGAGGGGTATGGACCAGGTGCTGGTCAGTGGGACGAGGAGGGTGGGGATTTGTTCTGGCATGGACTCGTAGGGCCAAACTGGCCTGTTCTGTGCTGTATATGGTTATTGTCTAACTAATAATATCTCCCAATGCTCAAAGATGTAGAATAAACATCACAAATGCTGTGCACAATTTACGAGCATATTTGCAATAATTATACTAAAGATGCTTAAAACAAGAACCAAAGGAGACTCCAGTAACTACTTTATCACAGAAAGTTATCAATAAGATACTAAAAGCTAGATCACAATATTTGTTCATCATCAATTTAACTGGCATCTTTTTATGATGCCCAGGACATTATACTAAACTTAAAGATAGTGTGGCAATTCACTTACCAGCAAGCAAACCAGCTCCCAAAATGGTAGATGTGCTGTGGAAAATGCAGGAAATTAATTGGCATTCAACCCAGGTTTTTATCTGGGCTGATGACATCACTGACAATGTCACTTCCTGTCCATGTGACAGAACCAGTGATGTAAATAAGCCCAGCATGTGCAAGTCTGGAGGTCTTGCACTAGGCTCCACAGTGTATACATCAACTTGATTATGTGTACAATGTGTACACTGATGTCTATAGTAGCTTGGTATAGGATAGTTTGCTACATTGGTGACCCTCATGGTCCAAATGATATTTGGACCCCAACATGAAAAATTTTCTTTGAGGCAAGCTGTGGCTCTGAAACTGCCAATGTTTTGGACTTCACAACCATGAGTATTGTTTGACCAAGCAGAAGCCCAATTCCAGTTGAGACAGATAGCATCTGATTCCACGTGGTACTACTATGCAGTAAGTACCCCAGATCAAGAGATGGCATGCCAAATTTCTGATTTTTTTTTTTCTGTAGCAGCCTCTGGAGGAGGGCGATATATGGTGCTTGAGTCTGCTCATCCATAGCTTTGGCCTCTCATGATGTGAGCAAGTGGCCCGTTTACTTCACTTTGATGGCTTAGGAGACAGGGCCCCTTCTGTGCTCATGCATGAAATGGTGGCTCTAGTGGAAGGGTATAAGCCCTGCCTCCTGTTTGAGCAGGCTTTCTTGGAACAGGTGTCAGAAGATATCCACATGTTGCTGGCTGTTGAGGATTTCAGTGACCCATGGAGAGTCATGGCCCGTGCTGACATTCTATGGCAGGCTAAGGAAGAAAGTATAACAACTGCAGGACAAGTCACCACATCCTGCTCACAGGAGCATGCAACTCCAACATTAGACTGGCAGCAAGGTCGATCAAATCTATTGTCAGACTGCCAGTCAGTCAGGAGACAACAGGACAAAGATAACATCCACTGGTGTTTCTAGCATCAGTGATGGGGTGCAGAAGCTCGCCACTGCCAACCTCCCTGTGCATTTCAGGTAACACCGGGCCCAGCTGTTGCTGATGTGACTGCAACAGCTGGCCATCAAGACAGCCTTTTATACATCTCAGATGGACATTCCAGCTGGTGTTTCTTGGTGATTGCTTCCCCCTTCAGGGCGTGATACATGTAACAGAAAACCGGGCTATCACTGAAAACCACAGACTGCAGTACTATCGAGATATTTGGCTAGTGTAGGATCCCACTTCAGTTTGGCGATACTAAGTTCACGTAAACGTTCACATTGGCCGCGGTCATACAACTGCTACTGGGAGCTGATTTTCTCAGAGCACGTGGCCTGCTGGTTGATCTAGAGGGATGAAGGCTCGTTCATACCAATACTCTCCAAACCTTTTCACTAGGTGAGGCAAAGCTGTCTTCCCCGCATTTAGACTCTGTTACTCTTTCAGAGAATGAATTCGCCGATTGTTGGTGGAATTCCCTGCAATAATTACACTGCAATTCACCTCACCACATACTAACTGAAGGGCCACCGCTGCATGCCTGAGCTCGCAGGCTCCCTCCAGATAAACCGTCTGGCCAAAGAGGAGTTTGTAAAGATAGAGGACATGGGTATTGTACAATGTCTGATAGCTCGTGGGCCTCCCCGCTCCACATGGTACCCAAGGCCGCAGGCAAATGGCAACCCCTGTAGTGATTACTGCAGGTTGAGCAAGAATCGCTACCCTGTACTGCATTTACGTCACTTTGCGTCCAACCTGCAGGGAGCCTGCATCTTTTCCGAGGTGGACCTGGTCCGGGGGTATCATCAGATCTCGGTCCACCTGGATGACATTCTAAAAATGGTTGTTATTACACCCTTTGGGCTTTTTGAATTCAGAAGGATGACTTTTGGGCTCATGAATGCTGCACAGACTTTCCAACATTTAATAGACAGAGTAGGACGTGATCTCAACATTACCTTCTTATAACTAGACAACATACTTCTCACTAGCTGCAGTAATCAGGAACATCTGACCCACCTGCGCAAGCTTTTCACTCATTTTAATGAGTTTGAGCTGACCATAAACCCAGCCAAGTGTCAATTCAGGTTAACGACCATTGATTTTCCATACCACAGAATCGACAAACATGGAGCAAAGCCACTACCGGCAAAGGTAGGGGCGATCCAGGCATTCACTAATCCCAGCACAGTTAAAGGCCTCCAGGAGTTCATTGGAATGGTGAACTTTTATCACCAGTTTCTACCATCAGCAGCTCACATTATGTACCCACTCTTCGCCCTGGTGTCAGGCAAGGCAAGGGATGTCATTTGGGATGAAGAATGATCGGTAACATTCGAGAACACCAAGGAAGCACTGGCTAATGCTGCATTGCTGGTCCACCCAAGAACGATGTCCTGACAGCCCTGACAGTTCGGCAGTAGGAGGGGTGCTTGAACAGTCCATCGATGGGCACTGGAAACCACTGGCTTTCTTTAGCAAGCACCAGAACTCAAGTACAGTGCTTTTGATCGAGAATTGTTGGCACCATACCTAGCTATCAGACATTTCAGGTACTTTCTAGAAGGTAAGGATTTCACGGCTTTTACAGACCACAAGCTGCTTACGTTTGCCTTCACTAAGGTATCAGATCCATGGTTGGCTGGTCAACAGAGACATTTAATATATATTTCTAAGTTCACGATAGCCATCAAACACATCTCAGGAAAGGCCAGCATAGTGGCAGATGCCCTCTCTTGCCCGGCCATACAATCCATGCAGACCTTAGCCCAAGGGGTGGACTACGTTGCGGTCACGAAAATGCAACAGGCAGATTAAGAAATTCCACGTTACAGAACAGGAGACTCGAACCTGTAGCTGGAAGAAGTTCCAGTAGGTCCAGGGAACTCAAACTCCTGTCGTCCTCGTCCAATCATTCCAGTGCCCTGGAGGCAGCAGTTATTTGGCACAGTACATGGGTTGGCACATCCTTCATTCAGAATGATTGTCCAGATAGTAGCCATCAGATTTGTGTGGCATGGGCTTTGAAAACAGGTCATCAATTGGGTGAAGACATGCACTCGTTACTGGATATCCAAAGTCCAGGAACACGAAAGCCTCACTACAATCTTTTGAACCAACGTATCAGAGGTTTGACCACGTGCGTGTGGATATTTGTGGCCCCGTGCCAGTGTCACATGGTTCCCATTTACTTCTCACTATAGTAGATCAGGCCATTTGGTGGCCAGAGGCAATTCCACTGGATTTGGCACGGTACACGGGTTGGCACATCCATCATTCAGAATGAGGGCACTGTGTGTTGCCTCCCTTGAACCCTCTCTTGTTGGTGTCTCATCATTGATTAAATCTGAATCTGTGTTTAGCATCAAACTGTGAGTCAGACTCAAATAAAAATGAAATAAAAGCCATCAGATCAGCAGCAAATAAGGTCCTCCACAATGGCATTTTAAAAGGGCACATAATATTATCTGGAGCATTAACTGACCGTTCATTGTTCTCCAGAAATTCTAGACACCTGTTGAGTGCTTTCAGCATTTTTGTGTTTGCATTTCAGTTGATGAACGTATAAATCCTTTTGGAATATGCTTTTTAAAGCACAGAGCAAAGCAATTAATAGCAGCAACTGGAAAAGCTTTATTTCATTCAACATTTTCTGTAATTTGACTAAAACTTTATTGTTGAGGTTTAAAAGAGGAGTTGCGAGAAATTAGTGGCACCTCAATCTACACAGGTGAGGACAGCAAACGTCCTGGCATTTTATTCAGGACTAAAAAATGAAAGGTTTTTGAAGTACAGGTACATCCATTAATGGAGTAGATAAAAAGGAGAATAGGAAAGAACAAGCCACACAGAAAAGAGAAAAGAAATTACAAATGGAATGACTTGGATTTTTTTAAAAATGGATCATCTGAGTCAGGCAATAAAAATAGGCATTAAATAAATCAAATATTCATGAATTCCTGCAGCAACAAAACATGCCCTCAAGGAGAAATAGCAGAGAATGGAAGAAATTGGGAACACAGAAAGCCTGCAGGTGAGGTTCAACGGTAAAACAGAAATTGGGGAAAAAAATGTGCACCAGACCTTGCAGCTCATGTATCAAATGAGTATAACTGAGGGCTCCCTCAGTTTCTGCCACCTACAATTTAATCTGATCATCAAACACTGTAATCTTGCAGTCTGTTCGAGTCCAGTATTGTAAGGCCTATTCCCCTTCTCCCTCCTCATCCCTTTAACACAACTCCTCTCCCTCTGCCTCCTGAAGAGACCATCCATCTGAAAATCATTTATCCTTGACTCCACTGCACTACCCATTAATTTTTTCCCCATTAATTATTGGAGGTTCAACAATTATCCATTTATCACCATCCATACCATTTACAAGGATAATAAAATGTTACCTTTGTGGCGGCCCGCTGCTGCGGCGATCAAGCCGGTGCTCCGGGCGGTGAGTGCAACCAAAGGTCAGCAGCCTGCGCAGTGACACTCCCCCCAACAAGTGAACCGTGAGTGAATGGCAAGGGCAGCTTAAAGCCCAGTGATCCCAAAATGGTGCTGGCCTTGCTGCACAGCCAACAGACAGGAACGCCGCTTGGGAAAGAAGGGCATTGTTATGCAGGAGAGAACCTGCGCGCGGGAAACCTGTTTTTGTTATGCAGGTTGAAGCGTCAATAAAGGGAGGCAAAGGTGAAAACGGTGCGAGTATAAAAGTCAGGCTCCCCAATAAAACACAGAATTTAACCTAACTACACTTGTGAGTGTGTTGTTCTTTCGAGTAGTGCGCGGCTACAATTGGTAACCCCCAACGGTTTAAACGGCAAACTAAACACAACAATGGGCAAGCTGGCAGCAGTTCACGCAGTCGCTCTTAAGATGCCGACCATCTGGACAAATCGACCACGTGTGTAGAGGCACAGTTCCAGATCCAGCAGATCAAAGCAGAATCCACCCGGTACTACCACGTGGTGAGCGCCCTGGACTAGGAAACGGCAAGCTAGGCGGCCAACTTCATCATCTTCAAGGACTTGCTGATCGAGATCTTTGGGTTCTCATGGCATGAGAGAGGGGCACGCCTGCTCCACTTGGATGGGCTAGGGGATAGGCCCCCATCAGCTGGGCCTCTGGGAAAACACGAGCCCTGCATCATGTACAAGCAAGCATTCCTGGACCAACTGCCCAAGGATGTCCAACTGCTCTTGGCTGATACAGACTTCAGTGACCCCCAGAAATTCGCAGCATGGGCAGACATTCTGTGGAAACAGAAGAGAGATTGCTTGGTGTCCGTAAGGCTCATCACCCCACAGCCAGACCCGTTGAGAGAACAGCAGTCCCACAGAGGAGGCGAACCCAACAACCAGTGGTGTTTCTACAACCAGAGATGGAGCCAGGGCCAGCCGTCACTTATGGCCATGATGGCTGGCCATCTAGACAGCCACCTGTACATTTGGGACCGCTATACCAGGTAACGCTTACTTGTGGACACAGGAACAGAGATCAGCATCCTGCCCCCTTTTGGTCAGGACACCAGGAAGAGGCTTGGGACCCACGCTGAGGGCTGCCAACAACAGCACAATTTGGACCCACGGTACCTGCAAGGCCCAACTGCAGTTGGGAGGCAGCCTCTTCTCGTGGATGTTCACGCTGGCCGCCCTGGAACAGCTGCTCCTCGGGGTAGACTTCTTGCGCACCCACAGCCTGCTAGTTGATCTCAAGGGAAGGAGATTGGTCCCCACCAAGACATTTCAAAACTTCCCCCTCAAAGATGCCAGGCTCCCAGCACTTCATAGAGCAATTGAATAACGAGTATACCAGGGTCATGTCCGAGTTCCCAGCAGGGCTCACCCCGAAATTCACCACGGTGATGCCCCGACATGGAGTACAGCACCACATCATGACCCAGGGCCCATCTCCTGGCACATCCCAAGGCAGATGCTTCAATGGCCCTGATAGTGGATGCCTCAGGAATGGTGATTGGTGGAGTTCTGGAACAGCAGATTGAAGGAAGTTGGCGGTCACTGGCTTTCTCCAGCAAACATCTGCAGCCTCCAGAACTGAACTACAGCACTTTCAACAGAGAGCTACTAGTGCTGTACTTAGCCATCTGCCACTTCATGCACCTCCTAGATGGCAGGTCCTTCATGGCTTTCACAGATCATAAGCCCCTGACTTTTGCCTTGGCTAAGATCTGGTCAGCCTGCCAGCAATGACACCTGTCTTGCATCTTGGAATACACTATAGATGTAAGGCACATCTCCAGCAAGGACAACGTGGTGGTCGACGCACTGTCCAGGCAAAGTATCCATGCGCTATCAATGGGAGTGGACTTCGTGGCACTGGTGGAGACGCAGCAGAAAGATGAGGAGATGCCCCAATACAGGACTGTCATATCAGAACTGCAGCTCCAGAACATCCCAGTGGGCACAGGTAACACCACCCTCCTGTGCGACATGGCCACCGGTCAGGTCAGACTCGTCATCCCAGCGACTTGGAGATGGTAGGTTTCCAATTGCATCCACGGGATGGCTCACCCATGCATCAGGACCATGGTCCGGCTGGTGGCTAGAAAATATGTGTGGTATGGATTACAGAAACAGGTCAGTGGGTGGGCGGAGGCATGCACGCAGTTCCAAACAACCAAGGTACAGCAGCACACCAAGACCCCACCTCTGCACTTCAAGCCTGCGGAACGAAGGTTCAACCACAAACACGTGGACATAGTAATACCTTTGCCAATATGCCAGGGTCTCTGCTATGTGTTCACGATGGTCATCTGCTTCACCAGGTGGCCAGAAGCAGTCCTGCTGGTAGACACATCCATGACTGCATGTGCCAGGGCACTCATCTTGTCCTGGGTTACCATCCCACATCACGTCAAACAGAGTGGCCCAGTTCACCTCCAGTCTGTGGTCCAACATCGCCAGTCTGTGGGCTACCCAGCTGCATCACACAACAGCTCACCACCCACAGTCCAAAGGAATAGTGGAGGACTTCCACAGGCACTTCAAAACCCCGCTCATGACCAGACTCCATGAGCTACCATGGGCGGTATTAGGTATCCACATGGCACCCAAGGAGAGCCTCAACACCTCTTTGGCCGAGCTCATCTATGGAGGTCCACTGGTGGTCCTGGGAGAATTTGTACCATCCCCAGACAGATATCAGAACAACTCAGCAGTATTCCTCATCAGGCCAAGGGAAAGAGGCCAACCTGGCTCCGACTCCACCTCCAGGCACAGACATGCAAGGACCAACATACCCAGTGACCTACAGGACTGAGTGTATGTTTTCATTCGCAAGGGTCCATGCCGTCCACTGCTGCAGAGTCCCTACAGACAGACAGGCTGAAGCCAGTACACCTAGTCTCGGTGTGTCTGGTTGAGACACCAGCACCTCACAGGAGAGGCAGGCCACTAAAGCCTGCAAAGACTTTGCCTACGAGCACCAAGTACAACACCACTGGTTCTGGGGAGGGAGAGGTCATGTTGCAGCCCGCCGCTATGGCGATCAAGCTGGCACTACAGATAGCGAGCACAACCAAAAATCAACAGTCTGTGCACTGGCCCCAACAAGCAAACTGACAGGTGAATAGCAAGGGCAACTTAAAAAGTCAGCGACCCCAAAATGGTGTTGGCCTTGCTGTGGAGCTAACTGACAGGGACAGTGCATGGGGAAGAAGGGCATTGTTATGCAGGAAAGTACCCACGTGCAGCAAATCTGCTTTTGTTATGCGGGTCGTGGCATCAGTAAAGTGGGGCAACAGCAGGAACAGTGCAAGTTTAAAGTCGGGCCTGAGGCCCCCAATAAAACACAGAGCTTAACTTGACTACAGTATGTGTGTGTGTCTTTTTTCGAGTAGCACACGGCTACACCTTCATATCAGACAGAAATTCCTTCTGAGGAGTGGAAACTCTCAAGATGAGCAAACACTGTGCTGAAATGAAAATATGTAAAACCTACTTCTTAAAAGATTGATCAAGGGAGTTATAATTATTGTTTAATTAAATATTTGTGGACTGCAACCTAATATAGAAATAGTTTTATATATTGCCTCAAATTACAACAAAATATGGTTCTGTTTTCAATTTTATTTTAAATTTCAGCTCTATAGCATGAATTGAGACCTCTCTGTATAATCTCCATTTAATAGACACTGTTGACAAATCTGACTTCACAGTCAAATGGTTTGCATTAAGAATTGGACTTTTGTGGTAAAAATTTTGTGTGTCTCGAAGCTGCTGATTTGCCATGTCTTCTTTTATCCCATTACCTGAGTTGTGGTGCCAGATCCTTGGCAAAATGTTCAAATGAAATTGATGATCATGTCCCTGCAATGCACTTCCTTCAGCATGTTGCCATGGTGACACTTGCCCACTCCTACTTAGTATCCAAGAGAGAGCCATTTCAAAACAAAATTAAATAGATCCTCAGATCTGGAATGCCCAGACTGAAGGTTTGTAAAATTCTTCAAGTTACTCATGGATTAAAGGCTTGATTTACTTCATTAACTCCCATAGGTTCTGAATCCAAGGTGCCTATTGCTGGAAAAAAAATCTTTTTTTTAGTCTTCAACTCTTATTACACCATCTTTTGAAATAACTTTTTTAAACCTTTCCGAGAGCCAACCTTTCTAATTTCTTACTTCCAGACCTACATGCTGCTTATTGAAGAATCTGTTTCATGCTGATTACTTTCCAATAATAGGTGTTAGTCTAACTCACCTACAATTTCTTTTATCTGCTTTGAAGAAATCAGAGATTGTTGAATAAATTTTAAAACAAGGCATTAATGAATAGAAGAATAGGGAAATTTACAGTGAGTTAAGAATAAGCTTTACCATCAAGAATGTTCTCGTCTGGATTTGCAGTGAGTTCCCCAGCAGAACACCTCATAACTTGCAATTGATGTAGGGTCTTGCACAATTATTCATTCTAAAGATTCCTGATCCTTCCATTCTTGAGCAGTTTCGAGGGGAGCAATGAAATATAAATCATTTAGCTAAATGGGAAAATCTGTTGCAAATAGCTTTCAATGAAGATAAAATAAGAGGCTGAAAAAGGATACTATCTGGAGTCAAGATAAATCCAAAGAGGTTTTTTTTGGCGTGTTAGGGAGAAGTATGGGGATGGTTATTAAGGCCGATTAGAGTGAAGTTTTAAAGAATTGGAAGGGTGGGCAGAAACCAATATTTCTACTGATTGGGGATAGTACAAGAGAACAAAATCAAAACATTGGGACTAATTATTTAGGAGTGAAGTTGAGACACGTGCAAAAACTGGTAGATATTTGGAACCAGTAAAAGGTTGTCAGTACAAGATTAATTGTTGGCAGTAAATCAGAGATTGTTGAATAAATTTTAAAACAAGGCATTAATGAATAGAAGAATAGGGAAATTTACAGTGAGTTAAGAATAAGCTTTACCATCAAGAATGTTCTCGTCTGGATTTGCAGTGAGTTCCCCAGCAGAACACCTCATAACTTGCAATTGATAAACATGGAAGCAACATGATGCAGTCACCAATACATACACTCCAAATTTGAAACTTCAGATGAGTCCAAAGACATCTACATTTAAAAAAAAATTTAGATGTACAACATGGTAGCAGGCCATTTTGGTCCACGAGTCCATACCGCCCGATTTACACCCCATTAAACACCCCCGGAACATTTTGAATGGTGGGAGGAAACCCATGCAGGCACAGAGAGAACATACCAAGTTCTTACAGACAGCATGGTATTCGAACCCAGGTCCAGTCCTGATTGCTGGCGCTGTAAAGGCACTACGCTAACTTTCTTCTGAGACTTTCTTGAGTCTCTGAGCAGTGCAGATGTTCAACTCCTGGTAGACATTCCAAAAAGAGACAAATTAGTTGTCCTAGGCAACTTTAACACCAAAGTGAGAAGGAATTCAACCATCTGACAAAGTGTGATCAGCAAGGAAAGAATAGGAAGGACTCATTCCAATGGGATCCTTCTCTTGACAAAACATTTGAAGTAAGGCCTTGTCATGATGATCACTTCGGTTTGTCAGAGAGGCAAAGAAGTCATGCCAAAGCCACTGACTAAATAGTGGCACCTGCTAGATTATGTTATCTAAGCAAGAGATCTGTGCTATGAATTATGCCAACAGCTGTTGAACTGACCACTGCCTCATCAATTTTATTATTAATATCACCATGATCCCAAAACATTAGCATCATCAAGAAGATCCATTCAAATCTTACAAGGATCCAACAAAGGCAACTTTTCTCAGACAGTGCCTCACTGACAATTGCAGTGCCCCTAATTTATGGGCTGCCAAGAAGACTGCCACAATTGGCACCAATGAAGAGACTCATGACTTCTTTTCCAAGAAGAACCAAGATTAGTCAGAGTCATACAGCACAAGCAAATGTTCTATGGGCCAATGTCCTAACAGGCGAAGTCATCTACCCAAGCTAATCCATTTTCCTCTGTTATTTTGCCTCTGATCCCATTTAAACATTTCCTAGCTGCCTAATTGTACTGACATTTACCACTTCCTATGGCAGGTTATTCCATATAGCCACCACAGACTGTGTGAAAATATTGCCTTCAGATCCTTTTAAAATCTTTCACCTCTCACCTTAAAACAATGCCTTGTAGTTTCAGAGTCCCCTCCCATGAGACAAAGAGTATGACTCCTTATCTATGACCCTCAGTGTCTGAGGATACACTTGGTCAAGGCTCAGGTATTGACCAACCTTGATGTGCTTTCAGATTACTGGGAGTTTCTCTTTTGTAATGTAGACATCACCATGCATTTCCCTTCATTCCTTAGCTTCTATGACCCTGTCCATGATGAATACAGATGAGAAATATTAATTTAAAACCATGCCCATCTCCTAAGAATTCACATATTGATAACCATATTGATCTTTATGGGTCATTATTCCCTCCTTTTTGCACCAAATATACAGGTAGAATTTCTTACAATTCTCCTTTACTCTTTCTGCCAAAACTATCTCATTCCTCTTTTTGCCCTCCTGATTTTGCAATAATGTGTACTTCCACATCCAAGGTAGTTATTTGATCCCAGCAGTCTATCCCTGAAATATGTCTCCTTTTTCCTGACAAGGGCCTCAATAAGAGTAGCAAGCAAGGGTCACAAATCCTCCCATCCTTGCCCTCCCCTCTAAAGAGAATATGCTATCTCTGAACTCTCCTTATCTCTTTTTTAAAAACTTCCCACATGTCAGACACTCATTACCTTCAAACAGCCTTATCATCCTTTACAACTTCATGTCTTAAACTATCAAAGTTAGCCTTGTGGCAATTTAGGATTTTAACTTGTGGACCAGTCCGATCTTTTTCCATGATTATTTTAAAACAAATAGAGTTATGGTCACTGGTCACAATATACTCCCAACTGACACTTTAGTCACTTTCCCTGCCTCATTTTCCAATAGAGATCCAATGTTTCCCTCTCTCTAGAAGAACCATCCACATATCACTTGAGAAAACTTTCCAGGCATATTTAAACAAATTCTACGACATCCAAACTCTTAGCATAATGACAGACCCTGTCAATGTGACAGAAGTTGAAATTTCATCTGACTACAATTCTTAGTCTTAGACTACAAAACTGTTAGGAGAGGGACAAAAGAACGTAAGGTGCCAGAGAGGAGCCCTGTGAATGTAACCCTCAGCAATAAGTACGCCTCTTTGAGCACTGTTGAGGGGGACGTCAAGGTTGGGGGGAGCGACAGTGGCTGTGCCTCTGGCACGAGGTCGGCCCCTGTAGCTCAGAAAGGGAGGGAAAGGAAGAGGAGGGCAATTGTGGTAGGAGACTCCATAGTTAAGAGGTCAGATAGGGGATTCTACGGACGCAGCAAGGAGAACCGGATGGTGGTTTGCCTCCCTGGTGCCAGGGTCCGAGATGTGGCTGCTCGTGTCCCGGATATCCTAAAGTGGGAGGGACAGGAGCCAGAGGTCGTGGTACATGTAGGTACCAATGACATAGGGAGAAATAGAGAGGAGGTCCTAAAAAGTGAGTACAGGCAGTTAGGTAGGGAGTTAAAAAGAAGGACCGCAAAGGGGGTAATCTCTGGATTACTCCCTGTGCCACGTGACAGTGTGAATAGAAATAGAATGAGGTGGAGGATTAACACGTGGCTGAAGGGGTGGAGTAAGGGGCATGGTTTTAAGTTTCTGGATAACTGGGACCTTTTTTGGGGGAGATGTGACCTGTACAGTAAGGACGGGTTACACTTAAATCCCAGGGGGACCAGAATCCTGGCAGAGGTATTTGCTAGGGCTACTCAGGATCCTTTAAACTAGAATGGTTGGGGGGAGGGAACAAAATAATACAGAGCAGTAAGGAGAAGGTTAGAATGCAAACAAAGAAAGTTTGTAGAAAGTATTTGAATATGGATGGGCAGGTGATAGAGAAGGGAAATGCTCTGGAAGAAGATGAAGGGCAATTGGCAGGAAAAGTAAATAATGTTGTTATTAAAGATGAGGGAAAACAGGGATTAAAAATTGGGAAATCTCTGAAATTCATATATTTTAATGCCAGGAGTATTGTAAAAAAGGTGGATGAGCTGAAGGTGTGGATTGATACTTGGAAGTATGATGTGGTAGCGATTAGTGAGACATGGTTGCAGGAGGGATGTGATTGGCAGCTGAATATCCCTGGGTTTCGTTGTTTTAGGTGTGATAGAGTCGGAGGGGCAAGAGGAGGTGGGGTTGCATTGCTTGTCAGGGAAAATATTACAGCGGTGCCTAGGAAGGATAGATTAGAGGGCACATCCACGGAGGCTATTTGGGTGGAACTGAGGAGTAGGAAAGGAGAGGTTATACTTGTAGGGGTGTATTATAGACCACCCGGAGGGGACCGAGACCTAGAGGAGCAAATCTGTAGGGAGATGGTAGATATTTGTGATAAGCACAGGGTTGTAATTATGGGAGATTTTAATTTTCCACATATAGATTGGGAAACACATTCTGTGAAAGGACTGGATGGGTTAGAGTTTGTGAAATGTGTGCAAGATAGTTTTTTACAACAATATGTAGAGGTGCCGACCAGAGAAGGAGCAGTGTTAGATCTACTGTTGGCAAATGGGATGGGTCAAGTGACGGAGGTTAGTGTTGGCGAGCACTTCGGGTCCAGTGATCATAATGCCATCAGCTTCAATGTCATTATGGAAAGAGAGAAGTCAGGGCCAAGGGTTGAGGTTTTTGATTGGGGAAAAGCTAGATTTGAGGAGATGCGAAATGTGGATTGGGACAATTTGTTTTATGGGCAGGATGTAGTAGAGAGATGGAAGTCTTTTAAAGATCAGATTTTGAGAGTGCAAAAGCTTTATGTTCCTGTTAGGTTAAAAGGAGGGGCAAAAGGTTTGAGAGAGCCGTGGTTTTCAAGGAATATTGGAAACTTGGTTCAAAGAAAAAGGGAGGCATACATTAAATATAAGAAGCATGGAGTTAAGGGGATGTTTGAAAGATACATTGAATGTAAGAGGAATCTTAAGAGAGGAATTAGGAAAGCTAAAAGAAGGTACGAGGAAACTATGGCAAGCAGGGTGAAAACTAATCCAAAAGAGTTCTACAAATATGTTAATGGTAAAAGGAAAGCTAGAGACAAAATTGGTCCCTTAGAGAATCAGAGCGGAAAACTGTGTGTGGAGCCTAGAGAAATGGGGGAGATATTGAACAGTTTCTTTTCTTCGGTATTCACTAAGGAGAAGGATATTGGGAGATGTGAGATAAAAAAAAAAGCAAATTGGGTAAATATGGGGAATATAGAGATTACAAAAGATGTAGTTTTAGGGCTTTTGAAGAATATAAAGGTGGATAAGTCTCCGGGACCAGACGGGATCTTCCCCAGGACATTGAGAGAAGTGAAGGAGGAAATAGCAGAGGCTCTGGCGGTAATTTTCCAAATGTCATTAGATATGGGGATAGTGCCGGAGGATTGGCGCATTGCGCATGTGGTTCCGTTATTTAAAAAGGGTTCAAGGAGGAAGCCTGGCAAATATCGGCCTGTAAGTTTGACGTCTGTGGTAGGTAAATTAATGGAGAAAATTCTTAGAGATAGTACTTATAAACATCTGGATAGACAGGGTCTGATCAGAAGCACTCAACATGGATTTGTGGGAGGAAGGTCATGTTTGACCAATCTGATTGAATTTTTTGAAGAGGTGACTAGGAATGTGGATGAGGGTAGCGCAGTGGATGTTGTCTATATGGACTTCAGTAAGGCCTTCGATAAGGTACCACATGGAAGGTTAGTTAAGAAGGTGCGGTCTTTAGGTATAAATTTTGAGATAGTCAAATGGATTGAACATTGGCTGAAAGGGAGAGGCCAGAGAGTGGTAGTGGATAATTGTCTGTCAGGTTGGAGGCCGGTGACCAGTGGTGTGCCTCAAGGATCTGTATTGGGCCCATTGTTGTTCGTTATATACATTAATGATCTAGATGATGGGGTGGTAAATTGGATTAGTAAATATGCAGACGATACTAAGATAGGTGGAATAGTGGATAATGAAGAAGGTTTTCAAGGATTGCAGAGGGATTTGAGCTGCTTAGAAAAGTGGGCTGAAAAATGGCAGATGGAATTTAATGCTGATAAGTGTGAGGTGCTTCATTTTGGTAAGAAGAATCAGAATAGGACATACGTGGTAAATGGGAGAGCATTGATGAATACAGAAGAGCAGAAAGATTTAGGAGTAACGGTACATCGTTCCCTGAAGGTAGAAACTCACGTGAATAGGGTGGTGAAGAAGGCTTTTAGTATGCTGGCCTTTATCAATCATTGCATGGAATATAGGAGTTGGGAGGTGATGTTGAGACTGTATAAGACGTTGGTGCGGCCTAATTTGGAGTTCTGTGTGCAGTTCTGGTCGCCTAATTATAGGAAGGATGTAAACAGAGTGGAGAGAGTGCAGAGAAGTTTTACCAGAATGTTACCTGGGTTTAAGCATCTAGAGTATAGGGAGAGATTGGACAGATTAGGTCTTTATTCTTTGGAGCGTAGAAGGTTGAGAGGGGATTTGATAGAAGTATTTAAGATTATGAAAGGGATAGACAGAGTGGATGTGGATAGACTATTTCCGTTAAGAGGAGGAAAGATTAAAACAAGAGGACATGAGTTAAGAATTAAGGGGCAGAGGTTTAGAGGTAACATGAGGGCGAACTTCTTTACTCAGAGAGTGGTAGACGTGTGGAATGAGCTTCCGGGAGAAATAGTGGCGGCGGAGTCAATTGTATTATTTAAGAAAAGGTTGGACAGGTATATGGATGAGAAGAAGATGGAGGGTTATGGGCATTGTGCAGGGAGGTGGGACTAGAGAGGGGTGTTTGGTTCGGTGCGGACTAGAAGGGCCTAATGGCCTGTTTCCCTGCTGTAAATTGTTATGTTATGTTATAATTCTTGGCTATTTAATATAGTAGCACTTTCTGTAGATGGATTATTCTTTCCAACATGAAGAATGTCCTGATTTTCTAAAAACACTTTTACTATTTGGAACATTTGATGCTCTGCATTCACTATTTAATTTAAATCATTTGCCTGAATTTATCATTTTCAAAGGAATTCTTCATTGCATTTTTGGAGATTTTTTTGCACTTGTGTTTTATCTTTTGTTCTGTCTACAATCTCTTCAATTTAAACAGAGCAGCAAACAAATCTGAATCAGGAGTATGCCAGTTTGCCTTTCAAGCCTCTCCACTAATAAAAATCGCAATTTTGGGGGGCTTGGCCATGCCAAGAAGCTAGACAGACATGTCTTGGATGAGCCCTCCTTGAAGACGGTTTAAAAGTTTAAAATTAAGAACTTTTTCACTGTGACTGAACAAAATGATCACTAAGAAGCCAAGACAGCAAAAAGCAAATTTGGAAGAAACACCGACTCAGCCAGGAACGTCAAGTGAAAGCCCGAAAGTGAAAGCCTGCGACTGAGGGTCAAAGCAACATATGGCAAGTGATGTTTTATCAAGACTAAGGAAGAAATGGAGAAATGGAAGAATTTTTAAGAAGATTATGAACCATCTTGTATTTATTGTTAAATGTTATGGAAATTTTCATGGCAAGCTCAAGAAAGAGCGAGAACTTGTTTAAAAATAGTAGCAGGGTGGGATCTCCAGAATAAGGTGCCAGGGGAGGAGCAGTTTTGAAAGATGCCTCTAAAAGGAAGGGTTCGTCTTTCTTGGAAGATTCCATGGACTTTTCTGCAAGCTTTTGGGATTTCTTGTTTACATCATTATCGGAGCAGGGGCACAATATGTTTTTTAAAGGGGAAATATACCTGTATTATTTGAATAATCAAAAATGTTTTATTGCTAAACAATAATTATTTAAAAATTGGTATGGATAGAACCATATAACCATATAAGAACTACAGTTGGAAACAGGTCATCTCAGCTCCTCTAGTCCCACCTACCTGCTCCCTGTCCATTAAAGTTTATTAGTTTGAATATTAACGGGCTAAACAGGCCGGTGAAAAAGAGAAAGGTCTTTGCACACTTAAAAAAATTAAGAGCCGATGTAGTTTTCCTGCAGGAAACACACCTTTCTTAATTGGAACATGCTAAATTAAAAAGAGGATGGGTGGGGCAAGTAATATCATCATCTTTTGGTTCAAAGGTGAGAGGAGTAGCAATTTTAATTAATAAAAATATACCAGTAATAGTAGAAGATATACTGATTGACTAAGCCAGAAGGCTTGTAATGGTACATTGTAAAATTTATGCAGAATCCTGGATGTTTATGAATATTTATGCTCCAAACGATGACAATGAAGCCTTTATGAAGGATATCTTTTTAAAAGCAGCAGAAGGTATCGGTCGGGGGTGGGGGGGGGGTGTGGTTTAATTTCTGTCTAGATTCGATATTGGATAAATCAGTGAGAACAGTAATGAGGGCAAAGGCTGCAAAAGTGACTATCATTTATGAAAGATTTAAATCTGATTGATATCTGGAGGCAGCTCAACCCCACAGAGAGAGACAATTCATTCTACACAATGGTCCATGATTCACATACAAGGATTGATTTATTTTTAATGTCTGCACAGTTAAAAAGCATTGTGGTAAAAATGGAATACTTAGCGGGACTATTGTCACACCACTCACCATTAACCTTAACTATTGCAATAGTGGAAAAACAAAAAAATGTGTACAGATGGTGCCTTAATGCCACATTGTTGTAAAAGACAGACTTCAGTGAGTTTATTAGGAGACAGATAGAACTATTTTGTGAGACAATTCTCCCTTCCACCAATAACAGCTTTTTGATACGGGAGTTGCTGAAATCTTATTTGAGGGGGAAAATTATTTCTTATACAAAATATCTTAAGAGAGAACATAATGTAGAATTGGATTGTTTGGAGAAAGAGATAACAGAACTGGAGAAAGATTATCAGAGAATGGATTAACTAGAAAAATATAGACACTTAGAGAATAAAAACTGAGATATAACACATTACAAATGCATAAAATGGACAAAAAATTATTTTAAAAACTATGCAAAAATATTATGAATTAGGAGAATGAGACACAAGCCCTTATTCTGGAGAGTGAAGTCAGAGGAGTCATCAAGGATGATAAATGCAATTAAAACAGAAGCCAATATTTTAACATATAACCAAAAAGAGATTAATGATATTTTTAAACAATTCTATACAAAACTATATATCAGAATTATTAGGAGATGGTAATGAGATGGACGAGCTCCTAACAAACATTGAGCTTCCAAATTTAGAGGTGAGAGAACAGACAGAGTTAGATGCCCCTTTCACAAGAGAAGAAATTGAAAAGGCTTTGAACCCTCTGCAGGCTAATGTCTCCAGGGGAGGATGGGTTCCTGCTGAAGTTTGATAGTCATTTTAAAGATTTGTTGATACCTCTTATAAAGGAAGTGCTAGTCTGGGCAGTGGAGACACAGACTCTCCCGGATTCTTTTTCAACAGCTTCTATTACAGTGTTGGCAAAAAAACAGGAAACCATTAAAAACCTCATTATATAGACCTATCTTGCTCTTGAATGCTGATTATAAGATATTGGTGAAGGCATTAGCTAATAGACTGGGACAATATTTACCTAAATTGATACATACAGATCAGGTAGGATTTGTTAAAGGAAGACACTCTTCAATTGGACTGGGTAGGCTATTCAATATAATACGTATGGCTAAATCAAAATTGAATTCCAGTATCACACTCTCCTTTGATGCAGAAAGGGCATTCAACCGCTTAGAATGGCCTTCTTATTTAAAATGTTGGAGAAATTTGGAATAGATAGAATATTTATAAATTGGTTAAAAACTATTTATCGTAAACCACAAGACAAAATTATAACTAATAGTCAATTGTCAGCAGTTTTCCCTCAGAGTAGATCGAGTAGACAGGGGTGTCCTCTGTCCCCAGCACTTTTCATTCTTGCAATTGAGCCACTGGCAGAGATTATAAGGAGAAATCCAGATATTAAAGGCTTCAAGGTTCAACAAGAAGAACATAAAATCAGCCTATTTGCTGATGATGTGCTATTATATCTGATCTGGCTGAGTCTCAGGTTATAAAATTAATATAGATAAAAGTGAGATAATGCCACTGACGAATTTTGATTATGAAAGATATCAAAAAAGGAAGTTGATTTAAATGGAATGTGAATGGAATTAAAACTTAGGAATCATGATTGATAATAACCTACAAAATTTGTACAAATTATACTCCCCTGTTGGGGAAGATAGAGAAGGATTTGCAGAAATGGAAAGATTTGCTGATTACTTTGATTGGAAGAGTTAACTGTGTCAAAATGAAAGTGATGCCAAGATTACAATATCTTTTTCAATCAATACCTATTTCTTTGATGAAAATGTCTTTAAATTATTACATAATTGTATTAGGCAATTCCTATGGAATAAATATTGCCAAGAGTTTTGCTAGAAAAATTAATGTTTGGGATTATAAAATAGGATTTAGGCTATCGAATTTTAGGAAGCATTATTTATCAGCACAAGCCAGATTTCTTTCATCTTTCTTTGAGTAAGACAGC
The DNA here is from genome assembly GCF_036971445.1 of Narcine bancroftii. NCBI lineage: Eukaryota > Metazoa > Chordata > Chondrichthyes > Torpediniformes > Narcinidae > Narcine > Narcine bancroftii. The sequence continues at coordinate 67,208,888 of NC_091470.1, forward strand.
CCCCCCTCCTTTTTCTTGGATTTGAATAGGATTATACTCAATGAAAGAAGGGGCAGCAATGGATTTTATCTACAAGTGGATTGTTGTCAATTACAAAAAATACATAATCCTATATTAATACATATGATTAGAGTATGGCAAGAAATCAATGAATGTATTGGATAAAAAGCAGGGATATCATTAAGAGGACCATTATGTAAGAATGTGTTGTTACCTATGAATATAGGTACTAGAATATTAAACTCCTGGTATGACAAAGATACATTGAAGACTGCTATGCAGAGGGGAATCTTGATCAATTAAAACAAAAGCTAATGGTACTTTCTTCTGTTTTCTCCAGCTAAGATCATTCTTGAGAAAAAGATGGGGACCAAAGTTGATCCCTCCTGAAATTAGTGAAATGAAGTGAATAGTTTGCTGGGGAACACACCCAAATTTATAACAAAACCAGTCTAAGAGAGAGATGGGAGTTGGACTTGGGTGTTTTAATATCACAAAGGTGTTGGTCTGATTGGATAGAATGATATCAATTATAAATGCAAGATATGGATTGGTTCAGTATAACTTGCTAAACCAATTATATCTTATGCCACAGAAACTACATAGGTCAAAATCTGAAATATCGGAGATGTGTTTTAGATGTGGGATTGAAACAGAAATGTTTTTACATGCTACATGTGTCAAGGTGAGGCCTTTTTGGCAGGATATTGTGAAAATGTTAACAAGGATAACAGGGGTGACCTTCAAAGATGGCCCAGATCTTTATCTTTTGGGTAATTTTACTGAAATAAGTAAAAAGTTAACTAAATTCCAAATTTCTTTTGTTAAAGTAGCTTTAGCAATGGCAAAGAAATGTATTGCAATTAGCTGGAAGTCGGACTCTCCCTTATTCATGGCGCAATGGACTGCAGAGATGAATAGTTGAAGAAAATTGAATCTAAAAAATTAGTATGGCACTTTTGTCAAGATATGGCAGTCATATTTGGACCATCTAGGGACCCAATTATAATAATGATAATAATAACAGATGCTGTTACAATATAAACAGATGCAACTTCCCTGAATATATTTTTCTATGGATAGTATAAATATGAGCTCTGATGGCGTGTGGATTTATATATGGGGGGGTGGGGGGAAATGTTATTTCTTTGTTTATTTTGTATGGAAAAAGTTTAATATATTGCGATATTGAAGATTTTACTATGTATGTATATTTAAAAAATTAATTTTTAAAAAATTTCACTTTTCATAAGTTTCTGATCTTTTTCTGGTTTCCTTGTTTCTCCCACTTTTCCAAAATGTGCAAATCTGCCCAGTTTGCAGTGTGTTTCTGAAACCAAAGTCATAATCCTACACATATTCATACCTTAAAATATGGATTGCAGAAGTCTGTCAAGTTCCTGCTGGCATTTTTTTGTAATACTATTTTCCATTTATACTGCCAAATGTCTTTTACTTTCTGTGGAGATTTTACATGTCATGGGGTTGGCTTATAGGCAGCCCAATAGTCAGTAAGAATTGGAGGAGAAAATCTGTAGAGAGATAGCAGACAGCTGCAGGAAACATAAGGTTGTGATAGTAGGAGATTTTAACTTTCCAGATATAGACCAGGACGCCCATACTGTAAAAGGGCTGGATGGCTTGTAAATGTGTTCAGTAAACATTTCTAAATCAATATATAGAGAGAGTGCAATACTGGATCTTCCCATTCGGGAATGAGACAGAACAAGTGACAGAGTATGTACAGGGGAACATTTTGGGTCCACCAATCATAATGCCATTAGTTTCAAGTTAATTATGGATTAAGATTCTAAACTGGAGAAAGGCCCATTTTGAGGAAATGAGAAAGGATCTAGGAAACGTGGATTGGGTTGTTGTTTCTGGCAAGGATGTGTTCAGTAAGTGGAATGCCTTCAAAGGTGAAATTTTGAGAGTACAGAGTTTGTATGTTCCTGTCAAGATTGAAGGCAAAGTTAACAGACGTAGACAACCTTGGTTTTTGAAGGATATTGGGGGATCTAGTTAAGAAGAAAAGAGAGGTGCATAGCAGATACAGGCAACAAGAAACAAATTAGGTACTTGTGGAGTATTAAAAAATGCAACAGAAAACAGGAAGGTTAAAAGAAGATACAAGGTTGTTTTGGCAGACAATGTGAAGGAAAATCCTAAAGGTTTCTACAAGTATATTAAGAGCAAAAAGATACTAAGGGACCAAATTGGTCCCCTTGAAGATCAGAGTGGTTGGCTTTGTATGGTGATAGAAGAGATGGGAGAAATTCTTTATTTTTTTTTGCATCAGGTTTTACTCAGAAAACTGGCACAGAGTCTAGAGAAGTAAGGAAAACAAGCAGTGCGATCGTGGAACCTATATATATTAAAGAGGAGGAGGTGCTTGTTATCTTGAAACAAATAAGTTTGGTAGATGATACAAAGATTGGAGGCATTGTAGACAGTGAGGAAGGCTTTAAAACCTTACAGGAAGATCTTGACTAGCTGGGAAAATGGGCTGAGAAATGACAGATGAAATTTATTGGTGACAAGTGTGAGGCGTTTCATCTTGGACGGATAAACCAAGGAAGGACATACACAGGAAATAGTAGATCTTTGTGCTAGAGCAGAGGGATCTGGGAATACAGAAACATAATTCCCTGAAAGTGGTGTCACAAAGAAGTACTGAGCATAGAAGTTGGGATGTTATGGTAAAGTTGAATAAATCATTGGTAAGGCCAAATTTGGAGTATTGTGAGCAGTTTTGGTCACCTAATGATAGGAAAGATATCAATAAGATAGAAAGAGTACAGAGAAGATTTACTAGGATGTTGTCCAGACTTCAGGAACTGAGTTACATAGAAAGGTTAAATATTTTAGGACTTTATTCCCTGGAGAATGAGGGGAGATTTTAAAGAGGTATACAAAATTTTGAGGGGTATGGATAGAGTAAATAGAAACAAGCTTTTTCCACAGGTTAGGTGAGATACAAATGAGAGGCCATGGGCTAAGGGTGAAAGAGGAAAAGTTTAAAAGGAACTTCTTCACACAGAGTGGGTGTGTGGAATAAGCTGCCAGCTGAAGTGGTGAATACAGGCTCAAATTTCATATTTAAGAACATTGAGGACAGGTACATGGATGAGTGGGACATGGAGGACTATGGACTGGGTGCAGGTCAGTGGAACTAGGCAGAATAATAGTTCAGCACAAAGTAGAAGGGCCTATTTTCTGTGCTGTAGTGTTCTATGGTTCTATGTCATTGAATAATCTATCAATCTTCTACAGTCGTACTGTGGAAAGAACACTGACTGGTTGCATCACAACCTGGTTTGTTAATTTAAGTGCCCAGGAATGCACAAGGTAGCAAACACAGCCAAGTCCATCACAGGCACAGACATCCTATCAATGACTTAAGAAGGCAACCAACATCACAAAGGACTCCCATCATCCACGTCACAACCTCTTGTTGCTGCTACTTCAGGAAGTCTATAGTCCACCACCTCAAGGTTCAGGAACAGTTTTTTCCCCCCAATGGCTATTAAGCTCTTAAAACTCCATTTACTACCCTAATCATAATCTACTCCAGCACCAGAAAAAGTCCCGTCTGCACAATTGGAATACCACTTTTTTGCACAACTATAATTGAGAATATTTATTGTTTATTTTTATTACATTTTATCTCCTTCCATAGGATAATTTAATGTATACAATTCAAGGGTTTTTTTTACAAAATACTTGTTTGATTGCAGCAAGTAAGAATTTGGGGTATTTGTACATTGTATGCATGTGCAGGACAATAACTCATTACCATTATCTATTATATTCCTATGAAAGGAGAAAGCTATGTTTTAAAAATACTTATTTAACATTGGTAACCAATCATTACCATATGAATTCCGCAATGTTGCTGATGAGGAAGGTTTATTTTAAATTATTAAATCTGTTTATTTGCAGATTTAATGATGGCAGATTGTGCAGGTGGATTTCTCTCATCTCAGACGGCTGGTTGGTTACTGAAATTGCTTAAATTTCACACCTCCATTATAATGGTAGTTTGAATTGTTTCAAACCTCAGCAGCAGGTAAGAGTCAATGAATTGAGAGGGATTCTTTAGGTAAGTATTTTGTATTGAACAGCTTATGGACAAAGAGATGCAGGTGAGTTTTTCCCAACCTAACATGACCAACTAGCATGAATTATGGCCTCTGAGGTGATTGGCAGACACATAACCATCTTGCAATATTCAACATCTTTAACTTTCCTAATGTCTAATTTGCAAGTCTCTCAGCTATATGCTCCTTGTGATATCTAACCAACTCCAACTGCACAATCACCATTATCTCATCCCGTACTTTCTCTTGACTTAGATTTGTCTGACTTTTTCCCTACACAGTAGTCAATCTGTTTGGCAGAAGAGGCATTGGGTGGAAGACTGTTCAAATAAAAAGAAAGTCCAATTCATTTCTTTGTAGGAAACTGATACTCTATCCAAAGATCTGTATTTTCACCACCAACTTACCCTAAATACAATATTATCTGGAGTGCATTAAATAGAACATTTCCCACTAACTTCTTTGATGGAAAGATTTCGGTGTGTGACTATAAAATGAAAATTTCTTCCATGTCAAAATGTAATTTGCTTGGAATTAACTGACTCAATGACAGTATCTGTCAAGCAACCTGTCTACGTAGTCAAACAGCACTTGTGAGTTGAGTATGAACAGAGAAAGTGCCCTCAAATTTAACAGACCATAAAGGGCAAACATGAGCGATTTTGTAAGGTCAATTTATATCAAATTGATTTGACCATATTATTTATGACTTTATTCTGAAGTGAGTGAGTTATGGCAGAGCATTTCAAATGTTATTACCAGCCTTTTCAAAATGATTTTTCAAGCTGTATGATAAACGAATTCTGAATCAGTTTATTTTTTTTTTAAATGTTGCTGTAGGAACCAGATAATAAATGCTACCAAGTATAGATGCTAATTAATGTATATTTCACTGGGCTGTAAATCCTATCACAGTTCGGCGGGCAGCAACCTCCTTTGAAGAAGGCCGCAGAGCCCACCTCACTGACAAAAGACAAAGGAGGAAAAACCCAACACCCAACCCCAACCCACCAATTTTCCCCTGCAACCGTGTCTGCCTGTCCCGCATCGGACTTGTCAGCCACAATCGAGCCTGCAGCTGACGTGGACTTTTACCCCCTCCGCGAAGCCAAGCCAAAGAAGAAGAAGAAATCCTATCACAAATGCAAGATGGAATTCTGCTGCAGTGCTCAGCACATGTGACACGTTTACATATGGAAATCATTGAAAGTGCAGCTGTAAAGTTTATCTTGTTTAGCATCATTGCTGCAACCTTGCAGTATGTATTGTTGCTAAAGTAATGATATGTCATATGCAGGGGCAGAATTTAATGGAAAAGTGATGTTGGGTTGAGAATAGGTTTGGAGGGTTCAAAGAGAATCAAGATTAGACACATGTTAATAACAAACAGTGGTCTTGATTTACAAATGGGTGAATTCACAAAAGGGCACACACTCACACTAACTAACCCAGAATAATACACAAGTAACTACACAGTGGGTGCAAATAAATCACTGCTAAGCATTCTCAACTCTTGATTGGGAATGCAAAGGTTAAACACACAATATCCACCACCTGTCTCTATCTCTATCAATCACAGCACGCGAATGAACAGTAAATTAATTACAACTAACAGGTATATCGTTCTAACCTGGTTTCCAGCATTGCCCACAGTGCAAGATCCAGGATGAGCCCTGCAGCCTGGAGTTCAGCGATGGTCTCCATGTAGAAGCAAGAACAGAGAGCATAAAAACTCCATATGCTGCTTTTTCATTGCAGGGCCTGTCCACATGACTTGCGAGGTCCATTCACCCATCAACCTCACCTGTGGGCAAATCTAATCCTTGATTGGCAGGTGAGGTCACTTCCAACCTCAGGCTCAGTGGAGAGGTCACGTGGCCGTCCACAATCTACATTCTGACCAGGTTCCAGCCAGAGATGACGTATACATTCCACAATCCACACCACATTCCACCCCTCAGAAATCATCACAGCATGCCAATCCATTTACAAGCTTGGCTCTTACATGCCCTGTATCCTTGTTATAGTTTGTCAAATACAGTATAGACCATGTAAATCTTATATTTTTCTTCATTTTTTAAATCAAATTTTCAGTCATATGTGCAGATGGATGCAAAACACATAGGTCGCATATCAGAGAGTACCTGTATATAGATCACATCCTAGGTTCTACTCGTGTGATCTTGCTGAACAAGTCCTCCAAAATATCCTCTGTATTTTGTCTTTATCCCTTTTCTATTTATCTGGCAGTGTAGCAGGAACATACCCATGTTGTTTGTTACATATTATTCCTAGGATTTACTCTTATCACTTGCCTTGAGATGACTTTTGGCCCATGCTAACCTTATATGTGTATTTTGTATCTCACTACTGCTTATCCAGGCTTCTCCTCTCCTTTCACTATCATTCCACACTCCAACCCCCTCTTTTATCTCTTTAAAAGTCACTTGCATTTGATTTTCATCTCATGTAGCAGGTATGTGCTTTTTTAAGTTTGCCTGCATCTGCACATGAATCTATGTTTTATGATATGACCTGAAGAATTTGACATATTCTTAAAACATTGCCATTCAAACATTATTGTCAATTTTTAAAATGTTATACACATTGTACATCTATTCTTAAAATAGATCCAAAGAAATCCTTCAGATAATTTCATATAATGAGCATTCTGCCTTCATTGTTTAAATAAAAAATTAGGAAGTCAAGAGAAATGAAGAAAAACTGCACTTGAGACACTACATTAACAATCCTGATGTCTCCTGTGTACAATGGTCCAATTAAAATCATATCAGGAACAGTAGTATATGCTTAAATGACGAGATTTGTGATCTAATCGACTCATCCAGACTAATGATCCAGAGAACTGATCTCACCACAGCATTGGGGAGTTTAAATTCAGTTAATTAAACATTAATAAATTCGAATAAAAAATTAGTATCAGGAATTGTGATCATAGACTACAAGAATTTAGTCCAACTGTTATATTTACTCAATATAACCATATAACAATTACAGCACGGGCCAGTTTATTGAAATTAAAATACTTGGACGATGTGACATCAGACTCATGAAGACTCAACAAATCAAGTGATCGCCTCAAAGCTACTGCCTAAATTAAAAGAGATGTCCCAAAAAAAGTCAAATAACATTCTGAGATATTTATATTCAGAGAACCTTGCCCTCAATATCCCAATCTATTCCATCATAATTTCCTGGTACACATCCTGAGCTGCTGTGGGACTGTCACCTCGGGGGTGGGGGGGGGGGGGGAGACACAATTTGGTCTTCATGAAGCTGTTGGTCTTTGGGTGCACAGGGATGTTGGTGCAGGTTCGCTGCTTTCTGGCACGTTCCAGGCTGTGGGCGTTTATGCTGGGGGACAAGCTGGGGCTTGGTGTAGCCAGCACGGTGGCACTGGGACCACAGTCTATAGTCCTTCTGTTACTGGGTGTTGAGGGCCTGATACCAAGGGGAAGGCCCTCAAACAACAACAAGATGCCACAGTGGTGGTAATGGTGTAAATAGAAATACAGTGATGGAAATATATGGACAGAAACTAAAGGTAGGAAGAGACTTTGAACAGGCTTCCTTTCGTAAATAATTTATTGTGAATAGAGTCTATTTTTGGTTAAAAAAAACATAATTCCGTGGACTGAAGTGGCTAACCAGTGGTATGTATTCAGGAGGGGGTTGCCGGTAAATAGAATGATTCCACCCTCCATTAAGCTGTAATACATGGGATCAATTATGAGCATGGAAACTTTTACTAAATTTTAACTGTTATCAACCCTGAGCTAATAAAGCAATTCACTTCCACGCTGTACATAACAATGTAGTAACAGTGAAAGAAATAACAGCACAGAACTTACCAAGGTTCAGAGAAAGGTACACCTTGGTTCATTGTAAATTGCCCTGCAATATCCATTGGAGACTAAAGTGGTTCAGTAGTACTGTTCCTGACCAGCCTTGAAGAAAGTCACAGATGCCAGACTGGGTTTGCGATAAGTGATGAAAGAACCAACATTAAGGGTAAACCTAGCTGACATCATCCACTTCACTACATCATCAGAAATCCAGACAAGAGCAACCACTGCACTGTATCAATGATACCTTCCATCGCTGTACTAAATGGAAAAGATTCAGAACAAAACTGGGCATCCACAAAGTGTTGTCATGAAAAGTATCAAAAATGCACCATAATTTGTCATCTCATTGCAAACAAGCCAAGAATCAACAATATTTCAATGATCATCTGGAAACAGAACTAAAGATTCCTAAAATTAAAATGTGAACTCAGCAAAGTTGATACACTAGACTACACCTGCTGTAATGGCAGCAATGCCGCTGATGTGGACCAAGGAGTGCAGACACAATACTGGTCTAACTGCCCAGTCCTAATGCTGTCACCTCCATACAGGCTTTAAACGGACTGCTAATGGAGCTAATGGTGTTTTTAAAATCCTACAACTGCTGGGTTTGTGCCCAAGATACTGGGCAGCACCCACAAGGGGTTGCAGATACTAAGGAGCAACAGACTGGTGCAATGGCAACAGAAATGTGGAGAAGACCCCCCCCCCCCCCCACCTCCAGTTGAGAAGGAAAAGCAGAGGAGATTACCCTATAATAGTGATTCCCAAAGTGAGTGCTATGAGTGCTATCACCCCCTGGGGGTGATGGAAAGATCCAAGGGGGCAGTGAGGAGAAAGGGGGTGGTCAGGGGGCAGTGAAGAAATAGGGAGTGGTGAATATTTTGTTTGTTTCTTGTTGATGTGCTTTGGACAGGACACACGCCACATTCACGTCTGCAAAAGTCAATGCTCGAGGTTTGTGAGAATTTTAAATTATCTTCAGGTTGTAATGTACATTTAAATTACATATAAATACACTGACCTCCCCACCCCATTTTTTGGCCCCAACCGCCCCCCCCCCAATCTAGCTCCCATTAGCTGATCCTTGCCCCAGCCATCCGCCCATCGAGCTCCCAATGGCTGATCCTTGCCCTGGCTGCCCTCCCATCGAGCTCTTGATGACTGATCCCCGCCCTGGCCACCTGCCCATCAAGCTCCCGATGGCAGATCTTCGCCCCAGTCACCCACCCATCCAGCTCCCAATGACTGATCCTCGCCTTGAACATCCACCCATTGAGCACCTGACGGCCCAAATGTGATTGGGGAACCCACGATATTGCTCTATGTTTTTTCTGCTGTGTTTTGCAGTGATTTACATGGTTTTTACATTTTTTTGCTAGAAATGCTTTGTTTTGTCTTTATCCTCTGTAGCAGTACACAATGTATTTATTTCATTTATATTTATATAATATCGGGCAGCACTTATATTTCATGTGCACATATACATGTTATACATAAATAGGCTATGTTGTGTTTCAGGTTATATAAAATGGCGTAGTCCTCAGCAAGTGCATTTTGGAACTTTCTGGAATTTCTTTATTGTATATTTTTGATCTGTGGTTGGTTGAATCCGTGAATGCAAACTGCAGAGGTAATTGCATTGATATTATATTTCCTTATGTTTGTTTCTGCTGCATTTTCTTGTGGTTGACATGATTTTCACAAAGGAGATACATAAATAAAAATAAATAAATGTATACATGGTAGAATAAAATATGGCCTCAGCACTGCAAATCAAAGAAGTGTAGACGATATAGTGTGGAATATCTGAAATATGGATTTGTATCAGCACCAAATAGCCAACAGAAACCCTACTGTGTGAAAATCTTTTTCAAATGAAGTGGTAAAACAGACAAAAACTTCGCATGTTTTCAGTCACTTCAAAAAAAACTTACAGAAAACCATTGGAAATATGTTTTCTAGCACTTCGCAACAATCCAGCGATGGTTTTCATGCATCCTACCACATCTCGTAGCTGATTGTTAGATCTGGTAAGCCTTGTACTATTAGAGAAAAGCTTGATCTGCCAGCAGCAAGTGAGGATCTGTGCACAGTTTTACACGAGTCACCTGAACAAATTATTAAAGCCATTCCTCTCAGTGATAACTCTGTTCAAAGAAGAGTGGATGAAATGGCTGAAAACACTGAAGGAGCATTGTGCAATGAGAGTAGGACAACAGCATTTGCTTACAATTAGATGAGTCCATTCTGCCAGGCCATGAATCTTTGCTCCTTGCTTATGTTAGTTTCTTCAGAGATGAAAGTTTGGTTAAAGAGCTCTTATTTGCAAGACAACTAGAAACAGATACAAAAGGGGAGACAGTATTTTGTGCTGTTGAGAATTTTTTCCAGAGAGCAAGACATCCCTCTTACCAACATTCTTTTGTGCACAGCAGGGGCACCATCAATGATAAGGCTGTCATCATGGCTTCATCAGTTTCTTGAAAGAAGCTGTACCTGGTGTGTTTATGGTGCACAGAATAATTCACAGGTAACATCTTGTGGTCAACTTCACAAATTATTAAGCCCTGTTATCACAGCCGTAAATAAAATCAAGGCATATGCTCTCAATTCCTAACTGTTTTGACAACTCTGCTCTGAGAATGATGAGGATTTTAAATGTTCGTTGATGCACACAGAATTAGATGGCTGTCAAAGGGAAACTGCCTGAGACGTTTCCATTCATTTTTAAAACAAGTGTTGAATTCTTCCAAGTCTCCAATTCTGTTCTTTGTGATGAACTCTGAAACATCAAGCACGACATTGCTTACTTGTCAGATGTATTCACAAAGTTCAATGAAATTAATTGGCCACTGCAAGGAAATGTGGTTAACCTTATCAAAGCCAAGTCAGCCCTCTCCACCTTTCTGTCCAAGTTACAGTTATTCAAACATAACATAGCCTGTCGTGAGCTCTTCCAGTCTCTGAGCCTCTCTGAATTGGAGAAGAAGAGGATATCAGGCGATGACCTTCAAGTGTATTGTGCACACCTGGATCAGCTGCATGGAGACATGTCTGACCGATTTCAGGATCTTCTCTTGCTTAAAATACCAGACTGGGTTATCAATCCATTCATAGATATAAGCAATGAGGAAACAGGAATGATGGAGGAAGAATTGCATTCACTCCAAAATGACATTGAGCTGAGGGCATAGTTCAAAAAAAAATCATATCAAGATTTTTGGTTACAAAATGACATTGCTGACAGCTACCCTGTTCTGTGGAACAGAGCAAAATGTACTTTATTGCCTTCCCAACATGTTTAGTAGAGCGAGGCTTCAGTGCAGTTACCCAGCTTCTTTCCAAGCAAAGAAACAAACTGAAAATTATTGAACGTGGGGATCTAAGACTTCTTAATGCCTTCCAGCCTGATTTTGAGAAGCTGATATCCCTGCACCAAGCACATCCATCCTATTAAAACTGTGAAGACAATGTGGTTACAGTTGAGATGTGAATTTACTCTTTCATAATGCTTAATAAGTTGGTTTACAAAAACTTCAATTGTGAAATATATACAATTACATAGAGTGTTAGATCGGTGGTGCTAGGGATGTGGCCTAGAAGCCAAGCAGGCAGCAGCCCAAAAATATTAAGATGGTGACCATGGCAGCAGACCAGCAAGGGGCTCTGCTGCTGAGGGACCCACACAGGCTGCAAGCCATCAGCAACTTTCAATTGAGGGGTTTACTGAATCGGGATACGTGAGGGTGCAGAGAGTAAAAAGGGCTCTCAAAGGGCCTCGAGTGCTGAAGCCTTCCTGATTGTGCTGGAGCTTTGGATCTGGAGTTCGGGTTGCCAATGGATTGAACAGGGATCTATGCAGTTGCATTGGCTGTGGGACCGCTGGAGGGGAATCCAATGACACTCAGCATCTCCGAAGGGATTCTCTTTTGCTACTCTTTCTCTCTTACAGTAAGGGGCGCCAGGCAATACTAATGGTGACTCTTTGCAGGCAGCAGTAAATTTTGTGTAATATTATATTTTCTGTATTACAGGAAACCCCCTGGTATCCGGCACCTATGGAATTGGTAGATACCAGATAAGTGAATTTTCCAGTTGCTTGAGATTGGGAGTTGCGTGATTGGTGAACTAACAGTGAGTCATGCCAATTTTAAACTTAAATATTTTTTTATCTATCTGTATTCACTGATTTTTTTTTAGAGTTGTTTGAATTCTGGATAACAGGGGTTTTACTGTATTAGAGACAATACAGGAATCTTGAATAGAAGTATGCAAATGCATGAGGAAAAGGCACAGGTAATGATCGCACAACAAATTAAATATCAGATCCTAGATGATGAAGGGTTTTGACCCAAAATATCAACATCCTAATCTCTCTATTAGTTGCTGCTTGATCCATTAAATTCCTCCAGCAGTTTGTTTTATGCTACTACAACAGGAATGCTGGCAGTAAACTAAACAGCTATTCAAAGGAGGAGGCCCGAAGAACATTTTCATTCTCAACTATGGTAAGTCACAAAGATAATCACATTCAAACAGATGCGCCATGTGGATGATAACAACTTTTGAACATTATATTTAATTCTGGATAAAGCCATTGGACCTCATCCTGCCATTCATTAAGATGGTGGCTCATCCTGTGCTTTGTTCAATTTCCATACTTTTTCTCTCATCATCCAAATATCTATCAAGCTTGATATTAGATATTCTCAATGGCTGAACATTCTACCTCTGAAAAATAGAGTTACAAATAATTACACCATCCAATAAATTTCTGCTTAAATCTGCTTAAAATAGCCAAAACTGTGACCTGAGATTGAGGCTTCCAGTTCTAAATTGCGTAGTATGACAGAGTATATAGATATGTTTTTGGGAGATAAATTGGGAAAGGTTTGTTAGAGTAGATCACATACAAACACTATAAAACATATTTTATTTAAAATGCTAGGCTAACAGTCTTTACAAGAGCTTTGAAGGGTGCCCAAGAGACTTCACTAATTGATTGTTGTTTACAAAAAGGCAACAGATTAAAGATCTTGTTGGAGCTGCAGATCGTCTGCAACTGTTCTCAGAGGGTTATGTGGTTTTGCAAGCAGAAAGAGTCAAATAGGCTTTTTCTCAGAGAGAGAGAAAGGGGGAGAGGGAGAGGAAGGGGGAGAGGGGGAGAGGGAGAGAAAGGGGAGAGGAAGGGGAGAGGAAGGGGAAGAGGGAGAGGAAGGAGGGAGGGAGAGAGGGAAGGGGAGAGGGAGAGAGGGAGAGGAAGGGAGGGAGAGAGGGAGGGAGATCACTTCTATAGTGTTACAGCCACCAACAGCAGCTGGGACTGGGACTGGAACGTGACAAGCTGGCAAGCTTGTGGAAAGCCCCATGTGGAAGACAGGTTGTAAGTGCTTGATTCTGCCTGGTCAAAGCCCTTATGGTTTATGCAATAGGAGAGGACTGGCTGTCTAATGTTTCACTTGGAATAAGAGAAACAAAACGCAACTCTGTGGTGATCTGAAAAAAAAAGTTCATCATCTGGAGAACCCTGAAGGGGGCAAGTTTAGTCAGCAAGACACTGAAGTGGCTGGGTGTCCATCATACAACAAATCTCTCTCTGAAAACCAACAAGAACCTTCCTGAGTGGTAACCATTCACCTTTGAAGCACCAAAGCCTGGTGAACTTTATAAATGTTAAATTCTGTGTACAGTATGAGAATTGCCTGCATTCAGTGAACTTGGAGAAATGAGAAGTGAGATTCGACTGTGAACCAAAGAACTTTTCTGAACTTACACACACATTACATACACGTGCTCTAAGAATTAGAAGGGGGTTAAGTTAGGTTAAGTAAGTCAATAGTGATAAGTTAAAGTGTGATTCTATTTTCATGTTTAAAGATCATTAAAAGCAACTTTTGTTTAAGTAACCATTTGTCTTGGTGAATATCTATTGATGCTGGGTCTTGGGGTCCTCTGGGCTTGTAACAGTTAGCAAAGGAAATGTCCTTTCAGAATCATCCTTTAAATTAGAAATTTAAAGTTGAGTAAAAAAAAAATTAAGATGCAGTAGAAAAGCCAACATCCAGAATGGCAACTATTAAACTGTTGGGTTGTCATGAAAACTGATGTGATTTACAAAGTGACTCCTATGTGAGTCTAAACCAGGGGTTCCCAACCTGGGGTACTTGTACCCCCAGTGGTATATTTGTACTTTTCAGGGGGTACATTGGGTCTGAGAGAATAACCACTACTGTACAATTCATGGTGTTGTAATCTGCAGTCAGATTGCACAATGTCGTGTTTTTTTTTATCCTTAATTTTTAGGGGTACATGAAAACCTATAAAAATGCCCAAGGGGTACAGAGGAATGAAAAGGTTGGGAACCCCTGAACTAGAAGAAGGAAATGATTGTTGACTTGAGGAGAGGGGGCAGAGTCCACACATTAATACACATGATAGCACTGAAATTGAAAGAGTAGATAGGAATAGAAATAGAAATCTCTAGGACAGTCAGGGTGGTGATCGCTGGTTTGCTACCTGTGCCAAGTGCAACTGAGGAAAAAATGGAAGGTTAAGAAAAATGAATGTGTGGCTGAGGGGCTGGTGTAAAGGACAGGGTTTTGGCTTCTTGGATCATTGGGATCTCTTTTGGGGAAGGCATGACCTCTACAAGAAGGATGGGTTACACCTAAACCCAAAAGGGGTCAATATATTGGCAGCTAGGTTTGGTACAGCCGTCGGGTGTGGTTTAAACTAATTTGGCAGGGGGGTGGGAACCTGTATGATAGGGCAAAGGACAGAAAAGATAAAACAGGAAAAGTTATGTTAGGCAGCGAAAGTAAAAAATCAGAAAGAGCAAGGAGGGTGAAAAAAGCAAATCTGAAGGCTTTATATCTTAATGCAAGAAGCATTCGGAACAAGGTAGATGAATTAGCTGTGGAAATTGAGATAAACAAATATGATTTGATTAGGATTACAGAAACATGGCTGCAGGGTGGGCAAGCCTGGGAACTTATCATCCCGGGGTATACGATATTTAGGAGGGATCGGCAAGAAAGAAAAGGGGGTGGGGTAGTATTGATGGTGAGAGAAGGGACCGACACGATTAACAGAAAGGATATCAACTCAGAAGATGCGGAATCTATATGGGTAGAACTGAGGAATAGCAAGGGGCGGAAAACGTTAGTGGGGTGGTATATAGGCCTCCAAATAGTAGTGTAGAGGTGAGGGAAGGCATTAAAAGAGAAATTAGAAAAGTGTGCAATAAGGGAACAGCTGTCATCATGGGAGACTTTAATTTGCATATAGATTGGACTAGTCAAATTGGTAAAAATACAGAGGAGGAGGAATTCCTTGAATGTTTACGGGATGGTTATCTCGACCAATATGTCGAGGAACCAACTCGGGAGCAGGCCATTTTAGATTGGGTATTATGCAATGATAAGGGGCTAATCAACAATCTTGTTGTACGAGGCCCTTTGGGTAGGAGCGATCACAATATGATCGAATTCTCACTCGACATGGAGAGTGATGAAATTAAAACCGAGACTAAGGTCCTGAATTTAAATAAAGGGAATTATGATGGTATAAGACGGGAGTTGAGTAAGATTGATTGGGTGGTGTTTATGGGGGAGTTGACTGTGGATAGACAATGGAAAGCATTCACAGATCTAATGGAGAAATTGCAAAAATCGTTTATACTGATTTGGCATAAAAATAAACCAAAAAAGGTGACTCAACCGTGGATAACAAGGGAAATTAGAGACAGCATTAGGTCCAAAGAGAGAGCATATCAATTGGCCAAAAAAAAGTACCACAACCGAAGACTGGGAGCAGTTCAAGATGCACCAAAGGAGGACAAAGGGATTAATCAAGAGAGCAAAAATAAATTACGAAAGTAAACTTGCGGCAAATATAAAAACCGACTGCAAAAGCTTTTATAAATATGTCAAGAGAAAAAGATTGGTGAAATCCAAAATAGGTCCCTTGCAGTCAGAATCAGGGGAATATATAATGGGGAATAAGGAAATGGCAGACCAATTAAATTCTTACTTTAGTTATGTTTTTACAAGAGAGGATACAAATAACCTCCCAAGGATGTTGGGAAACATAGAGACTAATTCAAGGAAGGAACTGAAAGAAATCAGTATCTCTAAGGACATGGTCTTGGGGAAATTGATGGGATTGAAGGCAGATAAATCCCAAGGGCCTGATAATCTACATCCTAGGATACTTAAGGAAGTGGCCATTCAGATAGCAGATGATTTAAGAATTATTTTCCAGAACTTGATAGACTCAGGATCAGTACCCATGGATTGGAGGGTAGCTAATGTTACCCCACTATTTGAAAAGGGGGGTAGAGAAAAAGCGGGGAATTATAGGCCGGAGAGCCTTACATCAGTAGTGGGCAAAATGATGGAATCCATTATTAAGGATGTAATAGCGGAGCATATGACTAGCAGAGAAGGGATCAGACGGAGTCAACATGGATTTACAAAAGGTAAATCGTGCTTGACAAATCTATTGGAATTCTTTGAGATGGTGACAGGTAAAATAGATGGGGGAGAGCCAGTGGATGTGGTGTACCTGGACTTCCAAAAGGCCTTCGATAAGGTCCCGCATAAATGACTGGCTTCCAAAATCAAGACTCATGGGATTGGGGGCAAAGTATTGATGTGGATTGAGAACTGGCAGGCAGGTAGAAGACAGAGAGTTGGGATAAATGGCTCGTTTTCTGAGTGGCAGGCAGTGACCAGTGGGGTACCACAGGGATCTGTACTGGGACCCCAGCTGTTCACAATTTACATTAATGATGTGGTTGAGGGGATTGGATGTGATATCTCCAAATTTGCAGATGACACTAAGCTAGGAGGGGTTGTGTGCACGGAAGAGGGAGTCAGGAAGCTCCAGTGTGATTTGGATAAATTGAGGGACTGGGCAGATACATGGCAAATGCACTACAATGTGGATAAATGTGAGGTTATCCACTTTGGTAATACAAACCAGAGGGCAGATTACTATTTGAATGGCAATAGATTAAGAGATGGGGAAGTGCAGAGAGACCTAGGGGTACTTGTACACCAGTCTCTGAAGGCGAGCATGCAGGTACAGCAGGCGGTTAAAAAGGCAAATGGTATGTTGGCCTTCATATCAAGAGGGTTTGAGTATAGGAACAAGGATACCTTACTGCAGCTGTACAGGGACTTGGTGAGACCCCACCTGGAGAATTGTGTGCAGTTTTGGTCACCTTATCAAAGGAAGGATGTTCTTGCAATGGAGGGAGTGCAGAGGCGACTCACCAGGCTGATACCTGGAATGGCAGAAATGACTTATGAGGAAAGATTGCGCAAATTGGGATTGTACTTGCTGGAGTTTAGAAGATTGAGAGGGGATCTCACAGAGACATACAAAATTCTGGCAGGACTGGACAGAATGGATGCAGATGGGATGTTTCCAATGATGGGAAAATCCAGAACCCGAGGCCATGGTTTGAGGATAATAGGCAAACCATTTAGGACCGAGATGAGGAGGAATTTCTTGACCCAGAGGGTGGTGAATCTGTGGAATTCATTGCCACAGAGGGCAGTAGAGGCAGGTTCATTAAATATATTTAAGAGGGAATTAGATCTATTTCTTCAGTATAAGGGTATTAAAGGTTACGGAGAGAAGGCAGGGACGGGGTCCTGAACTTTAAGATCAGCCATGATCTCGTTGAATGGCGGAGCAGGCTCGAAGGGTCGAATGACCTACTCCTGCTACTATCTTCTATGTTTCTATGACCTGATCTGGGACAAGAACATCAATGCAATGATCAACAAATGCACCAATGCTCCTAATTTCTTGAAGATGCCTCAACAAAAATGAAAAATGTGCCATTGAAAGCATACTTACTAGATAGATCACAGCATGGTATGGGAATTGCTCTACTCCAGATTGGAAGAAACTATAGCAGGTAATGAATGCAGCTTAGAGCATAACAAAAACTTACCTCCCCTCTATGGATTCTGTCAACATCTCCTGCTGCCTAGGAAAGGCAGCCAATATACTGCAGGACACACCACATACCAGACCCTCTCATTTCCCCCCTCGCATCTTAAGATTGTGAAAATACGCCAACTGGCTCAAAGACAGTTTTGCCCTGCAGCCATCAGGCACCTGAATGAACCCATAACAGCGCTCTTATGCTGCCCCCGCTTGATGCTATTTGATCTTCCTTTTCATTGTCATCTTATACTCTGTAAATTGTTCTCTGTACATGGCTGCAGAGATAACGTGTTGGTCTGTTCACAGAAGAACTGTACTCATTGTACTATGTATTTTGTGATAATTCTTAAAACTTAAGTTTACCAACTTAAACATCTGAATGTGACAGAACACTTTTTCACATGGTTGGGTAGGTACCTGGTTTGTACTTGTTTGAAAACAGCTTGGTTAGAGGAGCAGCTGGTTCTGGAGATTGTCTTCAGTAACGGAGTATGGATGCTATGTGCGTTACCTGCCATCGCCTTTGCAGTCTCAATTTCTTTATATCACATGGCACGATTGTTGAAAGGAAGCATATATGTATCATCTATTCAACACATCAGACTGAACATGGGTGTGGAAGCTGCTACTAGTTGATGTTGAAAGAGAGATTGTTATTATGGCACATGTCACCATGAGGCAGAACAAATCAAATCTGGCCTCATCAGTCTGTTCTCAATCACAGCAAGTGGAATCTGTTGGCAAACTGATTCCAGATTTGCAAGTTATTGGTGAACAAGGCAGGCCATGTCCAATCAGCTTCAGACCTCATTACAGGGATTGTCAGGGACCGTGTTAGGGAACTAGAGCTGCAGCTTGATGACCTCAGGCTGGTTAGGGAAACAGAGGTAGTCATAGACAGGAGTTACAGCCAGGTGGTCACGCCAGGGCCACGGGAGGATGAAAGGTGGGTAACTGTTAGGAGAGGGACAACAGAACGTAAGATGCCAGAGACGAGCCCTGTGAATGTAACCCTCAGCAATAAGTATGCCTCTTTGAGCACTGTTGAGGGGGACATCAAGGTTGGGGGGAGTGACAGTGGCTGTGCCTCCGGCACGAGGTCGGCCCCTGTAGCTCAGAAAGGGAGGGAAAGGAAGAGCAGGGCAATTGTGGTAGGAGACTCCATAGTTAAGAGGACGGATAGGGGATTGTGCGGACGCAGCAAGGAGAACCGGATGGTGGTTTGCCTCCCTGGTGCCAGGGTCCGGGATGTTGCTGCTCGTGTCCCAGGTATCCTAAAGTGGGAGGGACAGGAGCCAGAGGTCGTGGTACATGTAGGTACCAATGACATAGGGAGAATTAGAGAAGAGGTCCTAAAAAGTGAGTACAGGCAGTTAGGTAGGGAGTTAAAAAGAAGGACCGCAAAGGGGGTAATCTCTGGATTACTCCCTGTGCCACGTGACAGTGTGAATAGAAATAGAATGAGGTGGAGGATTAACACGTGGCTGAAGGGGTGGAGTAAGGGGCAGGGTTTTAAGTTTCTGGATAACTGGGACCTTTTTTGGGGGAGATGTGACCTGTACAGTAAGGACGGGTTACACTTAAATCCCAGGGGGACCAGAATCCTGGCAGAGGTATTTGCTAGGGCTACTCAGGATCCTTTAAACTAGAATGGTTGGGGGGAGGGAACAAAATAGTACAGAGCAGTAAGGAGAAGGTTAGAATGCAAACAAAGAGAGTTTGTAGTAAGTATTTGAATATGGATGGGCAGGTGATAGAGAAGGGAAATGCTCTGGAAGAAGATGAAGGGCAATTGGCAGGAAAAGTAAATAATGTTGTTATTAAAGATGAGGGAAAACAGGGATTAAAAATTGGGAAATCCCTGAAATTCATATATTTTAATGCCAGGAGTATTGTAAAAAAGGTGGATGAGCTGAAGGTGTGGATTGATACTTGGAAGTATGATGTGGTAGCGATTAGTGAGACATGGTTGCAGGAGGGATGTGATTGGCAGCTGAATATCCCTGGGTTTCGTTGTTTTAGGTGTGATAGAGTCGGAGGGGCAAGAGGAGGTGGGGTTGCATTGCTTGTCAGGGAAAATATTACAGCGGTGCCTAGGAAGCATAGATTAGAGGGCACATCCACGGAGGCTATTTGGGTGGAACTGAGGAGTAGGAAAGGAGAGGTTATACTTGTAGGGGTGTATTATAGACCACCCGGAGGGGACCGAGACCTAGAGGAGCAAATCTGTAGGGAGATAGTAGATATTTGTGATAAGCACAGGGTTGTAATTATGGGAGATTTAAATTTTCCACATATAGATTGGGAAACACATTCTGTGAAAGGACTGGATGGGTTAGAGTTTGTGAAATGTGTGCAAGATAGTTTTTTACAACAATATGTAGAGGTGCCGACCAGAGAAGGAGCAGTGTTAGATCTACTGTTGGCAAATGGGATGGGTCAAGTGACGGAGGTTAGTGTTGGCGAGCACTTCGGGTCCAGTGATCATAATGCCATCAGCTTCAATGTCATTATGGAAAGAGAGAAATCAGGGCCAAGGATTGTGGTTTTTGATTGGGGAAAAGCTAGATTTGAGGAGATGCGAAAGGACTTGCAGGGTGTGGATTGGGACAATTTGTTTTATGGGCAGGATGTAGTAGAGAGATGGAAGTCTTTTAAAGATCAGATTTTGAGAGTGCAAAAGCTTTATGTTCCTGTTAGGTTAAAAGGAGGGGCAAAAGGTTTGAGAGAGCCGTGGTTTTCAAGGAATATTGGAAACTTGGTTCGAAGAAAAAGGGAGGTGTA
The DNA here is from genome assembly GCF_036971445.1 of Narcine bancroftii. Lineage (NCBI taxonomy): Eukaryota > Metazoa > Chordata > Chondrichthyes > Torpediniformes > Narcinidae > Narcine > Narcine bancroftii. The sequence continues at coordinate 67,229,607 of NC_091470.1, forward strand.
CATTAGATATAAGAAGCATGGAGTTAAGGAGATGTTTGAAAGATACATTGAATGTAAGAGGAATCTTAAGAGAGGAATTAGGAAAGCTAAAAGAAGGTACGAGAAAACTATGGCAAGCAGGGTGAAAACTAATCCAAAAGAGTTCTACAAATATGTTAATGGTAAGAGGAAAGCTAGAGACAAAATTGGTCCCTTAGAAAATCAGAGCGGAAAACTGTGTGTGGAGCCTAGAGAAATGGGGGAGATATTGAACAGTTTCTTTTCTTCGGTATTCACTAAGGAGAAGGATATTGGGAGATGTGAGATTAAAAAAAGCAAATTGGGTAAATATGGGGAATTTTTTTTTCTTCTTTGGCTTGGCTTCGCGGACGAAGATTTATGGAGGGGGTAAAAAGTCCACGTCAGCTGCAGGCTCGTTTGTGGCTGACAAGTCCGATGCGGGACAGGCAGACACGGTTGCAGCGGTTGCAGGGGAAAATTGGTTGGTTGGGGTTGGGTGTTGGGTTTTTCCTCCTTTGCCTTTTGTCAGTGAGGTGGGCTCTGCGGTCTTCTTCAAAGGAGGTTGCTGCCCGCCAAACTGTGAGGCGCCAAGATGCACGGTTTGAGGCGTTATCAGCCCACTGGCGGTGGTCAATGTGGCAGGAACCAAGACATTTCTTTAGGCAGTCCTTGTACCTTTTCTTTGGTGCACCTCTGTCACGGTGGCCAGTGGAGAGCTCGCCATATAACACGATCTTGGGAAGGCGATGGTCCTCCATTCTGGAGACGTGACCCATCCAGCGCAGCTGGATCTTCAGCAGCGTGGACTCGATGCTGTCGACCTCTGCCATCTCGAGTACTTCGACGTTAGGGGTGTAAGCGCTCCAATGGATGTTGAGGATGGAGCAGAGACAACGCTGGTGGAAGCGTTCTAGGAGCCGTAGGTGATGCCGGTAGAGGACCCATGATTCGGAGCCGAACAGGAGTGTGGGTATGACAACGGCTCTGTATACGCTTATCTTTGTGAGGTTTTTCAGTTGGTTGTTTTTCCAGACTCTTTTGTGTAGTCTTCCAAAGGCGCTATTTGCCTTGGCGAGTCTGTTGTCTATCTCATTGTCGATCCTTGCATCTGATGAAATGGTGCAGCCGAGATAGGTAAACTGGTTGACCGTTTTGAGTTTTGTGTGCCCGATGGAGATGTGGGGGGGCTGGTAGTCATGGTGGGGAGCTGGCTGATGGAGGACCTCAGTTTTCTTCAGGCTGACTTCCAGGCCAAACATTTTGGCAGTTTCTGCAAAGCAGGACGTCAAGCGCTGAAGAGCTGGCCCTGAATATATATATATATAGAGATTACAAAAGGTGTAGTTTTAAGGCTTTTGAAGAATATAAAGGTGGATAAGTCTCCGGGACCAGACGGGATCTTCCCCAGGACATTGAGAGAAGTGAAGGAGGAAATAGCAGAGGCTCTGGCGGTAATTTTCCAAATGTCATTAGATATGGGGATAGTGCCGGAGGATTGGCGCATTGCGCATGTGGTTCCGTTATTTAAAAAGGGTTCAAGGAGGAAGCCTGGCAACTTTCGGCCTGTAAGTTTGACGTCTGTGGTAGGTAAATTAATGGAGAAAATTCTTAGAGATAGTACTTATAAACATCTGGATAGACAGGGTCTGATCAGGAGCACTCAACATGGATTTGTGGGAGGAAGGTCATGTTTGACCAATCTGATTGAATTTTTTGAAGAGGTGACTAGGAATGTGGATGAGGGTAGCGCAGTGGATGTTGTCTATATGGACTTCAGTAAGGCCTTCGATAAGGTACCACAAGGAAGGTTAGTTAGGAAGGTGCAGTCTTTAGGTATAAATTTTAAGATCTTCAAATGGATTGAAGATTGGCTGAAAGGGAGAGGCCAGAGAGTGGTAGTGGATAATTGTCTGTCAGGTTGGAGGCCGGTGACCAGTGGTGTGCCTCAAGGATCTGTATTGGGCCCATTGTTGTTCGTTATATACATTAATGATCTAGATGATGGGGTGGTGAATTGGATTAGTAAATATGCAGACGATACTAAGATAGGTGGAATAGTGGATAATAAAGAAGGTTTTCAAGGATTGCAGAGGGATTTGGGCTGCTTAGAAAAGTGGGCTGAAAAATGGCAGATGGAATTTAATGCTGATAAGTGTGAGGTGCTTCATTTTGGTAAGAAGAATCAGAATAGGACATACGTGGTAAATGGGAGAGCATTGAGGAATACAGAAGAGCAGAAAGATTTAGGAGTGACGGTACATCATTCCCTGAAGGTAGAAACTCACGTGAATAGGGTGGTGAAGAAGGCTTTTAGTATGCTGGCCTTTATCAATCATTGCATAGAATATAGGAGTTGGGAGGTGATGTTGAGATTGTATAAGACGTTGGTGCGGCCTAATTTGGAGTTCTGTGTGCATTTCTGGTCGCCTAATTATAGGAAGGATATAAACAGAGTGGAGAGAGTGCAGAGAAGGTTTACCAGAATGTTACCTGGGTTTAAGCATCTAGAGTATAGGGAGAGATTGGACAGATTAGGTCTTTATTCTTTGGAGCGTAGAAGGTTGAGAGGGGATTTGATAGAAGTATTTAAGATTATGAAAGGGATAGACAGAGTGGATGTGGATAGACTATTTCGTTAAGAGGAGGAAAGATTAAAACAGGAGGACATGAGTTAAGAATTAAGGGGCAGAGGTTTAGAGGTAACATGAGGGGGAACTTCTTTACTCAGAGAGTGGTAGCCGTGTGGAATGATCTTCCAGGAGAAATAGTGGCGGCGGAGTCAATTGTATTATTTAAGAAAAGGTTGGACAGGTATATGGATGAGAAGAAGATGGAGGGTTATGGGCATTGTGCAGGGAGGTGGGACTAGAAAGGGGTGTTTGGTTCGGTGCGGACTAGAAGGTCCTAATGGCCTGTTTCCGTGCTGTAATTGTTATGTTATGTTATGTTATGTTAGCTTGATTCCAATGTGAATTAAAGAGTTGAATCCTCAGAGGTGATTATGTTAATGCTTGCGAATGAGTGCAAAATCAGGGTGCTCTGTTAAAACTGAAGTCAATGGGAGTCAAATAGAGACACACAAAACCACAATAGTATGGATCTCTCAGCGGCCACCCATTTCAATTCCTCATCCTATTTCCTTGCTGACGTGTCTATCCTTCGTCTCATGCACTGCCAGACTGAGAGCACCCACAAATGGAGGAACAACAGCTAATCTTCCAACTGGGCACCCTCCAACCAAAAGGCATTAATATCAACTTCTCTGGTTTTCGTTAAATTCCTTCCCCCCGCCCCCCCCCCCCAAACTTCTTTCCCCATTGCCGTCTCCACCTCTGTCTCTATCCCTTTTCAATTCTTACCTCATCTCTTACCATATCCAAATAACACCCTTTGTCTGGATTCCTCCCCCAGCAAGCACTGTCTGAATTCTGAGATTTCCTCCGTTTGCCTTATTCTTCTTATTCCTTGAAGAAGGGATCAGGTCCAAATATATCTTTGCTTTTTTGGATGCTGAAAAGATTGGCCGAGTTCCTCCAGCAACTTGGTGTGTTTTTACAAAAACTGCACATGCCTGAACTTTGTGCAAACAATGATGTGGTGCACTGTTAGCCAGAATCAGACACACACAAAGATAAAGATTGTACAACAGGCTTTAATCCACAAAGACTTCCACAGAGCCAGGCTGACTGTGGCTGCATCAACTCTGAATCAGGCCTCGGGAGGCCGGTGCAGGCTTATATCCCGGAGGGTGATTGACACCTGACCAGATTGGGCTTGATCCATTCATGCCGACTGATTGACAGCCGGCCAGGTGTTGTCATATCCCCTTACACTCCTGCAGGTACAGAGGTTTCCCCCTGCAATAGGCCAGTGGTGCACCACCACATTCACCCACTTCTTTAAAATTGTCTCGGGGAGGGGGGGCAGTAACAAGGAATCCCACCCAGTATGTACATACAATATTTACAGGTTGAGATGATCCGGCGGCCGCCGAGGTCCCTATGACCGTCGTAGGACTGGCTCCTGGTCACTGGTCAGAGGGGAAGTGGGGGGGTTGGCGGCAGGTGTGTGTGTGGCTGGTGTGGTGCCGCATGGAGGGGTGGCCAGAGGGGCCGGGGTCGATGTATGCGGGACTTAATGGATAGGTGGTGGGCCGGGTTTATCTCCTAAGGCTGAAGCGGGCCCCTGGTGGTCAAGGGGGCCCTGCATACCCCATAGTTGCCTGGGAACGGGGATGTATGCCCGGTCAGCATCGTCCTGGGTTGGACGGTGGGGTGGTGTCGTGGGTGCTCCTGCTGGTGCCCGGTCCCTGGTTGAGACAGTGTCCTCCCTGCCACTGCCGAACCTAACATAAGCGCAGTTATGGTTTGCATGAAGGAGGAAAACCTGCTCTACCAGGGCTTCAGCCTTGGGTGTCCGTACATGCTTACACAGAAGCACTGGTTCCGGAGACATGAGCCATGCTGGGAGTGACATTCCAGTCGCCGACCTCCTGGGGAATGAGAACAGGGCTTCATGAGAGGTCTCATTGGTAGCCATGCACAGCAGTGACCGAATGGCATGGAGCGCCTCGGGCAGGGCATCCTGCCAGTACTCAACAGCCTACCTTTTGACCTGAGAGCAGGAGGACTGCCTTCCAGACCACCCCATTCTCCCGTTCCACTTGCCCGTTGCCTCTTGGGTTGTAGCTTGTTGTGCGACTGGTCGCGAAACCCCTCGCTGTCAGGTACTGGCGCAGCTCATCGCTCATGAAACTAGACTCCCAGTTGCTGTGGATGAAGGCGGGGTAGCCAAACATGGTGAAAATCTGCCCCAAGGCCCTGATGATGGTGGCCTTGGAGGTGTCTGGTCAAGGAATGGCGAAAGGGAAGCGTGAGTACTTGTCCACTACCGTGAGAAAGTATACATTTCAGTTCATGAAAGGCAGGGGCCCTTTGAAGTCCATGCCGAGATGCTTGAAAGGCCGAGTAGCCTTTGCAACATGGGCCTGGGTGGGGGGTGGGGGGGGCGGAAGAAATGGGGTTTACACTCTGCACAGACCCGACAGGCCTCGGTCATGTCCCTGACGTCCCTGATGCTTTACGGCAGATTTCGGGACTTAGTATAACCGGGTGATGCCTGGATGGCAGAGGGACTCATGCAATACCTACAACCTGTCATCATGCATAGATGCGCAGGTGCGAGAGAGGGCATCGGGGGAGTCGTTAAATTTCCCGGGGCGATACTGGATGTCGTAGCTGTAGGTAGCCAGCTCAACTCTCCAGCACAGGATCTTGTCATTCTTGATCTTGCTCTTGTGGGTAGTGTTAAAAATGAACGCCACGGCCCACTGATCTGTGAGGAGTGTGAATGTCCTGCCGCCCAGGTAGTGGCGCCAGTGGCGGACAGCTTCAACAATTGCCTAGGCCTCCTTTTTAATGGCAGAATGCCCCAGCTCGGAGCCGTGGAATGTCCTAGAGAAGAATGTGACGGGGCGCCCCCCACCCCCCCACCTTGGTTGAAGGTAGCAGCGAGAGCCACCTCGGAGGCATCGCTCTCCACCTAGAAAGGGGAATCCTCGTCCACAGCCTGCATCATGGCGGCATCTGCAATGTCTTGCCTGATGTGGGTGAAGGCTGCCTGCGCCTCAAGTGGGAGGGGAAAATTTGTGGCTTGGACCAGTGGACGGACCTTGTCCGAGAAGCGAGGAACCAACTGCGAGCAATAAGAGAACAGGCCCAGGCACCTGCGGAGGGCCTTTAGTGTGGGGGGGAGGGCATCCTTTCCGGATCTGGGCCGACGACTCCATGGGCTACGATGAACCCCAGGATGGCGCGGCGGGTGGTGCTGAACACACACTTCTCCTTGTTGTAAGTGAGGTTCAGCTCCGCGGCCAACTGGAGGAATTTTTCAAGGGTAGCATCGTGGTCCTGCTGGTCACGGCCGCAGATAGTGACGTTATCCAGATATGGGAACTTCGCCTTCAGCTTGTGCCAGTCTACCATGCGATCCATCTCCCGCTGTAAGACGCAGATCATGTTCATGACCCCAAAAGAAACCCGGCGGAACTGGTACAGGTGCCCATACACCTCAAAGGCGATGTAGGGCTTGTCCTTTGGGTGAATAGGGATTTGGTGATAGGGCGACTTCAGGTCAATCGTGGAGAAAACCCGGTAGCAGGCTATCTCATTGACCATGTCGGTGATCCTCAGCAGGGGGTAGGCATCCAGCTGGGTGTACCAATTAATGGCCTGGCTGTAATTCACAACCATCCTCAGCTTACTTCCCCCTTTGACCACCAGGACTTGGGCTCTCCAAGGGCTGTTACTGGGCCCTATAATGCCTTCCGTCAGGAGTCGCTACAACTCCACCTTGATGAAGTCCCTGTCTGTGGCGCAGTAGTGCCTACTTCTGGCGGTGATCGGCTTCAGCCTAGTGCAAGATGTGGGAAGAGCGCCGGTGGGGTGATGCGTAGTGTGGAGAGGCCATAGGTTGGCCAGGGCTGGTAGGTTTGCATGCTGTGCAATGTGAATGGAGGTTGGGGCCCCCGAAGACAAGGGTGACACTCTACATGTGGTACTGGAAATCCAGGCCCAGGAGGAGTGGTGCGCAGAGTTTGGGCATGACCAGGAGCCTGAATCCTATATAAGTCTCCCCTCCCGCCATTATATCGACCGAGCAGCGCACGAGGGTACGACAGTCTTATCCTTGGCAGCAAGGGCAATCGAGCAGGTGGTGGGGTGGGCCTTTAACCTTAGGGAATGTGCCAAGCTCGGGTGAATGAAGCTCTCGGTGTTGCCACTGTCGAACAGGCACTTTGTTACCTGCCCGTTGACTCACACATCCATCATCAAGTGCCCGAGGTCATGGGGGATGTCCCTGGTCAGCGTGGTGGTGGCCAGGACCATCTCGGAGTTGGAGTCATTGCTATCTAGAGGGATGGGGAGTGTCGATTGGGCGGCTTGGTCATCGCTCGTGTTGACCACATTCCCATCGGTCGCTGGGTGCAGCGTGTGGCAGCTGATGGCACCTGGAGGCATGGGGAGCGTCGGTAGGGTGGCCTGGTCATGGCCCATGTTGACCATATCATTCTCAGTGTCATTGAGGGCCCTCCATGTCGGGCGCTGCCTGACCCAAGATGGTGGCAACACGTGGGGGGCTGCTGCTTGGCTGGCCTCCTTTTCCAGCTATGTCCACTGCGCTGGGGAAGTGACATCATCACAGCCAACGTCAGTGACATCATTACATCAGCCAGAAGTGACACCACGCCGTGAGCCAGAAGTGACATCACTGTAGTTCTCATCGAGCGGTGCCAGCGAAGGCGGGGGCTGGTGTAGACAGTCGCTGGCGTGGCCGGATGTTGCGCAGTCGAAGTCGGGGAAGGCTGAAGTCGTCACGAGGTCAATGGTGCCGACGGCACGCGCTCATGGGGGCGTCCACGGGGGAGGTGTGGAGGTCATAGAGGGCCGCTGAGCTGCCGGCAGGTTTAGAGAGGCACACTTTTGCAAAGTGGCCTTTCTTGCTGCATCGGTAACAATACTGGTTCCTAGCTGGACAGTTTTGGCACGATCGTCTATCTGACCCACACCAGGACCCACAGTACTTACAGGGGCGCCAGACACCTGCCGCAGAGATGTTCTCCTCCCCAGCTCAGCCTGGGGCTGTAGCTGCAGTGTGAGAGGGCCATGAGGGAGCCTGGGGGAACCTGGAATCAAATGCTTAGACATGCTTCCAGGGTTTGGACCACTTACACAGTCCAGGTTAGGGCATAGATGTTGTCTTTCAGCAGCTTCTTTTGGATGGCCCTTGAGCGTAGCCCTCAGACGAAGGCATCCTGGATCAGCCTCTCAGCCTCCTTTGCACCTACCCTGGGTTCAGCCAGACACGGTCGGGCCAACTTTCGCAAGTGTCCCAGGTAAGACTCAGCCGTCTCCCCGGGTTGCTGGGTTTGGGTGTTGAGGAGGTACCTTCCACAGACTGCATTCATGGGAGGCTTGTACAAGTTATCGAGAGTGTCCATTGTGCTCTTGTACGTGGAGTAGCCTTTGGTTACCTGGAAGGCGCGGGGACCCAGCTTTGACCAGAGTAGGACCAACCTCTTCTGATCAGAGTCCAGGATGTCACCCTTGTGTGCCTCAATGATTGCCTCAACCGCCTGCTGCCAGATCTCGAAGTGCGTCTGGGCTTCCGGGTGGCATGGGTCAACCTCGAGGCTCCCTGCACACAGGAGTTTTTCCATAGGTACCGTGGGAAAATTTTGTGAATTAAATTGTGGTGCGCAGTTAGCCAGAATCAGACACACACAAAGATAAAGACTGTACAACAGGCTTCAATCCACAAAGACTTCCATAGAGCTGGGCTAGCTGAGGCTGCAGCAACTCTGAGTGAGGCCTCGGGAGGCCGGCACAGGCTTATATCCCGGAGGGTGATTGACAGCCGACCGAGTGGGGCTTGATCCATTCAGTCCGACTGATTGACAGCCGGCCAGGTGTTGTCCTGTCCCCTTACACTCCTGCAGGTACAGAGGTTTCCCCCTGCAGTAGGCCAGCGGTACACTCCTGCAGGTACAGATGTTGCCCCCTACAGTAGGCCGGTGCTGTACCACCACACAATGAGCTACTGGAAGAACTTATGGATTCAGGCAGCGAGTATGGGCAGAAAAGGTCCAAATCCAAAACATTGACTAACCATTTCTGCCCAGAGATGCTGAGTTCCTCCAGCAGCTCATTATTTGAGGCAGGAGTCGTATATTACACAAAGGAAGAGATTATGTTTATTGCAAGTCAAATGTCCTAAACCACAGGACAACAGACCACCCAATGCCTGGCACAGTTAGGCTACAAATGTTACTTGCAATTTATCAGCTCATGCCTAAATATTATCTGGATCAGGCAAAGATTGTTTCATTTGCTGAGACGTTGTAAATTGAATTACCCAATATGTCATAATCACTGAACATCTTTGCTTCTGACCTTCTGGTTAAAGAAGGTCATTGATGATGCAGCTGCAGATGCTTGAGTCTACGACACTATCCGGAGGAATTTCTGGAGTGATGCCTGGGCTAGAATGATGGACATTCAACAATGACCACAGTCTTTTTTTTTCCTGATGAGCATAATTATATTAATTATGTACAAGCAGTTATTTGATCACCTTGTGTGGGGATGGGACATTAATCCAGTCTGTTTTAAGTTGCTATTGATTTGTCTTAAAGTCAAGACCCAGCAAAAATTTCTGGTGGACACGGGCTGAGAAGTTGGTGTATTTTCCACCCATCGGTTTTGACACACACCATCCTATCCCAGACCAGCAACTACGAGTAATTAACAGTTCTAACATTCCGATCTTTGGCACCAGGAAGATGAATGTCAAGTTTGAGAATCATCTCTACACTTGGCCGTTTATTATAGCAACAGTATCCTGACCTTTGCTTGGTGCAGATTTTCTTCAAGCTCATTCATTCCTCATCAACTTTAAAGGGCATTGGCTAATAGATGGAACTACTTTTCAGACTATTCCTCTGGCAGATGCCTAAAACCCTGTTTTGCGCCTCCAAACTTTAAATAAACCAGTGGATGAATTCTCCAAGCTGTTGGAAGATTTTCCTGAGATTACAAGTCTACAATTTTCTGCCTCCACTGCACAGCACGGTGTTACTCATCGTATTTGTACTAAGGGCCCTCCTGCCCATGCTAAAGCACGCCACTTGCCTCCAGAGAAGCTGTGTTTAGCTCAGGAAGAGTTTGCCAAGATGGAGGAACTAGGCATAATTTGTAGGTCTGAGAGTTCTTGACCATGTCCATTACATATGGTCCCGAAACACAATGGATGTTGGCGACCTTGTGGAGATTACAGACACCACCCTGGATTGTTAGCCAATACCTCATATTCAGGATTTCTCAGCTAATTTGCATGGAGCGAAGATCTTCTCCAAAATAGACTTGGTGCGAGCTATCACCAAATACCGATAGAGCCAGAAAGCATTCCAAAAACAGCAATAATTAACACGTTTGGGTTGTTCAAATTTTTACGAATGCCATTCGGATTAAAGAATGCCGCTCAATCATTTCAACGGGTGATGGATGCTTTAGGACGTGGTATGACTAATGTCTTCATTTACCTTGACGACATTTTAATGGCCAGTGGGACTAAAGAAAAACATTTGGAACATCTTCTTACACTTTTTATTTGTCTACAAAACTTTTAACTGACCATCATCCAGATAAATGGATTTTTGGACAAGAAATGATTGATTTCTTAGGGGCATAGGATTACTCATGAAGGCGTGACTCTGCTGCCATCCAAAGTTGAGGCCATTACCAAGTACTCAAGACTTGCTATGGTTAAAAGCCGGCAGGAATTCTTCAGAATGGTAAATTTTTACCTTCAGTTTCTTTCGGGAGCAGGCTCATATCATGAAACCTCCTTTCAATTTACTGACCAGAAATTCCAGAACCATCCATTGAACTGAGAGGAAGACGATACCCTCTTGAAGACAAAAGATTTGTTGACTCATGTCACTGTGCTCAGCTACCCAGTTTTAAATGCAGCCACCGCCCTTTCTACAGACGCTTCCAGTATGGGCATAAGATGTACAATATGTCAATGGGTAATGGAAACCGTGAGCATTCTTCAGCCACCATCTTCGTGAAGCAGAGAATAAATAATGCTTTTGATAAGGAGCTTTTGGCCATTTACTTGCCTATTCGACACTTCTGTTATGTTTTGGAGAGCAGAGATTTTACTATGTACACCGACCACAAGACCTTAACATTTTCCAAGGTCACAGAGCCCTTGTCAGCATGACAACAACGGCGAATATCATTCACTTCAAAATTCTCCACAAAAATACTATATATTTCTGGAAAAGACAATGTAGCAGCTGATGTACTTTCCTGCTCTGCTCCATTCAAGGTTTCTTCTGTAGATCAAGGTATTAACTACACAGCTTTGTCTGTGGCCCAAGAGATTAATGCAATCACAAACCTGCAAATGAAAGGTGTCCAGTTTGGAGTTAATGGTAAACTACTCTTTTGTGATAAATCAATGGGACACTCATGCCCAGTAGTTCTGGCATCGTGGAAATGTTGAGTATTCAGCGACATACTAAGGCACCACTGCAGTCCTTCCTGGCAGTTACTCAGCATTTTGATCATGTCCATGTGGACATTCTTGGTCCACTTCCTATTTCAAGAGGAGTACGTTATCTTTTTACAGTAATAGACAGATTTACACAGTGCTCCAAGGCCATGCCTATGGTGGATGCTACTGCAGACATTTGTGGTTGGGCATCCCTCAGTTCCTGGGTGTCTCGCTTTGGTTTACCAGCGCATGTACTTTGAATAGAGGATCACAATTTACTTCCTCACTGTGGACGGCCTTGTCTTACTTACTCGGTACAACAATTCATCATATGAATGCCTATCATCCCCAGGCCAATCGAATGGTGAAAAGATTTCATCAACATCTCAAATCTGCTTTGATGACTCAGTTAGAGGGTCCAAACTGGGCTGATGAGCTGTCCTGGGTATTACTGGATATGAGAACAACTTCAAAAGAGGACCTCCAAACTTCAACTGCAGAGCTCAAGTACAGTGCACCGTTGGTAGTTCTAGGGAAGTTCGTCCCCTACCATTCCAACTCCAGCAATGATCCTAAGGAACTGTTGAACAGGCTAAAGGAGACCATTGGAAAATTGACCTCTATACCACCATCGTCACATGGAGAACACTCTTCTTTTGTACCTGAAGACCTCAAAAACTGCGAATATGTCTTCTTCCGAAGGGAACACTTGATCAACCTTAACAGACAGCCTACAAAGGACCTTATAGAATACTCAGACAAACTAGGTCAACCTGTATTTTGGACATTGGAGAGAAGTTACAGTCTTTCAGTATTGACAGGCTTAAATCAGTTCATGTGGAGAAGCCTTGCCCATTGTAGCAGCCAACAGTCCATCGCAGAGGTCAACAACCTAAAAGACAGACAAACCTTTCTGCTGGTTCCGGGTGTTGGAGGGATGGGGCGATGACATGTAGCGGCTCTATGGTGGCACTACAACTCCCAGGAGTCATCAAACCGGCCGTGTGACATCAGTGCATGATGACATCAAAACGTGTCAAGTGCATGATTCTGGCCTTTAAAACACTGTACGGGTGACAAAGAGTAAATCCGTTTGATTCACTCTAGAAACATCTTGTGTGGTTATTTCGTCATGTCCACTACGATTCCAGTGGCCACAACTTCCACAATGCTTCCAAAACCCAGGCACAGGTCAGTCAAAAAGACCATTACCTTGGTCATGATTTGATGAGCAATTCTCCTGCTCCCTTTTCCCAGATACAGGTTAATCAAAGTGACTTTTCCTTTGGTCAATTATTCCCCTGACAGGAAGAATCAGTCAAATTGTCCATTTCACAAAGAGTCACTTCACCTCCGAATTCATCAGATGGCTGGTGGTCAATAATGAAAAATCCTATTTCTTTAAGTCCCCCACTCACATGACTCGCTCACCACCTGTTTTCATCAGATAAAGCAACCATTGTTCTTTCTCTTCCTCCAGAGTATCAATTTTGAGTATAGTCTGTACTTGATGGTGCCACCCAGTCTCTCCACAACTGTGAATGGTGGCAGCCTGTATTAACCCTTAAAGTGTCAGTCACACTAAATGAAATGGGAGCTCATATTACTGAAAAAAACAAATGCTTTCTGTACGTCTAAATCACTAAAATGTATCAGAACAATGAATTATTATCACTGGCTGCGCCCAGTGTTCTCTTTGGCTTGGCTTCGCGGACGAAGATTTATGGAGGGGGTAAAAAGTCCACGTCAGCTGCAGGCTCGTTTGTGGCTGACCAGTCCGATGCGGGACAGGCAGACACGATTGCAGCGGTTGCAAGGGAAAATTGGTTGGTTGGGGTTGGGTGTTGGGTTTTTCCTCCTTTGCCTTTTGTCAGTGAGGTGGGCTCTGCGGTCTTCTTCAAAGGAGGCTGCTGCCCGCCAAACTGTGAGGCGCCAAGATGCACGGTTTGAGGCGTTATCAGCCCACTGGCGGTGGTCAATGTGGCAGGCACCAAGAGATTTCTTTAGGCAGTCCTTGTACCTTTTCTTTGGTGCACCTCTGTCACGGTGGCCAGTGGAGAGCTCGCCATATAATACGATCTTGGGAAGGCGATGGTCCTCCATTCTGGAGACGTGACCCATCCAGCGCAGCTGGATCTTCAGCAGCGTGGACTCGATGCTGTCGACCTCTGCCATCTTGAGTACCTCGACGTTAGGGGTGTGAGCGCTCCAATGTGTAATGCGCGTCGAAAGAACCAAAGACATGTTGATCCAAACCAAGGCTTTTATTAACTAAAAGACTGGAGCATATCACAAGTACGTCAACCAGTCCAGAATGACCTGGTCTGGCTAGGAGCAATCCTTTAAGACCTGCCAGTAGGTGTGGCTACACTCTCAGCCAATCACAGTCATCCAACACTACCATCTGTACATATACACATTGGTGATAGAATCTGTACTATCACACCCAGATAATGTGCTACAATTTGGAAGACTAGGATACTTTGTCTAAAAGTAAAAGATGACATTTTAATTTCGATACCTCTTAAAGGATAGAACTGTCATGGATATTGGCAGAGTTGGTTAAAATTTGGTCACTCTTTTACAATGCCCATTATCAGTTAAGCATCTGTTGTTTAAAAAAAAAGGTAAGTTTAATAGAGATACCGCAATAGTTCATGAAGTAATGTATAATACAATGCAGTTTGACGAGTTTGCAGTATGACATTGAGAAATACATTGCAATAGACAAAAAGAAAACTGCTCTAAGTGGAACCTACCTGCAAAGTACTGCTCTCTAAACTTTCAACCTCTGAAATTACAAATATTGCTAAAAATAGATTTTAGTGTGGAAATTGTATTATATGCTTATTGAGGATTAATCTCATTTATATGATCTATGAACAAGTCTGTTAGACAGTAGCATACAGATTTTGTTGATTAGAACATAGAACATTACAGCACAGTACAGGCCTTTTGGCCCTGAATGTTTTGCTGACCTACATAAACAAATTCCACAACAATCAAATCCTTCCCTCCTACACACATATAACCCTCTATTTTTCTTACATGCTGAGAGATTTTTAAATTTTCCTTTTGTACCAGCCTCTACCACAACCTCCAGCAAAATGCATTCTAGGCACCCACCACCTCTGTCAGTCTCCCTTAAACTTTAATTTTCCTCCACTCGCCTTAAACAGATGTCTTCTGGCATTTGCTATTGTCACCCCAGGATAAAGGTATTGGCTCTCCACCTAACTGCCCATCATAGTTTTAAATCTTGAGTCACCTCTTATCCTTCAAAGTTCCAAAGAGAAAAGCCCTGACTCAGTCAACTACGTTCATAAAGCTTCTACATCCTTCTTGTAATGAGGCAACCAGAATTGAAAATAATATTCCAATGTGGTCTAACCAGAGTTTTATAGAGCTGCAACATTACTTTGAGGCTCTTAAACTCAGTCCCCCAACTAATGAAGGTCAGCAGACCATGCTCCTTAGGCACCCGATCATCTTGCATGGCATCCTTGAAGCCCCTATAGATTTGAAGCCCAAGGCTATTTTGTTCCCCCACAATGCTAATAATCTGGTTATTAATCATGTATTCCATTTTCAAGTTTGACCTTGCAAAGTGAATCACTTCTGGATTGAACTCCATCTGCCACTTCTCTGCCTAACTCTGTATTCTGTCCATGTCCTGTTGTAATCTACCATAGAACGTTACAGCACAGAAAAAACAGGCTATTCAACCCATCCGGTCTGTAGCAATCAAAAAAACTAGCTCATCCCACTGACCTACTCTCATTCCAGACCATTCCTATCCATGTATTTATCCAATTTATTTTTAAAACGTCAAGACTGAATCTGTATTCACTACATTAGATGGCAGGTCATTCCACACTCCCACTACTCTCTGGGTGAAAAACTTTCCCCTAATATTCCCCTTATACCTCTCCACTTTCAGCCTAAATCTATGACCTCTCGTAGTCATCTCCCCCAATCTAAGTGGAAACATCTTACTCACATCTACTCTGCCTATACCCCTAATAATCTTATAAACCTCTATCAAGCCTCCCCTCATTCTTCTTCATTCCAAGGAGAATAGTCCTAACCTGTTTAATCTTTCCCAGTAACTCAACACCTGAAGACCTGGCAATATCTTAGTTAATCTTCTCAACAACCTTCTGCATTATCCACAAAATACTCAATTAGAATGAAGAATTTCACTGAGAATCTTTGAGTAATTCTAACTGTAAGGTGGACCTTACAGCAAGAAAGTGGGGGGAAAAAAACTGGCAGATAAGTATCATTTCTTTAAATCTATCAAACAGACATTATCTTAACTCATTCTTTAAACATTTCTATCTGAAGTATCAAGTTGTTGGATATGTAAAATGAAATGCTGCTCTCTTGGCAATGATAAAGTTAAATCTGCAAAATTACTATGATATAACTTAGATCCAGAAGGCAAAAATAACTCACCAAACATTGTATCTACCAAAGCCTTTTGAAATGAATCACAGGTTTTATAATTAGTTTCATCTAACGGAGTGTTAACTGTCGGTGATAACTGAATAAAGCCACATCTACAGGTGAATAGTCCAGAGCCTTGAGCATCTGTACCAATCAAAACCTAGGCACAAGAACAGCTACATGTCTGTGGTTAATTAAAAGTTCCAATTAATTTTTACTTTATTCATTTATCAAACTTCAGGGGGTTTGAATACTAATCCTTCATGTAACACCTTTTGGTCAGGGTGTAATCAATGGCAAAACTTACTTTATGCTGCAATCTGCATAGGAACATCTGTACCACAATAATTGGATTGACATGGCATAAAGTACATTGTAGGAGAGATGCCTCATGAATTGAATTGATTTATCATGTTGCTTGTTTGACACAAACTAACATTTCTCTAAATATTTTCTTTGGCTTATTCATCTTCTCCAGCTACAGTACTTGTCTCAGTTGGACATGACTATTTGGAATTGTAGCATCCTAATTGACCCTGACCTTAGCTTCAGTCATTGTATTCCTCCATCAGGACTCTCAAATTAATCTCAATAATAGAGCAAGTCTTGACAATTGTGGAACAAGAAAGTTTGCAGACGTTGTGATGGCTCAAAACATTGTCTTTGCTTCTGATTGATGCTGCAGGACCTGCTGAGTTTCTCCAGCATTTTGTGTATTAACCATCTTGACAGGTGGCGGCAAGTTCATAATATTCAGCTGCTCAGAGAAATTAATCTCATGTTTACTTCATAAAGATAGACTGTACAACCCTATCTACTTTTGTGAGCACTTTCAGACATCTGTGGTCTTGCACCCCAAGATCCCTCTGTAGTCTTGCACCCCAAGATCCCTCTGTACATCAATGTTCCTTTCATTTACTGTCTACTTCCCTTTCACACTTGACCTCGCAAAATGTAGCACCTCACACTTGTCTGGATTAAATTCCATCTATCATTTTTCTGCACATATTTCAACTGTCTATTATCCTGGTGAATCCTTCGCCCAACTTCCTCACTAATCAGAATTCCAATCATTTTTGTGTCATCTCCAAACATAACAAGCAGCCTACCTACATTATCATCCAAATCATTTATGATTTAAGCAACAGGAATGCCAGTAGTGATCCTTGCAGAACACCATTGGTCACAAATCTCCAGACAGAATATCACCCTTCTCTTTGCAGTGGCCAAGCTAAATTTTGAAAGTCTATGTATTCAACATTCTCTGCCCTAACTTCATCAATCATTTAGTCACTTATTCAAACAACTCTATAAGAAATGCCCTCTTCCACACAAACCCATGCCGACTATCCCTATTATGTCTATACTTTTCCAGATGTGAGTAGATTCTATCCTTAAGAATCTTTTTATATAATTTCTCTATCACTGATATAAGCTCACTGACCTATAATTAACTGGCTTTCTTAAACAAATGAACACTATTAGATGTTTTCCATTTCTCTGGGACTTCACCTATAGTAAAAGACAATGCAAATATCTCTATCAAGCCCCCAGAAATTTCATCTCTAGCCTTTCAAATATCTCAGCATGTCCTGGGGATATTTCCCTCAATGTTCTTCAAAAAATCCAGTACCACCTACATCAACATGCCCTGGAATAACATTATACTCTTCTCTGATCCCACTATCTCCCATGTCTCAGGCAAAAATCATTGGTTAGTTTCTTTAAGTGAGTTTCTCCAATACATTTGCATATTTCTCTACAGCCAGAGTGTCTTCACACTTTCTTGTCTAACTCTTTGCAGATCAAGAACTCAGATCTAGTACAAAGTTCACGATCCCTTCCCCCCGAGATGCTTCTGAAGTCTAGATTTCTAACAACAGGTACTTTAAGATATTGTAATAAAATCACTGATGCTGTATCTGCAAAGTACAGTGTATTCAAAATATACCAGCAGGATAAACAAAACAATATTGTCCTTTCCATTGCCAACTTCCCATAGCTCAGTTCCTAGATATTCCATTCTGACACAGAAAGAGATCACTACATGGACTGTAGAAAAGATCAAAGGATGTGCTCAAAGTCTCCTTGAGAAAATACACCATCTTCACTGGCCCCCAATAAACCCTAGGCCAGGCCCATGACCACTCAAAATTGTTAAGATGGTGTTGAGTCCAGGCACAAGGAACACACAGAAATCCAGGACAAATAGAGAAAGAATTACATCAGTTTGAAAATTATTCACAGCCTCTCTGTATTGAGCACCTTCAGCCACAACTGTGAAAGAGTCTGTGATTCACACATTAGCCTCATCAATTACCATACACCCCACAAAACTGGAGTGGAATTGTGCTCTCTAATGCCATCATGAGGCATTCAACCTCAAAGTTTCAACAGGATTCTGAGGTACACTTCAAAATGTATCAAGTCTTGTTCATCCATTGCCTCTGCACCAATCCATCAATATTATACTCCAAAATTAAAATTCTCTAACCAGAAGCTGTAGATGAACAATGAAATCTGGAACCTGCCGAGAGCCAGATCACAGGCATTTATGATTGAAGATCCAGAACGCAACACAAAGACCATGTATGACCTATGAAAAGACACTTCCCAGCCAAAGTGGAGATTCCAGACGAAAATGGAAAGAATGAAGGATAATTAACAGCTGTGGCAGGGCCTAAATAATATAACCTCCCAGAAAACAAAAGTCCGGAGCAGTAGGAGACAGCAAAGCTTCACTTCCAGATGAATTCAATGTCTTCTGCACCTGATTTAACTACCAGAACAAGGAAGAGCCATTGCGAACCCCCATGTCCCTGATGATCCTCTACTCTCAGTATTCAAGGATGATGTGCAGGCTGCCTTCAAGAGATTAAATCTAAGGAAAACATCTGGTTGGGATGGAATACCCAGCCACGTATTGAAAACCTATGCTGACCATCTTGCCTTTGCATTCACAGATATCTTCAACATCTCAATCTGGCAGGGCATGTTACCCATCTGTTTCAAACAGGCATCCATCATACCAGTGCACAAGAAGAGAGTGGTAATCTAGCTAAATGACTACTGGCACTCACATCCATGGAGGGGGTATTTTGAAAGGCTGGTGTTGAGTGGTGACATGGATCCATTCCAATTCACCTACCACAGCAGCAAGTCTACATCAGATGCCATCTCACTGGCTCCACACAAAGCCCTGCAACACCAGGAGAGCAAAGCCACTTACATCACAATGCTCTTTATGGACTATAGTTCAGCATTCAACACCATCATACCCTTAATACTCATCAGCAAACTCCAAAACCTGGGCTTCAATGCCGAACTATGTAATTGGATCCTGGATTTCCTCACCTCAAGACCATAATCAATGAGGATTGGTAAGAACATTTCTGCCACAATATCCATAAGTATCAGAACACCACAGGGCTGCGTTCTTAGCCCCCGCTTGACACATTTTACGCCTATGACTCTGTGGTTAGGTATGACAATAACACCATCTACAAATTTGCTGACGATGCCATGGAAGTGGGATGTATATCTGGGGGTAATGAGTGTGCATACAGAAGGGACATTGAAAACTTGGCTGACTGGTGTACTAACAACAATCTCGCACTCAATATCACCAAAACCAAGGAGCTGACTGTGGAATTCAGAAGGGCAAATCCAGAGGTGTACAATCCAGTGATCATTGGGGGATCAAAGGTGGAGAGGATGACCAAATTTAAATTCCAGGGAATCACTATTTCAGAGAACATTTTCTGGACACAACTGATGAATGTCATCATGAAGAATTCATGTCAGCACCTTTACTTCCTCAAGAGTTTGTGTAGGTTTGGAATGACATTTGCAACCTTGGCAAACACCCACAGATGTGCAGTGGAAAGCGTGCTGATCAGCCACATCACAGCCTAGTATGGAGACACCAATACCTCTGAGCAGAAAGCCCTGCAAAAGGTCGTGAACACAGCTCAGTATATCAGAGGCCAAACTCTCCCTACCATCAAAAATATCAAAATGGCACGTTGCTGTCGGAGAGCAGCCCCAATCACCAAGGATCCATACCATCCAAGACATGCTCTATTCTCAATGCTGCCATCAGGAAAGAGGTATAGGCGCCACAAGACTCATAGCAGCTGGTTGAGAAACACTTGCTACCCCTCCATCATCAGACTCCTAAATAACAAACTCAATTAGAGACTCATTTACGGACTGTTACTTTGCACATTAATTATTATTGAATATTTTCTGGGTTGCACACTTTGTTTCCACGACCGTGTTTACCTTTCTCTCTTTTGTATACTTATCTTGAGTACATGTTTTTTTGCAGCACCGATGGTGGAATTCTGCCAGCCCCGCAGGAAAAAGAATCTTAGGGTTGTGTGATGTCATGTATGCACTCTGACAATTAATCTGAAATTTGAAAGTTGAAAATGATCATTGTTGAATTCAAATCCTACCTACCACAGTCTTACATTAACCAATCTCTTATCTTCACCAGTCTTTTCTATCTGTAAGAATTCTTCATTTTACCAATTCAAGTCATGAAATGGTAAAATGGAGATTCTGTAGAACAACCTGCATACATACCAAGAAACAGAAAAGGCTGAAAGAACAAAATATTTTGCCAACCTAATTTCCAACAACTCCCAAAATCCCAAGGTCTTGTTCAATACCATCAACTCAACCATTGGTCCCGCACCTAACACCAACTCTGATGCTTCCCTTATAAAATACCCTTAAAATTCTTCATAAACAAAGTCGAGAACATCAGGACCAACAATCCCCCCTACATCTACAATCTAACTGCACCACAGCTCTGTTCATCCAACCTTGGACTGTTTAAGCCCAATCACACTACCCACCCTTAGAAAGATTGTGTTTGCTATGAAACTGACCACCTGCCCCCTCAACATTAGCCCCACTCCCTCCTGAAGGATTTTTTGATGCAGCAGGACCTAGCATTCTATATTATTAACAATTCCTTAGCCACTGGGACAGTTCCATTTGCTTCAAGTGCGCTGTGGTCCAGCCCCTCCTGAAAAAATTCAAACTAAATCCCTCCACACCCAAAATTACAGACCTGTTTCTAAACTACCATCCCGTCAAAGGTCCTCAAAAAAGTTGTTCTTAGCCAATTGTTGCCCAACCTGCATCAAAACAACATATCTTAAAAATTCCAGTCAGATTATAAGGCTCACCACAGCAGAGTCAGCCTTACTAAGAGTATACAATTACTTGCTCCTTGCCACTAACTCAGGGCACTCCGCCATTCTAATTCTCCTGGACCTCAGCACAGCGTTCAATACTGTGGATCATGCTATTTTAATAGATTGCCTCCGGCAGAGGGTCGATGTTGACAGCACGGCCCTGAACTGATTTAAATCTTATCTCAGTCAACATGGGCAAATTTTCACCCTTGTCTGCTCTCCTTTCCTGTGAGGTCCCACAAGGGTCTATTCTGGGCCCAATTCTCTTCTCCTTATCCATGCTTCCCCTCAGTCATATCATCCAAAATACATGGTATCACCTTCCACTGCTATGCTGATGACAACCAGCTCTATCTCCACCCAACAATCAAGCAAAGATAACCAGCTTCATCAACTGTCTGGAGGACAAAGTGCTGGATAGCTCAAAACTTCCTGCAGCTGAACGAAGGCAACTCTGAGGTCATCCTAATTGCCCCCCCCTTCAACTCCACCAAAATTATTGCAAATACCTTTGGCAACTTAGCCACCCTCATTAAACCACGTCAAATCCTTTGGTGCGTGATAGTCGATTCCACCTTCAAGTTTGACAAACAAATCAAAGCAGTAGTAAAAGCCAGTTTTCCCAGCTCCTCACCATTGCCAAAATCAAATCATTCCTGTTACTGAAAGACCTCGAGAAAGTTATCTGCACCCTCATTTTCTCCCATTTAGACTACTCTTACTCTCTTTACATGGGAATTAGTCAGCCATCATTATCCCGGCTGCAATTGGTTCAGAATGTGGCAGCAAGGCTCCTGATAGGAGCCAAGAAAAGGGACCCTATCACTGCTATTCATGTCTTCCTTCACTGGCTGCCAGTATGACTCAGAATAGATTTTAAAGTTCTCCAGTTTGTTTACAATGCCATTAATGGACTAGCCCCCTCCTACATCACCGATCTCTTAATGCCCTACCCCACTTCTAGACCCCTCAGATCGGCCACTTTAGGTGCTTGGTTGTTCCACACTGAAATCGCAAACTCAGGGTAGAACAAACCTTTGTGATAGCAGTCTCCAAACTGTGAAATAATATTCCTCCCTCCATCATATCAGCCCTTTTAAATCCAGGCTGAAGTTATATTTTTGCTTGCAAGTGTTTTGAGGTGATTGTTGATTGTTAACATGTTGTATGTAGAATTTTAAACCTGTTTTATACTGCACTTTAAATAGCTGCTTAAGTTAAGATGTAATTTATGATCTGTACAGCACTTTGGCCAATGTGAGTTGTTTTAAATGAGCTATATAAATAAACTAAACTAAAGTAAATATAATATTCTTTAGGGGTGAAACTGTAAAACCACATCTAGTGAAGTAGAAATTTGTGCAATTTTCCACTAAAAGCATTTCAAGTTGGGTCAATTATTAATTTAAAATGTGAGATCAAAATCATTTTATTTTAGACCAAAATTATTAAGAGATATAATGCAATCTTGGTGCATGAGCATTTGTAATCTGTCCGAATGATGGATAAGGGTTGAAGAATTAACTTCACTGAATTTTACTAAAAATAAAATTATTAAAGCAATTAAATCTCAAAGGCACAAACCTCTTAGTGTGAATTGCACCTGGCCATTTAGAAGCCATGAAACAAGAGATAGTAGAGAAATTTGTGTTATAACAATTTCTCATAAAAATGTGTAGCAGAAGAAACTAAGTGGCACCTGGTGTTGCTAGGCAGTCTGATCTTGGAAGCTAAGCAGGCTCAGGACTGCTCAGTACTTGGAGGGGAGACCTCCTGGTAACACTAGGTGCTGTGGTTTTCTGGAAGGGTGCTGGGCAAAGTGGTGATTCTGTCTGTGTTATGGTAGACAAAAGTTAAAAAATACTAGTAAAATAATGAAACCACAACTTAAAAAGAAAATAGAAAAAGGTTTATCAACACAGATTTTTAAAACAACTTACATTAATTATTTCACAAAGTAACAGAGAGATTGGGCAATTTTTCTTTCTTCCTTTGGCTTGGCTTCACGGACGAAGATTTATGGAGGGGTATGTCCACGTCTGCTGCAGGCTCGTTGGTGACTGACAAGTCTGATGCGGGACAGGCAGACACGATTGCAGCGGTTGCAAGGGAACATTGGTTGGTTGGGGTTGGGTGTTGGGATTTTCCTCCTTTGTCTTTTGTCAGTGAGGTGGGCTCTGCGGTCTTCTTCAAAGGAGGTTGCTGCCGCCGAACTGTGAGGCGCCAAGATGCACGGTTGGAGGCGATATCAGCCTACTGGCGGTGGTCAATGTGGCAGGAACCAAGACATTTCTTTAAGCAGTCTTGTACCTCTTCTTTGGTGCACCTCTGTCTCAGTGGCCACTGGAGAGCTCGCCATATAACAACTTCTTGGGAAGGCGATGGTCCTCCATTCTGGAGACGTGACCCACCCAGCGCAGTTGGGTCTTCAGCAGCGTCGATTCGATGCTTGCGGACTCTGCCAGCTCGAGTACTTCGATGTTGGTGATGAAGTCACTCCAATGAATGTTGAGGATGGAGCGGAGACAGCGCTGATGGAAGCGTTCTAGGAGCCATAGGTGATGCCGGTAGAGGACCCATGATTCAGAGCCGAACAGGAGCTTGGGTATGACAATGGCTCTGTACAAGCTGATCTTTGTGTGTTTCTTCAGGTGGTTGTTTTTCCAGACTCTTTTGTGTAGTCTTCCAAAGGCGCTATTTGCCTTGGCGAGTCTGTTGTCTATCTCGTTGTCGATCCTTGCATCAGATGGTAGGTAAACTGGTTGACCGTTTTGAGTTCTGTGCGCCCGATGGAGATGTGAGGGGGCTGGTAGTCATGATGGGGAGCTGGCTGATGGAGGACCTCAGTTTTCATCAGGCTAACTTCCAGGCCAAACATTTTGGCAGTTTCCGCAAAACAGGATGTCATGCGCTGGAGAGCTGGCTCTGAATGGACAACTAAAGCGGCATCATCTGCAAAGAGTAGTTCACGGACAAGTTGCTCTTGTGTCTTGGTGTGAGCTTTCAGGCGCCTTAGATTGAAGAGACTGCCATCCGTACGGTACCGAATGTAAACAGCATCTTCATTGTTGAGGCCTTTCATGGCTTGTTTCAGCATCATGCTGAAGAAGATTGAAAAGAGGGTTGGTGCGAGGACGCAGCCTTGCTTCACGCCATTGTCAATGGAGAAGGGTTCGGAGAGCTCATTGTGCTGTATCTGACCCGACCCTGTTGGTTTAGGTGCAGTTGGATAACCATGTTGAGGAACTTGGGGGGGCATCCGAGGCACTCTAGTATTTGCCAAAGCCCTTTCCTGCTCACAGACGAAGGCTTTGGTGAGGTCAACAAAGGTGATGTAGAGTCCTTTGTTTTGTTCTCTGCACTTTTCTTGGAGCTGTCTGAGGGCAAAGACCATGTTAGTAGTTCCTCTGTTTGCGCGAAAGCCACACTGTGATTCTGGGAGGACATTTTCGGCGACACTAGGTATTAGTCTATTAAGGAGAATCCTAGCGAAGATTTTTCCTGCAATGGAGAGCAGTGTGATTCCCCTGTAGTTTGAGCAGTCTGATTTCTTGCCTTTGTTTTTGTATAGGGTGATGATGATGGCATCACGAAGGTCCTGAGGCAGCTTTCCTTGGTCCCAGCAGAGCATGAAATCTCATGCAGTTTGGTATGCAGAGTTAATATACAGAGGCAATGGTGATATAGTAGATGGTTTATCTTTAGATTTCCTGAACATTTATATGGCGTATCTCATAGACAAGCAAATTAATATGCAAAGTCACACTGTTTAGAGACTGGAAACAATAAGTGAAATGGATATTGAAGTGCGGAAATTTAGAAAGCTAAAGAGTAAATGATATCTAGTCTGAATGGCAGAATATAAGAAACAAAGCCCAACTAGATTAGAGCTACAAATAATGTTAATGATTTAGACATGGTATCTGGAACATGATGTCTAAATTGCAAATGCCATCACAATGAGAAGGATTAATATGAAGGAATACAGTAACAAATTACAAGATGTAAATCAATTGATAGTAGAAACACTATTGCACATAATAATTCCTTATTAAATACATCTTAAAAGAACATATGGCTGCAAAGTTTTGGTGGATAGCTAATATAGCAATATAATTGTGTTTATGCATGCAATAAAATAATGTAATTGTCAAATAAAGAATGATGAGTTACATTTAGGTAAGAAAAATAAGATTACATATTACATGGAAAACAATAACCTACATTAAGAAACCTGAGAATTCAAATATTCATATTACTAAAAGTAGTGGCAGACCACAATAAAGTCAACTGAGCATTAGAATTTATTTCAAAGGGATTGAATTGAACAATTATGCCAAACTTATATCAAGTCATGGTTTTTTGAATATTTTATTTAAGAATATTAAAACCAGATCCATATATACATATTCAATAAAGCTACAAAAGAGAAAGTGTGTGTGTGTGTGTGTGTGTGTGTGTGTGTGTGTGTGTGTGTGTGTGTGTGTGTGTGTATTAAATCCCCATTCTTCCATTCCTTCCCACCACCCACCCTCCCCCAAAATATATCAAAGAAAGAAAAAAAGAAAAGAAAGGAATAAAGAAAGAGTTGGGAGAATGTCAAAAAGGAATATAAAGTCTCAATACTAATAATAATGCAACTCATGTTTACCAACATGAAGGGCTTTCAGGGAGCCCTTCAAATTTTCAAACCAATGTGCTGTAAGTATGGGCTCCACATTTTTGAAAACAAATTGATACTTATCATGCAAATTATGTTATTTTCTCAAGTGGAATACAAGTACGCAATTCAGCATGTCATCTCTCCATCCCTAAATCTGTATCTGATTTCCAAGTAATATCTATGAACTTCCTAGAATCAGCAAAAGCTAGTGGTAAAAATTCAACCTTAATTTAGGTCTGACTACTTTAATATTACCCAACAAAAATAACATTGGGTTCTGTGGGAGTTTAACCCCTAATATTTTTTCCAAAAAATTCTAACCTCTAAACAAAAAGGTTTTACTCCAGGACACTTCCAAATAGAATACCAAAACAAACTGACTTATTGACCACATCTAAAACATAAATCTGATAATGTTGGGTTCAACTTTTTTTAATTTTTGAGGAGTTAAGCATAATTAATGCAAAAATTATATTGAATTAGCCTATACTTAACATTAATATTTTTTGTCATATTTTCTTACATAATTGCATCAAATAATTTTCATCTATTCAACTATTTAAATCAAACTCCCATCTTAATCTTGATATATGAATTCCTTACTTTGGAGCTTTTGAAGTAATTTGTACATCACCAAAATTGAACTTATTCATATCACCCTTACATATCAATAATTCTAATTCATTCTGTCTAGGTAATATCAAATTAGGACCTAACTTATCAACCAAGAAAGCCTTAACTTGATAATAACAGAAAAAAAGTATTATTTGGAACATTAAATTTTTCCTTCATTCATTGAAAAGTAATAAATTTACCAGCTTCAAAATAGGGTTCTGTTTTCTTAATTCCCCACTCGACTTCAAATCCTTAAAAAAATGATTATCCCTAGAAAAAGGAAATAGTCTATTTTGATGTAAAGACATTTTTTGAGAAATCAAACCTTTTCCACTCATTTTGTAATCTATTTTATTCCATAATTCAATCAAATGCTTCAAAACAGGCATATCTTTACTTCCTGTTAACAATTTTGAAGTCATGGTTCAACTGCTGTTCAAATCACAATTAATGAAAAAGATATCAAGGTACTGGAGACATTGCATAATAATTTATAAATGTTTGGCCAGAAAAGAGATGCGTATATCAGAAAAAAATCAACATACATGATCTCTTTCCTATAGAAGTAAAAAGGTTGAGGGGAAGGCACTACAGAAATTGACATTGCATGTTGTGTGGAATGGCGAACAAACAGCAAGGAGCACCAATTTTAAACTTTCATTTTTTGCTTATTTATTTTCTGTAATTTTTTGCTGGTTGCTGATTGCTTGAATTCTGGATAACAGAGGTCTTAACTGTATTCTTGTTAAAGGCATAGAGAGTATGGTCCAGTGTATGCAGATTAGAACCTGTTATCCTCATAATCTACACATGTCATGTGCTTACCTCGTCTCCACCTGGTAAAGTAACATTCCTGTCCAGGGTCATTCAGGAGTCGCACAGTGAGGCTAGGAGCCTTACTCAATGTATCAGACTATGTGAACAGGCCAGAAAATGCTCACAGAACTTCTCTGAAAAGCCACACTGCCCACTTCATTATATGACGTTGTTGTCAAGATTTTGTAGAGCTTCCAAATGTCACAAATGAAGTATGTTAATTTCAAAAATAATCACTTAGAAACTCTAATAAGTCAAACTGTTACCTTATCCCTTCTTCTACTTAAAGCTATCAAATTAATTGAATGAATAGGATCACTGATCATATACGAGTTTTAACTAATTGCAGGATCAGAGAGAAAAGAGACTTGCAAGATGCCAGCCAGACACAAGTCAAAGAAAATTTCATGTATGATGCATTCTAAATGTAGTATTACGTGACAATAATGGAACCTTTACCTTTACTAGTTAACCACAGAAGCAGGATGACCAGATTACAATTTGCCAAAAAGTATTCAAAAGAGCCTTGTGGACAGATGAGACCAAGATTAACCTGTATCAGATTGATGGCAAGCACGAACTGTGGAGGTGTAAAGAAACTGTCCAAGATCCAAAGCGTACCCACCTCATCTGTGAAACATGGTGATGGGGATGTTATGGCCTGGGCATGTATAGATGCCATAGGTACTGGGACACTTATCTCCACTAATGATGTAATTGCTGATGGCAGTAGCAAAATTAATTCTGAGGTGTATAGAAACATCTGCTCAAGTTCAGCAAATACCTCCAAACACATTGGATAGCACTTCATCCTACAGCAAGGCAATGATCCCAAACATTCTGCTAAAGCAACAAAAGGAGTTTTTCCAAAACTTAAAAACTGGCAAATTTTTGAATGGCCAAGTCAGTCACCTGATCTCAATCCAATTGAGCATGCATTCCATATGCTGAAGAGAAAAATTCAGGGGACAAGCCTTCAAAACAAGCAAGATTTGAAGATGGCTGCAATAGAGGCCAGTCATTGCACGCAAGGGATATGCAACAAAGTTCTAAACATGACTACTTTAATATAAATACCATTGCTATGTCCCAAATATTATGCTGCCCTGAAATGAGGGGACAATGGATAAAAGGTGCAATAATTTCTACATGGTCAAACCAAAATGTATACAAATAATCTTGAATAAAATCTGGAATCTGCACTTTAATGGCATGTGAATTGTTTGATTAGAAATTTAAAACTGTGAAACACGGGAAAATAAAATAGTGTCTTTGTCCCAAACATAATGGAAGGCACTGTACTTGTTTTGTCCTATCCAAATCAAGCCAAGTTACCTTTATTTATTGTTCATACCACACTCATACAGTAAAGATAAGATAGCATTTCTCTAGGACCACAGAGCAGAAGTTACACACATTAAAATATTAAGACTTATACAGTAACAGTCCACAGTACCCTATCCACAAATGTTCTGGGAGTTCAGAAGTCTGATGGCTTGGGGAAAAAGCTGTTGCTCAATCAGGACATAGGGGTCCAAGTGCTGCAGTACCTCCTACCAGATGTCAGAAAGGAAAACAGGTTACATTAGGGGTGTGTACACAATGTTTATATGAGGAGTGTGTTCACAATGTTTATTGCCTTTCGCCTGCATTGAGCATTGTATGTATTCTCCATGGTAAGAAGAGAAACCCCAATCAACTTTTCCCCTGATTTCACTATCCTCTTCACGATCTTGTGGTCCAAGGAGGTATAGCTTTCAAAACCAGGCGGTGATGCAGTTGCACTGGATGCTCTCAATGCATCCTTTGTAGAATGCAGTGAGGATTGAGGGTGGGAGATGAACTTTTCTCAGCATTCGCAGGAAGTAGAGGCAGTGCTGAGCTTTCTTGGCTATAGAGCTTG
Organism: Narcine bancroftii; assembly: GCF_036971445.1. NCBI lineage: Eukaryota > Metazoa > Chordata > Chondrichthyes > Torpediniformes > Narcinidae > Narcine > Narcine bancroftii. The sequence goes on from NC_091470.1 coordinate 67,258,324, forward strand.
TGTTAAGGGACCATGTGAGGTTCTCCGCCAAGTGTACTCAAAGGAACTGGATACTCTTAATGGTGATCTCAATGGTGGAGCTGTCAATGTTCAGCAGAGTGTGGTCCCCCCAGGCCCTCTTGAAGTCGACAACAATCTCATTTTTCAAAAACATTCAGATACAGGTTGTTGGCTGTGCACCAGTCCGTTAGTAACTGCACCTGAAGTCTGAACGTTGATTCATCATTCTTACTGATCCGTCCCACCACAGTTGTGTCATCATTGAACTTGATTATGTAGTTTGAGCTGTGTTTAGCTGCACAGTCGTGCGTCAGTAGAGGGAACAGCAGTGGACTCAGCACACAGCCCTGGGAGGAACCCATGTTCAGTGTGATGGTCTTGAAGGTGCTGCCTGAGGTCTTCCTGTCAGGAAGTCAAGAATCCAATTGCAGAGGGAGGTGTTTGGACCCAGTAGGTTCAACTTCCTTATCAAGTACCGTGATATGATTGTGTTGAATGCTTTGAGTTGAAGTCAATTAACAGTTTTCGAACAAATAAGTCCTTGTTTTCCAGGTGGGTGAGGGCAAGATGGAGGGCAGTGGCGATGGTGTCATCCATAGAGCGGTTTGGTCTTTATGCAAACTGCAGGGGGTCCAGTAATGGGAGCAGCAGGAGCTTGATGTGGCCCATGACAAGCCTCTTGAAGCACTTCATAATGATGGATATAGCCACTGAGGCAGCATGCAGATAACTTCTTCGGTACGGAAACAATGATGGCAGCTTTGAAGCATGTTGGGACCACGGTGCTTCTCAGGGAGATGTTAAAAATGTTGATGAGAACCTCCACTAGCTGAGCTGCACATCCCCTGAGCACTCTATCGAGAACATTATCCAGTCCAGCAGCTTTCCATGGGTTGACCTTGCTTGGCTCTCTCTTCACGTCGGCCACTGCACCTAATCATTTGAAGGAGAGGTGGACTTCTTCGTTGCAACATCATTTTTCATCTCAAAGCACACATCTAGGGGAGAGACATCACCAGCACAGGCAGATGGTATAGTCTTGTGGTTGGTGATGTCTTGGATGTCCTTCTACATGTCCAGGAAGTGATTGTGAATGCGTTGGGCAAGCACACCCTTTGCTTCCCTAATGGGCTTAGACAGCTTGGCTGTTGCAATCCCACTTCCATTCTTTCTGTGGATAAAACCTACTTGTTTACTCTCTTTTGCAATTCTGACTAAAGTTTTCTGCCTTCTTTTTCATTTTCTAATGAAGCTGTCTGACCTATGCAGGATTTCCATATTTTTTGCTTTAATTTCAGATTTTTAAACTCTATAATATTTTTGATTTTCCTTGAAAGAAATAATCAGGTAGGCAGTTCAGAGATAAGCAAACCTGAACTGACAATCCACCTATTGAAGTTTAAAAGAACGTGAAGAAAGTGGCCACACATCAGACTTTTGCAGCAAACATGATTTAATATGGTTAAGTTTCTTATTGCAATTTAGAGGTATTGGATTTGATTATAATCGCAGTATTGAAAGAGCCTTAAAATGTGAAAGATTGATACAGGCCAAAATTAAATGTCACAGATTAGAGTTATTCAGCATGGAAACAGTCACCTCGGCCCACTCATCCATGCTGACCACACGAATAATGGACTTGAATTTGTCTGTATTTAGCCCACACCCCTTTAAACCTTTCCCATTCATGTGTCTGTCTAAATTACTTTTCAAAAACCACAATTGTGCTCATTCTCTACTATTTCTTCTGACAACTTGTTCTATCTACCCACAACCCTCAGGTCTCCCTGACTATAACACTCTCCACGGTCCTCCCATTTACAGTAGATGTTTTGCTTCTGTTTAACTTGCCAAAAAGTGAAACATAAAAGTCAACAGATGCTGCAATTGCAGTTATAACACATAGAAATGCTGGAGGAGCTCTACTCTACTCTCGTTCTGACCTCATTCTGCTCCCAGTATGATGTCTTCCATGCCAGATCATCAGAGATGTCCTTCTTCAAATAACGTGGCTTTCCTTCTACCACCATCAACTCGCTCCTCACCCACATAACCTCCATTACCCACAGACCTGACCTGGCCCCCTCTGTCCCCACATGCAACAAGGACAGGATTCCCTTGTCCTCACCTGCCACTCAACCAGCCTTCGTATCCAACATATCCTCCTCTGCCATTTCTGCCACCTACTGTGTGATTCCACCACTAGACACACATTCCATACTCCTCCCTTCTCCACCTTCCCAGAGCCCCTCTGGGACTCCCTTGTCCTTTCTTCCTCCTCACCAATTATTCCCCTTGGCATCTACAACCGAGACCACAGGAGGCACTCCACTTCCTCCCTCACCACTCTACAGGGCCTCAAATAGTCCTTCCAAGTGAAGAAACATTTCATTTGTCAATCTGCAGGGGTAGCCTACTGTATCTGGTTTTCTCGGTGTTGTCTCCTCTACATCAGAGAGTCTGGGTGCAGACATGGCGATCACTTTGTTGAGCACCTCAGCTCTGTCCGTCCCAATAATGTGGATCTCCCAATGGCCACCCATTTCAATTCCCTCTCCCATTCCCTTGCTGACATGTCTGTCCATGGTCTTGTGCATTGCCAGACGGAGACCACCTGGAAATTACCGGAACAACACGTCATCCAACCAGCTGGCATTAACATCAACTTCTCCAGATTACATTAAGTGACCTCTTATGGGCCCAGAGGACCCCAAAACCCAGCAGCAATAGAAATTCACCAAGACAACTTAAACAAAAGTTGCTTTTAATTTTATTTACACAAAAAAACTGGATCAAACTTTAACTTATTGTTATCATCTAAACCAGGGGTTCCCAACCTGGGGTACAATGATTTGCACTTTTCGGGGGTACATTGGGTCTGAAAGAATAATCACTACTGTACAATACATGGTGTTGTAATCTGCCGTCAGATTGCACAATGTCATATTTTTTTTAATCCTTAATTTTTAGGGGTACATGGGAACCTATAAAAATGCCCAAGGGGTACAGAGGAACAAAAAGGTTGGGAATCCCTGATTTAAACCTAACTTAATCCCTTCCTAATTCTAAGTTCAAATGTATGTAATGTGTACAAGTTCAGAAAAGTTCTTTGATTCACAGTCCAATCTCACTTCTCACTCCTCGAAGTTCACCGGTATTAGGCAATTCTTATACTGTCCACAGAATTTAACATTTATGAACTTTCACCAAGCTCTGCTGCTTAAAGGTAATTGGTTACCACTCAGGAAGGTTCTTGTTAGTTTCAGAGAGATTTATTGCTCGTTGGATACACACAAACTGATTCCCTCTGATCAGCCACTTCAGTATCTTGCTGAAGATACTTGTCCCATCAGGGTTTTCCAAATGAAAACCTCTTCTTCTGCAGGTCACCACAGAGTTTCTTTTTCTTCCTTTATTTCAGGTGAAACACTCTAGCCAGCCATTTCCTCTTGTATGGACCACAGTGGTTTTCAACAGGCTGAACTCAGAACCAGTCTTCAAAATGGGGTTTAAACAAGCTGCCATCTTGCCATGCTGCAGCCTCTAAAAGCCATCACAGAAAACTGATTCTCTCTCTGTCTTGCTCTCTCAGACAAAGTCTGTTTGTCTTTTTTTTCTCTCTCTCTCTCTCTCTCCCTCTGCTTGCAAAACGATATGACTTTCTTAGAACAGAAAACTGCAGCCAGACAGATTGCGGCACTGGTCCCAAATTTCTGAGCCTGCTTTCAAAACAATAATCCATTGGTCCACAGCATGTCCAATTAACACCTACTTCTGAAGTCCCGTGTGCTCATATTCTTCTATTTGCACCTCCTTATGAAAACCTTTAGCAAAGCAGTTTTTATTGTCTTTACAAAGGCACTGGACCCAGAGTGCCTGGTTTGAGCCAAGCTCTTGCATTTTAAATGAGATGCTTTGTGGTCTTTGTGTTTGTTTGTGACCTACACTACCCCCACAATCTATCTCCTTCAAAATCATATCTATATACAATATAAAATATGATATGTTCCATCACAAACCCCTCCCCCACAAACACACATCTTCTCCCTTGTTGCTCTCTCTTCTCTTTTCTCTCCATCTCCTTTCACAGAGTCAAGACCAATTTTTGTTGGTCTGGATTCATTCCCCCGCCTCCACCCCCACCCACTTCATCCCACCAGTCTTCGGTCTTTATTCTGACGCCTTCTTGTTCTTTGCTTATACAGTACTTTGAAGAAGGGCTCAGGCCCAAAACATTGGTAACATATCTTTTGCTTTACCTCCTATGGACGCTGAGACCGTCTGAGTTCCTCAAGTATTTCTGCGTGCCAAATAGAATTTAAATTGTATATTTATGAAGTGTGCCTATCTGCCATCACTTGTTCCAGTTATCTAGATCAGCCATTTACAATGGGGGCCATACACCCCTCACTCCCAAGGGCCAAAACACATTTAGGGGAGGGGGATGAGGACTGAAGTAAAATATTTCTTTGTTTTTTTATGTAGTCATATGAATTATGGAAGAAATCAACTAAACTTGATTGCTTCACAGGGCCCATAAACCTAGTACAGGGTCTTAAGGGGGCCATAGCCAAAAAAGGTTGAGAAGGGCTAATCTGGATTCTCTTTTAATTTTGTCGCTGTTCACTGTACCACCTATTTTGATGTTACCTTCCAACTTATTGACATGCTTGCTACATTGTCACCCAAATCATTACCATAAATGACAAGCAATAGGAGACCCAGCACTGATCTGTACAGCACGTTTCCTGTTTAAAAAACAACCTTCCAATACCACTCTCTGACTCCTACTACCAAGCCAATTTGGTATCTGATTGGCTAGGTTACCCTGGATCCAATGTGATCTAACCTTCTGGATTACTTCATCTAGAAAACATTTGGCTCTTTCTGCAGTGAATACAACGATTGTGTAATCTTATCTTAACAACTTTCATGATCCATATGAACTGTTACCTTTTTTTAAAAAAAAATCACAATAAATTTTGTAAAATACTATTCCCTACGCAAAGTCATTGACTTTCCAAACATGGGTCAATTTTCAGAATTCACTCCAGTAACTTTCCCACCACTGGCCTGTAATTTCCTGGTTTGTCCTTGTGGCCCTTCAATAAAACCACAATATTAGTCACCCTCCAGTCATCTGGTACCTCACCCATGATGAATGCTGACACAAAGATCTCTCCCATCAATTTCTTCCCTAACTTCCTTGCAGTGAACTGGAATTTGCTGTCTATGTTTTGTTCAGATGGCTGGTTCCTCCCTTGGCTCCACCCTCACCTACCCCAATATAAACCCTGGTTTTCCCACCTTACCTCAGATTCACCTGGCCATTGATTGGAAGCTATTAATAGCGTATTTATACTCGCATCTCTGAGCGCATTTAGTCACATTACAATTTTAATAGCTTAACTTTGAAATGGGATGGAAGCCCTGCTGAAGCCAGGCATACTCCAGGTCAACCCAGGCATGCTCCAGGTCAACCCTCTGTCCCCTGAGGAAATCACCTTCAGGCTGGAGTGCTTCCAGTCCTACCTGACGGCCACACAAGATGTCTTCAACTCTGATAGTCTCCGGAGATTGGTACTTCTCTCTTGAATCGGCCCTAAAGGGTATGCGGTCATCAGACACTGTGGTACCTACGAGTCGGCCATAGAAGGCTGGAAAGACTGCTACACGAGGCCCCAGAATGATGTGCTGGTGGCTGTTCTTGAACTGTGGGCCCTGACTAGAAAATGCCACTACGAAGTGGCTACGGCCCAAGTGAGAGAGGAGGAACAAATCCAGAACACCCTCGTGGCAGGAGTGAGGTATGTGAGGCAGTGATTGCTAGAGTTGGAGAAGAAAGACTTGGCCAGCAACCTGGAGCTGGTGAAAGCAGTTGAACAGGCCCAAGTGGGAGCTGATAACCTCATGGGTAAAAACGGCGCCCTTTCAGAGGACAGGTCATTGGGATGCCTGTGACCCCCACAGCCCCAGTGCCAACCACCTTGGCCACGTGCAACCAGGGATACTACTTCTGTGGACCCGATGCCCCATGAAGGACTCTGTGTGTGCAGGATGTAGTAAGAGAGCACACTGGATGAAGGTCTGTGGACTAGAGGGAACCCAAAGAGGGCGACCACGTGTGCAACCCCAGTATCATCACTCGACCAGTGCCCGAGTCCCGAAAGACCAGCCTCCACCTCTCCATGCTGTTTGCCACCAGTGTCTTGCTGTGCCTTGTGGCGGGACCCACCAATGGAAGTGAAGCATAGCAGGAAGCCACAGTGGCCATCTTGCCACGCCGAGGTCAGCACCACCTAGTCCTTCGTCAGATCAAGATGGAGGGTGGCCATCTTGCCGCACCTTGTGCTCAACACCATCTTGTCTGCCAAAAGGAGAGTCGACATCAGCATGGGGAGTGACGGGGTTTCCGGAGCACTTGCATTGGTTGTCCTAGATCAGGCAATACCTCACCAATTGAATAACTCGACAATGGAGGTGAGAGTAAATTGACTGATTGCTTAGTAGATACTGGCTCCACAGTGAACTGGAATTCACTGTGTATTGTTCAGATGGCTGGCTCCTCCCCTGGCTCCACCCTCACCTACCTCACTATAAACCCTGGTTTTCCCCTTACTTCAGATTCACCTGAGAACTATTCTGTCTACTGGCCATTGATGGTAAGCTATTAGAAGTTTGTTTGTACTCCTCCCTTGTCTCTGAGTGCAATCAGTCACGTTACAATCCTACAATGTCCAAAGATACAATTGGTCATCAATTTATGGCAGGCACACAATTGGCTCTTTCTGCAGTGAATACAATGATTGTGTAATCTTATCTTAACAACTTTCATGATCCATATGAACTGGTCCCCATTTGGTTTACCTTACTAACACAAGTTGTTTTCATCTAGTGCTTTTAATATTGAGAAACATCACAAGACTTCAAAGCAGTGTTATCAAATTCAAATTGACACAGAATTATAGAAGAAAATAAAAGTCCAAAACTGTGGCTGAACAGTAAGGTTTTAAGGAATCCCATAAAGGAGGAAAGAGAAATAAAAAGATTTATAGGGGTAATGCCATCTTTCCTTAGCATAAGAAGGCACCAACTATAGTGGATAAAATGATAAAAGGCCCAAAATTGTGAGAGTATCGATATCTTAGAGAGCTCCAAGTCTAGAATATAGAAATAGAGGCCATGTAGCGATTTGAAATGGTTATCGTCTATGTAATTGGGTGATGATGAATAATGGCAAGAGTCCTTAGCATATTAAAATGATTAATAGCCAGTCCTCAAATGTCCCCCAAACATACTTGCAGATCAACAACTGTTGGCAGATTACTGCAGCCACATTATTGTATAATCCAGGAAGATGCATACCAATCATGCCCTCTGTATACTTTTCTCTGTGATTCAGATATATTTTTTTAATTAATCTGACATCTTAACACAGAAAGGCTGCACACATTTTAACTATTGATTGACCAATAAAAAGCTTTTTGATATCATATTTCTCTCTACTAATTGTCTAAAAAATACCATACAATAATTGTGAGTTATTTACCAGTGATACATACTTTATCCATTATTGATACAATTATGTTTTACTTTTTCCGGCTTACCAAAATAAGAAGGGAATCACGTACTGGTTTCTTTACGAGTTTTGTGCATTATCTAAAACAATGAAATTTCTCCAAATTCTACTCCAACAAAAATGTCTTGTGACTTGTTAAAAATATGAAGAACATTTATACATTGAAATAACAGAATAGTAGAAGTATTTAACTGTAGATGACTGCTTTGTTTTTACTAACATGCAAGCAAGCAATACAGGAAAGCTCTAACTTTATTCTTTGGATAAAGTTTTCTTCAGACATTTTCATGTAAACACGTATAATCAAGTGAAAATGGTTTTCATCTGTCAAATGTTGAAATATGAATCATATCCCTGCTGAAGTAGTAATGATTAATCATGAGCAAAGAGAATAAAGCAGTAAAACCGCAGATCCTTGCTGACTGAAATAAAAACAGAAGTGTTAGCGTCAGAGGGAAGAGAAACAATATCAAAGTTTAGGGACAAGGACTCATCATCAGACTTGGAAAAGTGAGAAAACAAGTGATAAGTTGTAGAGTGCCAGATAAGAGAGTCTGCAGACCAATTTGTCATGGCAATAATGACTTTTAATTCAGTTTGGAGACAAACAAGAAAAAAATTGAAATAGAATTAAAATATCCATGGGGAGGGAGAAGAAACTGAATGGTGACCAAAAAAAAATTAAAATTTAGTATTACGACAGAAGATGAGTGACTGCCATTAATGAAATGAGCAATGTTGGAGGCCAAAGTCTGAGGAGGGAGTGGAGCAGATAACCAAAGTATAAGGTAATTCTTCAGTCTCGAGGACTGAACAGAAATGTTTTGCAAATTGGTCGTCCAATTATCACAATTTGCATTTGGTTTCTTCGTGAATACAAAAAATTGGACAATAAAAATTTGTAAATACAATAAATCAATGGCAATGCTGTCAGTAATTGTATCAAGCAGATCTTGCTCACTCACGCCCTGCCTTTACTATTGTACTGCATCTACCTTTACAATCTTAGCCAAAATAGACAAAAGAGGTGAGGTGGAAGTGACCAGCATTGACATCAAGGGATTCTTTTTTATTAATTAAAATGAATATAATTATTTTAATTAACTAAAATCCCAGGTAAAATTGGTCAAAGGGAATCTCCATTATCTTCATTCAGACTTAGAACATTGTTGTTGAAGCAGCCTTCTTTAAGTGCCTAATCAAGGAAACTGCTATCCTTTTATGTCTGTCATCTGAGTTCAAGAATAGGTTAATAAATTAACAACTTCCAAAGAGTGATATCCAAACATTTCAGAAACATAAATTTCAAAATCTGCAATATTGCCATTTCAAGCATATCTTACAAATGGCAATCACACAAATGCTGATCTATTTTAATATTAAAATAACTCTGTACTTGGATTAAAAATAGGACAATTTTTTTTTCAACATTGGAAGAAAAAGATGAAGCCTCAGTTTAGTATTTCATCTGAAGCATGGTTTATTACAGGAATTCTAAATTTAATTTCTCTTAAGAGTACACACTAAATCCACATATTTGGAACAGATGAACAATTTATCATTTGGGTGGGAGGGGTGCTTTTGCCCTGTGCTCCTTCTCATTTTGATCACGTGGTCAGTCTTTCAATGTATATGATAAAGTAGTATGTGATTGAATGCAAAAAAAATACCCACTGACAACTCATATTGATGTTAGTTTTGCTCTACAAATTTCAATGGTCAAAAAATATGTAGTGTGCCTCAGATTTTGTTACACAGAACTGGCAAGAAAGATTTTCTACATCCAGCACATTCAGAATTTGCCTAGAATGTTCCAGTAATGTAAATTTTAAGATTAAAAAAAGGAACTTATGAATATTCTATTAGTTCCAGACCAATAAAATCCCCCAAAAATGGATTTTGTAACCCACAAGTTAATTGTTGTAGAATTCCTTGGTAACATAATTGGCTTTGAGACAGGAACATGATACTGTTTAGGTGCAGAACATCGCAATGACTTAAAACAATTGTTCCTTTATGCATTCAATGGTCTGAACTACCATTTCAAATTATAAAATTTTTTTTTTGAAAATAATTATATGGTAAAATTTCATTCTCATCAAAATAAACAATTGCAGTTTTGGAAGTGCAATAAATGGAACAATGTGTACTGGATCCAAATAAGGAAAAGGTTAATTCAGATTTGGTCTCATGTAATTAGGCAAGATTATTTAGTAATTATACACGAAGGATCCGTTGAGAATGATCATAAGCTGATGAATTGCAACTCTCAAAATGGAAGTGCAAATCTTAAATTTAAAATAAAAATTGAGGTAAAACTGGCTAAGGTAAATTGGAAAGTTAAAAACTCGCAGAGATTCAAAATGATACAGTATTTCATAAATCACAATGAAAATACTTTCTATTGAGTTCCAGTGAACCTGATGAATAGCAAAAATCTAAAAACCAGCAAAATTTGACAACTTTAAACAAGTGACAGAGGGAGGAAACCAATCAAGAGAGTAAACGAACAAGAAATTTTAGTGTATTGAAGATGCTTAAACAAGAGTAAAAGGAAAACAGCAAAAGTTAATGCTCATTCCATAAAAACTGGAACAGGGTGATTAATAATAAGGAATGAGGGACAAGAGAGTGAGGAGTTCTAAAGGAGGGAGCATCCTCTTCAAATCTCGCCTTCCCTCCCAGCTTTGTGTCATTAGCAAACTCACCAAATAATTTATGTAATGAATAGCTGAACCCAAAACTGATCTTAGTCATACTCCATCATCAATGCCTGCTAATCAAAAACAACTTGTTTATTCCTATTTGTATCCTCTCTACAACCCTTGTATGTTTTTGAAGGATGGGAGGAAACCGGAGCACCCAGAGAAAACCTGCACAGAGGGAAGGAAAAAAACTCCTTAGACAGATCGGAATTCAAATCCCATTCCCGACTGCTGGCACTGTAACAGCATTGCACTAACTGCTATGCTAACCGTGTCACCCTCGTATGTAGGACTTAACCAAGGACTTTCTGAAAATCCAAGTATGCCACATTTGATTCTACCCGATTTTTTTTGTTAGTTACATCCTCAAAAAATTCTACTAGATATGTCAAACATGATTTTTCTTTTACGAATCCATTTTGACTTTGTCTGATCTTGTACTCTTTTTGAAGGGCTCTGCTATCTTATCAATTTTAATTGACTCAAGCATTTTCCCACCTTTGATGTCAGGCTAAATGGTCTATAGTTCACCATTTCCTCTCTACATCAATTTTTAAATATTAAGGTTTTATTAGCTACCCTCCAGTCCACTGGAATTATTTCAGAGCCTAAGGGACACTGGAAATGTCCACTAATGCATCTGCTATTTCTCGTCACTTCCTTCAGTACTCTGGGATACTGTCCACTGGGCCCCGACAATCTGGTTTGTAATCCCTGCAGTTTCCCTTACACTATTTCCATCCTAATACTGATTTCACAGTTCCTCCCTCTCACCAGACACTATGTTCATCACATTCTTGGGTGGTCATTTATATCTTCCTTTGTGACTATTCAATCACAGTTTTTATTTAATTGGTTTTCCATTTCTTTGCTACCACATAAATTCCTCTGTTTTTGACAAAATGGACCTACATTTATCTTTTTATAAATATTTTTTATCTTATATATCTGTATGAATGTTCTATTTTCCATCATTTTCACAAGGATCACCTGCAATATTTTAATTGGGCTTGGTGTTCAGCACAATTATCAGTAGGAGTGCGACATTTTAAAAATTTGAACAACTAAAACATTTGCAAAAATATCAAAATAGCTTAATGCAAGTAAATTAAAGATTTTAGTTCACATAGGAGAATGCTCTTCACAAAAGAACAAAATATCGAATTGTGGAAGTGATTTTTTGAGCATTAGTAAATAAATAGATAAGATGGATTACTTTTAACCACAGGCACTGATTTTTATTTTATATGCATGACCACAGTTGAAATTTTCAATGGGAAATTTTAACTTTTGTTGGTACCTTAAAATAGGTGATAATCAGCTCATTCACACACTTTTTTTTCTCTAAACAAAAGTGAGATAAATAATGGGAATTGGGGAGCTGTTCAATTGTTGTTTTCTTTTGCAGAGACTGAAATTTGAAATTACCTTCACATTTAACTTTGGATGGTCAAAGCTCAGGAGAGATTTGTCAATTTTGTCATGTTTTCAAAAGTAATGCTTTCAGATATAAAATTTTAAGTTATTCCTCTCATTACCTCATCAGGATTATTATATTTCCCTCTGTTTTAATAAAGGCTTATATTTTTTTTAAAATCTCAGTATTTCTTAACAACATGGTTCTATTGCTAAATATAAAAACAAAAATGTGGTGCTTAAACACAAACCCAAATACAAACTAAAGCTTAACTATTTCTGCAAATGCCTTTATTAGCTTGAGATACGTCACAAGAAATCAGTTAGCATCTTCGGTACCAGCAAGATTTTCACCAAACCAAACTTATTTATAATTTAACTCAGGAAATTTCAACAGTGCATACCTTAAGAGGCAATATCATAAAAATATAATCAGAAACCACTTCAAAAATTAGCATTAGTATGATAATTAATGGACATAGTCAAAAAGGCCATCTTTGCAGTGGCAATTTGAATTTTAAATGTATTAGGTTTACAACAAATAGAGTGTGCTGCAGATCATATGACAAAGTTAACGTTTATGTAGAATACTGACAAAATCAACATGGACCTTTCCAGTAATCCTGCAAAATTCATGATGAAGGGCTCAACACTTCACTATAATGCTTAGTCAATCAATAGTGGAAATACAACAGTGGATTAATCTTTCTATATGCACAGTGAAATTAAATAGAGGTCAAGCCCAAAAGTTCCTTATGTACTTCTTTTTAACATGTTGTGACAACTAAATTATATACAATCCATATTATAAAATATAAAATGTTGAGTAAATATATTATTTTTTTAACTGAATTTCCATGAACATATTTTCCACCTGTAGTGGAAAGTACCAGTGGTAATTAAAGATTAAAGTACAAGTTTCTAAAGGGTAAATCTTGTCACTTGATCTTTGATTAGGAAATTGCAATAAAATTGATAATGCCACATTCAGAAGCACATGTCAAGCCTCCAAATTATTCTGCACATCATAATCAAATAAAACAATCAGTTTATATCAACTAGGAATTAAAATCTGTTTCAACCTCAATGAAGCAGTTGATAGGGTTTCTTTCTGCCTATTTTCATTTAGTTTTGTTTCAAGAATCTTATTTGTGAAGGCAATAATATAATCGTATAAAATGACCAAAAAATGACATCAGTGTAAATAGTAAGAGAATAAATAAATGCATATATTTGTATCTCAAATCAATGACCTTGGCTATTCACCATGGTAAATGTAACCTTTATCAAGTTACATCTCAATTTTCATACATAGTAAACAACATTCTTTCCCCAAAGAATTACAAAATAACCCTAGGGTATTATTAGCAAATATTTCAAATGAGTGGTTTAAAATGCTACATTTGCATTATAAATATTTTAATTATAATGCAGCTGTTAAACTATTAAACAGATAACCTTTCCATTTTGGAAATTGCAAAGATTCTGGATTACTACCACCTGCCATCAAGGTATGCTCACAGCTGTTAATATTCATGCTACTCAACTGTACAACAAATTTAAAATTCTATCCTCGAATTGTCACAGATACACAGCAAACTGTAGATATTTGCAGTATTTAAAATGAATGCAGAATCAAAGAGGATAAATTTAAGTGATATTAACAAAACCAATTATTGATTTTATAAATAGTATTCAATTTAACACTGAAGATATAATTGCAAATGGTAAAATATGACAGGTACACCACAGATAAACAAAATTCATAATTCAATTTCAGTCAGATATTCACAATATTCCATTGTGTACTTTAAGATGGGGTAAGACTTCACAGCTGATCCCTTTGTTCAAAAATCAGAGTCATTTCATCGCAGGGAATTTCAGCAAAAATTAAAGCTTGTAAAGGATACTTCAGTGGGTAGAAAACACAAATCCACCTTGCCATTGATGTGTGCAGAATTTAGTTTCTCAATATTCACTTATACACCTGAGAATTTCAACCAAATTGCAGTGAATGATTACTAAACAATTTTACTCAAAGAAAGCATCTCTAAATCAGTAAATACTTTACTGCCAAGGTTACACAATAGCCATGAAATGGTTTACAGCTTTATCTTGACAGGCCATTCAAGCATATATCATAAAATATTAAAACCATATAAATTATAAAACTATACAAAGGGCACATTGTAGCAAAATAGGTTAGAAACAATAGAATAACTCTTATTTTAGTTTTGACTTTTATGAATGGCACCTCTAAACCCTGCACCCAAAAAAACACATTATCATTTGTATCTCATCCCATACCAATCTGCTCATGGGCCTCCATTTCTCCACCAAACTCTTTCAAACAGTGGAGAAACAGCAACAGTGGATTATTTTCACAGCATTTCCCAAAAAAAGTTTTTTTTTGTCCTCTTTCAACTCTTCATCAGTCAATTGGTCCCTGGAAAATAAGTTTGATGATACCTTGTTCTCCATTCATTTGGACAGCACAGAAAGGGCATGCTGCATGGAATGCATGTGTACCATGAGGTAATGGAATTTGTGACCAATATTTTGCTGTTTTTTCAGAGCACACATGTCCACATGGGCTAAATGTATATGTTGGAGGACCTGCATCCACATAAAATCCTGCTTCACAACCAAGCCAAAGAGGTACATAAGGACCCACAGTTCTGCACATGGGACATTCTCGTTCATTGGCTTCTCTATCACTACGATGTCCCCAGTTGTGATAACCATGGACATGCCCACAACTAAGATAAGCCCATGGCTGCTTCTCTTCCACAATGTCCTTGCGATTAATGCTGGGAAATGCTAAGGTGTTAAGACCAACAGGACACTGAGGTCGAGCAGCATTAATCTCCTGTCGAAGAGCTTCAATGTGTTTTTGGGTAGGAGTATGGAACAAGCCATCTGCTGTTCTCCATAAAAGTGTTGCTCCACAAAGATCAACAAGTGAGCCATCTTGAAGAATATTGGTTTCAGTTTCCACCTGAGAAAATAATTAAAATGTAATATAATTAAGAAATTCCTTCCACAATCATTAAATGTAAATATCTATATCCATCCAATTAACAGTGGAGAAAAATAAATCGCAGGTCATTTTATCTTTTTCCATAGATATTTATAGGATATCAAGTGTATAACTCAACTGAATTGGCCAAGAAAGTTCAAGAATGACCTAGTAGCACTCAGACAGCCTACCTCCATAGGCATGTCTGATTAGGGTGTTATTATTGGCTTTTGCACTTCAAAAAAAGCAAAAATCAGATAATATATTATTCCTTATTACCATGAAGTTACATCTGACAGAAGACATTCATGAATTTCAGAAGATGACAAGATTTAGGAAAGTCTGAACCTCTAATAACAGAATAAAATGTCAGTGTTAACAGGGCTTACACAAGAATTGTCATTAAAGCTACGGATACAAGGAGAGAAATAGAGTTTGACCACAACTCAACTATAATTTTAATGAATGGTTAAATTGGTTCAAGGCATAAATGGCTTAATCTTAGTGCATCCAAGTTTGAGGTAGATAGGCACTGTTGGCCCTCATTTCAAATTTCAGCTCGAGGTTCAAGGTAGTCTGTGCTACAATTCCATTTGAGGAAGGAATAAGGATGGCAAATTCCCAAAGAGAGCTGAGGCTAAGATGGAGGGATGATGAGGGAAACAGGCCAATGCTTTAGTGGTTGAGAATGCTGTAGAATATGGAAAAAAGAGGGATCACACTGAGGATAGCACCAAATGAGTTAACTTATATAGAGGTGAAGTATAAAGTTTAATGCCATCATTGAGGTTTTAGGGGATAATGGGGTCACAATATAGTTTGGGAAGCCTGCAGTTGGGCTAGCAAGTGATCTTCAAATTAATCAGAGGTTTTAATTCTGTAATGTGGATAAAGTTGCCTTGGAAGCAGCCAACAATGGGTGGTTCCCAGAGAAAAGTGGGTCAAAGTTACCCTCACACATGCAAGTTTGAGAGGGCTGTAAGAGTGTTTATCATTTAGAAGTACTTGTTCAAATTTCTAGGTAACAAATGTACTGGAGAAGGGCATCGTTGGAAAAAAATAACTTCAGAGGTGAGTGATTGAGTTTGGAGCTGGGATTGGTCTACAAATACCTTGTCTTTTTCTCATGTTATTAATTAAAATAAATTAAATGCCGATTATCAATCATTTATAAATGACTCAGCATAACATGATGGAGAAAACAACAAATATTGCAGTGTTCTCAAACAATTTTCAAACTTCAGATTTAATGTCAGAGTACAAACATGATACCACACACAACCAGAGATTCTTTTTCCTGTGGGCGAGGCAGAATTACCATTTATTGGTTCTAAAAACTGTACTCAAGAAGATACAAATAAAGGTAAAGGTTCATTGTTGTCACGTGATACTACATTTAGAATGTAACATACATGAAATTCCTTAATTTTGTCTAAGTCACCCATTTTTTCCACAGAAACCTACAGCACCTGGTGCTCCTCGGCAGTTTCCCCTCCAAGTACTGACCAGGCCTCACCCTGCTTAGCTTCTGAGATCAGACAATCTCCGGCTTATTCAGGCTATTAGGCTTCTATAAATAAACATAAACAAACTGACCATGTAATATAGAGAAAAATAAAATCAGTAAAATGCAAAAGTAAAAAAATATTGAATCCCTAATTGAGTTTGTTGTTGAGGAGTCTGATGATGGAGGGGTAGCAGCTGTTCCTGACCCTGGTCGTGTGCTTGTTGGGGCACCTATACCTCTTTCTTGATGGTAGCAGTGAGAACAGTGTGGGATGGGCAATGTGGATCCTTGTTTGGATTGCTGCTGCTCTCTGTCGGCAGTGTTCCTTGCAGATTTTCTTGAAGGTGGGCAGGATTTTGCCTCTGATGGCCTGGGCTGCGTCACTGCCGTTTGGAGGGCTTTACACTCAGAGGTATTGTGTTTCCATACGTGACCGTGATGCAGCCAGTTAGCACACTTTCCACTAAACATCTGTAGAAAATTACCAGAGTTTTCGATATCATATCACAAACTTCCAGACTCCTGAGGAAGTAAAGGCACTGACGTGCTTTCTTCATGATGCCACTAGTGTGTTGGGATCCAGGAAAGATCCTCCAAGATAATGACTCCAAAGAACTTAAATTGCTCAACCTCTCCACCTCTGATTTCCCAATGATCACTGGATTGTACACTTCTTGGTTTCCCCTTCTGAATTCAAAATGAGCTCCTTGGTTTTGATGACAATCTCCCTCCTGTTTGCTGACCCATCACCCCTTTTTAATACAACCCACTGCAATGATATTATCAGTGAATTTTAGCTGGCTTTCATCCCAAGCAACACAGCCAAAGGTGTAAAGCAAGTAAAGCAGGGGCTAAGAACGCAACTTTGTGGTGCTCTGGTACTGATGGAGATTGTGAAAGGGATGTTCTTACCAATCCTTATTGATATAAACAGAGTGGAGAGAGTGCAGAGAAGGTTTACCAGAATGTTACCTGGGTTTAAGCATCTAGAGTATAGGGAGAGATTGGACAGATTAGGTCTTTATTCTTTGGAGCGTAGAAGGTTGAGAGGGGATTTGATAGAAGTATTTAAGATTATGAAAGGGATAGACAGAGTGGATGTGGATAGACTATTTCCATTAAGAGTAGGAAAGATTAAAACAAGAGGACATGAGTTAAGAATTAAGGGGCAGAGGTTTAGAGGTAACATGAGGGGGAACTTCTTTACTCAGAGAGTGGTAGACGTGTGGAATGAGCTACCGGGAGAAATAGTGGCGGCGGAGTCAATTGTATTATTTAAGAAAAGGTTGGACAGGTATATGGATGAGAAGAAGATGGAGGGTTATGGGCATTGTGCAGGGAGGTGGGACTAGAGAGGGGTGTTTGGTTCGGTGTGGACTAGAAGGGCCTAATGGCCTGTTTCCGTGCTGTAAATTGCTATGTTATTAAAAAAACAGATCTGGTGTTAAGTTTGCATTAATAATTAGTGATAAAATACGGAAAATCTCTTCCCAATATTTGACCAGGGTCGGACAAGACCAGAACATATGAATTAGTGGGCCATCCTCATTCATACATCTGTCACAAGGACAGCT
Source organism: Narcine bancroftii (assembly GCF_036971445.1). Lineage (NCBI taxonomy): Eukaryota > Metazoa > Chordata > Chondrichthyes > Torpediniformes > Narcinidae > Narcine > Narcine bancroftii. The sequence goes on from NC_091470.1 coordinate 67,276,124, forward strand.
ATTATTAGGATAAATTTAAGTTTTGACATCTAAGTTCTATGCACAACTTTAAATTGTAGTAGTGAGCAATGGGCACACAGAGAAAATGTATTAATCAAATTTTTAAAAAAAATTATGTTATTGTAGTCTGGAGGTGAGGAAATACATGATCCAATTACACAATGGGGTGTTGAGGCCCAGATCTTGGAGTTTGCCGATCAGTTTTGAGGGCATGGTGTTGAATGCCGAACTGTTAAAGATTATCCTGCTGTTTTGATTTTGATGTGGATTAAGAAAATAAGATCTACTTATTCAAATTTAGTACAGGTTGTAGCTCTTTAATCCAGCGATGTTGGAACCTGGCCATTGTTTGACCACAGAAAATGCTCAAAAAGAGAAATTGACCCCTAAGGGAATCCCCTATGTGAACATATCAAAAGTAGAACAAAGCTTTAAACGGTTAATGATACTGTGGGGCAGCACAATTAGCATTGTGGCGAGCACAACGCCTTTACAGCACCAGTGTTCGGGACCAGGGTTCAAGTCCCGTGCTGTCTGCAAGGAGTTTGTATTAACAGCGGCAGATGCAAACATGCCGGACTGAGGGAGCTGCCACACCACAGAGTGCCGGATAAGAGAGGTGCAATGTATCAACATTTTTCTCTAAACCAAAACTTTTTGAAACAGTTACAAATTTGATAATGCAGGTCCTGGGGAAAAAAAACAGCAACAATCAGTGATTAGGGGAGAGTTTGTGACTAGTCCAGAAGATTATAGGCTTGGTTGTCCCAAATTATCATCCATTTCACTCAAATGGATGAATATTAAGTAAAATATCAAATATTTTTCCACAAAAAGCTGGACAAATCTACTGTGGCCCCAATTAAAACATCAGTAAATGAAAAGCAGGAAAATGTTGATGCTGAAAATTTGAAATATAAATACAATTTGGAGTTCAAGCAGCACGTGAAAAAAAGTGTGTTTAACGTTTCAGGTCCATGAGAACTAGAAAAGTGAAAAAACCAGCATGCTGCTTTAATTTTTTGTTGGAGCTCTGTGAAAAGCCAGCATCTTAGTCTCCGAACTTAATTGTCCTCAAGAAGCATGTGAACGCAATTAACTGCTATCTTGAACTGCTGCCATTCTTCATTTTCTCTGTGTGAAAGTGTTTAATGGTATTAACATTGTTGGCAAGGCCATTTCAGGGGCCTTTAGATAGACCAAGACATATATAGACAGTCTGGGATGATAGATTTCCTCTCGTGAAGAATATCAGTGATCCAGGTCAAATTTTACAACATTCCTAGTTTCGATGGTTCCTAGTTTTCATTATTTTCAAATTCCAAACTACAGGTGACAAAGATAGCAGAGCAGTTAGTGCAACGCTGTTAAGAGTGCTAGCAAGCTAAGCTCAAATCCGGAATTTGTATGTTTTCTTCCAGGTGCTCCAGTTTCCTCCCACATTCCAAATATGATGTTATGGTTTAATTGGTCACATGGGTATATTTGGGCAGAGCAGGTTCGAGGGCTGGATGGGTCCATTATCGTGCTGAACCTTGAAATTAAAAAAAAAATTTACTGACATGCTAAGATTTAAACTTGGGTCTTTGGAATGTTCATCCTAACCTCTGGAAACTTTCTGGGTACCCAGTGCTCCACCACTGAATCCTTGTTACACAGAAGGGCATGGTTGAGAGAACAAAGGGAATATTTGTCATAGAATGTAAACTGAAGTTGTCCAGGAGACACAAGGAAAAATACATTGATGAAGTATCTTTATTTTTATTGCACACAAAAAAAAGGAACAGAAACAGGCCATTTGGCCTTTCGAGTCTGCCCTGTGAAACCTCCCTGAGCTAAACTGTTCTCGCATCTAGTTCCAAGTTCTGGCCTTGTCCCCATATCCCATGATAGATACCCTGATTAAACTTTTTCCCTTTCACCATTAACCCATATCCTCTGGTTTATATCTCACCTATCCTCAGTGGTTCAAAGTTTGTTTCTCTCAGGTGAGAGTTAGAAGACTCAATGCTTTCCCAGGTAGTTGAGAAAAATGTACCAGGGCAGTGCTAATTTAATGAATGTTTTCATGCCATGAAGAATTTCAAGGACATTAAATTTTTTGTTACTTCTTAAAATTCTTTTTACTTACTGTTATTTCACACACAGTGAAGGTTGACAAATATTTCAGCAAATTACTTTAGGTCATACCCATAATCGAAAACCCCACCTTCTGGCACTTTGTGAAGCACTTTGAAAAAATGTTGTTACGTTTAAAATCAGGACAACAAATTATTTGTGTAGTAGTACCGATGGCATTAATTTGGCATTCAAGATAATGAATAGAGTTGGCAACATATATGTAACTATGTTTCAAGAGAGGAGTGGTACCTAAAAAAAATAATTTAAGGCACCTGTAAAATTCAATGCTTTCTTTTTTTTACTTAAACTAAAGTTGCTTTTAATTATCTTTACACATGAGAACACGATCAAACTTTAACTTATTGCTATTTTTTTTAAAATTTTTTTATTTTTTAAGACCAAAACCACATTGACACTAACTTGCAGTTTCAATGTGCAGCTTTTTGTCAGAAATAGTTTCTGCTGAGTCAGATAGTAGCAATTACTGATTTTGCATAAGAGCATAGAAACATAAAACATAGAAAATAGGTGTAGGAGTAGGCCATTCGGTCCTTCAAGCCTACACCACCATTCATCTTGATCATGGCTGATCATCCACTCAGTACCCTGTTCCAGCTCTCTCTCCATATCCCCTGATCCCCCTAGTCACAATTACTAAATAAATGGGTCTCCTTCCTAGCACTGATAGTCCCATTGTTCTTTTATTTTTCGCTCAACAGATGCTACATTTCTTAATGCGAATGTTTCTCCAACATTTTCTAATTCTATATCATGCTAACTGTTTGCTTTTAATTATCAAAGCAATTAAAGAGATTGTCAGCTATATTATCAAGTGCCAATTAGTCACTAATAACATTCCAAATGCAGCTTGGATTCCAGAAGGACCATTTGGTTTTAGATCTCAATAAACAAGGATAACATAAACTGATTCCCAAGGTGAGGAAAGAGTGACTGTATTTGATATCAGTTCACTATTAGATCAAATATGAAATAATGAGGTCATGTAAAGCTGAAGTTCAAGTAGAACCTGATGAAACAGTGTTTTCCGGTCCTGGTGCAAAAACATGAAAAATGGAACCAGACAGAACACACATATATACATATCTAAAAATAAATAAGTATCATTTAATAAATAGTAGAGGGTCAGTACGAATTAATTCCATCATTCAGCAGTCTCACTACCCGTGGGAATAAGCTGTTATCAGCTTGGTGGTTCTGACTCGGATAGTTCTGTAAACATTTCCTGATGAGAGAAGCTGAAAGAAGCTGCATCCAGGGTGGCAGAGGTCCTCAACAATTTTGTGTCCCCTCTTCAAACAACCATACCGGTAGATCACATTGAGAGGGGGTGGGAGACTCCAGTGATTCTCTCTGCTGCTTTTATGGTTCTGTGGATTGACCTCCGATCCGACGTAGCCGGTAGCCTCAGTCTTCTCAGGAAGTGCAGTTGCTGTTGCACCTTCCTGACAAGTGAGGGGATGTTGTGTCTCCAAGATAAGTCACTACTTAAATTGACTCCGAGAAACTTGATGCTCTCTACACTCTCCACAACTGGGTTATTAATGTGTAGTGGAGGATAGTCATTCCTAGTCTTTCTGAAGTAAACAATCATCTCCTTTGTCTTGAGAACGTTGAGGCTCAGATTGTTATGCTTGTACCATATCATGAGATATTTTACCTCTTTTTTGTAGTGCTGCCAACTACTGTTGTTGGAGCTGGATCTGGCATTGCAGTCATGGGAACAGGAGTAGGCTAGGCACATAGCCCTGAGGTGCTCCAGTGCTCAGCATTTTGCTGACAGACTGTGGTCTTTCCATTAGGAAGTCCAGAACCCAGTTACAGAGAGGGGTGTTGAGTCCCAGAGAGGACAGCTTCTGCACTGCCTCTGGGGAATGATCTTATTAAACGCTGAGCTGAGGTCAATGAACAGCAGCCTGGCATATGAGGCACCATTCTCCAGGACAGAGTGGAGGGACAAGGCTATAGGATCAACAGTGGAACTGTTTCATCTATAGGTGAACTGAAATGGGTCCAGTGTCTCTGGGAAGTGTGCTTTGATGCGTTCCATCACCAGACGCTCAAAGCATTTCATAATGGTGGAGGTCAGTGCCGCCAGGCAGTAGTTGTTGAGGGCAGTTGTTGTAGCACTTTTTGGTACCAGGGTGATGGTGGTTGTTTTGATACCTGCGGGGATGTGTTGAAGATGTCTGCATCCTCTGTCAGTTGGCCAGAGCAGTCCTTCAGTATCTGACCAAGTATGTTGTCTTGTCCGGCTGCATTGCATGAGTTCACCTTGGAAAGGGTTCTCCTCGTTTGTCCACTTCTCTGTAGAGATCCGTTCATCAGGGGAACACGGAGCTTTCTTCTGCTTCACCCTGTTCTTCTCATCAGAACATGCAGGGAAGATGTTCAGTCTGTCCAGAAGGGCAGTGTTGTTGTCTTTAACTCACAATGTTGTCTTGTGATCTGTGATAGTCTGGATCCCTCACCTCATGCGCCTGTTGTTGACGGTGTCGCACAGCTGTCTATGTATCTTCTCTGTGTACCCATGCTTTGCCTTCCGGATGGCAGCAGTGAGTCAGCCCTAGCTGATCTTAGTGTCATGAAGTGCCTGCATCTCTATACCCAACCATAGTTTCTGGTTCTCACTGGTTGTGAAGTATTTGATCTTGGTGACATTGTCAATGCACTTGCTGATGCAGCCATTCACTAAGCTTGTGTACTCCTTGATGTTAACATGACTGTTGCAGGTGGTCACCTCCCCGAAACAGCTCATGATCTCAAAGCAGTCCTGTAGCACTTTTGTGGCCTCCCCTGTCATGTCCTGATCTCCCTGCGAACTGGCTTCATTCATTTTGCAAGTGGTCTGGGGGAGGCCAGCAAAACTTGTATATGATACGAGTGTCCAAGGTGAGGGTGAGGGGCAGCCTTGTACACACCTGGAACGTTGGTATACACCTGATCCATGATTATCATATTATTAATTATTATAATTAATTATTATAAGGCAATAACCCTTCTGCTGGCTAAATTTAAAGCTATCAAAGAATGGAAAGTTCTTCACTGCACCTTGGTACAAGTGATAATAAACAAACTTGCATTCAGGTTTCAAGTTCATGTTTGTTATCTGACTGTATACATCACTGGGGTCTCCCTCCCCTCTATCGATGACATCTACAGAGAGCGATGCTTAAAGAGGGCTCGGACTGTCAGTATCTAACCAGACTGCAGTATCAATGAGATACTGCCTTCAAGGAAGAGGTTCAGGAGCATAAAAACAGAACTGCAAGGCTGGGAAACAGATTCTTCCCAGCTGAATAATTCTAGAATCATTTAAATTTTTTTAATACATTTATTTTGGATCGCAATGTACGGGTACACAATCCTTTAGCTGGAACCCTTGGGGGACAGTGTGTTCCGGATTTCAGGTTTTTTCAGACTTTGGAAAGCCAGATTTAAGCTCAACTGAATTGTGCTGCCGTCTCCCCCCCTTCGCCCGCCCGACTCGCGCTGCCAGTCTCCCCCCCACCCGACTCGCGCTGCCAGTCTCCCCCTCACCCGACTCGCGCTGCCAGTCTCCCCCTCACCCGACTCGCGCTGCTGCTCTCCCCCACCCGACTCGCGCTGCTGCTCTCCCCCACCCGACTCGCGCTGCTGCTCTCCCCCACCCGACTCGCGCTGCCAATCTCCCCCCACCCGACTCGCGCTGCTGCTCTCCCCCACCCGACTCGCGCTGCTGCTCTCCCCCACCCGACTCGCGCTGCTACTCTCCCCCACCTTGCCCGCCCGCTCAACTCGCGCTGCCGTTTCTCTCCCCACTTGCTGGATTTTGGAGCTTTCCGGATTTTAGATGTCTGGATAAAAGATTGTGTATCTGTATATGTTGTTTGTGTGTAGGGTTTACTGTGTGTCTGTCTGTGTGAACTATGATCTGGAGATGCACTGATTTGATGGGTTATATATGTACAATCAGATGATAATGAGCTTGATATGGAGTCAAAACAGCATTTTGCCAGACCATGGTGCACACACATACACACAGTAAATATACAGCACATAATCACAAAAAAACGAAGATATAATTTGAAATAAATGTATATAAATATTTTAGGATAATTTACTTGGTTAGAGGAGCCTGTTGGAAAAAGCCATTTTTCAACATGGCAGTCCTAATTTTGATGTTCCTGTATCTCATTCTAAATTGATCAAAGATACTGTGTGCTGGATATAAAGTATCTTCTATAGTTCTTTGAACTCCCAGTAAATGATGCCAAGAGGAAAGGGAGATCCTACTAAACTTCTCTGCTGTTTTGATGATCCTCTGTATTGACTTCTGGTCTGATGCTTTGCATCGATTGTGTTCCTTTGAAAGATTGTCAACATGGAGGCTGGTAGTCACCCTCCTTAGGAAGGCACAGGAGTTCCTACTAATGGGGAGGTATTGTGGGTTAAGGATAGGCGGTCCTTTATATGCACTTTATGCTCTCCAATCTCTCCATGATACAACCATTGATGTGGAATGGAAAGAGTTTAGTCTTCGTCATTATGAAGTCCACAATCATCTCCTTTGTCTTGTCCACATTAATAAGACACTGGTTTTTGTTCCTGTACCATCTTTTGAGCTTCTGTAAGCTCAACAAATTTCATCATTATCATCGATGAGGCCAACCACTGTCATCCATAAACTTGATGTTCCCATTGAAATTGAATTTGGCAGTGCATTTGTGAGTCGGCAGCGTGAACAGCAATGGGCTGAGCCCACAGCCCTGAGATACGCCTGTGCTCAGCATAAAGGGGCTTTACCTGACTGTGGTCTTTCAGTCAAGAAGACTATAATCCAGTTGCAGAGGGGTGTTGAGTCCCAGCAGGGACAATTTATCCACTAGCCTCTGAGGTATGATCATGACGTAGAACCTTGAGCTGAAGTCAATGAACAGCAGCCTGGCACATGAGGCATCATTCCCTATGTGGGCCAGGATGGTGTGGAGGGTCAAGGCTTTGGCATCAACTGTGCACCAGTATGGACGCAGGGCAAAGAGTACAAGAGAAACAATTTGAGCAACGAATATCCAACTCTGAGTTGGAAGCTTACTAATGAAGAAGAAACTCTTATGTCTATAACCTAAACAAACAAATTATTGAAAATAAGGTTGGAAAAGAATATATTGTTTGATTAAGGACTCAATTAAGTTCAGAATTCTGTTTCAATATCAAGAGAAAATCCACTCAAATGCAGCCACAAACTGTTGAAGCCTCTCAAGTTTTCAATAAACCTTCTTGAAGAAATGTTTTCTGGAAGATTGTTCCATGAAATGCTGGTTGAGAACACGAAGAAACTCTTAATGTGAAGGGATGACAAATACCATTGATCAACACTACGTGTTTCCCTGCTCAATTGTGTTTAATGTTAACACAGGCCATTACCCAAAAATATATTCTCCAAAAACATTATCTCTTATTTGGGTTCCATTGTAATATCCTCTGTATGATACTGAGAAAATTGGGTTTTTTTTAAATGAACTTCCCAGACACATTTTATGCTTTACTCAACTCTAATATTGTGTATCATTCTGAAAAAGAAAGTGCTTTTGATGCCAAACATTTCCATTGTTTATACAAAATTCATAACTTGTATTCTGCTTCTGTTTCATAGAAGTCCTTAAATATATGCTTTAGTAAACCAGTATTCTTACTAAAATTGAAGCCCCTGCTTACATACCAGTTTTCCTCTTTGCTGTGCTGATCTCGTTTCCCTTAGAGTGTAGACATCGCCACAAACCGAAATTTCCCGCCATACTCCAGGCCTAGATTCGTCTGTAAAGCCTCCCCTAGGATGCATTACTAATACTCCATTGGTTGTTAATCCATCCATATGGCCATCCGGATTTTTCCATTTAGCGGCTTTCTCCTATTGAAGTTAACAAGATGGAATAATATTCGATTTGTACTTTCACTACATACCACATTGAATTTGCTCCAAAAAATGTTGCTCTTAGAGTTATAAAATCCTCCACCATATATACTTACGCCAAGGAATATGTTTTTTGATGAATCAAATCCTGCAGCATAAATCCTAGCAGTATATGGGGCATTTCTATCACAAACTATTCTACACGCAAATCTGGAGATGGTGCTTTGTGTGACTTGTGTCTCATCATTACTTTGACTACCAGAAAGAGTGTCTGTTACAACAAAGTCAATGGGATTCTCGGTAGATCTTCCAATCTGTGGAAAAAAAAAGCAAACACGAATACAGTAACTCAATAATGGCATTGCAGATCATGGCAGAGAACAGTAATCCAATGCTAGAAATACATCAATATTTTCAAAAAACTAAATCCAGTTTTTCAATTCAAAATATTATTCATGAATGAAAATTGAAAATACATTATTAAATAATTAGATAACAGTTGGGTTTCATTGAACAGAACATAAATGTTTTGTTTATAGAAAAACAAAGAATTGTACAACAGAGAAAGAGGCCAATCACCCATACGTCTGTACGAACATGATGTTCAAATCAAACTAAAAATATGCTGCTTGCACCTGGTTGATATCCCTCAATCCCTTTCATATTCCTGTGTCAATCCTGAATGCTATTACTATACCATGACTTCTGGTGGCCTGTTTTAATCACCTACCACTCTCTATATATTTGCTCTGCATATCTTTCTTAAACTTCCTCCCCCTCACCCTAAGGCATGTCCTCTTGTGGATGGCAATTTTTTCCCTGGGGTAAAGATTCTGATTGTCTATTCTATCAATGTCTCTCATGATTATAAACACCATCAAGTTGCTCCTCAGCCCTTGTATCTCTCTTTGGCTTGGCTTCGCGGACGAAGATTTATGGAGGAGGTAAATGTCCACGTCAGCTGCAGGCTCGTTTGTGGCTGACAAGTCCGATGCGGGACAGGCAGACACGGTTGCAGCGGAAAATTGGTTGGTTGAGGTTGGGTGTTGGGTTTTTCCTCCTTTGCCTTTTGTCAGTGAGGTGGGCTCTGCGGTCTTCTTCAAAGGAGGTTGCTGCCCGCCAAACTGTGAGGCGCCAAGATGCACGGTTTGAGGCGATATCAGCCCACTGGCGGTGGTCAATGTGGCAGGCACCAAGAGATTTCTTTAGGCAGTCCTTGTACCTTTTCTTTGGTGCACCTCTGTCACGGTGGCCAGTGGAGAGCTCGCCATATAACACGATCTTGGGAAGGCGATGGTCCTCCATTCTGGAGACGTGACCCACCCAGTGCAGCTGGATCTTCAGCAGCGTGGACTCGATGCTGTCGACCTCTGCCATCTCGAGTACTTCGACGTTAGGGATGAAAGCGCTCCAATGAATGTTGAGGATGGAGCAGAGACAACGCTGGTGGAAGCGTTCTAGGAGCCGTAGGTGATGCCGGTAGAGGACCCATGATTCGGAGCCGAACAGGAGTGTGGGTACGACAACGGCTCTGTATACGCTTATCTTTGTGAGGTTTTTCAGTTGGTTGTTTTTCCAGACTCTTTTGTGTAGTCTTCCAAAGGCGCTATTTGCCTTGGCGAGTCTGTTGTCTATCTCGTTGTCGATCCTTGCATCCGATGAAATGGTGCAGCCGAGATAGGTAAACTGGTTGACCGTTTTGAGTTTTGTGTGTCCGATGGAGATGTGGGGGGGGCTGGTAGTCATGGTGGGGAGCTGGCTGATGGAGGACCTCAGTTTTCTTCAGGCTGACTTCCAGGCCAAACATTTTGGCAGTTTCCGCAAAACAGGACGTCAAGCGCTGAAGAGCTGGCTCTGAATGGGCAACTAAAGCGGCATCGTCTGCAAAGAGTAGTTCACGGACAAGTTGCTCTTGTGTCTTGGTGTGAGCTTGCAGGCGCCTCAGATTGAAGAGACTGCCATCCGTGCGGTACCGGATGTAAACAGCGTCTTCATTGTTGAGGTCCTTCATGGCTTGGTTCAGCATCATGCTGAAGAAGATTGAAAAGAGGGTTGGTGCAAGAACACAGCCTTGCTTCACGCCATTGTTAATGGAGAAGGGTTCTGAGAGCTCATGGCTGTATCTGACCCGACCTTGTTGGTTTTCGTGCAGTTGGATAATCATGTTGAGGAACTTTGGGGGGCATCCGATGCGCTCTAGTATTTGCCAAAGCCCTTTCCTGCTCACGGTATCGAAGGCTTTGGTGAGGTCAACAAAGGTGATGTAGAGTCCTTTGTTTTGTTCTCTGCACTTTTCTTGGAGCTGTCTGTGGGCAAAGACCATGTCAGTAGTTCCTCTGTTTGCGCGAAAGCCGCACTGTGATTCTGGGAGAATATTCTCGGCGACCCTAGGTATTATTCTTGTACACAACAGCCCTTGTACACACCAGAGAAAACAACCTGTTTGGCCAACCTCTCCCCATAATGCATGACTGAAAATCATACACTGGGGCAGAAATCACTGATGCTCAGTGTATTCTGAGCATCACCAGAAGTGTATCGAGAAAGAGATTCAAAGATGTTCTCAAAGCATCTATGGAAAAATGTAACATTCAGATTGGCATTCATTGAATCCATTCATCAGAGGTACATAGAAGTACAGTGTAAATGTTAGAAGAAACATAATATAAATTACAGAAGAAGGACATCATCTCCCAATACCATCAAGTACTTCTTGCTCCAGCTGTTGCAAAAATCTAGGATCCCTCATTCTAAGGATTCTCTAATGCATTAATCACAACTTCCCCATTCTGAATTTGCTCCCTATGAAGAAAATATATAGACACACTGTGACCTTCTTCATCAAAGTACTAAGAATGCAACACTTGTTCAAAGAATCACATCTGTGATCACAGATCTACCTATCCATCCCTTTAATATTGAATCCCCTTACTCTAGCTTTGTGCCTAATCTATCTCCAATCATATATTTGAGATATCCATGCTTCAATCATCTCCTTGTCTATCAGTTAGAGGTGAACAACCATTAGAGAATGTCATACATTCACGGGACTCATTTCAAGAGGAGACGAGACAGCCTACAGGCATGATGTCTAAAAAGTGACAGTGTGGTGTTCAGAGAACAATCTTGTCAAAACCAAAAATTATAATAGACTTTAGTAGGAACAGTATAGTTTCAGATCCATTATACATCAATGGGAACTGTGTGGAGTCACTGCTTTCAGGTTTCTGGGTATGCACTTTTCTGAAGATCTCTCTTAGACTACCAATACAATTGCAGTAGTTAAAAAGGCACAGCAACAACTCCATGCCCTGAGAATTCTTAAGAAGGTCAAACTGCAGGAGAAAGTCCTTTTATTGCTGTTCCATTGAGAGTGTGCTGGCCTACTACACTCCAACATGGTCTTCCAGCTACTCAGCAATTCAGAGGGTCATCAATTCGGCCCAGAAGACTATCGGCTGAGCACTGCCCTCTTTGGAGGATTTATATAGATCTCACTGCCTCAGCAGAACAGCCAAAATCCTGAAGGGACCTTACCACCCTAGTCATCATCTGTTTGAACTGCTGCCCTCTGGTAGACGTTTCAGGTCCATTAAATGATGGACAAACAGACTTTAAAAGCTTTTACCCCAGGGCCATATGTGAACTGAATACCACCAAACATAGAATATTGTAATGTTTTATGGTGGTGTTGTTTTTATATTTTATTTGATGTGTCTGTGCACCGTCAGGGTGTGCGCTCAATTTCATTGTACTTGCGCAATGGCAATAAAGGTTATCTATCTATCTTAACCACCTAGTCCTGGCATTCCAGAAGTCTACTTTTTGACCACTTCCTGGAACATTCTAACCACCTAAGCAGATCTGCTGCAGTGATGTCAACTGGGGCAGTTACATCATATCAGATTTACAATTTGTTATTTTTAATATTTCATTTGATAGGGGAGTTTATGTGAAAGATATATGGATTTCAGTGGATCTGTAGAGATATCCCTTAAGTATATCTCAGAAAATGCACATCAGCACATCTAGATGAATTCACCAAAACAGAATGAGAGGACTCTGTTGTGTTACATAGATTTTATTTTTAAGAATGTAACATGAATATAGATTATTTTTCTACAATATGCAGATGCATCTCACCTGAAACATGTCCGTATCTTTATCATGGGTATACTCTACCACCACAGTCTGGTTTCTGGATAATGTATATGAGATACTATGTTGCCCTTTCGAGTTGACTACCTGTAAAACAGTAAGCAGTTAACAAAAATAACTTTCATTGAACTTGCCAGTATGAAAGCAATAACAGTACTACGGTGCCACATACAATAATTTTGTAAATACACATCATGAGCAAAAACTAAACAAATCATATATGTTATAATTATATATGGTATACATGTAAAATAAAAGGAGTATGTTAAATAAAATGTGCCGCAAATTTCTAAAAACTCCCATAAAAAATTAAAGCCATTTACATGCTTGAATGCAATTGGGCAAGGCAAGGAGGATAAATTTTTAACTTACAAAGATCTAGTTCTAAATTTCATGGTATTTTTCTTGCCACTTTGCTTCAACAGCTTTTCCAGTACATTCACTATATTCCTTTTCAAAGCATAGAATGACCACTTAACAACTTTGAAGATTTTTTCTAACCCTTAAAACTTACTTAAGAAATCAAATGCTGCCACTTTTTAGGGAGAATCTTCCTGAGCCTGGTGACTAAAAATGGGATTTTAAAAATCTTAAACATGATCTCCAGTTATTGACTCACTTACCTGGTTTCTCTACTATCAGATGCTCTCACCAGATAGGCGATCCACATTCCAAAGAAATATGTCCTATTGATCCTAACCTTTTCTCATAAATGAAACCCCTCATAAAATGTGTTTAAACCTCCTTTGTTTTATTACTGGTGTTTCTGACACTGAAACTAATGACTGCATTCCAAATTTATTTAATTGGCTAATATGATGCCAAAATGTATAAAATTATCCATTCCAAGAATTTCAGCTACGAGGTTATACTCCAGACTTTGCGGAAGAACGATTTGGAACTAATTGCCTGTAAGACTAATTGCCTGTGCAGCCCAGCACACTCCTCAGCTCTAATAACTCACAGTTGTCACATGTGGCTATTACATATTATTCATAAAATTTCACATCTCTTGGAAACCACTGGGTTGCCTCAATCTTTATTCTCTTTTTCACAACTCTGTTCAATAAACTACTACTCTTTTTTCCATTAACTATCTGCTCTGCATCCCGCATCGGACTTGTCAGCCACAAACGAGCCTGCAGCTGACGTGGACTTTTACCCCCTCCATAAATCTTCGTCCGCGAAGCCAAGCCAAAGAAGATCTGCTCTGCAATATTTGCATCGCCAACCACACATTACATTATATTCAAATATTTCTCAATGTCAGTAACACTTGAATTCAAGCAAGTGCACCTGAAAACACTTACATCTGAACAAATATAACTCCGCGAAACTCTCAGATAAGTACCACAGGGAGTTTTCTTCCCACTTTTGAGCACACAAACTCAATTATTGGATTGATTTCAAGTCAACTACATTTATACACCCAATTGCTTATTAGGCAGAGCACCTGTATTACAAATCCAGGCAACCACAGAATTAGTTATCATTTTCCCTAAGATTGAATAAGATTGATAAGAAAAAGAATGAATTTTCTTCAAAGATTTCTGATAATTATGTTGGTTCAGTTCTGCTTTTGTCAAAAGCATTAGAAGGTATAATTACTGCCACACTTTAGTATCCTTTCTATTCACTTAACTAAACTTAAAAATTAAGGAATAGATAAAGTGGAGCATCATATAGTGCCTTGACGCGGCACTGCCATCAAATAAGCTCATGATTTGTTCTGTGCATCAAGTCACTTTCCAGACCCAAACCCATAGAGCAGTACTGAAATTGAATTACACAAGAACAAAACCTCGTGTCTATGTTATAAGAATATTAATCCAACTAGAAGACTTTGCATTAATTTGCCAAAACATTTCAGAAAATAAATTTTAAGCAATTTCAAATTTTATGCATCGCATCAATATTTGGCGAGCTGATTTTTTTTTAAAGTACCATCTGGATTTGATAATTATAATATCAGCAATAACTGATCTGTTTGCATGGTTCTTCTCTTTATTTCAGTGACAAGATACATAGTAGACATGTGATACATATTTCGAGTAAAATGCAAATGCATTATGGCAATACCCTACATGACATTAATGAGCAAAATCTTGCTGGCTTTAGATAGGAACTCCAAGTTACCTCTGGTATTTGCCATTTGAAACAATGTCTATTCATGGATATATGCACCCATTATGAACCTATTTGGCATTGATACGTTACTTTCAACACAACAAAACACTGAAAAGCATGCCAATAAAGGATTTCACAATGAGTAACATTGAGAGGCTAGCAAAGTTTATGAGAAATGTTTATTAGGAAGTCCAAAAATATACAGGATTTGTAGGTTGATTGGTGTATTTGGGTGGCATGGGCTAGTGATGCTGAAGGGCCTGTAACTCTAAGTTAAAATTTTAATATATATATATATAAAATTAAAAATAAAATGAATTTCAGAGTTCCAGTCATTATGCCTGAAAGTTCCACCACTGATGAAAAGAATAGGTATCAAAAGTTTTGGGACATGGAGCTGTAATCATAAGGTAATCACATAAGGATTTGTTAATAGGCTTGAGAATGAAGAGATTAAAATCAAAAAGCTGACAGTTGGGAACCAATAAAGGTCAATGTAATGGATGAATGATACTTAGTGGAAGCTTATGAACTTAGCAATTCAGTTATGGATAAGGACAAGACAATGGTGCACTTTAGCATGGCATAAATAAAGCCTTGCAAACTGATGTGGTGGAGTGTTCAACTCAGGTTCAAGGATGACTACAAAGCTTCACAATAATCGGTACAGTCTGAGTGACCAGCAGCAAAAGTGGAAGTAAATTTAGCATTGAGGTGCAGATTTGTTAACTGTCTCCATGAATTGATTTGTTCAGTGCTGATACAATAATATTTTTGGTATATACCAGTTAGATACACCTCACTGACAAAAGGCAAAGGAGGAAAAACCCAACACCCAACCCCAACCAACCAATTTTCCCCTGCAACCGCTGCAACCGTGTCTGCCTGTCCCGCATCGGACTTGTCAGCCACCAACGAGCCTGCAGCTGACGTGGACATTTTACCCCCTCCATAAATCTTCGTCCGCGAAGCCAAGCCAAAGAAGAACAACTCAAAGCATTTATAACAATGTTATGGAGTATGAATGACAATAAACTGTGCACTAATTTTATTTAATTTATTTGAGAAGCAAAATAAGGATTAAATGAAGACAGTTTTAGCACGCATTTCCTTCCTGACTCAGGAGTTGAGCAGGATAGATCTGTTTTGATGCTTTTCTATTTCAAATGTTATAATAGTTGCATGCATAATGGAGAAGCAAATCAGTTTCCTAAACAGCAAAGAGTCTTAATTATGTTAATTATCCACTAGCAAGCAACATGAGAATTCTAAATGAGGAGAATTTGCAACCTGTGGAAACTATCGATTTAATCTGACGGATCGATTTCATATGGATACAAGACCGAGATGACAGCAGCATTAGGGTAAGAAATGTGGCAGTGATTTAGTGGGATTATGTTCTGATTGGTGTTGCACTTTCTGTAAATACAACCACATGAATCTCAGCCGTGGTAATAGCAATCGAGATATGAATAAAATCATTTTAACTAAAGTAAGATCAGTGGAGCTTTTATGATTTTTTTTTGTCCTTGATTCCCTCCTTAATATCTGATCTACATTATTTCTGATACCTGATTTTCAAAAAGTCAAATATTTCATCTAATGGAGAAACCTAGAAAATTTAGGTTACAAGTAATTTGCTGAAAGAATATCCACAGAATGTGAAAAACATTCCATGAAAAGGTCTGAAAGTTAATTGAAATATTAAACACAGAAATTAAGTAAGAGCTTTAGGAATTGCAACAAACATGGGGAAATGAAATGAAAAAGAGTTGTTTTGGTTAACAAAATTCTGGAAATGCTGAACGAACAGTCATTTTTAAAACACACGTTGTCTAATGCAGTAGGTAAGAAAATGTGCTTGTTAACAGCAGAACAGATGTAAAAAGTGTTGTGCAGTAGATAGAAAATATGCCTAAACTACTTTTAAAATGTCCTCAAGTTCCACATAATTGTATAGGAACTCAGGGATTGACTGAGACATTGGTTTGTTAGTACTTGAAGCCATACTTGCAGTCTACCAATAAATTGACCAAGGTTACACACCTGGGAAGTCCTGTCATATTACACACCCTGGAAGTCCTGTCATATTACACACCCTGCAAGTCCTGTCATATTACACACCCTGCAAGTCCTGTCATATTACACACCCTGCAAGTCCTGTCTTATTACACACCCTGCAAGTCCTGTCTTATTACACACCCTGCAAGTCCTGTCTTATTACACACCCTGCAAGTCTTGTCTTATTACACACCCTGCAAGTCCTGTCTTATTACACACCCTGCAAGTCCTGTCTTATTACACACCCTGCAAGTCCTGTCTTATTACACACCCTGCAAGTCCTGTCTTATTACACACCCTGCAAGTCCTGTCTTATTACACACCCTGCAAGTCCTGTCTTATTACACACCCTGCAAGTCCTGTCTTATTACACACCCTGCAAGTCCTGTCTTATTACACACCCTGCAAGTCTTGTCTTATTACACACCCTGCAAGTCCTGTCTTATTACACACCCTGCAAGTCCTGTCTTATTACACACCCTGCAAGTCCTGTCTTATTACACACCCTGCAAGTCCTGTCTTATTACACACCCTGCAAGTCCTGTCTTATTACACACCCTGCAAGTCCTGTCTTATTACACACCCTGCAAGTCCTGTCTTATTACACACCCTGCAAGTCCTGTCTTATTACACACCCTGCAAGTCCTGTCTTATTACACACCCTGCAAGTCCTGTCTTATTACACACCCTGCAAGTCCTGTCTTATTACACACCCTGCAAGTCCTGTCTTATTACACACCCTGCAAGTCCTGTCTTATTACACACCCTGCCAGTCCTGTCTTATTACACACCCTGCAAGTCCTGTCTTATTACACACCCTGGAAGTCCTGTCTTATTACACACCCTTGAAGTCCTGTCATATTTTGGAGCACACTCTGTAGTTAATAGAGAAATTTCAGATAAAACATTTAACATTAATAGTAGCAGAGGGATCATACCTGTATATTTGCCAAATGCCAAATAATTTACCACAATATAACAGTCCTGTGAGATGAGATTGAGGATCAGTTATCTCTCTCATCTTGAAATTGGAAGATTTTGGATTCAAATCCCATTGCAGAGGCCTGAGCAGAAAAATCTAGGCAGACATTTCAGAGAACTTGGGACTACTCAACATTTGAAGGCAGTGAATCTTGAAGACATTAACTTAGCATTCTAAATGCTATCCAGTGTGGATATGAAAGATCCCATGACATTTTTACTTCCCTGTTCTGCTGGCCAATATTCATCCTTCAACCACTATCAACAAAACAGCTCATCAATATGCCATCCTTACATCCTTCAGAGATTACATTTTAAAGAGTAACTAACTGGGTGTGCAATTATAACATTCTGAAGTCATGAACAAGCCTTTTTCTCTTTCACCTGAACAAGATATGCATAACTTTCACAGATGCATTTCTATTATTTTCAAAGCTACACAGAGTAAAATATCCTCCCTCTTTTTTACAGTTATAGTCCTTGATTAATCTTGCAATGCCTCCTCTTCCCTTGACACACCTGTCATTTCTTTTCCCTAAAATACTGAGTTGCCAGTCCTGTCTTTCATTTCCATCTCCGAGGAAGCAACAATGTTACGTTCTTAGATGTTAGTCAATGTTAGCTCAACCTTCACTTCAAGCCAAAGTCCAGGAACAGTAAAGCCCCCAGAAAGAGGTTCAATGTTGGAAACCTGCAGTCAGACGAAGTGAGAGGAAACTTCCAGGCAAACCTCAAAGCAAAGCTCGAGGATGCAATCCGCCTCACGGACTCGTCCCCTGAAACCCTCTGGGATCAGCTGAAGACTACCATACTGCAATCCACTGAAGAGGTACTGGGCTTCTCCTCCAGGAAAAACAAGGACTGGTTCGACAAAAACAACCAGGAAATCCAGGAGCTGCTGGCAAAGAAGCGAGCTGCCCACCAGGCTCACCTTACAAAGCCGTCCTGGCCAGAGAAGAAACAAGCCTTCCGTCGCGCATGCAGCCATCTTCAGCGCAAACTCCGGGAGATCCAAAATGAGTGGTGGATTAGCCTCGCCAAACGAACCCAGCTCAGTGCGGACATTGGCGACTTCAGGGGTTTTTACGAGGCTCAAAAGGCTGTGTACGGCACCTCACCCCAAGTCCAAAGCCCGCTGCGCAGCTCAGACGGCAAAGTCCTCCTCAGCGACAAGATCTCCATCCTCAACCGATGGTCAGAACACTTCCAATCTCTTTTCAGTGCCAACCGCTCAGTCCAAGAATCCACCCTGCTCCAGCTCCCTCAACGGGCCGTTAAGGCTAGAGCTGGATGAGATCCTCACCCGGGAAGAGACATATAAGGCAATTGAACAACTGAAAAGTGGCAAAGCAGCAGGTATGGATGGAATCCCCCCAGAGGTCTGGAAGGCTGATGGCAAAACTCTGCATGCCAAACTGCATGAGTTTTTCAAGCTCTGCTGGGACCAAGGAAAGCTGCCTCAGGACCTTCGTGATGCCATCATCATCACTCTGTACAAAAACAAAGGCGAGAAATCAGACTGCTCAAACTACAGGGGAATCACGCTGCTCTCCATTGCAGGCAAAATCTTCACTAGGATTCTCCTAAATAGAATAATACCTAGTCTCGCCGAGAATGTTCTCCCAGAATCACAGTGCGGCTTTCGCGCAAACAGAGGAACTATTGACATGGTCTTTGCCCACAGACAGCTCCAAGAAAAGTGCAGAGAACAAAACAAAGGACTCTACATCACCTTTGTTGACCTCACCAAAGCCTTCGACACCGTGAGCAGGAAAGGGCTTTGGCAAATACTAGAGTGCCTCGATGCCCCCCAAAGTTCCTCAACATGGTTATCCAACTGCATGAAAACCAACAAGGTCGGGTCAGATACAACAATGAGCTGTCTGAACCCTTCTCCATTAACAATGACGTGAAGCAAGGCTGTATTCTCGCACCAACCCTCTTTTCAATCTTCTTCAGCATGATGCTGAAACAAGCCATGAAAGACCTCAACAATGAAGACGCTGTTTACATCCGGTACCGCACGGATGGCAGTCTCTTCAATCTGAGGCGCCTGCAAGCTCACACCAAGACACAAGAGCAACTTGTCCGTGAACTACTCTTTGCAGACGATGCCGCTTTAGTTGCCCATTCAGAGCCAGCTCTTCAGCGTTTGACGTCCTGTTTTGCAGAAACTGCCAAAATGTTTGGCCTGGAAGTCAGCCTGAAGAAAACTGAGGTCCTCCATCAGCCAGCTCCCCACCATGATTACCAGCCCCCCCCACATCTCCATTGGGCACACAAAACTCAAAACGGTCAACCAGTTTACCTATCTCGGCTGCACCATTTCATCGGATGCAAGGATCGACAACGAGATAGACAACACTCGCCAAGGCAAATAGCACCTTTGGAAGACTACACAAAAGAGTCTGGAAAAACAACCAACTGAAAAACCTCACAAAGATAAGCGTATACAGAGCCGTTGTCATACCCACACTCCTGTTCGGCTCCGAATCATGGGTCCTCTACCGGCATCACCTACGGCTCCTAGAACGCTTCCACCAGCGTTGTCTCCGCTCCATCCTCAACATCCATTGGAATGACTTCATCCCTAACATCGAAATACTCAAGATGGCAGAGGCCGACAGCATCGAATCCACGCTGCTGAAGATCCAACTGCGCTGGGCAGGTCAAGTCTCCAGAATGGAGGACCATCGCCTTCCCAAGATCGTGACAGAGGTGCACCAAAGAAAAGGTACAAGAACTGCCTAAAGAAATCTCTTGGTGCCTGCCACATTCACCACCGCCAGTGGGCTGATATCGCCTCAAACCGTGCATCTGGGCGCCTCACAGATCGGCAGGCAGCAACCTCCTTTGAAGAAGAGCGCAGAGCCCACCTCACTGACAAAAGACAAAGGAGGAAAAACCCAACACCCTACCCCAACCAACCAATTTTCCCCTGCAACCGCTGCAACCGTGTCTGCCTGTCCCGCATCGGACTTGTCAGCCACAAACGAGCCTTCAGCTGATGTGGACATTACCCCTCCATAAATCTTCGTCCGCGAAGCCAAGCCAAAGAAGAGAGTCAATGCCCTTAATTCATTTGCCTTATTTTTCAAAAGTTTTTTTTTAATTTAGACATACAGCACTGTTATAGGCCAATTTGGCCCTACGAGTCTGTGCTGGCCAATTTACACCCCAATAACCTATACCCCAGTATGTTTTTGAAGGGTGGTAGGTAACCAGAGCCCCCGGACAAAACCCACACAGACACGGAGAGAATGTAGAAACCCCTTACAGAGAGCACTAGATTCTAACCCAAATCACTGGCACTGTAAAGAAACTGCGCGAACCGCTGCACCAACTGTGATATCCAGTTATTTGTAAGACTCCTTGTATTAAAATTGATGCAGCCCAGCCTTGTGTTTTTCCCATGTGCATTGTCAGGTCTACAAATGCCCCGTTTTAATGACCGACTTAATTTTTCTTTTCTATTGGTATGTTCCTCACTCTTTACTGTACATCTGTGTGCCATTCCCCTTCCAAAGTAATTTAAAACCTCCTCAACAACATGAGAAATCCTCTCAGCACTACAAGTTTGTGGGACCAATTCCAGTTCAGATGTAATCCATCTGTTTTTTTTTTTAAAACAGGTTCCACCTTCCCCAGAAACGGTGATTCAGATCCAGAATCTGAAGCCCACTCTCCTGTACTCATTGGACCTGTTCTTCCAGTCCTATATTCACTACCACATGGCACCAGAATTAACTGGCTCTTCACAATGGGTAGTTGATGATCAGAATCTTTGACCTCCACAATGCCAATGAGGACATCAAACATGTGGCATAGCTCAGCCTCTGCAATTGAGCATGTTCCAGAGACAGGAAAGTTCACTGTGAGTGACAGCCTTCATTTGGGTGAGCAACCAAGGCACAGATGTAGCAGATTTCCATGACCACTGACTTTAAAAAAAAAACTCAACTTCTAGTGACATGTTTTTCAAAGAGTTGGAGTTAAGAATGTAGTTCTCGGAGGATAGGATCTAAGGAGGTCATCTTCCTACAACATTGACAGTGCTGCAGTAGCTGCTCGAACGGCAACACTGTCACCGACGTAGACTTGAGAAGAGCAAGGAGTAGGGTATAGCCTATGAGCACTCCTCTTACAGCCCACCCAATGGCCCCATGGTTAAAAATTGTCTGTAGAATGGGGGTCCTTATCCAGACCTCAAGGATAGCGGGCTGACACAGGGCCACAGAGCAGGAGGACACCTCCTGCCAAGAAGGATAAAACTTGGAGAGGATCCTACAGAGTTGGAATCACAACAGCGGACCAAGCTCCACATCAGGGCTTGGTGACCACCACAGGCTGCTGGTGGCCAGGTGCTGGGTCTCGGAAATGTAAAGGTGCAATGGTGAGCAGGGCCTTGAAGGACCTTGGGGGATGACAGATTCCATATGCTTCAGGATTTCTGAACCAGGAGTCAAGAAGTCATGATTTGGATGCTTCGAGCTCAGGTTCATGAGTGGACATATCAGGAAACAGTGGAGTTTTTGGGGGCACAGGAGGCAGTGTCATCAGAGGTGACAGTGGAATCCACAGACACTGAATGGCTCTGAAGAGACCCTCTTTTGCTTCCCTTTTGTCTTGATAGTGGCACTGCATTTGTAGAACCTCTTTGTGTACCTTTACAGGGCAAACAAAGGCAAGATTTTTGACTATTTTGCTTACACAATAAATGAAATCTTATTGTGAAGATTCCTGGTTACAGAACAAATATATTTCTATGTTTAACTTTCTATGTTTAACATTTAAAAACAACAAAATTCAAATCATTCAAAAATGCAATGCTTCACAAATTGATGACTAGGCCAATATAAATTAAAATCTCTCAGAATTTTTTAACTCAGCAGAAGGCAACATAATTAAGGTAGAAGAAATTAGACTAATAATAAAAATGCAACCTATTGTCAATAATTTTAAAAAGTACAGTCCAAATATTTCACCTAACCACATACCTTGGAAGCTTGGGGAGTGGAAATAACATGCACTGTACTGGGTTTGACTCCATTTGGTCTGGATCGTTTATAAAGCGCAAATCTGCTTTTCCTACGCCCCCTGTCTCCATTTGGAAGAGAACCATTATATCTGTGAATGAAACATAGGTTTACAAATAAATACAATTTATTACATTTTCCAAAATATATCCACTGATACCTCAAACTGCTTCACATTGGCAGCATGAAATAGCATTATTTAACACTGTATTCTCAATTAATGTAAAATGGTTGAATTTTAATTAAAAAAAAAACACATTTCTCATTATCTCATGAACAAATTATATTAGCTGAAGACTAGCATCTCGGAATAGTGGGTTTCAATATTAAAATGAGGTTATCTATTGCCTGAAGATAGTTGCAGATACTTACTCGCATCATTGAAAATATCTACATTAAACCACTTCTTCACTTTGGCTGCTTGGTCACCACCAGTCTTCATGGCCTGGTTTGCAGAACTTTAATCTGATCCAATGGATCTTTAGCTCTGAATACACTATGCTTCTTTCACTGTATTGATATATACGCTTCGATTGCTCAGTGGTTAGAGCACAGGTCTTGAAAACAAGGGGCCACGATTTTGTTCCTCACTGGGGTCTCATTGATGTGAGGGGCGCAGGACAAAGAGGCGACTCTCTGTCTTCCTTACAGTAGATAAAGTTGAAGAATTTCATATATTACATTTGAAATGTAGTATTACATGACAATATGGAACTTTATCTTACTTTTACCATATAGACCTGTACTGTAGCTTTATTAAGATGGTATTTAATTTATACGTACATTATTGAGTTCAATACATGGTCATTTTACTGAACCAGTTTTGGTTTCATTTTTGCTGTTGAATGTAGAATGGATTTATACCACTGCTCATTGTTTGTTGTACTTATATAGATCGAGGTTCAAAGTCTATCCAATTTATCAAAGTAATATACTGGCTTCAGTATGAAGATAGAATTTAGTCAACACAAGAGTTGTGCAGTGGTTACACAGTTCTAGGGGCACAAGCATCTCTTGAATTCAAGTAGATTTATTTTCCTTTTAATGATTCACTCTCAATCTGCAGCAGCTCAAGTCTAGCTATTCTTAGATGATTATATCATAGAACCTGAAGGTTCAGGGATGATACAAAAATTTTGATTGGCATCAATACGTTTAAGTTCCTTTTGTAAGAAATAGCATTTTGATGAGAGTCAGAATGGAATAATTATTAATTATGAAACTGTCAATAATTGACCATGTCAGTTGCTTCCAACTGCACAAGTTGATGTATCCAAAAATAGCCTTGGATCAGAACTAAAACAACTTACATCACCTTAATCAAGAATTTGATAATGGAACATGTAGGATTTGCTAATCTTCTCTGCATTACAAATAGCCAGGGCAAGGAAGTTAGCCAGAAGATGCATGCATTTAAACAGATCTTTGAAATTTTCATAAGTGACAATTGACAGTAGGAATGAGCAATTATTTTGTTATCATTTGAGTTAAGATTATTTATAAAGGAAACCTAACTGAAAGGGGAAATGACACATAAATCATTGAATGTGAGCAACATAGTGTGGAGGGCAGCATGGTTAGTACAACTCTATTACAGTGCCAGCCACCAAGGTTCAAATCCAGCACTGTCTGTAAGAAGTTTGTATATTTTCCCCATGTCTATGCAGGTTTCCTCCCACATTCCAAAGATGTAAGGGGGTAGTATGTTAATAGGTCACGTGGATGTATTTGGGCATTGCTTGGGCTGAAAAGGCCTAATTACTCTGCTTTATTTCCAAATTTTAAAAAAATGTATTAGATAGAATTTTCCTACTCTTTGGAACACTATGAGTAAGTAATGATAAAGCCTAATTTTATTCATCTGCCTTGGAAGGGCATTCCAAGACATTTGACTAATTTCTAAAATGATCATAAAACATTACTGGTACTCATCTCATGCCATGCTACAACTTCAGGAATATCTGCTCTCCATCAATAGTGAAAAAAAACAATTCATTCTGGTTCACTATGCTTTCAATCTATACCACCCTCTCTATTAATGCATAGAGGTCTTCACTTCAGATCTTTACACAGGCAATAAGAATGGAAGTAGAGTGGTTTTAAGGATCACTTCATTAGGTTGCTCCTTGGCCATGTCAATGTAATAATTCCAGGCTTTTCAACAGTTCATTTATTCTGAACAACTATTCCTTTTGCAAGACAACATTCATTCCAGTTATTCCTGGAAAGAGAGTGAAGTGGCTACTAAAATATTTAAAAACATTCTGGAATCAGTAGATAATCAATGTTTATAATTATATATATTTTTTATTTTGTGAAAATAATTTCATAAATAGGACCTGCTGGGCTAAATGTTATTTCCAAATTCCAAGATTGTCTTCCATTATAAATTATGAAACTTAAAGGTATTAGAATTAACCACAACAATCTCATCTAAGCACAAATAATAATTATTCGATAATTAGCCAGGGTAGTTGTCTGCCCTCACAGATAAATGCAAGCAAGCATACCAAATCTAGTCTGGCTAATTGCTGTCCAATTGGTCTACTCTCAAACAGCAAAGCAAAATTAAGCAGCACTTTTCACCAATAATCAACTCTCTAAATTCCAGTTAGGTGTTGCCAGGACAACTTGGCAATTAGGAATAGGCAGTAAATGCTGCCCTTTCCAATGGCACACAGATCCAGAAAATGAAGCTTTAAAGGAAGGCACTGACCCTGTTGTATAATCCTATTTTCACAATTACTTTTATTGTTCAATAATTAGCCTTGTCACAGCCTGTAGACACACAGGAGACTATAGATGCTGAAATATGAAGGTAAACATATTCTGCCAGAAGAACTCAAGCTGGTCAAGTCACATCAGTGGGTGAAAGAAAAAGAATAGTGGATACTTTGTGCCTAAAGTTGAGACAAGGGAAATAGTGTTGAGAAGCCCATGTAAAGAGGACAGGATGGTTGTGGTTATACAGGAGCCCCATATGGGATTGGTAAACCATCCATTCTCATTTCCCCTTTTCTTTGGTCCCATTCCCCTCTACCCCCATTTCTAGGCTGGATTCTTCTGCTCTCATTTCCCCCACCTTGTGTTCTGCACCAACATTCTTACCTTCCTTTGATAGGTTCCAGAATGGACTGTGTTTGTCTTAGATTCACCCACCCCTAATGACTCATCCTCCACCTGATCACTTTGCTTTTCTTACTCTATCCTTTTGTCTGTCATCTGCCCATCCCCTGCCTCTGCTCATTAGGTTTCACTCCTACTTGCTTCACCAATCCCACATGGGGCCTCTGTCCCATCTCTTGCACCTAGTCTCCTTTACATTGGCTTCTCTTCCACACTTCCCTAATCTCGACAAAGGGGTTTTGGCTCGAAACGTTAACCATTCTTTTTCTCCCATTGATGCTGCTTGACCCACTGAATTCCTTCAGCAAAGTATATTTATCCTTGCAGCAGCCCTTGGTGGCTTTGAACCCAACAAAAATGTGAATACTGCTGTCTTCAATACCACTGAGATTCACCCAAATTCAAACAGACCTCAAGATGCCCTTTCTATGGACTAGCTGATCTCACTAAGTGTGCTCTTGCATGTTAGAGATTAATTACTGGACTGCTCATGAAAGAACACGTCTCACTGACAAGCATGAACTTGATAGGTCTGAACAGACCTATAAGCATTCAGCTAATTGCAATTATGTGCTAATATTTTTCCATCACATGTAAACGCAATCAGATTAGAATTGTGGATATGTTTTTTTTTAATTGTGTTAAAAGGTAAATTATGGGTTAGTTGGTAGGACAATAATAATAAAGAACAAGGTATTTTACTGCATAGAAATATTCAGACAATAAGATTTTAATAGTCAAGATATTGTGGGGGAGATTACAATATACAAGCATTCCTCATGTTTCAACATATGGTTTTAAAAATCTGAAAGCAACAGTTTGTGATCCTGGTATGCAGACAAGGCCAGACCACATTTTTCTTGGAACTTTTAATGAATATGTCATGTTAGCTTCGGTTTCCCTTTTCCTAAGGGAATGAGACACGAGCATCAATACAGTCAGGTCAGTTACAGCATGTCAGTGGTTAGGATGGGCATCTGAAATAATTGTTTAAACTGGACCCCTTGAATGAAGCCAGAGATATGAAATTATATCCATTTTTCTTCATTAAGAAGGAGCTGTTCAGTTTACTAAAAGCCTAGAATTAGATTAGTGATATAAAACAGCATTTGCAAACCACTTGATATAGGCATTTAAGTTTGTCCATAATAGATTAAAAGTAGTAGCTAACAAAAAGCTCTTTAAAGTGGATCGTTCGTGCCGGCTTAACAACTTGACAATCTTATAAAGATGATGAAGAAGAAAACCTCTGTTGATCATAGGTGAGACATTTCACTGTTCAGTTCATGATTAATTTCAGTAAACAGTGAGATTGTCTGCATCAGCCAGAGACTTCTTTTGAGAATCATCTCATGTGTAATGGGCTGTGGGTGTTCTTATGTGCCAGGAACAATCTTACATCATTATGAATTTAGACTTAGATGGCCACTTTTCAACATAAATGCCCAATACATAGCCATAATAGAATCACAAAAGGACATTTGACTGAATATGTCCATGCTAATCAAAAAGCATCATCCAGCACTCATACTACAGGCCTAGAATATAGGGTGGCACGGTTGGCATAGCAGTTAGCACAATGCCTTTACAGTGCCAATGATCAGGACTGGGTTTCAAATCCTGAACTGTCTTTAAGGAGTTTGTACGTTCTCCCCATGACTGCATGGGATTTCTCCAGGGCCTCTGCTTTCCTACCACCATTCAAAACATAGGTGTAGGTTAATTGGGTGTAAATTGGGCAGCATGGACTTGTGGACCAAAACGGGCCTGTTACCGTGCTGTATTTCTAAATTTAAATTTACAGTAAAACCCATTAACCAGAATTCAAGTAACTGGTGGCCTCAAGCACCTGGCAAAATAAAAAAAAAATCACATTAATTGGTAAAATTCACTTATCCTGTATCTACCAATCCCTAGAAGTGCCAGATACCAAGGGTTTTATTGTATCTTCCAGAATTTAGTCCATTGTCCTGCAATGTCATGGCTGTCTCTTACAAGTATCCTTTCAACTACTTTTTAAATGCAATAAGACTAATAAGTTATACATCAGATGTATAGAATCTATTGTAAAAATGTACAAATTACAAGATTTATAAGCATTTGGAATGGCAGGGATTAATTAGGGATTAGTCAACATGGCTATGTTCATGGGAAATCTTGTCTCACTAATTTGACTACATTTGTTTGATGAAGATGGTGCAGTAAATGTTGTCCTTCAACAAAGCCTTTGACAAAATCTGGCACAGTAGACTTTTCCAAAATATTAGTGCCCGTGGGATTCCAAGTAAACTGTTTTTTCTTCCCCGATTGGATGTTTGTGAACAGTGGTATACCACAGGGGTGATGTATGTAATATACATGAATGACTTTGATATGTACATAGGAGATATGATTAAGTATGTGTGTAGATGAAACAAAAATTATTGGTGTTGGATACAGTGAGTTGGGTTGTCTAAAGCCTTTACATAGTATAGATCAGCTGGCAAGTCAGGTGGATCAATAGCAGGTTGAATTTAATTCTGTTACAAGTGAGGTGATTAATTTGGGAGGGCAAAAAATCTAGGACATACACAATAAAGGGTAGGGTCCTGAGCAGTTTTGATGAACTGAGAGACTTTGAGCTACAAAGTCCATAAATCACTAAAATTGGCAAGATAAATGGAGCGCGTGGTGAAGAATGCATACGGGATGCTTGCTTTTATAGGTCATACATAGAAAGTAAGAGCTGGGAGTCATGTTACAATTATTGAAGCATTGATTAGGTTTAAACTTGAAGCAATGTGTGCAGTTCTTGTCATGATACCATAGAGAGGACAAGATTATGCAGAAGCTGCAGAGGGAGGTTCACCAAGAAATTGCATAGAATCAAGAATTTCAGTCGTAAGGAAGGTTTGGATAGGCTGAGATTTTTTTTCTCCAGAAAGGAAAGAGCTGAGAGATAGTCTGATAGAGGAATGCAAAGTTATGAAGTTAGGTGGTGTGAATCTTTATCCCATGGGTGACACTCTCCAAGATAAGAGGATGTCATTTTCAGGCAGGACGTACAAAGGTTTGAGGAGATCTATGGTTGGAATCTGGAATGCACTGCTAGAGTAGATGGTGGAGCATATACTTGCATAAAATCTAAGAATGAACTAGGCAACCACAAATCACCAAGGCATAGAAGGCCATGAAATAATGAAGGTTAAGTGGGATTAGTGTAGATGATTAACATGGAGGCATGAACAATGAGCTGAAGGGTGTTTCTTTGCTGTATGTCTATGGATATGGAATGAATTAAAACAGATCTCTGCACTAATGTGATCATTCACTCTGACTATATTATGAATTACAAACAAAAGGTATGCACGTTCATATGTAATCTATGCAATCAAACTGAGAAATTTCCAAATGATCATCAGGTTTTCCAATTTTAAATATGAAAACAGAAAAAAGTTCACATTGAAGAATTAAATTTCACAAAAGGTATGTTTATAGAGAGAATACAACTTCGATAATTATTTTGCCTAACAAACGTGTGGTAGAGATTGCCTGATAAATATATCTAAAATCATATTCAGGGGATCTAATTAATTTAATTAACTTTTGACTATGGCTTTCTTCAACATAACTGGAAAATCATCAAGACACAAATCTTCTTCTGCCAAACTCTTATATAGTTGTGAATAAAAGAACTTGGAAGAAATACAATGGTGTTAATTGGAAAAGATGATAGATTCCTATTATTTGAACCTCAAAATATATTTATTGGGGATTTCTTTGGTCTCATTCACAATGTTCTGTGAATGATTAACAGTACAGAGGAAACTGCCTCTATTCAAAACAGTTTAATACCCATGACTTTGGGAAATAGAATCTTGGCCACCTGGTACCAACGTGGAATCAGGGACATTGAGGATTGTTATGATCAACAGAGGCCATTTATTTTGAGGGACTTAAATATAATTGACCCAACAACACATTCTTCCACTATCTCCAATTGTGAACTTTTTTGAGGAAAAGTGGAGACCATTAATGGTCCTACCAATGTGCTCAGACATGGAAATTCTAATTCAAATGGGGAATGCAACTAAATTTATCTCTAATATATGTGCTCTGATCCAAGATCAAAGCCCAAAATCTGGACTACATAGATTGAGGGAGAGATGGGAATTGGATTTGGGCATTGCAGTCGATCCAAAATGCTGGTGAGATCTTTGTGTAGATAGGACTACCTTAATTAATTCTAGATATAGACTGATTAATTAATTATAATTTTCTGCATCAAAAGATGCATAAAAATAAATCGAAATTTTCTGATAGATGTTTTAAGTGTAGTATAGATGTTGAAACCTTTTTACTTTCCACCTAGTAATGCACAAAATTAAGACCCTTTTGGATAGAATTTGGGGAAGAATTAAAAATAAAATTGTGGTTGTGAACTACCCTGTAGACCCGGAATTCTTTTTTCTGGATTTAGCAGAAGTTAACTTCTCCAGAAGTAAATCTAAATTTATTAAAATTGCATTGTCAATAGTCAGGAAATGTATAGCAGTAACATGGAAATCTGATTCCCTACTTCACATTGATCGTTGGAACATGGAAGTCTAAAGTTATATTCCCCTTAAGAAGATTACTTGTAGTCTTAGGAATAGACATAGTATGTTCATCGAAATTTGGCAACCTTATTTAGATTACTTAAATGCCAGATTGTATAATTTATTTTGATAATTGTCAATTAGTATACTCCTTATTAGAAATGTAATACTTTTTAAATGATGTGACTCTGAGATGTTGAACCTTGCTCCTGTTGCTTTTTCTTTTCTATTTTCTTTCTTTTTATCTCCCTCTATTCCCTGCTGTCTGTCCCCTTTGCCTTCAAATCTGGGGAGGGGGTTCTGGGAGAAGATGGACTGTTCTTTTTTTTGGACATTATGAATATTTTTTTCTATGATTTTATATTCAATGTATTATTGTTATTCTATTAATTGAATCTGGGATCAGAGCAATGACCTGGGCAGGATCTGTGACAGCAGTGGGGAGGTGTCAGGGATCCGAGCGGGGAATTCGGGCGCCTGGGCAGGTTCCACGACGGCAATGGGCAGGTGTTGGGATTGACGACGGCCAATACAAGTATTCTGCTGCTTCAACTGGGCTGCAGATCAGATAAACGGAAAATCCAGTTAACCGATACACATCGGTCCTGAACATTTTGGATATTCGAAAAGTACTGTACAAGATAAATTCACATATCTTAAAAAAAAATTCTCATTGTTAAAAATGATCAAATATTGCAACATAAATTACACTATTCTCAAGTCACATGAGAAATAACCCAGAACAGAAGGTTCCAAAATATGCCCTCAGATAACTTAAAAAATGGATAGATGACATAAGGAAAGGTCATAGACAGATTCTTCATAAGATATTGCAAAAAAAATCAAGAAAAATTAAATAGAATACAAATGACTGAGAATGCATTGTCAGCCAAAAAAAGTAAAGTGGAAACAAAGAAAATAAGTATTAACCATTAGTATGAAGAGTTCAAGTTAAAGAAGGAACAGCAAGGGGGAAGAATGGATGAGAGATTCACAGAAAATTTACAGTGTGGAAGGAGACAATTCAGCTTAACATGTCCAGCTGGCTGAATATTAGAAATGGAGCTGAAGTAGGCCATCTGACCTATCTCCATCATTCAATCAGGCCATGGACTCTGATTCATTTACCCACCTGTTCCCCATAACCCTTAATTCTGTTACTATCCAAAAATCTATCTGTGCCTGAAAAGCATTTAATGAGACAGCCCCTGCTGCTTTACTGGGCAGACAATTCCACAGATTCACTACTCTCTGGTGAAGCACTTCCTCTCCACTCTGTGAATTAAGTCTACATCCCTAAGTTCTAGTTTCACCTCCCAGTGGAAACAACCTCCCTGCTTCTATTTTATCTATTAATTCATAATTTATATAAGATTCCCCCACTCATTTGTCTAAACTCCAATGAGAACAGTCCCAGGTTACTCATCTGTCCTCATAAACCAACAGCATCATTTCCAGAAATAACCTGGTGAACTTCTCTGCACTGCATCCAAAACCTCACTCAAGGAACCAGAAATGCAGAGTACTCCCAGTGCAGCCTCACCAGCATCATGTACTGTTGCAGAAGGATTCCCTGCTCTTAAATTCAAGCCCTCTAGCTATGAAGGACAACATCCTATTTGTGTTCTTGTCATCAACCTTTTTACAATTCATGTACAAGCAGTTCCAGGTTCTCTGCACAACACCATCCTGCAATTTTTCACCATTTAAGTAATAAATTTAACTATTTTTCGATTTAACTATTTTTCCTTCCACATTTACCAAAGTTATATTCCACCTGCCAGACCTTTCCCCATTCACTCAACCTATCTACACCTGTACCTTTCTGCCAACTCTGTGTTCTCTACACATTTTTCCTATTCACTCATTTTAGTGCCATCAGCAAGCTTAAACATACTACGGGATACACAAAAGTGCTGGTGAAACTCAGCAGGTCACAGTTTCTATAGGAAGCAAAGGGTAACCAATGTTTTGAGCTAAGCCCTATATCAACGTAATAAGCAAAATGCAACCAGGTGTCTGAATTTAAAGATGGGGGGAGGGAGGAAGGGGCAGGGGAAGGAGTGCAGGCAAGAGGTCATAGATGGATATAGGTGGGAAGGTAGAAGAGGAAAAAGAGCTGAGGTAATAGGGGAGGAGTACCTCTCTGAATGGAGGGGGAAGGTGAATGAGGAGCTAGAGGAAAGGAGATGGAGGGATAGAGAAAGAGAGATAGGGAGGGGGGATTTAATGGAAGCTGAAGTTGATGTTAATGGCATGCTCAGATGGAATATTAGGTATTATTCCTCCAATTTGCAGATAGCTACAGATAGGCAGTGCCTGAGGCCATGGATAGGCATGTTGGTGTAGGAATGGCATGTGGAATTAAAATGGTTAGCTACTGCAAGATCCCTGTTATTGCAACAGACAGAACAAAGGTGCTCGACATAACAATCTCCCAATCTGCGTTTAGTCTTTCCGATGTCGAGGAGGCCAGAACAGGAGCACCGGATGCAGTAGATGTACATCGGCTGAGTTTCTCTAGCACTTGTGTATTCCACAACTCCACTGACTTAAACATGTTACACTTGGTCCCCCCTCCAAATTATCTTTGTATATTGCGAGCAGTTGTGGGATTAGTATCGATCCCTGTGGGCCACCACTAACCAGTAATTGCCAACCAGTGAAACACCCATTACCAACTCCACACATCCTCATATAAGAAAAAGAGAAACTAGGTGAAAAGAAAAAGAAGGAGGGGTTAGTCTATGGGAGAAAGAACAATGAGGAAGCTGGAAAGGAATGTGGGAAGCAGAGGGACAAAAAGGTGGGGAGGATGGAGGTCAGCCAAGCGAATGAGTCAGCAGGAGAGAAAGCCGCAGAGTTGCAGGTAGGACAATAGTAGAGGGAAGAGAGAAGGGGGAAGGAGTAGGAGACCAAGAGGAAGAGAGTGTAATGATGGTAATGGCTGAGAGATGAAAAGGATAGAGGGTAAGTGGGAGGATAAAGTGAGTGAGAGGCCAAGAAGGAGAAAGGGATTTTGGGCAGGAAGATGAAGGGAATTGGACAAAGGGAGCATTAAAGAAAAACTGAGTGGGAGTGGTAGAATGTGAATGGGTGAGAGGCAGGGAAGGGAGTGAAGGATCAGGAAGATCGTGGCAGGGAAAGATCAGTTGGAAATATGAACATGAGGGCAAAAGGGGCTGGCTGACTGGAGAGGGCAAGTGAGTAGTCACGAGAGGGTAAAGTGAGTGAGGTTTCAGGGAGAGAATAGGATAGTGGGTGGGAAAAATGGAGATGGAATGGCAAAAGGGATGTCTTATGGGTGAAATTGAAAATTGTGGGTGACCGTGCAGATGAGCGGGCAGGTGGAGAATGGCAGAGATGGAGAGGACAGCAATAGGAAGGTAAGCAGAATGAGGTTGGGATGGGGTTAACAAGAATGTGAAAAGAAAGGCTGCTGCGAGTGAGGGAGATGAAAACAAAGTGAGTGAGAGAGAGGAACCAAAAAGTTGGGGAGCAAGGAGGGAGGGAATGAAAAATGAGGAGAAAAATTAAGGCAAGGGACAGAGAAGAGAAAATTATGATTGTGAGAGTAGGCGTAAGAACAGGAGGGTGGGGAGAATAGAGAGGATGACAGAGAGATGATGGGGTGGCAACAATTGTAATGGAAAATAGTGAAAAGTGTATAATATTGGGAGTAATGTGGAATCGACCATGGAGTGGAGGTGAAACAGAAACTGACTAAGCAACCAATTGAGACAAGTAAAACAGCTCTGAAGATAAAAAAAAAGGCAACTACAATCAAATAGGTCTAACTACAACTTCTACAAAAAGAAAATGAGAACACTCAAACAAAAATTAGATACAAGACAGTTAAAGGGGGACAAAAACGATTGACAGTATCGAGCCCATCCCCTCCCCAACTCCTCACTGGTACTGAAGTAGAATATTGAATATGCCTGGTGCGAAGTGAAAGAAAAGTCAGGGCAGGCAAGTTGAGAGCATCTGACGCTCTGGCAGAGAGAAAGGCACAAAGGGAAACCAGCAGCAGAGAACAGGAGCTGACAAAGCGGAGGGTGAAGCTTCGCCGGGGTCGGAGCCACATCCCTCGGTCACCAGAAGTGGAGGCGAGAGGCGCAGGGACGGAGTACAATGCAGGGATGTGCCACCATGACCCCCGCCCCGCTCACCCCAGGACGATGAGTTCTCCGTACTTGACGGGATCCTTGGTGGGCGCGCTGTGATCCTGCTGACTTGATGAAAACATGAGTGGCGCTCGACGTCCGTCCCCCTCGTTAATCTTCACCGTCCGCCGCCGCCGCCGCTATCCAGCAGCCCACCATGAGTTTGATTTCAGTTGGAATTTGTATCGCTCTGGAGTTGCTTTCAGTTGGCGCCACTCGCCCGACTTTCGGTGCCTTCCCCCGGGTTTCGGTCCACTGAACTCGTCAGCACCGATCGGCCAAATATTTCCTGCATGAAGAAAGAACAGAGCGGAAAGAAACAGTCAACAATCAGATTAGTCAGTGGGACGGGAGGGGGAGGGGGAGGGGGCGGGGCGAGGGCGGGAGCTACCAACTCCCGGACAGCCGGGAGGGGAGGCAGAAGCCACTTGAGACACACAAAGACAATCAAATCCCCCTCCTGCTCAATTTCCCCGCGTGCTCTTTAATAGTTCGCCACGTAACTTTGCTGCAGGAGGATCCCATTTACAGATTTTTAAAAAATTAATAGATTGCAATCCGTCCTGTCCACGGCCGCCCCATTTTATTCTTGGTTCCCTGTCTGAGGGTGTTATGTAAACACAACAGACGGAGCCGCTGCGTGAGGCGCGAGCGCCTGGCACAGGACGGGCTGCGATTGGGTGGAGAGAGAGAGAGAGAGCGCGCGCGGGCGGCGGAACGAGGCCATCCGCGGCCCAAGTGTTCAGGCGACGGCGGCTGGTGGCCGGCCAGGCCGCGTCCCTCAGGGCTTCGGCCAGCGCCTTCCGACGGCGGCAGCTGGCGACTCCGCGGCAGATGTCAGCGCCCCACCAATCGCTGCCGCTGTGACTGTCGGCCGACGGCTCAAAGAGGCGCTGATTTATAGGTTAAGGCGGAGTGAAGGCCGGTCCTGGGGCCATGCTGGCACTGGTAGACCCGGGGAAAACAAGGACTCCGCTGTTACAAAAGCTCCCCCCACCCCCCCTTCCCCTCCGATAAGGCACGTCAGGCCACAGAAAGCACAATGTCCCAGCTGTGGCTGACGAGACTCGATTCACCGTTATTTAATTTTAATCGCACGCGGATTCGGGACGTGTCAAAGGCATTCTCCACACTCACACAACAGTGCTGATTAATAGGTTTCGTACGAGTGCATAAATTATTTCCTGATGCACCCTTTACGGTGTCAAAAGAAAATGTACCATATGTCGTTGGCCATGCAATTACAAGAAAACGACATTCATGTTCAATGCAAAATCCCGAGGTTCAGCTCTTGCCAAACCACACCAAAGCTGCTCACTTCTGGGTTCTGTAGTTGAGCCTCACACTGGAACAGTGCTCCACGACTTCTAAGGTAAGCCACCATCCTCTAAATATAAAGGCTGAATTTCCAACAAGTTCATCAAACAATGTACGATCTTACAGTTTCTGTCCAATCCGGACTTCCTTTTAAATTGCGAATGAATAAAAAGAACATTTGAAACTGGTGATGAGGCGACATTGAGATATTGGATTTCAGAAGAGTGAAGGAAATAAGGGTTTTGTCATTCGAGCCTAAGAAACACCATTATTGCCACATGTCTCGCTGAGTCAAATTTTTTGCAGAAGTCTTCACTGCCCTAACTCAACAATATATGAGAAAGAAAAACTGCAGGGAAACAATGAAGCAATCCAGCAACCGGCTCAGCTGCGGGGCTACCGAAGTAGAAGTGTTTCAGGAGATGGAAGAGGATCTTGGTGACATTTGGTACTATCATCGGCTTTGGGACCGCATCCAATTCTTAAGCAAGCCCATATGGGCAGACATTACAGATGGTCATGATAGCCTTGAGACAATTGTTCTTTTTCATACCGTGTTGCTCCATAATCAGGGCAAAACAATTTTCTTCAAATAAGTTATCTCCAGTTAGCCTCTTTCTGGTCTACTATCTCCCAATTTGTGAAGTTGATGCTCTATCTTGATGGGTTTTTTCTCTTGAGGGTAGCTTTAAAGTATTTCTTTTGGCCTCCCTCTTTCTCCACAAGCAAACCCAGCATTCACATCAGGCATACACACAGAGTCTGCTCCTCCTCAGATGATAATCAGAGCTTCAGTATTGAATTATTTGCCCTCTTGGTATTCACTGATAGTAGTGCTGCAATAAGAAAATAGGAATAACAATCAGGGCATTGTATCTCCTCTGTCCATTCACTGCTGCACAAACCTGATGTCCTTTGATACCATGAAGACCATGATGAGGAAGGAAATCAAGAATTATGGGGAGAAGGCAGGAAAATGGGGCTTAAGCCATGATGAAATAGGGTGGGATCAAAGGGCTCAATAGCCTTATTTTGCAGTAGCACAAAAGTCAAAAGCCTACTTCTGCTATCTCCTGCCAAGATTGATAGTTTCCCGTTCCTTTTCATCACGGTGTATCTTCCATTTTCAAGAGCATGCTCCCAGCTAACCTTTGCAGACATTCACTGGTAGCCTGAGGCTGCTGTAAATTGCAAAAAAGTAGTAATAGCTGTTAAAAGTTCCTCCTTTGAGTATGCAACTCTTTTATCATCTGCTTATGGAGGTTTGATTATTGTGGCTGATGTTCTGTTCTCAAAGGAAAGTGAGTAAAGTTGCCAGCATTGAATGCAGGGCAGACAGTCTTGGATTAATATTTTCATTTCTGCTAGGAAAAATAGGGGTAGATCTATCATATGCTTTGTGAAATACAAAAAGTCTGTAGATGCTGATGTCTGTGATTGTATAAAAAAACACCAAAATGCTGGAAGAACTTAGCCAGTCTTTTCAGCATCCATTTTGGGTCTGAGCTCTTCTTCAAGGAATATGGAGAATGAGCCTGAAGCACGAAATCTCAGAAGTTCTCAGAATTCAGACAATGCTGGCTGGAGGAGGAATCCAGACTAACAAAATATGTTAATTGGCTATGATAAGGGACAAGGTAGGAATTTATCATGTTTGTGCAAAAGGAGACAGGGAAGGGAGAGATAGAGCTGGGCAGAAGCCAGAGAAATTGATATTAATGCCATCCGGCTGGAGGGTGCACATTTGGAAGATAAGGTGCTGTTCCTCCAATTGCGGGTGTTCCCTGTCTGACGTGGACAAATGTCAGCAAGGGAATGGGGAATTGAAATGGGTGGTCACTGAGAGATCCACACCATCGCGGCGGACAGTTTCTCTGATGTAGAGGAGACCACAACGGGAGCACCGGTTGCAGTAGATGACACTTTTAGATTCACAAATGAAGTGTTGCTTCACTTGGAAGGACTGTTTGGGGTCCAAATGGTGGTGAGGGAGGTGTGGGTGCAAGTGGAGCATCTCCTGTGGTCAAAGTGTTAGGTCCCAAGGGGATGATTAGTTCAAGGCACAGCTGACATTGGCAATGCTTATGATGTACATTAATTGCAATTATACTTTCAGAATGCCACTGATTTTCTCTGCTGAGATTTTCTTCAAGGTGATTGTCAGGTAGTAATGCTTAAAATGTTTGCAAATTAGCTGATAAGATCCATCCACAAAAACTAGTTCTTACTAGGCTTTACATATTCCTGCCAATGCACGATTAAATTTTTGGTTTTGACGTGTTTCTAATGATTTATTTATTTGAAACAATAGAACATTGATGATGTTGCATTGTTGGGTATTTATAAATAAGGTGATGGTGAATCCTTGGGTATCTAGAAAATAGTCACTAGCACAGGAAACTGGGGCTCCTGTACTAGCCATAAGGAGGAATGGGAACATCTGCTAAACTAATGATCATAACTGAGGAAAAATTAAGAATGGCCTGTAAAAGCTGAAAATAAAGAAAACTATTACACTGGTTGTTGCAATAATTCTGAAAATTCATTGTTTTCATTTGCATTAGATAAATGATAGTAACTGCATTATAATACAACAAAACTTTTGTACATCTTGTTAACATTGTTATGTTAAATTAGAATTTTATTAACATTGCATTATTTACAAAATATTATCAGGTCACTTTTTTTTCCATGCAGCCCAATTTTCTTTCTAATCATAGTATTATTGCAAATTAATAGAATTACACTTAGAATATATTTGGAAGAAAAACCATGTTGAATTTCTCTATTCCATGACTGTGAAAAATTATTATTTTTCCAATGGGATTAAAGCCATGAACATCAAAATTAAATGAGCGGTGCTTGTTGTAGCGAACGCGCTCTGATAGAGTGTGGAAAGACACACACACGAGAAGCGACAGTCAAAGACTGATTTATTGCACTAGCAGCTCCGCTTGCTGCTGGCATCAGATGTGATGTCACGGAAGTGCCGTTCTCTGACTGGGTGGTGTTCCTGCCATTGCTCGCTGTTTCCCACCATGTGGGTGGTCACCTGGGATGAAGGTCATTGGCCCCTGTGGGATCTGCGCGGTTGCAGTGTTCCTCAGCCATTTTGTGTACCGGGTCACGTCCTGGATTGCAGGCCCCTACACAACCCCACCCCCAAACAGGTAATCAGAACGCTGTTTGCCACATTCAGTGGCCTCCCTATGCCACACGAGGGCTGCAGGGAAACCAGTTGGCTAACGTCCAGGTGTGTTGGTTTGATAGAGAAGGTATCTTCCTTACCACTGAAATCCAGCACACATGCAGACCCATTTTGCCTAATTACTTTATATGGCCTCTCTTATGGCCGTTGCCACAGGTCTAAATCTTTGGGGACGTAGGTTTTGTCCTGGCCATGCGGTGGAGGCGCTAGGGTATCCAGCTTTTCCTTCAGCTTTGTCAGTGAGGGCTGTGGGGCCCTCCGGGTGCTTGGTGGGAGCCAAGATCTCCCCTCGTATTTACCAAAGGTGCACCGTACATCATCTTGGCTGCAGAGGCATTGAAGTCTTCTTTCAGCCCAGTGCAGATCCCAAGGAAGACCCAGGTAACATCTGCCAAGTTTGGGCTTGCTATTAAGGCTGCCTTTAGGTGCCTATGGAACCACTCCACTAATTTGTTGGCCTGAGGATGCTAAGCTGTGGTTATGGTGGAGCTGGGTTCCCAGCAACTTGGCCAGTGCCGCCCAGAGCCCCGAAATGAACAGTGTACCTCTATCAAAGGTCAAATGCTCCGGGACTCCAAACCTCAACACCCAAGTGTTAATCAGTGCTCTGGGCAGGTCTGGTGGTTGTATCAGCCAGCGGGACTGCCTTCGGTCATCTCGTAGAGCAGTCAATCATGGTGAGTAGACATCAATATGGTTGTTGCTGAACCAACATCATGCTAGCTTCAAAGTCCGGGGGGGGGGGGGGGAAGGGTTGGCTTGACGTATGTCTGCACTTTGGATGTCTGGCAGAGAATGCAGGTCTTGGATCTTAGGGTCCTCCTGCTGTGCCCTGGCTAGGTCTAGGGCAGAATAGTCTATTCCCTCGATCGCAGGGCAGATCAATGCATTGGTGTTGGATTTATGTAGTGAATTCAAACACATACGAGAGGTGTCGCTGTTGCCTGGTCGCCCATGGATCAGACACTTTATGGAAGGCAAAGGTCAATGGTTTATGGTCCATAAAGACTTTGAATTGCCTGCCTTCCAGAAAATACCAGAAGTGCCTGACTTCCAGGTACAACACCAATAGCTTGAGTTTGGGTGGCTGGAGGTGCCTGCTGAAGACATCTAGGGGTTGCCATTGCCCTTCGACGAATTGTTCCAGTATGCCCCCTACAGCTTTGCTGAAGGCATCTAAGGGTGGTTGACACCTCTGGCTTGGCATGTACCAGAAGGGTAGCATTAGGCAGAGAGTCTTTGGCTTTCTGGAATGCCTCATTGTTCCAGGTAATGTCCTTACCTTTCCCCATCATGAGCTCAAAAAGGGGGCGCATAATGCGAGCCACTGCCAGTATGAATCAGCGATAAAGGTTAATCATACCAGCGAATTCTTGCAACCCCTTAACGGTGCGAGGCTTTATGAAACATCGAGCGCTTTTACCTTCTTGGGCAAGGGTTTTGCTTCGTGCCTGTTGATCCGATGCCCCAGGAAGTTGATCATTTCCAACCAAACCGGCACTTAACAGGATTTATTGTTAGCTCGAATTCCTGCAGCCCGGCGCACAGTTGCCTCAGGTGGACCATGTGCTCCATGTTGTTGCAGTTGGCAATGAGAATATCATCCAAATAGATGAACGTGAATGGAAGATCCTGACCTACCGCATCCATCTGGGCTGCATTCATGTCAAAAGGACATTCTCAGGAATTCAAAGAGTCCGAAAGGGTTAATGATGGTGGTTTTTGGGATGTGATGATAGCTTTTGAAAACACTCGTGCCCTTTGTAAGTTAGTGGTAAAGTCTTGGATGTGGGGCACAGGGTACCTGTCAGGTGTGGTGGCCTCATTGAGGCAGTGATAATCACCACAAGGCCTATACCCTCCTGCTGCCTTCGGAACCATGTTCTGGGGTGGGAGAGGCGCAGGGGCTGCCGGAATACCGCATTTTCCCAACTCTTCCATTTATTTAAACTCCCCCTTGGCAAGGATGAGGCGGCGCACCCTGGCATGGAGCCTTCAGTGAGGATATGGTGCCTTATCCTGTGCTTCAGGACAGCGGTGGAAAAGTGGCGCCACAATAGATGGGAACTCTGCTAGGATCCGCATGAATGCATTGTCAGATAGCGTTAGAGTCGAGTTGGGGGGCAGGTAACTTGGCTTCCCCCAGGGGCATGGATTTTAAAGTCCTGCCCTTTAAGGTCCACCAGCAGGCAATGGGCACACAGGAAGTCTGCTCCCAGGAGCTGTTGCGCCATCACCACAACCATGAATGTCCCACGTGAACTGGTTGCTTCCGAAGTGGAGGGGGACTGTGCAGGTGGAGAACATCCATATGGTGGTGCTGTTCGCTGTGCTCAATGCTGGGCCCGGTTTACCTTTACGGGTGTTGTAGGCCGAGGAGGGGCAGGACACTTATTTTGGTGCCAGTGTCCACGAGGTGTGTCTTCCGGACAGAGTCCCACACGTGGAGGAAGCTGTCATGTTGGCCAACCACTGCAGCCAACAATGCCATGGTGTTTCCCCTTCACCCCATCGCTGATAATAGCAATACTGTTGGGTTGGGGGATCCACTTGCCTCTCTGCTGTGGCGTCATTGCCAACTGTGTGTGGGGCCTAGCAATCTGCTCTACCAAGGTGCCATTTTCTTTCTTTGCTCTCCAGAGTATATCCGCCCAGGCTGCAACTTTCCTACGGTCACTGAAGTCCTCGTTGACAAGCAAGAGTTGGAGGATATCTTTGGGCAACTGCTCCTTGAAAACCTGCTCAAAGAGCAGAAAAGGCTTGTGTCCCTCAGGAAGAGTGAGCATTTCGTGCATCAGGGTGGATGGGGCTCTGTCTCCCAAACCATTCATATGTAATGAAGTGGCACACTCGCCCCATGAGAGCCCGAAGGTGCGGGTTAATAGCTCCTTGAGGGCATCGTATTTGGCTTGCTCTGGAGGCTGCCATAGGACATCGATGACCCTTGCTGCCATCTCCTGGTCAAGTGAGCTCACCATGTAGTAGTAACATGTGTCGTCAGTCTTGATCCATCCAAGGTGGAACACATGTTTGAACCACGTGTGGCTGCGACACCCAAAAAGTTGGTAACTTCAACAAAACTGCGTGATGAGCTGCTTATTCCATCATCTTTGGGTCCAACTGCTGGTTGGACCTGTCAGGGTCACCAATGTAGCGTACACTCTACCACAGAGAGTGGAAAGAAGACACACACACAAGCAGTCAAAGTCGAAAACTGCACTGACAACACTGCTGACGTTGGAAGTGACATCACAGCAGCGCCGATCTCCATCTGGGCAGCATTCCTGCAGTGGCTCGCTGTTTCCCGCTATGCGGGTGGTCACCTGGGATGAAAGTTGTTGGCCCCCGTGGTGTCGCCCCGTTCATTTTTTGTACTGGGTTGCATTCCACTTAGTGGGCCGCTACATTGTAATAAAACTTTAATGTGTCTAAATTGTTTTTTTACTATTTTATCTTATCATTTAATTTGTTTAAAAGTCAAATAATAATTATTACAATATAATGTTAAAACACACAATTTAAAAACAATGTCTCAATCCAATAATAGGATTTGTTGAAAATGATTCATTCCTCTCAACTTGGAAGAAGAGAGGTCAAGAAGCAATAAAACTTCCCGGTTTGTTATTGAAAACTCAGAAAGGACAGGCAATATTTACAACAGAGCTCATTTAAATAAATTATTGTAGATTCTGTCACTCTATTTGCCAGAAAATCTAACAACAATAAACTGCAATCCAAAATTGGAATTCCTGTTCCTTTTGGCCTACACATTTAAAATGAGCAACGTTTTGAAATTTGAAAATAGAATGAAACTACAGGTACTGAAATCTGAAATAAAAAAAACTAGAAACACTTGGCAGGTCAAAAACCATTCATAATAACTGGAAATGAGAGAAAACAAGTTAGTTTTTTATTGCAGAATTGAAGAAGTAAACCAGAAAAATTATCAAGTCCTCTTCTGGTCAGTTGGCTCGTCATGCCCTGTTGCTATGTTTGACAAGCACTATGAGTCTTCCCAAGTGGTGTGGAGAAAATAGTCAAAATGCTGTGGTGTCATGTTCAAATATTAAGTCAGCCCCTATCTATTTTTTGCAGAATCCTCCTCCAGGGCCTGTTTCGTTATTATTACACTGGCCGATGTTTTAGCCATGTTTTAGCCACAACCCCCACCAGATCTGTTGCTATCCAACTTCATAAGAAATGGTAATTGTAAAAGCAACAAAAAAATGGCCGATTTTAATATTTCATTTATACATGAAAACTTTGGAGTTTGCAGCAAAACATTACTCAGTAGGATGATAGCATTTTTATGTCAGTACAACATTGACCTATCATTTGAGATGTTCACTGTGAATGTCACCTTCCAGCCAGGAAAAATGTTTTACTAATTATTTCTGTGGTGCCATGCATTAAGCCAGTTGATGAACAAATATCTCATTAAGTCTTAAAATAATGTGACAGCTCTGTATTTATTATATAAATTGGAAGCAATACAGCAAAACATTCCCACCACAACACTATCTTCCCACAAATTTGTTTAACAGTTAATATTTCTTACCAAAAAAAAAAGCCCATGATTTGATTGCACTCATCTATACTAACAAAACCAAACCTTGTTAAATTGCATCCAACT
Organism: Narcine bancroftii; assembly: GCF_036971445.1. Lineage (NCBI taxonomy): Eukaryota > Metazoa > Chordata > Chondrichthyes > Torpediniformes > Narcinidae > Narcine > Narcine bancroftii. Next base: position 67,319,546 of record NC_091470.1, read on the forward strand.
TTCATAGAATATGTAGAAATTAATGACCCCTCTCCCAAAGAAAAGCACACCATACTTAACTGTTGGTTCAGCATTTCACAAAGGTGTTAATTTTTCTACATATTCCATTAGGTTTTATTGGCCTTGCTACCAAGCAAACATTAGGTAGAGGAATATTCATAAGTCTCTGTTAGCAAAGACATTTTATTTTAAAGTTCATTAAAGAGTCTTAAATTCAATTATCATTTTGAGTTGAAGGCAGGAGAACTTTACTGGGTCGAAATATCACTGTGCTATCATGTCATTACTTATTACTTGGTGTTTTTATGGTATCATCACACTCCTAAACAGCAAAATCAATCAGACTCATTATTTATTATTGAATATTTATTTTCTGTCTTGCAGAGTTTGCTTGCACTGCACATTTCAGAGTTCTTAGCTTTGACTAGATTAGGTCTATCCAGTCAGTATAGAGATAGAGTTCCCTTGATCTTCACTTTTTATTTCCACCCCCTGCCTCCACATCTGGCATATCTTTGACACTTCTTCAAATGAGGTGATTCCTCCTCTAGTCACATCTTTCCCTCCCAGCCTCTATCCGAGTTTCATAAGACCATTCTCTCAGTGACTCCAAGTTCGCTCTTTCCTCCCCAATCATGCGTCCACCCTATTATGTACTTCCCGTTGCATAGAAAGTGTATCTAATCTCCCACTTCACTTAAATCCAGGGCCATAAACAGACATCACAGATAATGCAGTCTCCTATAAATGAAATGAGTAAATTATTCTGAAATCTTTATATTGTGTGAGTGAGTGAGTGTGTGTGTGAGTGAGATTATTATGTGCTGAATATTATGTGTGTGCAATGTGATTTGGAGAAGCTCTGTTTAATTTGGGTGTATACATCTTCTTTGGCTTGGCTTCGCGGACGAAGATTTATGGAGGGGGTAAAAGTCCACGTCAGCTGCAGGATCGTTTGTGGCTGACAAGTCCGATGCGGGACAGGCAGACACGGTTGCAGTGGCTGCAGGGGAAAATTGGTTGGTTGGGGTTGGGTGTTGGGTTTTTCCTCCCCTGCCCCTTGTCAGTGAGGTGGGCTCTGCGGTCTTCTTCAAAGGAGGTTGCTGCCCGCCAAACTGTGAGGCGCCAAGATGCACGGGAACTTGAGTTTCAAATCCACTTCATCCAACTTAAACTGCAATATTCCAATGAAATGAACATTGAATGTTCTAATTTCAGGGTAACCCCAACTCCCACTGTTTCCGTCTGTGCCATATCCGTTCCCAACATCTTTATAATGGTCCCCACCTCTCCCACTTTTATTTGTCTAGTATCATATTATCTCTTGGCTCCTCCCCATCCCTTGCCTTGTCAATTTCTCACCATGGATGCTGCCTGATCAGCTGTGTCCCTTCAACATTTCTTTGTGTGTCAGTGTTAAGTGCCAGACAGCAGCAATAGAAATTAGCCAAGGTAGTGTTATATTTAAAATAATATTTTTAATTATTAATCAACAATAATATAACACCTTATCTAATTTAGCTGAACTTTTCTACTTAACCCCCATCCATGTGCAAATATACTTCTGTGTATGAATGCCACCCCAAGCCACTACAGCTCAGGTGCTATTCTCAAAAGACAGTTCAAATTTCAGAGTTAACACACAGGCTTGAAAATTGATGCAAAGAAGTTCACGAAGTAGGGAGGAGAGACCGGGATGACAGACTGTTTATAAACTCACAAAATCCTTGTTGAGGTGCTTCCAGAGAAATATCCTTTTCAGGCAAGTAGCAATCAAAACTTCCCTTTTATTTGTGCAGAGGACACAAAGTGAGTGATTTTCACAAAGATTCCTGAGGCCTTTTTGTGGGTCAGCTGAAATGCAGTATTTCTGCTGCTTCCAGAAACCTTTCATGGATCAGCTGTTCGAAGTGACGTTCCCTTTTGGTCACGGAGTGGTATACTTATTCCTCTATAACAGAGAAATCAGACAAACTGTCTATTACCATACAAGGCCCTTTGGCACAGTATCCCTTCAAAGGATGCTTCTTCAAATTGTCTCCTTAAAGATGGCCCCTGAGCAAACAGTGTGCTGTGTCTTCAACATGCTGGTCACATGGTCTCCACACCTGTGCCTCCAGGCTCTCCCTTTCTCTTCAGAAGTATCCAATTTGAATACACGCTGTCAAGTCTCCCAAACTTGCAGCTTGATCTGCTCTCTTAAAGTGAGAGTCCCACCCAAATGAAAATGAACTAAAAATAGGAGCACATGGGAGTCAGTACTGCCTGTGAAGCACCACGATTAGCCAGACATTGAGAAATAGAAACCATTTGCTTTGCTAACTGCAATTTTCCTGTCTATTCTCAGGAAGACAGCCCAATCATATCCCGTAGAACTAAGGTTTGTAAAATCATTTATAAAGAGGTAGTCCAGCCAATCTCACCAAGGTCTAGTAGAGACAGATTATTTTGACCCAGATACATGTGATTTGGTCTTTCTAGACTTGGTTAGAGTTGTCATATTCCATATACCACAATGCTTTGAGCCGGAAGGAGTAAATGACAGCAAACAGGTTTGCCATCAAAAGGATGAACAGATCCTGTTTTAATAAATGAGATCCTTTTCAATATACTCTGTACCAATATCATGGAATAGTCTGCCATGTCTCTTCATATGTTTGCATTTCTAAAAAGGCTGACATCAACATCCAATGCAATGCAAGTTTTCATAGCTTAAGGACATTTAAACTAAATTCAGAACACACATCTGGAACTTGCTACATACTGTTTAATTGACACATTTCCTACATTACAGCAGTAACACTTAAATTGTATTTCATTATCTTTAAAATGCTTAAAAATGGAACATACAGGTTCTGAACAGTGCAATGCAAATAGCTTTAATTAATTTTCATGTGTTTTCAGATTATAAATATTATAGCAGTATACTGTTGTCTTTACCCAACAGCAATCATTTTGTTTGCCTTTACATTCAATGTCATTCTTCTCAACTATTTTCTACAATTGACTTTTTTTGTTACAAAATAGCTAGTACAGTGAGAGGGTATTTTTTTCTGCAGACTAACATAACATAAAGGTTTCTACAAGTATATGAAGAATAAAAGGATAATAAGGGACAAATTTGGTCCCCTAGAAGATCAGAGTGGCCATCTATGTGTGGAGCTTCACAAGATGGGGGAGATCTTAAACATTTTTTTGCATCAGTATTTACTCAGGAAACTGGCATAGTGTATAAGGAAGGAAAGGAAACAAGCAGAAATGTCATGAAACATATAGAGATTAAAGAGGAAGAGCTGCTTGCTGCTTACAGCAAATAAAGGTAGATAAATCCCCCTGGCCTGACATGATATTCCCTCGGAACTTAAAGGAAACTAGTGTAGAAATTGCAGGGGCCCTGGCAGAAATGTTTAAAATATCCTTAGCCACAGGTGAGGTGCCAAAGGAGGTAGTTCATGTTGTTCCGTTGTTTAAAAAAGGCTCCAAAAGTAAACCAGGAAATTAGACTGGTGAGCCTGATGTCAGTAGTAGGCAAATTATTAGAAGGTGTTCTGAGAGATCAGATATACAAGTATTTGGACAGTCAAGGGCTAATTAAGGATAGTTAGCATGGCCTTCTAGAGTTTTTTTTTGAGGAGTTTACCAAGTAAGTAGATGAAGGAAAGGCTGTGAATGTTGTCTACATAGACTTTAGTAAGGCCTTTGACAAGGTCCCATATGGGAGGTTAGTAACACTACGTATCCATGGAGAGGTTGTAAATTGGATTCGAAATTGGTTGTATGGGAGAAGTCAGAGAGTGGTAGTGGATAATTGCTTCTCAGACTGGAGGCCTGTGACTAGTGGTGTGCCTCAAGGGTCTGTGTTGTCTATATAAATGATCTGGATGAAAATGTGGTAAATTGGATCAGTAAATTTGCAGATGCACAAAGATAAGCGGCATTGTGGACAGCAAGTAAGGCTTTCAAAACTTGCAGAGGGATCTGGACCAACTGGAAAAATGGGCCAGGGAATGGCAGATAGAATTTAATGCAGGCAAGTGTGAGGTGCTGCATTTTGGAAGGAGAAACAAAGAAAAGGTCATATATAGCAAATGGAAGGGCACAGAGGAGTGCATGGAGCAAATGGATCTGGGAATATAGATACATAATTCCCTGAAAATGGCATCACAGGTAGACAGGGTTGTCAAGAATGCTTTTGGCATCTTGGCCTTCATAAATCAAAGTATTTTTGAGATGTTATGGTGAGGTTCAATATTCCCTCTAATTTTTTAGTAGTCAGTGTGCACAAAAATCTTATGCTGTGCAAATTTTTTTCCTGTGTCAAAAGTATGTGTGTACTGAATGCTTGGGCAAATGTAAACTTGAAATACAATAGGCTGAACAAAGCTGAGGCAATGCTTCAAAAAGTTAAATGAAACAAAATATATAAATTTGTAACACTCTGCCATCTTTTCTACTGGAAAGTTCCAGAGAACTCAGTTTTAAAGTAATCCATAACCCCCATCTGGTCAAAGAACTGCGCATTGAAAGGAAAAACAGTGTTGAGGAACATTTTGTAAAAAAAAATAGACAAGAATATTCACCCTCCTCTGTTTCTAGAAAATGACTTCCAAATCCTCTGAGTGGACGGGTGTTCACTTTCCTCGTTGCTCATTGGGATTTCCTGGGGCCAGGAAAGATATTTATTTGTGGAAGCCATGAATTGATTTTCTCTCTAGCTGGCTTCATCACTGAGTTATTATTACCCCGATAGTCCCTTTCCAACTCTGCTAAGCTGTGATGTGTACTGGTAGCCTCTTTCACACTTGCAAGTGATCCCAGGAATCAAACGCCAATGGGCCTTTAAAGTGCCTCGTGTGAAAGCAAAATCAGCTTAATGCCAGCATCAGATGACATCATCTCATGCTGGGGATTAACGACCTCGACTCCTAGAACAATCCCCGGTATCTGCAGATGCCTGCATTGCGATCAGGCAAATGTGAAACGGGTAATTGCATCGTGGGATTGAAATGATTCAAGTTTTTGCATAAGTGCAGGAAGAAAAGATTAAAATTAAGTTATTATGAACCCAGAGGACCCCAAAACCCAGCAGCAAAGATATTCACCAAGACAAATAATTACTTAAACAAACGTTGCTTTTAATTATCTTTAAACATGAAAACAGGATCACACTTTAACCTATCACTATTAGCTTAACTAACGTAACTTAGCCCCCTTCTAATTCTAAGCGCACGTGTATATAATGTGTGTGTGAGTTCAGAGAAGTTCTTCGATTCACAGTCCAATCTCACTTCTCATTCCTTTTAATTTACTGGTGGCAGGCAATTCTTATACTGTGCACTGAAATGAACATTTATGAAGTTCACCAGGCAATGGTACTTGAAAGGCAAATGGTTACTGCTCATGAAGGTTTTTGTCAGTTTTCAGAGAGATTTGTAGTTCCTGGACACAAACTGATCCCTTTTAATCAGCCACGACAGCGTCTTGCCGAAGAAACTTGTCCCATCAGGGTTTTCCAAGTCACCACAGATTTCCTTTTAATTTCTCTTATTTCAAGTGAAACATTAGGCAGTCAGTCCTCTCCTCTTGCATGAACCACAAGGGCTTTGACCAGGCTGAATTAAGCACTCACAACCCATCTTTTAAATGGGGTTTTTTCACAAGCTTCCCAACTTGTCTTGTTCCAGTCCCATCTGCTACTGCTGACTGTAAAACTGCAGAACTGAACTCTCGGTCTCTCTTTCTGAGAAAAAGCCTGTTTGACTCCCTCTCTGCTTGCAAATAAACCACATGACCCTCTTAGAACCGCAAACAGCACTTCCAGACAGCCTGACGCTCTGAACTCCTCCTCCGATCTATTTCATCTGTTGCTTTTCAAAACAACAATCTATTAGTGAAGACTCTTGGGCATTCCCCAAATATTTTGTAAAGGCCCCCAGGAGCCACCCTGTCTGGCTTGAGCTGAGCTCCAGTATTTTAAATGAGATCTGTTTTGTATGTGACCTACACTTTAAAAAACCTGTCCCAATTTATCTCCCAAAAACATATCTATATACAATGCAAACACAACATAATCTGTCACAAAGGTATAAACTTTGTGTGGGAAAGTCACGGGGGGGGGGGGGGGGGAAGGAGGAGAGGAAATAAATAGCAACAAACCGCAATAGCAGACAATTTTAAAATAGCAGCCTATTGCTATTTATTGCTTGCACTTTCCCACAGTCCCTTATAAAGGTTTATATAGGTCAGCGCAACAACAGGGGCTGAAGGGCTCAAACTGCACTGTACATAAAGCTTAAATATGCTATAATTATGCATGATTAATTTTATTCAAATATAAGAACATAATACATTGATCAGGATTTAGGGCAGGTCCACCATCGCTTGATGTGTCACTCAGATGTCACTGGTAGAAGGTAAAACAGTCCTAACCCTGGGATGGCTCCTTAGGAATGGTCCAGTGTGAAAAGCCAAACCCCCATTCCTATCTCAGGACAGTGAAGGGCCAATTTAGTAGGATGCAAATGTGAAAGGGGCTAGTGTTATCTCAGTCTTCCCTTTTCCAAAATATGTCTAAAAGCAGCTTCTTTAATGCACTATAAAGAGAATAACCTTGTTTCAACTTAACAGGTTTCAAATTTTTAATTGGAAAGAAAAAATTTCAAATTCCCCTTTATTCTTTAACATTTATATAAAAATAACATACAATACATTTGGAGAGTACTTCCTTAAGCCCCTTTCACACTTGCCAGTGATCCCAGGAATTGAATGTCAATCGGCCTTTAAATTGCCAAGTGTGAAAGCAAAATCTGCTCAACGTCTGCATCAGATGATGTGATCTCATGCCAGGGAGTGCCAGCCTCAACCTAGCGTCTTCAGATGTCGGCGTTGAGATCAGGCAAGTGTGAAATGGGCAGCAACATTGCAGGCACTTCCGATTAAATGTAGAACAGGCCAAACGCCGGCGATAACCCCTTGCAAGTGTGAAAGCATTCAATGTCCTGGTTAGGAGTGGTCTAGTGTGAAAGGCCAAACCCCATTCCTATCCCAGGACACTGAACAGCCGATTTACTGGGATGCAAGTGTGAAAGGGGCTTTCCTCGGGTGTTGTTCCTAATATGTCTTGTACTCTGGATGTGTTCCCTGATGTTAGCCTGAGTCACTCGATTTATATTTAGGTAAGGATATCAATTAATACAAAATGAGGCAGGTAAATGGAGATGAGCTACTCTCCTGCTCTGAATTAATTAAATGACCCTAAGCTCAAAAAGGCTCAGTGTTCTACTCCTATTCCTTTGTCCCTGAGAAAAACTTTTAACAGCAGCATGTATGGAAAACTGATATTAGCAACAATATCATTTGGAGCACCAGTTTTTGATGGCATAAAATGACTCTATTTACTTTAATTCCCAGGCAGATTTCATAAGCATGCCATAAAATGTTTCAATGTCTCTTGTGAAAGCAGGAAAATTAAACAAGCTAACCTTCATGTATTTGCCTTCTGGCAGTTAACTAAAATCAGCTAAGATCCTGTCCTAAGAGACAAGTGATCAAGAGAAGGTATGTAATGGAATTAAAGAGCAAATTAGAAGCACATACCAAAACATGTATCAGCAGACAACACTAAACAATAAAAACAGTGTTTATACCATGGCTAATACAATGTAAAATAATATGATTAAAGTTGATAATTTATTGAGTCGATTAAGAAATTAATTGCTGTTTATAAAAATCAATGTACAGAGGACTGCATCAAAAAATTTGTAAATTAGTCATTGGAGGGCCTTAACTAGCAACTTATAGATAACTCAGGATGTTGTATTGGGAAGAAGTAATTTTGAAAAAGTGTTTATAGTATGAATGTTGGCTTCTGTGACTTAATGTCCATCCATCTGATCACTTTGAATGAATTATTGCTGCAACTTGAAATTCTGCAGGTAAATGAAAAGATACATGTTCTGTTTCTTAGGAGGATTGCTTCTACTATAGCTTCAGCAACCTCAAGACTACTGTCATGGTATTGCAATGTGAATTTACAGTTAACCAGCCAAGTGATTATTAATGGAAACTTGCAAAGATTTATTTTCCCAAACTGTTTAAATTAGTACTGGTATTCAAAAGCTAAACACCAGGTTACAAATTATACAATATAATTGGTTACTCAGGCTATACACCACGCCCCAAAAGTTAAATAAATGGGACCCAACAATATCAGATAGATGTTTTCGCTGTAAGAAGGAAACGGGAACAGCAGTACATGCAATTTGGGCATGTGAGAAAGGAAAGGTTTTGGGAAGATCTAAATCAGGTATTAAATAAAATCACAAAAAGCAACATACCAAAAAATCCAGAGATCTTTCTTCTAAGTAATATAAGAAGTAAAGAACTAGGCCTCGATTTGGATGAAGCACAAAAAAGATTTATTATGATAGCCTCAGCTGTAGCAAAAAAATGTATAATGTCAACTTGGAAATCAGAAGAGAGCCTGAGAGTACAGCAATGGTACATAGAAATGAATAAATGTATTCCATTGGAAAAAATAACATATAATTTAAGAAATAACATCACAGTATTCGAACAAATATGGGAACCGTACATGGAACACAACAGAGAGGGCCTACCGTGGACCTCCAACCCCTAAAATGACAGAATGAGAAGATGACGAAATGAACTGACCCAGTGTGTAAAAGTAGATGACACAATTTTCTTGTTTATTTTCATTGTGTGATGACATTGTTTAATGTATTGTATATGTTGAACGTTTAGTGGGTGGGGAGGGGAGTGGGAAGGAGGGAGGGGGGAAAAGGGGAAAAAAATGACACTGTATATTCAAGAGGGAAATATTTGTGTGTATTTTGATTAATATGGTTCATAGTGTGAAAAATTTTAAAAAGATTTAAAAAAGCTACTGAACAAGGATCTTTTTGTAAATTCATGTGACAATTCAGGTTATTCAAAAACATTTCATGCACCCCCTAAATACTAGTGCTGATATCTGTGTAAAAACAGAACTGAATACATGAAAAGAGAACAATTGTAGCTTTAGAGTCAGTGATCTGAGCTTTAGTTCAAAAGTATCAGTTCATTGGCAGACACAGCGAGTGGAGCCTGTTTCAACAAGAAGCATTTGGAAATGGGATTTAGCCCAGGGTTGAAGATGATTGGATGAGAACTAAACAAGAAAGGGCAATTTTAACATGTAGAAAAAAAATATTTACATCTCACAGTGATTTATCCCAATTCCCTGACATGTTCCAAAATACTTCCAAAGCAATTAATTACTTCACATCATCATGTAGGCAGCTAGTTTTGCACAAAGTTCTGGAAATAGCAATAAAATGAAAACCAATTAGCCCTGTTTTTTTTTGTTGGAATCTAGCCCAGGATACAGAGAAAGGCAAGGAAGGAGATTGCTGGGGCCTTGACAGATATCTTTGAATCCTCTTTAGTCACAGGCAAGCAGCGGTGTATCTACACAAAATAGCACCTATGGCAGGGGTGGCCAATGCGTCAATAAACAGACCCTTCAAGTGGCTCCCCAAGCACATGCCATGCCTGCCATACCCTAGGTATGCCCTGTAGGCAAGGACCCAGAAGAATACAGAATAGCCAATGTTGTTCCTTTCTTTAAGAAGGGCAACAGAGGAAAAACAGCAAATTATAAGCAGTGTTACATCAGTTGTAGTGGGTAAAAGCACAAAATGCTGGAGAAGCTCAGTAGATCAAACAGTATCCTTTATGTAGCAAAGGCAGGGATACATTTCAGGCCAGTGCCCTTCATCAAAGTATGATAAAATGCCAGCAAGCATCTGAACAAAAGGGTAGGAGAGGGGAAGGGGGTGGGTGCCACTCCTCCTCCCTCACCACAGTCTGTGGCCCCAAACATGTCTTTCACATGAAGCAACACTTCACGTACATCCAGAGGACATGTCTACTGCATCCAGTGCTCCCTTTGTGGCATTCTCTACATTGGAGAGACCGGTTGCAGACAGAGATCGCTTCACTCAGCACGCTCCGTTTGCAGACACAGCGACCTCCCAGTGGCCAACCATTTCAATTCTGGGTCACACTCGCATACTCACATGTCTGTCCATGGCCTTGTATACTGTCCCACCCTGATCATCTGCAGATTGGAGGAACAACACCTTATTTTCCAGTTGGACACCTTTCAGCCACATGGCATGAATACTAATTTTACTGCTTTCCATTAAACCTGCTTGGCTTTTCTTTCCCCTTTCCTGTCCTTCCAGTTCTTTCACCCACAAAGCCCTACTATCCACACCTCCCCCTCATTGGTGCCCTCCTCCTACACTTTTGTTCAGACACTTGCTGGCATTTTCTCATTTTTTGATGAAGGGCACCAGCCCGAAACGTCAGTTATGTGTCTTTGCCTTTGCTGTGTAAAGGACACTGACCTGCTGAGCTTCTCCAGCATTTTGTGATTTTACTTCAACCACTGTGTCCACAGAATTTTGTGATTTACTTCAGTTGTAGGGAAATTATTGAAGAAAGTTCTTAGGGATACCATTAACTCACATTTGGAAAAATGTGGACTATTAGGAAGTCAGCATGGCTGCGTATGGGGGAGATCCTGTTTCCCAAATTTGATTTGATTTTTTGGGGGAAAGTGACAAAGATGACTGACAAGGACAGGGTAGTGGATGTGGTTTAAATTGACTTGAGTAAAGCATTTCATCAGGCCCCTCATGATAGGCTCATCCAGAAGATTAAGCCACATGGGATCAACAGTGAGCTGGTAAAATGGACTTGGTCACACGAGACAGAGGATAGTGTAGAAAGAAGTAAATCACAAAAAACGAGTGTTTCACTGACTGGAGGTCTGTGCCAACTGGTATTCCACAAGGATCAGGGCTGTTTGTTGATTCGTGTCATCAGTAAGTTTTCAGTCAACACATAAATTGATGGAGCTGTGGAGAATGAGGAGTGTTGCCAGATGATGCAGCAGAATATAGATCTGTTGGAAGTTCGGGTGGAGAAAAAGTAAATGGAGTTTAATCTGGTCAAGTGTTTCACTTTGGGAGGACAAATGCAAGAGAAAAGTATACAGTAAATTGAATAGGGGCAAAGCCAATTTTAAAGACATAAATCAAGAACTAGCTCAAGTTAATTGGAAAAGGTGGTTTGAAGGAGGAAATGAGAATCCAAAACAAGGAGTCCTTTCTCCTCCACTGCAAATCACAGTAGATTGATCAGGTTTGCATGAATGAAGAACATGGAAGACTCATTTCCTTTATTACCCATATCACCAAATCCCAGCCAGGAAATAGAAGTAAATTAATGTTTGGCTCAGTTACATCGAGCAAACATCCATGGCTTCTTACTTGGACTTCCTTTAACAGGTATCTCACCAATTCATCCTCAATCTGTACTTCTTTCTTCTGGTGAAAATAGCAAGGCTATACTTCCTCACTTATTTTAATCCATTTCTCCTTTCCAGATCTCTCACTCAGTCCTTTTCTCAGCAAGAAACTGAGTTTGCTGGAGAAACTCAGCAAGTCAGGCAGTATCAGTGGAGCAGAAGGATAATCAATCTTTCAGGTATATCTCCAATTTTGCTCATTCACTCCAAGAACTATAAAACATGATAGATTACTGGTCTCACCATTCATCATCACATCTGGCTAGAGCTCGAGAAATGTAATAGCAGTGCATCTCATTCTCAACGTCCAACTCCTCCAAAATTACATTGCAAGACATGAACAATTAATCTGTTCTTCCCCACAACTGAACATCCATTAATCCACATCTCACCAAACCTTAAACTTCAAAACCAAATACAAATAATTCTTGGCCTGTTGATTTCAAAGCCTTATCGCCTTCCAACATTCTCTTTTTTTCTACTGTTTTTTTCTTATCTCCACTTCCCACTGCCAAGGTGCCTGGACTCTGAATGTTTACAGCTTCCACCTTCTTTTAATTATTCTTTCTAGTGAGCTTCCACCAATTAATCAAATCGAGTGGTCACAATATTTGCCAACATTATTTGTCTAGTTTTTGAGGAACTTTGGAGCATCTCTGAAAAAAATAAAATCGTTACAACAATACATGATTGCAGTCTCCTTACTCAAATCTTCTGACAAAGGGCTCAGGCCAAAACATCGACTGCCTTTTACTTCCTGTGGATGCTGCATGACCCGCTAAGTTTCTTCCTGCACTTTTATGTATTGCACTAGACCCCAGCATCTGCAGATATCCTTGTTTAATATAATCAGTATCACTTCATAACTCAGGAAACTAAATGGTTACATGAGGAATTCTCAAATGAAATGGTGTAGTTTGAGATACCAAGCAGAAGGAATAATAATTGGTGCTACCTACTTTGGAATGTAAATGGCAACGGCCAAAAAAGAATTGCCATTAAGAATTTGAAAAACTCTGAATTAATTTTAGAATGTTCACTTCCTTCTGGTATTGGATCACTGCAACCTCATTGTTTACTGTTGATTAGCACCTATCTTAAATTTGGCTTTCATTCTTTCAAACTTGAATTTGATATTTAAGTATTAAAATTTTAGAAGTACAGATGCCAAAGATCTAAAATATAAATAGGTACTAGAAACCCTTAGCAAATTAGGCAACATCTAAGATTCCGTTTCAGATTTATATTATCCACACCCATATGTCATCCACTTTCAGTGCTATTTTCCTTGTACAGAATATGTTTACTTATCTCTCTACAATGAGTATGTATGAAATTTACTAAATTTACTCACATTATAATCTCCAGTGAGCTAAATTTCTATAATAGATCCATCAACTGCTGCAGATACCTACTTTAGCATCCCTAGCCATGAATTCCTCTCAGCCCAATTTAGTGAAGCTAAGAATGACATAGCGTAATATAAAAAAAACTACATTGGAGGTACTGGACTGAAAGGTTTTCCAGACAGTTATTCCTGTTAAAGGAACTTGGGAAATGGAAGCTGGTGAGTTTTAAGGGAGTGTGGGAAACCTAGCCCCATTGTGTCTAAAGCTAGCACTGGAACCAGAACCACACGAGTTTAAAGGAGTGTGGAATGCATTGGCCAGTGAAACAGATGCCAAACTCTCCAGATTTCTGAATAGTCAATATATAGCAGATTGTCAAGAGCTTCACTGTAGTGGATTATTAGAATCAATCAAATTTAGATTTCCAAACCACTGATGAAATAAAGAAACAAAGTTGAAATAGATAAAATAGAAATACCAGCGCACCAATAATCTGAGCAAAATTATTTCAATTAAATATATCATGAACATTTCTTTGATCAATAAAGCAAAGAAATAAAGCAAAAAAAAATTCCTAGGTACGTTTAATGGAGCTTAGATCATCAAATAATTCAAATTTAATAGAATCTGCAGAAATCTAGAGAAGGGTAGGATGTAGATTGAAACACATGAATATCAGATGAGAGCTCACGTGGATTTGAAATCCACATATAGGAGTTTGCATTTGTGCATAGATTTTGCATATAAAAGTTGTGTCTGCACGTGTGTGTGTGCGCGCGCTCATTGGGAGAGTTAGCATGAATGTATGTTACAGCGTAAATGTGAATGCATTTACAAATTACACAGGTTCTCATTGGCTAAAATAAAAGGAAACCGTAATAGTAGTAAAGGAATATAAATAGCATTCATGTAATTTTTAATCACAGATTTCCATGGGTGTGATGAAGAAATTCTGGCAGTGGACCAAAAAGAACTCCCACATAAATATACCATCATTTGTTGGTCCTCCAGCTGTTACACAAAAGCTGAGTAAATCTGCCATTAATCCCCTATTTCCAGGCCATGGATGGCAGCTGTCACTGATGGACAGGTAATGCACATTAAATATATTTCAGGTCAGTATGAATTTCATACAAATTTAGAGTATGCAGATACCTACTTAAATAAACCTAAATAAAATTAATTAACTGCTCTACTATACTAATTTTTGCTCAAAAAAACAGGAATTTAAAAGTCACAAGAATGTTGGAAGAACTCAGCAGGACCTGCAGCGTCCATGGAGGTAAACCAATGTTTTGGGCCTGAGCCCTTCTTCAAGGTTAGATGTCATTGTGGCTTGCCCCTTTTCAATGCCAAAGAACCAGGAACTCACCAAATGATAAAATGTACTGCAATAGTATTTCACTTATTCAGAGTTCTTCAAATGTATTTTGTCATTCCTTCATAATTATTATATTTTATTATTATAAGATAAATCCAAGTTTGAAACATTAAGTATTTACTTGTTCCTGGTCAGTCAGTGAGACTCGCAGGATCATCTACTAAAATCTCATTGTTGGATGCCTGGATCTGACTCTGAGACCGCAGTGGCACTACCAGGGTGTCTAACTTGAATTGCTTTCATACAGGGAATGCAGTTCACACTTATTCCAGGCAAATGAACCACAAGACTTCATCAAGTAGGGGGAAAATTAATGCAAACAAATGCCTCTGTGGAAATGGGATAGTGTCAGATTCTGTAACCTTAATTTCTTGTCCACTTTGCGAGTTATGCTGTTCAGAAGACATGGGTTTCACTGAGTCTAATTGGAATACATTGCACCAATTTCCTGGTGTGGTCTGGGGCATCATTTAAACATCAACAAGCTGTTGTTAAACTGTGAGAGAGATCAGCTTGGCAGAAAACACACTCCCTGCCTGCAATCGAAATTTCCAAAGAGGAAAAAAAACTGAAATCTAACATGGATTCTTCCTTGAATTCCTGTCTCCCTCCCATCAACTAAAGTAGGATTATCTAATTTATACATCATGGAATCTCATGATTTTGGTGAAAATATTCATCTCGTAGAAGTAATCAAGTATTAATTAAATTCTCTTTTGAAGACAATTAAACTCTTGTGCAATGCATTTCAAATCCTAAGCATTTGTTGCATTCAAGAAATATTCTCATTGTCACCCTATTTACTAATCACCCAAAATGTATGCACTTTGGTTTCCAATCTATCAGCAATAAGAAGCCTTTCCTCTTTATTTATCTACACCCTTATCCTTTGATCTGTGCAGTCACATAGGGTGGCCATTTCCAACCTACAAAACAGGGGACATGCAGGGTCAGCATCAGAAATTCTCTCAGCGGGGTGGTTGGGGGGGGGGGAGGGGGCGCCATCACACTTCTTGAACATTGTGAGTGCACCATCCAATACTTCATGCGCCACTATAACACTTTCAGCCCTCCCATCGCACATGCGTGAGTCAGTACTCGCAAATGTGAGCGAGAAGAAACATGGCCACGCATGGCCTACGAACCCCAGATTTAACAGGGCCCTTTCTGCCCCTTAATTTGTCCTCCTTTTAGGGATGTAGGGCCTACACTCCAAAAGTGAGGAAAAATTAACATCTGGCTCAAGTTGGCATCGGACAGAGGGCTCAAAAGCGGACTATCCGACCTAAAACCAGACACCTGGCCACCCTAGTGCTGTGGGTCACAAGCATACTCCTGTCCACAGCAGGGATCCTGGTAAATTTCAAGTCATCAAGTTTTTTTATTTAATTTCTTCTATAATCTCCTCATTTTTAAAGATTAAACTTTTCTTTCACAAAGTTGGAGGCTGTGGTGAACTGCTGTACACTCATTTATCTGGCTCCACCCTGTTCTCTGACTATACACTTGGCTCCTTCCTCTTGACCCTGTATAAAGGCTCCCACACCATAACCCCTCCCCAGAAAGCCTGGGTCACAGCACAGCATGACCTTCAAGTTTATTGTAATAAAAGCCTATTGTTCAGTAACTCTATATGTTATTGATAGTGCATCAGTTTTATTTAAATAATATTTTTCCAACAATAGAACAACTCTTGAAGGCTGATATGATGGAGATTGACTCACAATTGCCAGAAGCCACAGATTGCTTTGAACTCTAGCTACGCTGCTTTGAGGTTTTTTCTGCAAAATTCCTCCAAAATCGTGGCCACAGAGGCAAACAAGCTGCACCTACTCCTTTCCCGGGTCAGCCATTGAGTGTTCCTGATGATCAGGGACACCTCAAGTTATAGGGAGCCAAGGACCAATAGTATATGTGGTGGAACATGGTATTGCGGGCACATCCACACTGAGCTGGGCAGGCTGGCTAAATCAATAACTCCTCCCCTAAAAAAGGCAGAGAGCCCAAGTCTCCTCCCTTATACCTGCTCTTGGACTTGAGCCAGCAGCATGCTGAGACATGCTTGGATCTTAAGAACAATAAAGCCTTTGGCCCTTACTCCGTGTCTGTAAGTGGTCATTGATTGCGCTACAATTTATTTTTACGCACAATGGGTCCCAACCATGGTGACAAGGCCCAACCCCTGGTGAAAACCATGACCTTGCCCACCCTCCCCCCATCGGCAGAGGCCTGTAAGGCTTTTGAGAGCATCAGTGACAAGATCGCCAAGGCAGGAATGCTCGCCATTGACGAGTCGATCCTGTTTCAAGTGGAGAGTGATGCTTCCAACTTCGCCCTGGCTGCCACGCTGAACCAGGTAGGCAGGCCAGTGGCATTGTTTTCATGCACCCTGCAGGGCCCCGAATGCAGGCACTCTGCCATGGAGAAGGAAGCACAGACTATAGTGGAGGCGGTGCACCACTGAAGGCACTACTTGACCAGCAGGCCAGTCACCCTGCCAATGTTTAATAACAAGTAGCGGGGCAAAATTAAGAATGACAAGATCATACAGTGGAGAAATGAGCTGTTCCATCTATAATTATGAGATCTTGTACAGGCCAGGTATGCTCAACAAGCTGCCTGACGCCCTGTCCAGGGGAACCTGCGCCAGGTGCAAGAAGATCACCTCCACGATAGCCTCTGCCACCCCGGGGTCACAAGACACTACCTCTTCGTGAGGGTCCGTAACCTTCCCTACTCGGTGGAGGAAGTCAGAGAGCTGACACGCAATTGTCCGGTCTGTGCGGAATGCAAGCTGCAGTTTTGCAATCCAAAAAGAGTCCACCTCATTAAGGCCACTCAGCCTTTTGAACACCTCAGCATAGACTTCAAGGGGCCCCTCCCATCCATGAATCGGAACAGCTATTTCTTGAACATTGTGGATGAATACTCACATTTCCCATTCCCTTCCCAGACATGACCACAGCCACGGTCATTAAAGCACTCCGCACCATATTCACTCTGTTCAGGTACCCTCCATACATGCATAGCGACCAGGGTTCAGTGTTCATGAATGAGCAGCTGCGACGCTACTTCCTCTCCAGGGGCATAGCGACGAGAAGAACCACCAGCTACAACCCCTGAGGGAATGGCCATGTAGAGAGGGAAAATGGCACCATTTGGAGGGCAGTGTCTGTGTGCCAGTGGCAAAAGGTACTCTGGAAAGTGCTACATGCCACCAGGTCCCTACTATGGCTATGAATGCAACGCTCCATGAAAGATTGTTCTCCTTCTCTCGGAGGTCAGCATCAGGAACCACGCTGCCAGTCTGGCTGACGGCCTCTGGGCTGGTGCTTCTCTGGAAACACCTTAGGGCCAAAAAGGTGGACCCACCCTCCTGCATGTGAACCCCCAGTATGCGCTGGTAAGTTACCCAGATGTACAGGACGACGGTGTCCATCCAGGACCTGGCATGAGCGGGAATCCCAACACAGGAGGTGCATCCGATACCCTTGGGCAGCAACCAGCAGGCCCTGGGGAAAAACTGGGTTGAGGATTTAGAGATTCCCAGCCTGGCCCCCCGAATGTTTCCCACCACTGAAGGGTTCCCTTCCTCGGTTACTGACTAACCCCCCCCTTCCTCCTATGGACCTGGGAGACACCGACACGATTCAACCCCCCAACAGCCAGCCCAGTGATTAAGCCATCGGGACGCTGGAGCAAGAAACACAGCCAGTGGGACTGTGGAGGTCCCAACAATGGGTAAAACCACCAGAGAGACTAAACCTATGAACATTGGTGGGCATTTCATGGACTATAAAGACAGTGCCCCGCATCACCCCGCCAGACTCTATCTAAAAAGGAGTGAATGCAGTGGAGCATGGTATAGGGGGCATGTTCCCCACTGAGCTGGGCAGGCTGGCCCGCCTGCTGAACTGGTAGCCTTTCCCCTTAAGACCCCTAATAAAGGCTGAGAGCCTTAGTCTCCTCCCTTATACTCGGACTTGAGCCAATAGCATGCTGAGCCGTGCTTGGATCTTTAGACCAATATAGACATTGGCTCTTACTTCATGACTGTGAGTGGTCATTGATTGCACTACAGTATATGCCAGGCACATGCTGGCCACCCACAGACAACAACTGGGTGAATTGAGCAACGAGTTCCTCCAGGCCCAGTGGAGACTCGTGCAACTTCCAGTCATTGTCTGCCTTCCAAAACACTAAGCTCATGATCCAGGACGCCTATAGCGCAGGCGTCAGGTCGGACTATGTGCGCCAGAGACTACTCGATCAGATTAAGTTGGACTTAAAAGGGGTGATCGACCTCGTGAAATCGCTGAAGTTTGCCCTTTTTAACAGGGAAGCTTACTTTGAGAATAGTGCAGGATCCGCATAGGACCACCATCTTTGGATGTGGATTTACAGACCAGGAGTCCGCTACTCCGTCCGTCCGAAGAACAAGCCCACCACATCCACGGTCTCCCCGGAGCCATGGAAGTGCTACTTTTGTGCCCAACCAAAGCACCCCCGAAAACGCTGCCTGGCAAAAAACGCGATGTGCTTGAAGTGCAGAAAGAAGAGACACTACACAAAGGTATGTCAATCACAGTCACCTTCCAGTCCCAGCATGGGGGCTGCCATCTTGGCCACCTTTATCTTCCATGGATGACCATGCCACGACATGGGGGCCACCATCTTGGATGCCGGCAACTTTTGGGGCACCACCATTATGCTTCCATATACGAGTCAGCACGGACCAGATCACGAACCAACAATGGCCTCTGCAATACTGGATTAAAACAGCCCGCATTAACTCTCAGAGTCCACGATGAATATCTCAATCAATGATCAGGTGACTATGCCTTTTCGACAGTGGGAGCATAGAGTTTTATCCACCCCAATACGGTGCAGTGTTACTCCCTTCAAGGAAGGCCAGTAGCCTATAAAGTCGCACTGGTGTCAAAATCCCACTCAGCTGAGATCCACAACTACACCACCGTGACACTGACCGTGTGGGGCACAACTTACAAGGGCTTTAAACTCTTTATCATGCTGAGGCTCTGTTCACCAGTGCTGCTGGGGTTGGACTTTCAGTGCCACCTCAAGAGTGTTATGATGCAATAGGTCGGTCCTCTCCCCGTGACCCCACCTATAGTCAGCAATCTATCAGCCGGCCGCCCTGCTGCCCTCCACCACCCCCCTCCCCCTGCCAGCCCAAACGACATGTGGTCTCTTTACTCTCTGTATCGATTCCCCACCACTGTTTGCGAACCTCACCCCCAACTGTAAACCAGTCACTACAAAAAGCAGGCAATACAGTGAAGGGGACAGGGCATTCATTAAAGTGGAGTGTGGGGAAGAGGGGATCATGGAGGCCAGTACCAGCTCGCGGAGAGCTCAAGTGGTAGTGGTCAAGAGTGGGGTAAACAAAGAATGATGACTGATTACAGCCAGACCATTAACCACTATACACAGCTGGATGCTTATTCCTTCATCGGATTACAGATATGGTCAATAAAATTGCCCAATATCACGTGTTCTCCACAAGTGACCTGAAATCCTCCTACCACCAGCTCACCATCTGCCCAGAGGACCACCCGTACACTGCCTTCAAGGCAGATGGCTGCCTCTACTACTTCCTCAGGGTACCCTTCAGTGTTACCAATGGTGCCTTCGTCTTCCAGCAGGAGATGGACCGGATGGTGGATCAAAATGACTTCCATGCCACATTTCCCTACCCGGATAACATCACTATCTACAGCCACAAACTGCAAGATCATGACGCCAACCTTCAGAAATTCCTTACAACTGCTAAACACCTCAATCTAACCTACAACAGGAATAAATGTGTTTTCCGTGTTACCCACCTGGCGATCCTTAGCTGTGTTGTGGAGAATGGAGTCATTG
This sequence comes from Narcine bancroftii, assembly GCF_036971445.1. Classification (NCBI taxonomy): domain Eukaryota; kingdom Metazoa; phylum Chordata; class Chondrichthyes; order Torpediniformes; family Narcinidae; genus Narcine; species Narcine bancroftii. The sequence goes on from NC_091470.1 coordinate 67,339,539, forward strand.
GTCCCAACCCCAACCACAATGCCCCCTGCTAGAGATACCCCTCCCCAACAGCTTCAACACCCTCAAAAGGTGCTTGGGGTTCTTTTCCTTCTACGCCTAGTGAGTCCTTAATTATGCGGACAAAGCCCGCCCCCTTATCAAGTTCACATAATTTCCCCTGACAAGAGAGGCCCAGGCACTCTTCTGTCACAGAAGAAGATATCGCTAAGGCCACAACTTACATGGTGGATGAATCTGCCCCATTTCAGGTAGAGAGCAATGTGACCAATTTCACCCTGGTCCCCACCCTCAATCAGGCAGGTCGGCCCGTGGCCTTATCCCGTACTCTCCAAGGTCCCGAAGTCTGACACTGCTCCATCGAGAAGGCGGCTCAGGCAATAGCTGAGGTGGTGCGAAACTCAAGGCATTACCTGGCCGGCTGGCGTTTCACCCTGTTCACAGATCAACGGCCTGTAGCATTCATGTTTGACCACAAACAACGGGATAAGATAAAGAATGATAAAATTTTGAGGTGGAGGATCAAACTCTCCACCTATAACTGATATTCTGTATCAGCCAGGAAGCTCAATGAGCCCCCAGATGCCCTGTCCTGAGGGACATGTGTCAGTGCACAGAAAGACCGCCTCAAAACCCTCCACAATGACCTCTGCCACCCCAGTGTCACAAGATTTTGCCACTTCATCAAATCTCGTAATCTGCCGCACTCTATCAGGGATGTCAGACACCTGACTAGGGTCTGCGTGGAGTGCATACCGCACTTCTACCAACCAGATAGGGTGCACTGGTAAAAGCTACAGTCTTTCGTACACCCTTTCCTCCAGTAACTGCAATATTATATCTTCATGGTCATCGATGAGTATTCACGTTTCCCCTTTGCCATCCCCTGCCCAGCATGACCACCACAACTGTCATCAGGGCACTGCACAACTTGTTCACCTTGTTTGGGTACCCGTCATATGTCCACAGTGACCAGGTTCCTTCATTCATGAGCGATGAATTAGCCAATACCTGCTGGCCAGAAGTATCACCACCAGCAGAACCACTAGTTATAAACCCTGAGGGAACAGCCAGGTGGAGAGGGAGAATGCCACCATGTGGAAGGCCACCCTCCCTGCCCTTAAATCCAGGGGGCTGCCAGTCTCTCACTGGCCAGAGGTCCTTCCTGAGGCACTCCACGCATTCAGGTCGCTGTTATATACTGCCACCAATGCTACCCCTCACAAGCAAATTTTCTCCTTCCCCACGAAGTCTGTGTCGGGGACCACCCTGCCATCCTGGTTGACATCCCCAGGGTCTGTCCTGCTACAGAAACATGTGAAGGGCCACAAAACCAACCATTGGTTGAAAGGGTCCAGATCCTCCATGCAGACCCCCAATATGCATATGGGGCCAACCTGGATGGCCACGAGGAAACTGTCTCCATCCGGGACCTCGTGCGGACGGAGGCACCCAAGGAGCAGACCCACCAAACGGAAACTCCCCCTTCATGGACACACGCTCCATAACTCCACCCCTGCACCAGTCACTCAAAACATTTATTCAGATGATAATAATAATAAGCCCTATGATGTCCCATATGGGTCCTACTTTGTTCAGTGTTAATCTTCTCTTGAATTTAATACTACATTTTTGAACTCCAAGGGTTGAATAACTGCCAATTGTTTGTTCCATCACAACTGGTAGTACAATGCTCCATATTGAAAGCATTCCACTTAAACAGTGCCTTCTCTCCAATCATGAGCAAGTTGGGGCAGAGTGGGTTACTGCCATTTCCATTTTCACAATGCAATCTTTTCACTTCAAATTAGACATCTAATAGTTTCTGAAACTCCCTGTTGAAGTAATACTTTACAGTTCTGAATTGTCTCTGTTGCTCTGTTCAATCTTGTACCATTCATTCCAGGCAGAACAATAATTAACACTGAACAAGAATACAGATGGTATCAAGCACAGCCAGCCACCAGTCTTGAGGACTGACCAAAAACCCCATTAGTTCACTACTGGACGTGCCTGAATATACAAAGCTTGTTTCTGATTCTATTGAGTAAGACTTTATTTTTTTCTCTATGAAACAGTACTATTTAGATTACAATCAGGGGCTGGATTGAAACAAATTTGTTTGGGATATCAAACATTTTCTCCACAGTTTTTTTAATAGATTACAGATACAAAAAAAAAATTCAAACTCTCTTAGTTCCATGATCAAAGGCATTTTTTAGTGTAAAAGGTGGAATGCAAATTTGTTTTAAATTTAGTAGTTGCACTCTCCTTGTAAATTTACTTGGGTTTAAAATTACATGGCTCACAGCAGTCTATTCAGAAACATTTAAGAATAAGATTATTATTAGTGTGGGTAGCTCTAATATGGTTAGTGATTGCCAGACCCCATAGTGCAATCCCATTATTAGCTCCATTTTAGAATCTTCACGATCTTATCCAATGGAAATTAACAAGCATCTTTTAATAAGACTAAGAGTATTCATTTTAGGGTGAGCATTGGCTTAAATTGACACTTTATTGCATTTAGCTTCCTAATTTGTCTATATCATATACTGTTCTTGACAGAAAACAAGTTGTTTCAAATGTTAACTAACAGATCCTGGGAATCCTACTTTTAATGGGCTCCAAATTAAGATCATAATACTTCAAAACTAAAATACATTCATCACACAGCTCAATTACTATTACTGTAACAACAGATGTCCATTTTAAATTGAGCAGAGGTATTTTTGTATTTATTATCTCAATATTAGTTTTTAAAAAAGCAACTTCAAGCATTCACTTGAGCACTCCTGTACATGGCAAGCAACTTCATAGAATGGTAAAGTTGCAAGCTGGTCTTGATATATCTGACCTCCACAGAGGGACAGCTGGGAACTCACAGAAAAAAACTAATCAGCCTTTATCCATAATCACAGCCCTGAGGTCATATGTTACTAAAGAGCTTGTATGGAATGGCTAGCAATAGTAATATATACAAAAAGCAATAGGGAATTATACATAATTATTCATGCCATTAAACAGTGGAGCAATTAGCATATTAATTATTTTTTAAACTACTTTCCAAAAGCAAAGCAGGTTAAGGTAGGGAGTTGTTAACCAAATGGAGAGAAAGTCAAGGTTTAAACCCAATCAATCTTGGCTTAATTGATGTCCATAATTTGAAGATCAAAACTACATGCAGTCCCCAATGCAATCTTACCAAGACTCTTCATCATTGCATTAAGGCTTAATCTTGTATTCCATCCTCTTTACAATAAAGACCAAAAAATGAACTTTTCTAATTGTCTGCTGTGCCATATGTTAATTTTCCATTTTTCACCTACAAAAATACCTAAATTTCCAATAACAGTTTCTCTTCATTGCAAAATTCCATTTCAACAATTCAGCCTAACAGGGAGGAGTCACGTGATGGAGTAGTGGCCGGTAGGAGAACACCAGCCTGCTCCAGAAAAGAAGAAAAAAGTGAAGAAAAAGCAAAGCCCCAGACACACAAATCACAACAAATACAAAATAAAGGAGTGGAGAAAATGGCTCCTCAGAAAGAAAAACCAAAAACAACGGGAAGAAAAGAAGGAGGAAAGACGCTGGAAGAGAAAGGTGAAGGCCTTACCTGCACGAAAAAGCAGGGACCCGCCGTGGAAAGAGGAGCCCGCTCCCCAAGGTTAGTGGAGACCCCGCAGGGTCACGACCCACCGACCGCGGGACTGCAAAAATGGCTCACTGAGCCAAACAGAGGTGCGCAACGGCGCACGCGCGCGGTATCGTGCATGCGCGATGAGCACGACAAGGAGAACACCGACGGAAGGGGGGTCCAGCTGTGGAGTGAAACTCCACAGCACGAACAGCTGAGAGATGCACAACAGCAGGGCTCCCAGCTGGAAAATAAAGAAAGCAACGGGAAAGGGAGGGGTGAGAAAGAAAAAAGCAAGAGACACAACAGATAACCAGCCCAGAAGAAGAGGACCATCATCAAGAAGCCATGAAAAAAAACAACAAACTGAGGCAAGCAGCTCAACAAGAAAATCAGAAGAGACACAGATACAAGGAAGAGAAATAGAAGACACAAACCCAAGAGCAGACACAGAAGAAGAAGAAGGAGAACACCAAGCTCTGCACAGAGGAATAGGAGGTAAAATGAATGGACAGTACATAGATTTAAAAAAAATTCAAGGACAAACGAAAGCATTAAAAGAATGGTTGACGCTAGAATTTAGAGAAATGAAAAGAAAAATGAAAAGTACAGAAGAAAAAGTGAGTAGAATAGAGCTGGACATAACAGATGTAGGGAAAGGATTAGAAAATGTGGAAGAACGTGTAATGGCGGTAGAAATGGAAGTGAATGACTTAAAAAGAAAATTGGAAGAAAGTGACAAAAAAGTTAAAGAAACACAGGAGTTGTTAGCTCAGAAGATGGATATAATGGAAAACTATAGTAGACGAAACAATATAAAGATAGTGGGCCTTAAGGAAGATGAAGAAGGCAAAGATATGAAAGAATTTATAAAAGAATGGATCCCAAAAGTCCTGGGAATGCCAGAAATGCAGGAAGGAATGGAAATAGAAAGGGCACACAGACCATTAACCCTGAAACCACAGTCACAACAAAAACCAAGATCCGTTTTAGTAAAATTTCTGAGATACACGACAAGAGAAAATATATTGGAGAAGGCAATGAATAAAAACCATTGGAATACAAAGGTCAAAAAAAAATTTTCTACCCTGACACAAGTTTTGAGCTCCTAAAGAAGAGGAAGGTGTTAAACGCAGCAAAATCGATCCTATGGAAAAAAGGCTATAAATTTATGTTAAGATACCCAGCGGAGCTTAAAATAGTTATCCCGGGGCAGCAAAACAGACTGTTCTCGGATCCGGAGAAAGCATGAGAATTTGCAGTACACCTGCAAGACAGAAAGAGAGATGAAGAGATGTAACAAGAACAAAGAATGACGACAAACTACATACAAAGATGTAAAAATAATGTATAAGTAAGAACTAAAGGAGGGAAGTAAGGGAGAAGGGGGGGAAAGAGGAGGGGTTAAAAAAATAAATAAATAACAAAAGAAAAAGAGAAGAAAAGAGGGGGAGCTTTGTTGTAATGTGAAGATAAAAGTCTTTTCTGGAGGGGGTTGGGTGGGAGACAATAACAGTCACTGCGAAATCACTCCGAATGGAGAGGGTAGTTGCGGTTGCCCGGCAAGGGACAAGGGGCAAATCAGAGAGGGGGGGACACTTGGGGTTAAGGGAATTTTAGATGTGGGAATGGTTGAGATATTTTATGTTTTAGAAGTGTTGTCATACAGTGCATTCAAAAAAGGAAAACTGAGAAATGAAAATGGGGGAAAAGGGGAAAGGTGGTGGTGAGGAAGAGAAAAAGAGATGTAAACAAAGTATGAGATAGCCATGTTGAACTATATGACTATAAATATTAACGGAATACATAACCAAATCAAAAGGAAGTGGCTATTAAATTTACTGAAAAAAGAAAAAATAGATAAGGCATTCGTGCAGGAAATGCATCTAACTGAAGTGGAACACAATAAATTAAAGAGAGACTGGGTAGGGCACATAACGGCAGCATCATATAACTCAAAAGCCAGAGGTGTAGCTATATTAATCAATAAAAATGTACCAATCAAAATAGGAGGAAATAATAGATCCAGCAGGGAGATATGTAATGATAAAGTGTCAGATATATTCAGAACTCTGGAATTTGGTCAATATTTAAGCACCTAATGAAGAGGATCAAAAGTTTATGCAAGATTTTTTTTTTAAGATTGTAGATACGCAGGGGAATATATTGATAGGAGGGGACTTTAACCTTAATTTGGATTCAAAGATGGATAAAACTGGACAAAAGACTAGCAGAAAGAAAACAGAAGCCAAATTTATGGTTAAATCAATGCAGGAAATGCAACGTTTGGATATATGGAGGAGACAACAACCAAAGGAGAAGGAATACTCATATTATTCGAGTAGACATAAAACACTCAAGGATTGACCTGTTACTGTTGTCAGCCCATATCCAAGGGAGAGTTATGAAAATGGAATATAAAGCTAGATTGTTATCTGATCACTCACCCCTGTTATTGGCAATAGAACTGGAAGACATCCCACCAAGAACATAGAGATGGAGATTAAACTCCATGCTACCTAAAAGACAGGATGTTAGAGATTTTATTGAGCGCCAAATTAAAATGTACTTTGAAATAAATACGGAATCAGAGAAAGACAAATTTATATTATGGGATGCAATGAAAGCCTTCATCAGAGGGCAGATAATAAGTTATGTAACTAAGATGAAAAAGGACTACAATCAGGAAATAGAACAGCTGGAAAGAGAAATAGTAAGTACAGAAAAAGAACTAGCAACAAGCGAAGATACAACAAAAAGAGAATTGGCGGACATAAATAAAATATGAAACACTACAAACGTATAAGGTGGAGAAAAACATAATGAAAATAAAGCAGGTGTATTACAAGCTAGGAGAAAAAAAAAATGCAGAAAATACTAGCTTGGCAGCTTAAAACGGAACAAGCTAAAAGAACGGTATTGGCATCAAGGAAAAAGGACAAACAAATTACACATAACCCAACAGAGATCAATGAAAACTTCAAGGAATTCTACGAGCAATTATACCGAACTGAGAACGAAGGGAAAGAAGATAAAATAGATGATTTCTAGCTAAAACTGAACTACCGAAATTACAAGAAGAGGAGCAAAACAAATTGATAAAACCATTTGAAACAGAGGAAATACAAGATATATTAAAAAAGCTACCAAACAATAAAATGCCTGGGGAGGACGGACTCCCAATAGAATTCTATAAAACATTTAAAGAGTTACTAATTCCTCCTCTCCTAGAAGTAATGAACCAGATTGAAGAAACACAAAACATGCCAGATTCATGTAAAACACCAATAATTACAGTATTACCAAAGACGGGGAAAGATCCACTAACACCAGCATCGTATAGACCAATATCTCTACTTAACTCAGATTATAAGATAATAGCAAAACTATTAGCAAACAAATTGGCCGACTGTGTACCAAAAATAGTAAAACTAGATCAAAATGGATTTATTAAGAAAAGACGAACAACGGACAACGTTTGTAAGTTAATTAACTTAATCCATGCAGTACAAGGAAATAAGACGCCAACAGTGACTATTGTTTTAGATGCAGAGAAAGCCTTTGACAGGGTAGAATGGAATTATTTATTCAAAGTATTACAGAGGTTCAACCTACCAGAGAAATATATTAATTGGATTAAAGCATTATATAAGGGTCCATTGTTGAAGTTGACAGTAAATGGATATATATATCAAACCAATTTAAATTAAGCAGGTCAACTAGGCAGGGATGTCCACCATCTCCCTCATTGTTCGCTTTAGCAATAGAACCATTGGCAAAACTGATAAGAACAGAAAATAAAATAAAAGGGATAAAAATAAAAGAGAAGGAATATAAAATCAGTCTATTTGCAGATAACATCATAGTATACTTAACAGAACCAGAATTGTCAATAAAAGAATTACGTAAGAAATTGAAGGAATATGGAGAACTATCAGCGTACAAGATCAACACAAATAAAAGTGAAACAATGCCAATGAATAATGTGGATTTCACAAAGTTTAAAAGAGAATCACCATTTAAATGGCAAACACAAGCAATCCGATACCTAAGTATTAGACTAGATAATAATCTAGGCCATCTATACAAGTATATCAGCCATTAATGAAGAAATTACAAGATGATTTAGAACATTGGAAAGATTTACCACCAACACTGATAGGAAGGGTAAATTGCATTAAAATGAATATCTTCCCAAGGATATAATACCTATTTCAATCGTTACCAATTCCCTTAACAGAGAAATTCTTCATTGAGCTAAAGAAAATAATAAGGAAATTTTTATGGAAAAGGGGAAACAGAGGATAGCACTAGATAAATTAACAGAATGGTACAAACAAGGTGGTTTGCAGCTACCAAACTTTAAGAATTATTATAGAGCAGCACAATTAAGATATCTATCAGATTTTTATCAAAAAATGGAAAAACCAGATTGGACCAGGATAGAGTTAGATAAAATAGGGGAGAAGGTACCAGAACATATACTTTATAAGTGGGATGAAAAACTGGTGCAATATAGAAGTTTACCAGTACTGCACCATCTGCTCATCATTTGGAAGAAGATTCACGTAGAAAGGAAAAAAACAAATTACCAACTACCAAAGTTATTGACGCAAAATCAACTAATCCCTTTCACAATAGATTACCTTTCCTTTAGAGAATGGGAGAGAAAAGGGATTAAAAGAATATAAAATTGTTTTTTGGGAAATAATTTATTATCATTTGAACAAACGAAGTACAAATACGGAATAACTCACGGTACAACGTTTGCATACTACCAACTGAAAACCTACTTAAAGGACAAATTGGGAAGCAGTCTGAGATTACCAGGAGGAAGCAGCTTTGAATATGTGATTACAGACAATGATAATTAAAACATTTTTAACAAACATGTACATCAAGCTGCAAGAGAAAGAAAATGATGAAATAAGGTATAAACTCAAACAAAAGTAGGAACAAGATCTAAACATAAAGATAAAAAATGAAATATGCGAAAAGCTATGCTCCGGAACTATAAGAAATGTAATAGGCATGAGGTTATGCATGATACAATATAATTGGTTACACAGGCTATATATCACGCCCCAAAAGTTAAATAAATGGGATCCAACAGTATCAGATAGGTGTTTTCGCTGTAAGGAGGAAACAGGAAGAACAGTACATGCAATTTGGGCATGTGAGAAAGTGAAAAAGTTTTGGGAAGATCTAAATCAGGTATTAAATAAAAATCACAAAAAGCAACATACCAAAAAATCCAGAGATCTTTCTTCTAAGTAATACAAGAAGTAAAGAATTAGGCCTCAAACTGGATGAAGCGCAAAAAAGATTTATTATGATAGCCTTAGCTGTAGCAAAAAAATGTATAATGTCAACTTGGATATCAGAAAAGAGCCTGAGAGTACAGCAATGGTACATGGAAATGAATAAATGTATTCCATTGGAAAAAATAACATAATTTAAAAAATAAAGTCACATTATTTGAACAAATTTGGGATCCGTACAGGGAACATAACAGAGAGGGCTTGCCTCGGACTCCACCCCCTAAAATGATAAAATGAGAAGATGACAAAATGACCTGATCCAGTGTGTAAAAGTAGATGACAATTTTCTTGTTTATTTTCATTGTGTGATGACATTGTTTAATGGTTTTATTGTATTGTATATGTTGAACGTTTAATGGGTTTGGAGGGGGGTGGGGAGAAAAAAGGGGAGAAAATTACACTGTGTATATTCAAGAGGGAAATGTTTGTGTGTATTTTGATTAATATGGTTCATAGTGTGAAAAATAAAAAAATTTTGAAAAAACAATTCAGCCTCTAACACTTCAACAAGATACTGAGAGGAGTGTTGAATTGTTACAGGTGCCCTCTTCAATAGACTAGAAATGATCCACCTTGGCATATATCAAAGGTGTATTCTCCTAATGTCCTGAACATTACAGCTGCAAACAATAATATTAAAGGTCATCTACTGAAGGCAATAAATTTTTTTTACCACAAATCACTCTGAAGGAACAAGGATGCATTGAAAATATATGAGAAGTACACTTTGGGCATGTGTTGTATGTTCTTGAAAATGTCAAAGCAACAGAAATTTGACTCTTGGAGTTAACATGTGCTCTGCCCTTTTAACAATGAGATAAAAATGTAAATTTACAGTGAAGGATTTCAATGCTTAAAAATTCAAACAAAACTCAAATTGCCAAAAAAAATCACTTACATTCACAATTCCTCAATATACTACATAATTTTGTTTTGTATAAAAGGTTTGCAACAAACTCTGAGCAATTACTGCAGCAGAATATACTATCACACACACCAACAACCTTGTGCTCAATGTTAGCAAAACGAAGGAGACGATTGTAGACTTCTTGAGGAAGTCGGAAGAACACAAACCAGTCCTCATCAAGGGCACAGCAGTGGAGAGGGTCAAGAGCTTCAAATTTCTGGATGTCAACATCTCCAAGGATCTGTCTGGGAATCTCCATGTTGATACAATCACAAAGAAGGCTCGCCAGCAGCTATATTTTCTTAAGAGTCTGAGGAGATTTGGTACGTCACCAAAGACTCTCAAAGATTTCAAGTGTACTGTGGAGAGCATTCTGGCTGGTTGCATCACTGTCTGGTACAGACATGCTAATGCTCAGGACAAGAAAAAACATCCAGAGGGTTGTTAGCTTGGCCTACAACATAATGGGCACCAGTCTTCACTCCATCGAGGACAAATACAAAAGGCAATCTCTTAACCAGCCTCTATCCTCAAGAACTCCCACCACCCAGGCTATCCCCTCTTCACTCTGCTACCATCAGAAAAAAAAGTACAGGAGCCTGAAAACGAGCTCTCAGTGGCACAAGGACAGGTTCTTCCCTCTTCTATCAGATTCCTGAATGAACAATGAACCACAGACACTGCATTACAGGTATTCCCTAACATACATTCGTGTTCCGTTCAGGATGACTGCTCTTATCTCGGAATACCTTGTTAGTCAGTGTCCTGGGGTCCATAGGCTGGACACAGCCATCTTGGTTCCTGTGCGCATGCGTGAGTCTTCAGTAGGCACACGCACGGTGGGTTTACATATTGGAGTTTGGATGGTGTATGAGCGAGAGTTAAACGCCCTAATGACATTGAATTTGTGCCCTTTTTAACTCTCATGCATGCACCAACCAAACTCCAATCCACAAACCTACCGTGCATGTGCACAGGAATCAAGATGGCCATGCCAGCTAATGGACCCTGGGACATTGACTAACAAGGCAAGTACACACATTTTGGCTCTTACATGCCCTGTATCCCTGATACAGTTTGTCAAATACAACATAAACTGCATAAATTATATCTTAATTTCTTTTTAAATGTGGTTGTATGTGCAGACGGATGCAAGTCTCATCGGTCACAAGTTGGGGAATACCTGAACTTTGACTTTTCCTTGCACTAATCTTTTTATTTATTTTGTAAGGTGGTTTATATAAATATTTGCATTGTGACGCTGCTGCAAGACAATGAATTTCATGGCACGTTCATGACAATAAATTCTGATCTGATTCAGATTTTTAAAATCACATCCAACACTTTTCGTGAGTATTGTACCTTTAAAGTGAAATCTACAGACAAAATAGATTGATCCCAAGCAGAGAATTGACAATTAACTAAAAACATAAAAGAGGTGGTTTTAAAGTATCTTTTTTAAAAAGAAAGGTTTAGGATAGAAATTTCAACTCACAGGCAATGGACACTTACAGAATGTTTCAGGAGTAGTTATGCACATTCCTGTGCAACAAGCTGAACTTTGATGCCTAACAGATGGAACAATGAAACTGTTGAAATCAGATCACTCAGTACTCCATAAACATGATCAGATTTCACAGAGAAAATGCTTCACATCTTATATATATTAACCAGCTTGGACTGTGGAAAATGTAGACGGGATCTTGATATTTACCAATTTAATATATAATTGACTTGCAAAAACACAAAAATGATCTTGTCAGTTTTACTGACAACTAGGGTTGCCTGATAGCTTTTATTGATAACACTTGGCCTGAGAGATCAAGAACTGAACAAACACTGGCTTTTTTTCCCTCCAGATCCATAATCTGCACACTATTCAATTGGGAATATTTCAGTTTTATAACTGTTCAAGCAGTTCATCCCACCAAACAGTCAACTAACACTATCCCTGTGAGAAGTTCCCAATTTCAATTCACTATCCAATAATGAACAGATGCTCTCAATATACATTTTAAATCAATTCATTTATGTTAATTTACTTATAAACTGAAGACTTTTAGTTATTGGGAAAGTGTTTATTCCAAAACTTTAGGGGCCTTGAGAAAGTGGTTTGAACCACCTTCTTGAACTGGTGGAGATTTCAGTGTGCAGAAAGGTGTCTACCTCACTGATGACCCTGGAGTTATGGGTAAGCTAAAGCAGCAAAGGACAGAAGATTTCCTCTTCTGAAGGGCATCATAAATCATGTTTTTAATAGTTCAGTAGTTTTCAGTAAATTCCAGATTATCTAATTAAGGCTAGTTTCATTACTGTGTCTACAATATGTCATAATCTCCTGACCAAAATACCTGTATCAAATTTTATGTTTTAAAAAGCTTATATCATATAATTTATTAGTTAGGAAGCTAAAACACTTTATAATCAGGTATTTTAATCTGTTGTATCAATGATATTATAAATGTCAAGACACTTCAAGTAAAACTACACTTTTTTATTTGCATATTAACATACATTGATTAATATGTCATTCATAACTGCATATGAAAAATACTGAAATTATTCTGTGAGAATTTTGTCATTTGAATATTATTTTGCAAACAAATTTGACTTTAAAATTTATAATGCAGGTTTACAGCCTTTTATATAAATTCAAAAAAATTCAAGTGAGCTCCAGTTTCATTTCTACAGCCAAATTTCAGCCAGTCTGCAGATAGTTTGAAGATAGCTTCAAGATACAGATGGAAGTTTGGCAGGATTTGTCAGTTCTGGGTGGAGGAGGTTTTGGAATGGTGCAGGTCAAAAGAACAAAGCAAGGAGTTGAGGCCTGTGAACTGTGTAGGATACAATCAAAAAAACCTTTGGGGTGTGGGTTACAACATTGTCTATAACACCAGACAACGAAGATTTTGCTTTCTGAACACATTTGGGTGTATTTTATTGAGTTTGAGCTGCTGATCACGAAAATTACCTTTAAATTTTTCTATTTTGTGATTTCCTGAAACACTTTAAGTCTACTAATATATTACCCACAAAGCAAGCTGATTTGGCCAGTCCAAGCATGCCTGGGCATGCATTCACTGCAGGTGCTATTCAAATATTGTCTTAGTCCTCGACCATGCTCAGTCAAGATAGATGCAGACAGCCTATAAAAGCAGCTCACATACTGTATACAGATGCAGTGCATTACATTTATGTAGACTTATGTTGATGCACGTGCTTCAAGCATACAAAACTATGAAGTGTAATATGTCATTGAAAATTCATTTTTATCTTTCGCACTTGGACTTCTTCCCTGCTGATCTTGGTACAATCAGTGTCGAATATGGTGAAAGGTTTCACCAGGACCATGGAAAAACAGTATCAAGGCAACTGGAATCCATCAATGCTGGCTGACTCTTATTGGACACTGTCATGAGAGGCATCAGATGCTGAGTAAAAGCAAAAAACAGCAAAACTTTTTTTTTTAGTTCAGGTGAACTAATGCAATGTGTCAGCATTATTATGCAATTAAGCAGGCTAAATTCAATAAAAGTTTAATATTTCTCCAACTTTCCACATGATACAGAAAATCTGAAATAACCTTTGTGTTCAGCTTGAAGTTGTCCCCTTTTTTTCAGGAAGCAAACCTTTTGGAAAAATTGTTGTTCATTAACTATGGACTTAAATCCAATGCCATTTCAATATGGACATGAAAGGGGTATTTTAAACTTTGTTCTAAAACTAGATCAGATTGTATATTAATTCCTATTCATGATAAATTCCTTATTCTTTCTTGTATTGAAGAGCTTAGTTAACACATTAGTTGTTAACAGAAATTTGAAAATTTCAAGAATTGGTTAAAATCAAAGAGGGTTATTTTGAGGAAAAGAGCAAGCCCTTAAAATAAGATCATCATATAATACCAACATGATTGGGATTTCCAAAAGATCAGGCAATCTGAATTGTTTTCTGTGTTCACCAACTATCATAGGGTAATTGGGTAATTTCACAGATTTGTCATAATTACCTACAGCTGCATCCTGTTGTGGTTCCCAATAACCACCAATGTTAAAGCTAACATAAATTAAAGCTGCACTTAGATGGAACATTTGACCTGATTCATGGCACAATTTAAAAATCAACCAAAATGCAGCTATTGATTAAACTGCTTGTGCATAAAGGCAGGATAATGGACATTATATGCACTGTGTACATATGAGACCTATTTATTCATGTTCATCTCTATAGAACTTTGGTCACATTATTGTACCAAGAATCAGTGTTATGAAGCTTTGGTCAATTATTTTCTATTCAGAAGTCTTACCTGAGCAAACTAGTGAACTGCTTTGCAAATAAAGTGATTATTCTTTCTTTTTAAAATATCTTAATTTAAATTTACAATTATATAAAATTAAACCATAGAGTTATAGTTTAAGATACAATGCAAAAGAAAAAAAAACATTTGGTCACAATCCCTCCCATTTCACAAGGTTAGAAAAAAAACTAACATGCGGATGTCAAGTGACGACAACTCGGAAACTGACAACACAGCACCCAAGTTTAGATCAGTCTTAAATCTTCAGAATTCAGTTGTGAACATCTCCCTGCACTGGAAAACCAGCAGGTTTTGTACATCTTTAACCAAGCTTATGTTTCACCAATGGTTGATGTCGGTTTCAATTCTCATCACTGGGAATAGTCTATTGTGAAGTGTCCTGTGTAATGCAGTTGTTTGAATGAACTTCAACAAAGATTGTTGCATTCAATTTCAGACCTTCATGGCAAACACACACTCCAGAAGGAGAGAGATAGCAGTTTCATTAGCACTGATGTACCTCAATGACAGTGTGCAGTAGGACTGAGAGTTCAGCTCTGCTTGAAGACCTGATGGCGAGGACTTTTTCACCTGCAGTCATGCAAGGTCTTGTTGCTCATTTGAGTGTTGTGGCAATGAGACACTCTCCCTAAGCTCTTAGACAATCTATTTGGGAAACATCTGACAAGAAGCACCAATTTCCTTCCCTGCTGGTCCTCAAGGAAACTCCATGTCAATCAATACCTGATTGACCTTTGATCAGAGGCATTCTTTTTCACAGACATTCCTACCAGAGGAACAGGAGTCCAAATTAGCCTTGAACTGTAGCTTGCTAAAACTCAGCAAGTCAAACAGTATACTCCATACAGCAAAGATAGATACATAACAAACGTTTGAAGGGCTTGAACCCTTCATCAAGGTATGGAAAAATGTTGGCAGGTGTCCATCAAAAAGGTAGGACGGTGGGGGGGGGGGGAGAGAACATGGTCTCAAAGGCAGGAAGTAATAGGTGAAGAAGGGAGGGAGGGGACAGCAGGAAGGAGGGATGGCTCAGTGAAGAGCATGAAGGGGGTGAAGAGCTAAAGGAATGAAGACAAGGGAAGGGAGGGAGAATGGAGAGTAGGTGAGCAGAAACTGGAGAAGTCAAAATTAATGCCATTCAGCTAGAGAGTGCCCAGATGGAAAATCAAATGTTTCTCCTCCAATTTACATGAGTATTCTTGGTGGGATAGTACATGAGACCATAAACAGACATGTGAGAATGGGAGTGGGATGCAGAATATAAATGGTTGGCCACTGGGTGGGGGGGTTCCCTGTCACTGATGCAGACAGAGCGAAGGTAGTCAGTGAAGTGATCTCCCAGTCTGTGCCCAGTCTCTCCAATGTAGAAAAGGCCACAAAGGGTGTACGAAATGCAGTAGATCATGGATACACAAGTGAAATGTTTTTCAAGTGAAGCCAACCCTTGCGCCCACACACCCACCCTCACCATAGTTCGAAGCCCCAAACAGTGAAGCCACACTGTGCTCCCTTTGTGGCCTTCTCTACATCGGAGAGACTGGGCACAGACCTTGAGATTGCTTTGCTGAGCCCCTTTGTTCTGTTCGCATCAGTGACAGAGATCTTCTAGTGGCCAACCATTTCAATTCTGCGTCCCAATCCCATACTGACATCTCTGCCCATGGTCTCATCTACCACCAAGACCACCTGTAAATTGGAGGAGCAACACTTAATTTTCCACCTGTGCCCTCTCCAGCCTGACAGCATTAACATTGACCTCTTCAATTTCTGCTAACCCACTTTCCATTCTCCTTCCATTCCCTTTCCCCTCATCTTTCCCTTAGCTCTCCACCCCCTTTCCTCTCTATTCAAAGAGCCATCCCTCCTCTCCCTACTTGCTGCTGTGCCCTCCTTCCCTTATCCACCTATTACCTCCTGCTTTTGGGAGCGTGCTTTTCCCCCCTACGATTTTGTTCAGACACCTGCTGACATTTTTCCATACCTTGATGAAGGGCTCAATCCCAAAACATAATAGAGCAAAGGTAAAGATATATAATTAAAATACATTGTTTGACCAACTGAGTTTCTCCAGCATTGTGTGTTAACATCAATCATGGTGTCTTCAGACTTTTGTGTTTTACTACTGTGGCTTGCTAGATCAATTGAGGGTAGGGTACAGTAAGAGTTAAGCTCCTCAATGTAACCAATTGGACTACAAATAGTTAATGTCAGATTATAAAGTCCGGAATATTATGAGAGTAACACTGTTTGGTTCTTTACATTCACAGTGACCACTTTTAAACAGCTTCCACCCTAATTCACAAATAAATAGAGCAAAAATCGCTGCGCTTTCAACAAAGAAATGTGAAAACCCCAGAGATCAATAAAAGGGAAATTCAGTTTCTCTAAAGCAAAAACTAATTCCTTTTCTAATCTGAAATTGGGTGAGCAAAAGTTCACGACTCAGTAAATAAAATTTTAGGGGAAAGGAGTGTGCAGGGGTCAGTGTGATTGATCTATTTTCAGTCTGATGGTACTGCATTGTTTCTTCAATCTCGCATCAAGTCCTGACAATAAGAAAGAATCATTAAAGACATCTTTAAAAAAGCCTTTCATTGTGTAATGATAATCCTGTATAAAAGCAAATAATCTCACGAGCTTCTAATCCCCTGGTTTAAATCCTTCTCCAATATGCAACCAGTAAAATGAACTGAAATGAGCAAAAACAAGTTCTATTCTCAAAGAAAGTCAATATGTAAAATGTGAAGAATATTCTTCAGAGAATTTAATAGTCTGCATGCTAATATTTAACAGTACTTACATAATTGTTCAATCAGCGTAGCACAAGTTATAAAAATGAAAAACTAACTTGTCACTTAATTTATACTTCATTTCAAATAGGATGAATATGTTATAGAATTAGAATAAACATATTGGGGTGGTTTTTAAATGTTTATAAAATGAGTCAAAGAAGAGGTACAAGGACTGCCTAAAGAAATCTCTTGGTGCCTGCCACATTGACCACCGCCAGTGGGCTGATATCGCCTCAAACCGTGCATCTTGGCGCCTCACAGTTCGGCGGGCAGCAACCTCCTTTGAAGAAGACCACAGAGCCCACCTCACTGACAAAAGACAAAGGAGGAAAAACCCAACACCCAACCCACCAATTTTCCCCTGCAACCGCGCCTGCCTGGCCCGCATCGGACTTGTCAGCCACAAACGAGCCTGCAGCTGACGTGGACATTTACCCCTCCATAAATCTTCGTCCGCGAAGCCAAGCCAAAGAAGAAGAAAATGAGTCATTGTCTAGATCACTGTAAAACCCTCCTGTCTGAAGCCAAATTGGCAAAATTCTCAAGAAATTAAATATGAGCATTTTTTATTTTGCTTGCTGGTGTTTTGTAGAAATTAACCTCCATGCATGTATTCGTCTCAAACTAATACAATGACACTGAAGTGACATTACTATTTTTTGTTGTCCTATACGAGATATTTTACAGCCCAAGTCGTTTCTCTAAAGTCCAGAATTAAGACATGAAAGGAAGGAACCTCATTTTCAGTCAATTGTGCTAAATATCTGAAGTAAATAAAATTGAATTTTAAAAATAAAGTACAATGTGCACTTGGGTTCTATAATTGTTCATTGAGCACAAATAGTCAATGAAAAATAGCAATCCTAAGTAATCACTAATTGCTGGCCTGCCGATGGGAATAATGCTATTCCAGCTTTGAGTAAAGTCACTGTCAATCAACCTGGCACTCAAAATTCTGGAAGTGGCTGAATTCAAATTGAAGAACTTAATTAATATGCACGTACTCTCCACCCCCTGAATAGTTGGCAAAAATATTTTGCTTAGGTTGGGAAAAGTTCTCTTTACTTCACCTACTAAATAGACTTTTTTTTGAGCAAAATTATGTTACGAACTATACAATCAATTCTTTACTACGAGCCCAGGCATACATCCGCCCTGCATCCAACACATTGCCTGACACAGTGTTGTCAATAGAGGCTCTGTGATGAAAGTAGGCAACTCACAGCATCTAAATGTCATTGGAGAAAACTTGGTAGCGATGAATAAAAATATTTTGGAGTTCTTCAAATTTACCAATAAGACTGATTCAATGAATTACAATAACCTTTTTTGTTCAATGTATAATTGTTAATATGAACTATAGTCCTGTAAACTTTCTGCCAATCTGTAACCGAATGAGCAAACTTTTAAATAGAGTCAATGAATGTGAAAGAGATTGCCAAAGAACAAAATGGAAAGACAAATTCCTGAAAATGAAGGGAAGTGAATCTGGCTCCAATATAAAAGGATATGAAAATGGTCTGTGCAGATCCTAAGTGTGAATCTGCATTGGTTAATAATGTTTATGTTGACCAGCTCTCCCAAAATGGAGATGCCTGGTGCTGAATTGTCATTTTAGTTGCTCAGTTGAATCAAGGAAGCACTGAACTGCATCAAATAAATGCATGTCCACTGGTCTGTGATGCTTTTATCCTGGTGAAAAGATTCTGACTGTCCACCCTATCAATGTCTCTCATTATTTTATACACCACCCCCCCCCCTCCCCCAATCAGGCCTCTCCTCCACTTCCTATGCTCCAGAGAAAACAACCCAAGTTTATCCAATCCCTTCCCATAACTCATATCCTCTAAACTAGACAATATCCTGATAATCCTGTTCAGTACTCTTTTCAAAGCTTCCACATCCTTCCTTTAGATTACCAGAATTGTGCACAGTACTGAAAGTACAGCCTAACCAAAGTTTTATAAATCTGCAAAATGACCTCATTACTTTTATACTCAATGCCCCTCTCAATGAAACAAGCATACCACATGCCTTCTTTATCATCCTATCTACTTGTGTGGCCACTTTCAGTGAACTCTGGACTCTTTTAACACCAAACTATGGCATGATGCTATTTCTAGGCTATAAGAACAAATGCTTCAGCAAATCCTGTAGATTCTATTTTTTTTTAAAGTATAAATTTTATTTATTTTCCCCATATCTTGAATGCTATGGTTCACCTGATTTCCACTCCTGTTGATTTGTTTAATTTCCAGGGTTATTTTGAATTTCATTGCTAACTTTCAAAGATTATCTTAACACAGAGCAGAGGAAGTTCAACAACTGTTTCTTTCCAACAACTGTTAGCCTCTTGAACCTCCCCTTGTTACACTAATCATGCACTGCCCTGACACTACAAAGGACAGTCTGCACTATTGCTAAGTCAATTTTTTTGCACTAGGTTCACAAAATATTTATTGTCTGTCTCTTTTTAATTCAATTAAGTAACTGTATTTTTGAAACAAAGTACCTGTTTGGCTGTACCAAGCAAGAATTTCAGTGCAATGTATATGGCAATAAATGCATTACCATTACATTGTAAAGTACACAAAAATTCTTACTTTTGGCAACCACCCAGGTAGATACAAGACACAAACACATGAGACATGTGTTCCAAAAATCCTCTTCAGTGAAATCCTTCAATATCTTAACTGATTAATGTGGACCCTGTTCCAGAATGTCAAGAACAGATTTTGCTTTTAAACCTTTGAGGTATCACTTTCTAAGTTAGGGTTGATAGAGTTGTTTATTAAATGTGCTGAGACTTCCAATGCTATCACTTCAGAGAAAAATTATGATTTGGTGTGTCAAAAAACCTGAGTGATGAGCTGAGGAAAATGTTCAGTTTCCAGGTCGGTTATAAACAAAAGTGTCATCTCTTGCCTTTGTTAATCTTATATCCATGAAGTGTACTTATAAAATCAAGCTACTCTATGGAGAATGGGTGGCCCCATCACTAGGGCAGCATTCTCACACCTCCATTATGACCTCTGGTATCATCCATGTGTAATTTGTACGTTCTCCTCGTGATTGGACGGATTTTTCTTATATATTCCAGTTTCCTCTTGCATCATGTAGTTGGTTAGTTGATTGGTTAATTGGCCATCTTAATTTCCTCTAGTATGTAAGTGTATTTATATGATCTGGAGAGGGAGAGGTTGAAGGGAATAAGTGGAGAATAATTTACACAAAATATTACTGGGGATTATTGCATGAGCTGGCATACACCCAAACAGCTTCCTTCTAAGTCATAGGGAAATATGGAGATAATTAGAAGGCCCCTTTGTTTCCTCAAGGTTGATTCTTAAGCTTTAAGCCACAGCACTGTTACAATTTTTATTCAACTTCCCCACACAATGATCAAAATAAAAATCAATTTTGAGACCAAAGTATATTGAGTTTGGAACATCACAAGTATGATAGTAAGATCCACCTACAATATTCTAATATTGTGTATCTGAAAGGAAAGTTTCCTTGCCAGTTATATGAAAGCAGAACAAGTTTAATCTTACAAGCTTGCTAAGTACGTTTCTCACTCTTTGTTACAGACTCTTGTATGACAGATACAAAGCTGAAGCAGTAATACAAAATAAAAGCTTTACTGGTCTCATTAAAAGATATTTTTTTTTAAATTAGGATTCCTGTCAAATTCCCTGCATTTTCAAAACCACCCTCAACTCCCACAGTGAAATTGTTGCAAGTTGGCACCACTCCTCTGGAAAATTAAAGCTAGAACTAATTTTTAAACATTGCCAAAAATACAGAACTAATTTGAATCACAGTATAGAGTCAGTATGGAACAGGCCCTTTGGCCCAACTTGTCAATGCTAATCCCATTTGCCTGAAATTGGTCCATAACCCTCTCAGCCTTTCCTATTGTTATACCTGTCCAAATATTGTTTGATCATCTAAATTGTACCCATTTCTATACCTTCCTCCGGCAGCTCATTCCAGATATGGATTCATCCTTCTAATGATAAAATGATCCCTCAGGTCCCTCTTAAATCTCTCCCCTCTCATTTTAAACTTTTACACTCTAGTTTTAGAACCACCTAGCCTAGGAAAAAGACTGTCAGCATTTATTTTCTCCATGACCCTCATGATTTTAATAATCCACGAAATAATATAATTCATGTTTTGATTGTTATTCCAGATCTTTCAAATGTAGTAGCTATCAAGAGCATAAACCATAGCAGCAGAAATGGGCTATTCAGCCCATTGAGTCTGCCCCACAATTTAATTTCATCGTTTTCATGATGTTATGCAATTCATCCAATTATTCCAGATACAATAAGACAACTGAACTAATACTATCAGAGAAGTTTGCATGTAGAATTGGCATACAATAACTATTTCACACCATCAAAATACACCTTTTAGGGCTGGCTGAAATGGCTAAGCTGTCCAAAAAATTTCCAATATATCCAATAATTGGGCCAATATTATTAACTGTGTTCAAAAAGTATTAGTGAATAATTGTAAAGTACATATTATACATGATGTTAAACTATCTTGTTAAACATGAATTTCAGATTTCGTTATATCAGCACCAGCTAAATCCACATCACAAGTACAAATGTTTTGCATATAATTATTCTAGTATTCAGCAGACCAACTCTTTCCCTGTGTGCTTGTCAATGCTGAGAATATTGGGAGTTTAATGGACTCACTTAGTGTTCCGATTGTGATAAATTTACAGATTTCAACACAGTCATTCTTCCAGTCACCACCAGTATTCACATGTTATAAAATACTTATTAGGTTTCTCATGTCATTATAGAACAGATGTGTTAAGACTGGTGTCGTTTTTGCATCTCAATTTTTGTAACCCATTTTCATCCATTTTATTTACTCTCCCTCACCCCTGCTTATAGGCTTGTGTCATTACTCCGACCCTACTAATGGTTTTTATGAAGGGCAATATTTTATGCAAGAGGAATTTATGATGATTAATCCTTGAACTTTTGTGTGCTGTTTTACTTGCAAAACAAAACATGACTTCTGTTTTCTGGTTCTCTCAATATGGTAGAGATATGGAATGACAATGAAGATGTAAACGTAAGCCCTCTTCCATGCCTAGTTCCGATTCATTATGCCAAGTACAGCCTTACATATAATCTTTAGAACTTCGAACTAAATCTCCCTCAATTTAATCCATCTTATTATTTATTGTTTATACTCTGTAACCAAGTTGACTAATTGGTTGACAAGAGGCTCTACCAAACAGCTGTCTGCAATGTGTGTTCAGTTCCACCTATGAATCATTTAGGGGAGGTGGAAAAAGAATACAAGGATCCCATCTGTTTTCTTCTCTCATGAACCTCCAAATTACTGCAGGAAGCATAATTTTGGCAGTTAGTATTTTTTAATCAAAGAAAAGGAATAGGGAACAATAGAGGAAATGAATAAAGCAAAAATGAGACATTTTAGGCTATGATGAGAAGTATTTATAGTCAAAGTATTGTTGATACAGAGCTTTGATACACAAGCAGATTAAAGTTCTGCATGTACTGTACATCGTACCTTTCATGCCTTCAAAATGTCCCAAGGCTTTATAACCAATGAGATACTTATTATTTGTATGTAGTTTTACAGTGCATACAAAATTAGGAAACACTCAAAGATTGAGTGAGTCTGTGTACTTGAAACTACAGAATAACCAAAAACATTAATTCAGGAAATGTAAAAGCTCACATTACAGAATTGGGACCAACTTTTAATAGAATTGCCCAACTTACCCAGATCCAGAAATAAACAGAACTCATCAATTTTCGGGTGGTAGAACGATTGGCTGATATTTTTTTTTAAATGCCAGAAGCAACAAATACAGAAGAATTTCAACTTGTGGCAGACTAATCAACTAGCAGGACAGCGAGAAATTGATTTATCTTCCACACCGTCAACTGAGTGTCAAGTATTGCATCGTAGAAAATTAATTTGCAATAACAAGTCATGGCTGGGTTAATACTATTGACGTTCCATCAACAATGTGAAAAGTAACAATGGTCTGGGAGGTCACTAACCTGTCCTCTCCATTATGGGCAGGAGGAGGTCAGGCATTCTCTGCCCTATAAATGACTGTGACAGTGAAATGGAATAACTTCTTTGGAAGTCAGAAATATGAAAATACAAAATTAGCACTTTAAATTACTGTGGGTGATGATTTAATTAAACACTATTTTTTCATTCATGGAAACACACATGGAAACCACCTTTTACAGAAAAAAATTGAGTAAATTATATGATACAATTATATTTCAGTATGCTAAGGGTTAAGATGGGAAAACCAAATTATAGTAAATATGACAGGATCGTGTGCAGCCAAAATTATTCAGCAATTTACTCAAGTTTAATGACACGACATTTAAAGTACTGCTTACTTGTTCGGGTCTACATACTGAAGAAAGTGTCAAAATAACTTACAAGGGAGTTAATACAAGAATAAAGTATAGCTGTCTGAATGTACTGAAGATCCAGCAGCAGAGGTTTCTACAACATAGTAGTGTTAGTCACAGAGAAATATAAACATTCAGAGAGCTGGCTTGAAAGTGGAACTTCTTGTCCCATTGAACAGTTAATGTGAGTAATGTACATATTGATAATCTGAGGCAAAGTCGGATGAAAGTCTACTTATGAGCAACACAGGACTATTGGATCCATTTCTAAGCCATAAACTTTTTATAATTCACCACAAGACTTGCAAGAAGGGATGAAGTATAGTGTTCATGCTGTGAGCATTTGTGAAACCTATTTTCCTTGTATTCAGAGAACTAGGAAATGAAAAACCTCAGTACATCATTAATCATTTGGAGGACTTGAACTGAGTGCAAGTGTACATGTGCATCCTACTTCTTATTGTTTAGTTACATCGCTCTATTGGACCAGTTGATACTGAGATTCATTTCCTTTTGCTCTGTAAGGAATCAAATTAATCACATACATACAGCCAGGATTGAGGGTGATCTTTGCTCTCTCGACTTACACGTCACTGCAATTTAAGTGGTTCTTTCCACTACCCTGTGTTTCCCAGATGCCACCCAGAAAGGTCAATACAGCGTAACATGATAGCAATTGATTAACCTGTCAACACAAAGCTACTGACAAAAGGATTCACTAAATAACATACACAATGCCATTATCTATACAACTTGGTCACTATCCAATAAATTATCTTTAACATGTACTGATGTTTGACTGCATTTAATTCTGCCTTTGATATGCATTCTCAAGACAATTCTGGCTTCTTTTTCTTCCAAGCTATGGTGGAGTTAAGACTTTTGGGCAGAAACCTAAACATGCTTCTGAGCTGATTTCATCGAGAATGCTTTTTTTTCGCTGTTAAATAATGTTGCTTCAAGATAAGGAATGATTTAAACGAATTAGCCTTTTCAACCCTTTGACCTGCTCTGGAATCAACCCAAACAGATGGCTCAGTTTTGCATCTCCATTGGCTGCAAAAGCCCTTCATGAACTCTCCACTCATTTCCCAGAGGGCACATTCCCTAAAGACACAACTTTCTACAAACCGAATAGCTGTTCTCCTGCAGTCGTCATGAAAACGGCTTGATCAGAAAAGGGGAAAACTCCCAATACCACAGGAGGATTCTCTCTGGGGCTCTGTAGGCTAAAGATAGGCGTGGGGGGGGGGGGGTGGGTAGAGAGAATGTATTTTGTTCCCAAATGTTATTGTGCAAGCAACAACAATAATAAATGAACTATAAATTATTTGCATTGAGTTCAAAACCAGGAAAATAAGTTCATTTAATGACAAAGTCATTACCCAAGGCAATTTTTAAATTGCAAGATGTCCAAGAGCTAGAATTTGAATTGATAAAGGGCATGCTGAATTCTTGCAATATATTATGAACTCTTCTTCTGTTCTAAATCTGCATAAAAAAAGCAACATGTTAATTTGAGACCCATCTCTTTACTTACCGCACTTCTGGTATTCAGTGCAAGCTTGCATAAGGAACTGGAGATTTCCAGTTTTTGCCATTTATGTGTGAACAGCCACTTCAGAAGGCAGGAAATAAATTATGAATGGAAAAAAAACTGTAAATTCTATGTAAAAAGCAAAGGATCCAGTTGCAAAGTACAGAACAGTTCAGATCTCTGAGTTTGATGACCAGTTTTGCTGGTACGATGGTGTAAAACACTGGACTGCAGTCAGTGAACAACAGACTGATAGTCGAGGTGAGGGGCATCCTGCTGTTGACTGTTATGGCAATAGGTGAATTATAGTGGGTCCAGGTCCTTCCTGAGGCAGGAATTGATTTGCTGCATTATCAACCCCACCAAAGCAGTTCATCATGATGGTTGCAAATGCCACCAGCTGGTCGTCATTGAAATGGGACATTTTGCTCCTTGGGCACCAGTAAGATGGACGTCCCTTTGAAACAAGTGGGGACCTCAGACCTTAGCAGCAAGAGGTTGAAACGATCTGCAAAAACACTAGCCAGTTGGTCTGCAGAGGTTTTGAAGGTCACAGCCAGAAACACTGCCTGGGCCAGATGTTTTCCAAGGGATTATCCTCTTGAAGGTTCTGCTTACATCAGCCTCAGTGACTGAGAGCACAAGGCCGCCAGAGGCTTATGAGGATGCATCATTGTTTCTATGATATTCTTCGGTGCGGAAATACAAGGGCAAAAAGTTACACACCAACCTAAAGGGTATGCTAGATTGGCACCAATGTCATGACATATGCAAGCTTTTGTTCACTGTCTTGAAACTCACTTTTGACTGAGATCTGAAAGGAGGCATTTTAATAAAAATGGCATCATATCAAGGTCTCGGGGGGGGGGGGTGGGTGGTAGTTAAAATTTGCAATTGGTGTGATTTGAAAAGAAATGATCATAAATGTAATTTACTCCAGAAGAAATCAATTTTTAATTACATAGTGATGGATAAAACAGTTCTACACAAACGAGTTTCCAGTCAATATGAATTACAATATTGAAGTGTTCTGCTCAGTCCAATTAATTAATGACGCCACTTACACTGCAAAAAAAAACATTCTAATCATGTTTACCATGTTTGTTCCTCATTTCCCCTTTATTCTGCAACCAATCCTGATAATTTAGCAATGGTTAAAATAGAATAAGTTAATACATTCAGGGTAGGCTAGGGATGTGAAAGAAATCCAGCAGGTTAACTAGCGAGGTGTAGCGGCAGCTACACTGCACCTGAAAGCACACACACAACCAGACGGGTTGAGCTCAGTGAGCTGACTAGTTTATTGCAGGCTGCTGGACTATACTTGTACTCCCAGCCGGACCTGGCTGAGAACCGCGCTGGAGGGCGCTGACGTCACCCGGGCGTCATGTGGTCCCCCAGCACGGGGCTTCTGAGCCCCGTGCTGGGAGGAAGGGAACACCCCTGATGGCGCCATTTTGGCCGGTTGCCTCGCCACGTGGCTTAGAAGCAGGGCTGGTTCGCCTGCTTAATGGTGAGCCACCACACAGCCCCCCAACCCCCCGAACCAGCGCCAATGTCCTTTATCTCCGGGCAGCCTTGCTTCTTGGGCAGGACTATGACCACAGGCTCAATGGGATCGAGGTGTGCTGGCTTCAGCCTGTCCACGGTAAACAGCTCCCACCTGCCACCAATGTCCAGCGTAAACGTGGAGGTGGAACGCTGTACAACCCTGTATGGCCCCTTGTACAGTCTCTGCAGAGGTGCCACGGTCGAGCCCCACTGAACGAGAGCAGTTCATCGGGAACGTGAGACGGGCAGGTGCCATGCCTGGGTGGGAGTGGGGGTTCGAACGAGTCCTGAGGTGAGGAAGTAGTTCGTGCGGCGACCGCTGGGGATTGAGGTGCGTTGACAAACTCACCAGGTCATGCCAGCGGCGCACTGTAGACCAGCTCAGCAGATGATGCCTGCAGGTCTTCCTTGGGAGTGAAGCAGATGTCCAGGAGCACCCAAGGCTGTTCGTCCGCCCAGTCAGGACTGGTGAGGTGGGCCATGAGTAAGGTGGCAGTGCAGACGTTCGACCAGTCCATTGCCTGCGGGTGGTAGGCCATGGTGCAGTGTAGCTGAATCCCCAACCTGTTGGCGAGCTGAGCCCAGAGCGCAGATGTGAACTGAGCGCCCCAATCGCTGGTGAGGTGACCTGGGACGCCGAACCGGGTGACCCAACCAAGCAACAGTGCTCAG
Organism: Narcine bancroftii; assembly: GCF_036971445.1. Taxonomy (NCBI): domain Eukaryota; kingdom Metazoa; phylum Chordata; class Chondrichthyes; order Torpediniformes; family Narcinidae; genus Narcine; species Narcine bancroftii. The sequence continues at coordinate 67,366,708 of NC_091470.1, forward strand.
GAGCAGGAGTCGGTGTAGGCGTCTGGCATCGGGATCACCTCAGGCCAGCGAGTGGTGCAATCCACTATCATAAACAGGTAACGCTTGCCCCGGGAAACAGGTAAGGGCCCACCGATGTCCTCGTGAATGTGGCTGAACCTTTCCCAGATGTGCTCGAACTCCTGTACGGGTGCCCTGGTGAGTACCTTAGACGTCTGGCAATGGGTGTATGTTCTGGCCCAGTCCACGACCTGCTTCTGCAGCCCATGCCATACGAACAGTTCTGCCACCATCCGGACCGTGGACCTGATGGACGGAAGACCTGCTGGGGAACCTCTGGTGGTATATCGCACAGGATGGTGCCTTCGCCACTCGGAGTCAGGAGGTCTCGGAACCACAGGCCTGTGATGGCGGTCTTGAAGGCCCTTGTCTCCTCATCAGACTTCTGGTCCCGGTCAAGCTGGTCAAAGTCGAGGCCGGGCGTCAGCGTGCAGATGGCTGATTGCGAGAGTGCGTCGGCAACCACATTGTCCTTCCCTGCCTTGTGCCGAATGTCGGTGGTAAACTCCAACATGAAGGAGAGGTGACGCTGGCAGGCCAAACAGGGATCCTTTGCTATCATGAGCAAATGGGTGAGGGGTTTGTGGTCGGTGAAGATGGTAAAAGTCCTCCCCTCCAAAAAATAGTGGAAATACCGCACCGCAAGGTACATGCCCAGTAAGTCGCAGTCGAAGGCGCTCTACTTGCATTCCAGCAGGCAGAGCAGGCGGCTGAAGAATGTCAACGGCTTCCAATTTCTATCACCTGCTACTACAGGATGGCACCAACGGCTGTGGCAGAGGCATCGACAGAGAGTGCCATATGCAGGTTGGTGTGCAGGTGGGCGAGCAGAGTGGCCTTCACGAGGGCGTCCTTGGTGGCCTCAAATCCGGTGCAGGCTTCTGGGTTCCAAGCAAGCGTTTTGTGCTTGGCTGCGATGATGGCAAATAGCGGCTGCATGATGCGCACAGCTCCCGGAATGAAGCGGTTGTAAAAGTTGACCATACCCCCGAACTCCTGCAGCCCCTTGAGGCTGTCCGAGCGTGAGAACTCCCTGATAGTGGTGACCTTCGCAGCGGCAAGCATGGCTCCTTCAGCCGTAATGGTATGGCCCAGGAACTGCATGGACTCTTTCCTGAACTGGCACTTGGCCAGGTTGATGGTAAAGCCGAAATCAGCCAGCCAGGTGAAAAGGACACGAAGGTGGGCCTTGTGTTGCGCCTGGTCCTTGCTGGCAACGAGGATGTCATCCGAATAAATAAAGACGAAATCCAAGTCCCTGCCCACAGAGTCCATGAGATGCTGGAAGATCTGAGCGGCATTCTTGAGCCCGAACGGCATGCGCAGGAATTCGAACAAGCCAAAGGGGGTGATGATGGCTGTCTTGGGTATGTCCTCAGGGTGCACCAGGATCTGGTGATATCCGCGCACCAGGTCAACCTTGGAGAAAAACTTTGCATCATGCAGGTTGGCCGTCAAGTCTTGGATGTGAGGAATGGGGTAACGGTCAGGAACTGTTGCCTCGTTGAGCCGTCGATAGTCTCCACAGGGACGGCAGCCACCGGAGGCTTTCAGGAACAGGTGGAGCAGTGAAACCCACCGGCTGTTGGACCGCCGAATGATCCCCAGTTCCAACTGGTGCAAAAACTCCTCCTTCGCCACCTGGTGTGAACCGGTGGGCCCTGGGTGGGGATGTGGTGGAGCATCCCGTGGCGCGGCGAGGCAGTGAAGAACTGTGGCTTGAGGAGTGTCGGGAACTCGTCCAGGATTCGATGGAACTAATCTCTGGTCGTGTTGATCGTGGCCATCTGCGGTTGCTCCAAGCGGGAGGTGTCGAGGCGAACGGCCTGGAAGGTCCAGCAGAAGCCCATGTGCGAGGAGGAACTCTACATCCAGGTTGGCAGTTGGGAGGGACGAGACGGTGAACCTCCACGTGAAATTTCGTTGGCCAATCTGGAAGTGGACTGCCTTGTCTCCATACGTCCAGATTTCTGTTGCATTGGCCGCACGGAGGGGAGGTCCACGAGGTCGGTTCCTGGACTTAATGGCCGTGGCCAGGATGACACTGATCTGGGCTCCAGTGTTAACGAGGAACCTCCAGCCGCTGACTGAGTCCCGCAGGTAAAGGAGGCGGTATCCTTGGCCAGCCGCCGCAGCCATTAACAGCGGCCGTCCTGGTTGTTTGCCTGGAACGAGCAGGGCTGATGACACTTCCAAGCCCTGGCTCCCTCGAGCTGGTGGTAGAAGCAGAGGCTTGCAGCGGATGCTGTGGCCTTGGCTATGCTCTTGGGGGCCCCTGCAGGGTCCAGATGCTCTACTGCAGCATTAGGGGTGGGCTTGGCGTGGTCGTGCCTGTACTTCGTGACCTGCTGAACCACTGAGCCCTCTGGAAATCGTGTGAGCCATAGCTCTTGGGCCTTCTGGGTGACCTTCCTCATGTCTGTGAAGCTCTCCTGGACCAGCAGAGGCCGGATATCCCCGGGTATATGGTCGGGGAAAATACACTCGAAAAGTGGACAGTTGGTGTGTTCACCCATGAGCACGAGCATCTTGTCCATCAGTTCCATCGGGGATCTATGCCCCAGGGCGTCGAGGTGCACCACCCAAGTGGCACTCTGGTGTCTGGATAGTCTGAGGGATCCAGTAAGCATTCGCTTGATGGTCTCGTATTTGTCTTCGGCAGGTGGGTTCTGAACAAGGTGCAGCGCGTGTCTGGCAGTGGCCTGGTCCAGGGCAGCAACCACATGGTAGAATTTGGTAGAAACCTGGCAGAGGTGAAACTGAGCCTCTGCGTGGCTGAACCAGGTCTCCGGCTCTTGAATCCAGAATTCAGGCAGTTTCACAGCTATAGCGCTGATCCCAGGCTCGCTCATGATGGGTTCAAAGACGTTTGAACCAGTTGGGGTCACCAATTGTAGCGGCAGCTACACTGCTACTGAAAGAACACACACACACAACCAGACGGGTTGAGCTCAGTGAGCAGACTAGTTTATTGCAGGCTGCTGGACTGCACTTATACTCCTAGCCCAGACCTGGCTGAGAACCGCGCTGGAGGGCACTGACGTCACCTGGGCATCACCTGGTCCCCCAGCGCGGGTTTCTGAGCCCCATGCTGGGAGGAAGGGTAACCCCAAATGGGACCATTTTGGCCTGCTGCCTCACTGCAGGGCTTACAAGCGGGGCTGGTTCACCTGCCTCATGGTGAGCCGCCACAGAGGAAGAGTTCAGCTCACCCAGAGAGCACAGATGTTGGCCTCAGACACAGATTGAACCCTGGGTGAAAATGCATAATGTACAGGATTGGAGTCATTTCATGAGCAAGATATTTTTTTCAAAAACTTTAATGGCTGGAGGAAAACATTTTTAAGAAGCATTTTGATTAATTTGAATGGTTATGTGATGTCGAATGTGAAAACAGGTCAAACAGTGTATTTTATATAGCATAGATAAGGAAACATAACTGGGTTGAAAACTGTCAGCAAGCCACTGAACAAAAAGGCACTTGAACAAATGTAGCCTGCATATTTCCATGACCTGATGAAGGGATCAAGCTCAAAACATCAGTTATGTACCTTTTTCCTTGCCTCACAGACTCGTCCCCTGAAACCCTCTGGGATCAGCTGAAGACTACCATACTGCAATCCACTGAGGAGGTACTGGGCTTCACCTCCAGGAAAAACAAGGACTGGTTCGACGATAACAGCCAGGAAATCCAGGAGCTGCTGGCAAAGAAGCGAGCTGCCCACCAGGCTCACCTTACAAAGCCGTCCTGTCCAGAGAAGAAACAAGCATTCCGTCGCACATGCAGCCATCTTCAGCGCAAACTCCGGGAGGTCCAAAATGAGTGGTGGACTAGCCTCGCCAAGCGAAACCAGCTCAGCGTGGACATTGGCGACTTCAGGGGTTTCTACGAGGCTCTAAAGGCTGTGTACGGCCCCTCACCCCAAGTCCAAAGCCCGCTGCGCAGCTCAGACGGCAAAGTCCTCCTCAGCGACAAGATCTCCATCCTCAACTGATGGTCAGAACACTTCCAATCTCTTTTCAGTGCCAACCGCTCAGTCCAAGATTCTGCCCTGCTTCAGCTCCCTCAACAGCCCCTAAGGCTAGAGCTGGATGAGGTCCTCACCCGGGATGAGACATATAAGGCAATTGAACAACTGAAAAGTGGCAAAGCAGTAGGTATGGATGGAATCCCCCCAGAGGTCTGGAAGGCTGGCAGCAAAACTCTGCATGTCAAACTGCATGAGTTTTTCAAGCTTTGTTGGGACCAAGGAAAACTGCCTCAGGACCTTCGTGATGCCATCATCATCATCACCCTGTACAAAAACAAAGGCGAGAAATCAGACTGCTCAAACTACAGGGGAATCACGCTGCTCTCCATTGCAGGCAAAATCTTCGCTAGGATTCTCCAAAATAGAATAATACCTAGTGTCGCTGAGAATATTCTCCCAGAATCACAGTGCGGCTTTCGCGCAAACAGAGGAACTACTGACATGGTCTTTGCCCTCAGACAGCTCCAAGAAAAGTGCAGAGTACAAAACAAAGGACTCTACATCACCTTTGTTGACCTCACCAAAGCCTTCGACACCGTGAGCAGGAAAGGGCTTTGGCAAATACTAGAGCGCATCGGATGCCCCCCAAAGTTCCTCAACATGGTTATCCAACTGCACGAAAACCAACAAGGTCGGGTCAGATACAGCAATGAGCTCTCAGAACCCTTCTCCATTAACAATGGCGTGAAGCAAGGCTGTGTTCTTGCACCAACCCTCTTTTCAATCTTCTTCAGCATGATGCTGAACCAAGCCATGAAGGACCTCAACAATGAAGACGCTGTTTACATCCGGTACCGCACGGATGGCAGTCTCTTCAATCTGAGGCGCCTGCAAGCTCACACAAAGACACAAGAGAAACTTGTACGTGAACTACTCTTTGCAGACGATGCCGCTTTAGTTGCCCATTCAGAGCCAGCTCTTTAGCCCTTGACGTCCTGTTTTGCGGAAACTGCCAAAATGTTTGGCCTCGCAGTCAGCCTGAAGAAAACGGAGGTCCTCCATCAGCCAGCTCCCCACCATGACTACCAGCCCCCCCACATCTCCATCGGGCACACAAAACTCAAAACGGTCAACCAGTTTACCTATCTCGGCTGCACCATTTCATCAGATGCAAGGATCGACAACGAGATAGACAACAGACTCGCCAAGGCAAATAGCGCCTTTGGAAGACTACACAAAAGAGTCTGGAAAAACAACCAACTGAAAAACCTCACAAAGATAAGCGTATACAGAGCCGTTGTCATACCCACACTCCTGTTCGGCTCCGAATCATGGGTCCTCTACCGGCATCACCTACGGCTCCTAGAATGCTTCCACCAGCGTTGTCTCCGCTCCATCCTCAACATTCATTGGAGCGCCTTCATTCCTAACATCGAAGTACTCGAGATGGCAGAGGCCGACAGCATCGAGTCCATGCTGCTGAAGATCCAGCTGCGCTGGGTGGGTCACGTCTCCAGAATGGAGGACCATCACCTTCCCAAGATCGTGTTATATGGCGAGCTCTCCACTGGCCACCGTGACAGAGGTGCACCAAAGAAGAGGTACAAGGATGCCTAAAGAAATCTCTTGGTGCCTGCCACATTGACCACCGCCAGTGGGCTGATATCGCCTCAAACCGTGCATCTTGGCGCCTCACAGTTCGGCAGGCAGCAACCTCCTTTGAAGAAGACCGCAGAGCCCACCTCACTGACAAAAGACAAAGGAGGAAAAACCCAACACCCAACCCCAACCAACCAATTTTCCCCTGCAACCGCTGCAACCGCTGCAACCGTGTCTGCCTGTCCCGCATCGGACTTGTCAGCCACAATCGTGCCTGCAGCTGACGTGGACATTTACCCTCTCCATAAATCTTCGTCCGCGAAGCCAAGCCAAAGAAAGAAAGTACACTGATCTGCTGAGTTTCTCCAGCATTGTGTTCTTGCTTCAACCACAGTGTCTAGAGACTTTCAGGTTTTAACTCTTGCATGTGCCTGAGATTGTTTGATCTCAGAAGCCAAGAAGATTCAGGACTGGTCAGTACTTGGAGGGGAGAATGCCAATACATTTTTTTTAAACCTTTGATGTCTGAACTTTGACAAATAAGGCTAATGTTGAAAGCATCCAGCATTTGTTTGTTTCTTTTGATATTCTTATAGTAAACAACGAAATCAATATCGTTATGGACTATGGACTGACCTTTTAGACTGTGGACTGCCACTTTAAAGGATGGATTTCTATTGAGAACTGTGTAACTCATTGCTGGTTTGCCAAGGTAAAGCTGTGCAGATAAGAATAAGAGAGAGAAGCCACTTTTAAAATGCAGCACCTGGGTATCCCTCCTGGGACCCAGGTGCGATTACAGGGCAAAGGTGCAAGCACCTCTCAAATTGCAGGGAGATCTACCTGTAAAATCGCCAACCCGGAATGATGCATCACGTACTCACCAGAGGTATTGCCAGACGTTCAGATGCTAGCTGCTCGGTGACGCATACACACAAACGCTGAAATCTCTGGAATAAGCGGATCAGGCATTTTCATTTTCAAATCACCTGTGGACATGACCTAGGTAAGTTTAACTGGGTTCCCTGACTACCTCGGAGGTAGTTCAGGGACCTGGCTGGATTCCGACAGGGGTTGACCGGGTCAGACCCTTTCTAACTGCCGCGTAACTGGGGTGCTAACCGGGAAATTGGTTAACCCCATTTTACAAGGCAGTTTGAAAAGGCTGAGCGAGAGAGAAAGAGACAAAAAGAAGAGAGAAGCCCCTATCTACAGACGACAGCATTGTGATCAGTCAAGAGTGAAACAGGTAAGGAACATGAAGGAAGAAAAGATTAAAATGAAGGGATAAACTTTGCCATGGGAAAGTCACAGCGGGAGGGAGATAGAGAGGAAATAAGTAGCAATAGCGGACAATTTTTAAACAGCGTGGGAAAATTAGTAGCACTACAGCACACAATTTATAAAGACCATGGGCGGGGGGGGGGGGGGGGGGGGGAAGCAACGGCGGACCTGACTTCCCAGAATGCCGTGCAGCAGAGAAACCCCTCCAGGAATGCTCCATGCATGCAGCCGAGCATACAGCACTTTCTCTGCTGTGTGGAATTCTGGGAGGGCAGGACCGGCATTGCTTCCCCCCCCCCCCCAGAGTATTTATAAATTGGACGCGATAGCGCTTCCAACATTCACACACTGTTTAAATTGTACATGATAGCGCTACTAAGTTTGCCACATTATCTCGAGTGCTATATATAGTGCTACCAACTTTCTTATGCTGTATAAATTGTGCATTATAGCGCTACCAATTTTCCCTCCCTGTTTAAAAATTGTCTGCTCTTGCTATTTATTGCTAGCACTTTCCCACGGTCCCTTATAAAGGTTTCTATAGGTCAGCACCACAACAACAGGGGCTGAAGGGCTCAAACTGCGCTGTACATAAAGCTTAATTATAATTAGGCATGATTAACTTTGTTCAAATATACGATCATAATACATTGATCAGGATTTAGGGCAGGTCCACCATCACTCGATGTGTCATGATGTCACTGGTAGAAGATAAAACAGTCCTAACCCCACGGATGGCTCTTTGCAAGCGTGAAAGCATTCACTGTCCCAGTTTGGTGGTCAAGTGTGAAAACCCAAACCCCCATTCTTATTCCAGGACACTGAACAGCCAATTTAGTGGGATGCAAATGTGAAAGGGGAGGGGGAGAAAAAGAGAGATAGAGAGAGAGAATGAATGAATAAATGCATCTGGCTGAGGCAGAAGTAGAAAGTTCGCTGGGGAAGCCGGACAGGTACACAGAGTCCACTTGCTCTGTGTTGAGAACTATTCTAGCTGACTGAATTAGAGTGTGACAAAAAAGTCACTTTGAATCTGCAGTTGAAGGAACGTGAAGAAGCTTTGTTAAAGCTACAGACTTCATAAGTGATGTGGTTTTTTTAAAAAAACCAAGCCCATGGCGAAGAAACCTACAAAAGATTCGTAAGTTTACTGCCAAGAAACATCAGTCACGTCTCTCTCTCTCTCTCCCCCAACATTCATTCGGAGTCCTTTTATCAGTTGAAGAACTGATTTCAGACATTGAACATAAAGAGTGAATTCTGTGGACTGTGTTTTGGGACTGGCTGACTTGACTGGACTGACCTGGGGTTTTGGGAATTTTTCCGCTTATTTTGTTCTTGACTAATGGGCACAGACTGCTGTGGTCTGGGTTTTTTTTCCCCCCCACATACACTTTTTTTAATATAAATAATCTCTGTATATTTACTATTAGAGGCATATTGTGGGGTTAATTTGGGTAAGATATATTGTTTGTAGTTATTAATAAACCAAGTTAAAATTTAACCCTTTTGTATTGTGTCCTCTTGTTGCTGGTTTGGGGCATAGCAATATTAACCTGGATATTTATGGAGAGAAGGATTTTATTTGGTTGTTATGTTTTTGTTCTTCTCTCCCCAGGAACATTGGCCTTGTCTTTAATTCTTACATTAAAAAATGCAGTTTGATTCTTTGTGGCTGTGCTACTGTGTGAAAAATTCTGTTAACTTCTTTTCATCATTTCATTGGGAATTTTAACCAGCTGAGCTCTTATCATGTTTTACAAATGTTTTTGATTAAGTGATTAAGCCAAAATGCTTGGAATTACATAAAAATAAGAATTTGACAAGCTTGAATTTCAATTAGTAATAAGATCTGACAAAACATCATATGGCCAGATGGACCCAACTTATTAGATGTTGTAATACCAAAGCAGAAAGATTAACAATGATTCTAAATTTTTTATATATTTCCAAAACTATAAATCATAATTAAAGAAAAAAAAGCTTAAGATTGGTCTCATATTTTCCATCCCAAATTTCACAAGTGTTTTTTTTTTAATGGCAATATGTTCAGTTAAATTTTGTTTTTACAGCATTGGATTTAGTTCATTGTAAGTTCATCACAAACCCACTGACCCCTAAAATTTAATAAAGGGGTTGTGTGTACACACCTAGTGGAGGGTCACTGACTTTTGATGCACCTGCTTTTTTTTTTTGAAAATGTGAAAACCAAGCAGGAAAAGAAAACTGCCAAGTTAATACCATGACGTATGCAACCACCCAAGGGGTTATATTGACCCGGATTCTGCCATTGTTATGAGAGCAAAGCTGTCAGCATTTGCTGTCATTAAGCAATGAAACTGACAGGAACTTCTGGAGCACACACTTGTGCAGTAAAATGCTAATGTCCAGAAGCTGAATGATTTCCCGCTCACACACGTTTGCAGGTTTCCGGCCTTCTTCAGTGTAATCAAAATATATCAGTGAATTGATGAAAACCTGAAAGGGCTAAGAAAATTACTCAACTTAGATCAAGTTTTATGTGCACTGCTCAAAGAAATTTAAATACTGTCAGCTCAATTTTGTGTGGGCTATCAAATTTTGAAACTTTGTTTCTGTTCCTCATTTAAGTGGTGCACAAACATATACAGTAGATATCATGGAACTTGTCGTGACATCACATAGCATGGAACATGTGCCTAGAAATTTACATTTAACCATTGTAGTGTTAATAGTCAACTATTGGCAAACTTTATATTCTACCTCTGGGGAAGTTCCTATATGGTTTATTTCCACTGACTTTCTTCCATTCCGGTTCACAGAACAACTTTTGTAACCTTTATTACTGCAGGGACTTTGTGCAGAAGTGGATAAATGAAAAGCTTCAGGCAAAAAATGTGTAATAGCTGGGCATGTGTTACAAGGCCTACTCAGGCTTACTGTCTACTTATTAAGACACAGGAGAATGGCATTCAGCCCATGACAGTTCCGAGGAGAGCAATAGCATCAGTCCCAATCCCACCTCTAAGTTATCTGTAGCACCACTGCTTGTTCTCTTTCACATTATTCTTGCCCACCTTTGATTCTGTTGCCACTTACCAATGGGTAACTTACAACAGCTAGTCACACCTCTAAGATGCAGGAAGACAAAAAAACAAGCACGCAATCGAAGCCCACATTGTCACAGAGAAAATTCCACACAAACAGCACAGGAGGTAAGGATTGAACCCAAGTCCCAGGAGTTCTGCAGCTCCAACTGTTTTTTTTAATTTCTCAGAAGATACTGCACAACACAATACAATGAATATCACAGCTTTTGGCGATGTAAACAGAAAATACTCAGCAGGTCTTGCAACTTTGGTGGAGAGAGAAGTAATATGGCATTTCAGTTCAATAGCCAGGTGTCAGATTTCCAGGATCTTCATTATTTTGTTTTTGAATTATTGTTTCAGTGCATGTTGGCACTTTAGTAAGATTAGGTTCAATTCCTTAAGCATTTAAGACCAAAATTTCTTCCACATCATATGTATTAGGTAAAACTTATTCTGCATTTTTTTCATAAATTAAAAATACAATTTAAAGACCAATCATCAATGAAGAAATGAATAACAGTGGTTAAGTACATCAAATTATGTAGTCACACTATTAAAGCTTTCCAAATTAGGTGTAATTTTTTTCTCAAAAGATCGCCCTTGGAAACGTGTACCTGTAATTAATAATCTAATTACAAAACTTCAGAATGAAATGATTGTACTTGTGAAATGGAAACTGGGTGAACAGCTGTGTCAGTTCTGCAATTTCCCATGTATCATCTGATCTGTTAAAGAATTCATCAAAATGAAAACTCTATAAAAGAACTAACACTATGAAACACATTGCACATTCCTTAACATCAAGTTACTAAGTGGCAATGCCAGGGACCTCAGTGCAGACTGTCTGCTTGTTCTCCAATGTTGAGCATCACAGAAAGAGAGAGACTATAACCAGGCAGTAGACCACCCGAAAATTACCTACCAAACAGGTGCAACAGGAAACTTGGGGTAATATGTGATGCTGCATCAACAGTGAAGTCAACTCAATGTGCTGATGACCTCCAAAACATTCTTTATTGAGAACAGAGCAAATGCATAGAAATTTCACGCACCCCACAAATGTACTGGAATTTTACATGCAAGCTAAATCAAAAAGGTTTGCACTGAAATACTACCACTTGGGGATTTCAATTTTTACAGCAGGCCAAAGCTATTTGAAAACTAATCCTTCAACCTTCTCATAAAATCGTTCATCGATGAAGCTCTCTGAACCCTCCTGTAAGGGCTGTAAACACTGAAAGCAGAAAATGGATGAAGAAAGAAAGTAATGACAGGTCATCAGCCAGCTTTAAGGTTGTTCTCTTTCACATTATTCTTGCCCACCTTTGATTCTGTTGCCACTTACTTACACCAATGGGCAACTTACAGCAGCTAGTTAACCTACCATCACACCTCTAGGATGCAGGAAGACCAAAAAAAAAGCATGCCATCGAAGCCCACGTTGTCACAGAGAAAATTCCACACCAACAGCACAGGAAGTCAGGATTGAACCCAAGTCCCTGGAGTTCTGCAGCTCCAACTGTTTTTGAATCGTTGGGTCTGATCCTGACCTCCAGTGCTGCTTAAGTGGTGTTTGCACATTCTCCCTGGGACTGGGTGGGTTTCCCTGGATACACTGATTTCCTTCCACGTCCCAAAGATGGGTCGAACATTAGTGCAGCCTAGGTTGCTGCTGCCTCTTAGCCCTAGAGACAGGGTTCAATCCTAATCTGTGGTGCTGACGATGTGGATCTGTGACTGGGTGGGGTTCCTCAAGGTGGCCTGGTTTTCTCCCACATCCAAAATGCATGTGGGATGGTGGGTTAATTTTCTAATAGGGTGTAGGTAAATGGTAGAACCTTGGGGGGGGGGGGTAGTGTAAAATGTAATGGTCAGTGCAGACTGACCATTTAACTCGCTGCATGTTAAATGTCTGCTGCAATATACCCCACGTGGAGGCGAGTGACAAAAAAAATAGACACCAAGTTACAGGGGGGAAAAATTGGGGGTTTAAAGCGATTGCTCTGCCGGAGGCTAGGAGAGTCCTGATAGATCATAAGCAAGAAACCGTGACTAGATATGCAACTGAAAACGTTTGAAATTGCGACCTGGGAAGACAGGTTAAAAAAAGGCCACCAGAGGACAAGAGTTCTCCAACGGGGCTCGGCGACAGGCAGAGAGAGAGAGTGAGGGGTTAAACAAAGCTTCTGTGATGCAGGCGGCAGGAATACCTTGGGAACACTTCTCATCTGGGCTCCCACAGGCGTCACGGAGCGCGGCGGGGGGGGGGGGGGGAACAGAGAGGAAATGCGCGGCTTCCTTTCACTATTAGGGGAGGAAACAGAGCATCTTGCATCCGATCCTATCCCATTCCCTGACCTGGGGTTGCCGACACGTCTGGCTTTCTTCCTCGCTGGACTATTTGTGGGGCTTGAAAATCAACTTGGCGTGAAAACACGATGAGAGAGTTTGTCATGAGTCCAACAACTTTGCTTGCCTTGCGCGTGTCGAACTGCCCCTCGGTGGCATTTGCCAGAGTGGCCCGAAATAAAAGTGCAAGCCATTCCAGGGCAACGCGGCCGCAGCGAGCCCGTTGCCATTGTATTCTGGTGCCAGCCGGGATAACCCGGGGAAAGTATTGTCCGTTCAGTGGACTCAGACGCCGAACAAGCCCCGGAACGAACGCTTCACACCCCATCTGATCGAGTTCAGCCCAGTCGTCCGAACTGTACTTACAGCAAGGTCTGGCGAGCGTGGGGAAAGTTCGGAGCGACGAGGCTGCCCCTTCCAGCGGGAGCCCCCCGGGCGTCGGCGGCTTCTGGCCACGGGCGGTCCGGGAACGTGGAGCTGACGAGGCTGCCAGAACGCGACTCGGCACAGCGCGTCAGGACGCCCGCTCGCCACTGATTGGACAGCCCCGCCCTGATCGGGTTCGCCGGCTGAAGCATCCCCGTCCGGAGGAGGAAAGTTGCTCCTTGTTCGTGGCTTCCAGCCGCCGGAGACGCATGAAGCCACTTGCATCGCCTCGCTTCGATGGTTGAATTGCAGTCGCAGTCTCCTTCGGCCGCATTGATACTGTAAATATTCAAGGAAGATACAGTATCTGCTTCAAAGGAAGGAATCACATATGGACCAGTGATCCCTCCTGCTTCAGTTTATTCAACAGGACGATGAATTTATTGACTTATACAGTGACATTTTTACTTGCTGCAGCTGAATTTAAAAATGACAAAACAAATAAAACAACTACAATTGAATTAAAGACTGAATTCGATATTCAGTGATCCTAGTGCAAAAAAAGACTTGGTATTGACAAGGATGTGATCATACCAAGTGAAGAGAAGTCTGAACTGATGGCCTGTGTTAAATTCGCTCCCAAATAATTGGGGGATTTTTAATTCAGCTAATTCCTTGAGAAATTCTGATCATTGAAATCAGCATATGGCCGTCAATTGCAGAAGGGAATCTTCCATCCATCCTGGCCCATTTGGTTCGCCACAGCCACAAATGCTCATTGAAAGAGCAACTTCTTGGAGGAATCGGTTAAGGTTAGGCAAGTTAATGAATCTCTGGGTTTGGCAACAGTTCACACACGTGGAAGCGCAGTGCCGCACTGTACAGCTCTCCTGGAAAGTCCAGACAATTCTGCAAGCCCAACAGGCATCAGAAGCACGATTTATTGTCATAAACGAGCCATGAAATTCGGTGTTGTCCGGCAGCGTCAGCGTGCACGTGTACCTATAACCATCTTAGGACCTTTCCGTGCAAAATAAGATCATATCAATAATTGAGCATGAAAAGTAAGGCAATATCTTTGGTTCATTGATTATTCAGAAATCTGATTGCAGTGGGGAAAAGGCTGTCCTTGTGCCACTGAGTGCTTGTCTTTAGGCTCTTGTACCTATTCCCTGATGGTAGCAGAGTGAAGAGGGCATGGTCTGGGTGGCGGGGGTCTTTGAGGATAGAGGCTGCTTTTTTTTTAAAGACATTCATGTAGATGTCCTCGATGGAGTGGTCTGGTGCCTGTAATGTTGCAGAGCAAGTTAACAACCCTCTGGAGTTTCTTCTTGTCCTGAACGTTGGCACCTCCAGACCAGGCAGTGATGCAACCAGTCAGAATGCTCTCCACAGTACACCTGTAGAAGTTTATAAGAGTCTTTGGTGACATACGGAACCTCCTCAGACACCTCAAAAAGTAGAGCCGCTGCTAAGCCTTCTTGTAATTGCATCAACGTAGAGGTTCCAGGACAGATCCTCGAAGATGTTAACTCCCAGGAATTCAAAGTTCTTGACCCTCTCCACTACTGAGGCCTCAATGAGGGCTGGATTCTCATCGAGGATGTTAATAAAGTTTTCAATGTTGGCGAAGTCACTAGAATAGAGCAGAATGGTGATAAAATGTAGATGTCCAAGGAAATGGGGAGACTGAAGGTGATGTAATCAATGAAAAACTAGTCAAAATTTGGAAATTAAAAAATGTGAAATAAACAACTTATTTTGTATGTAAATCAGCATTAATTCTGGATACCAGACATATGACTGAAATTGGAAATTCTCTATGTAGTCACACTACAACTTGGTGCCTTGTAGTTAGTTTATTAATGTTGGTACTAATTGTTTTGCTTGTGATCTTTAGTTTAATTGTACATCTTCAACCTGTGTCAGAATGAGAAAATCCATCCATCCAGTGAGATAACCATGTTAGCTGTTGACTAATTTCTTGTCACAAAAAGAAGGAAAAATAAGGCTAAAATTGTTATATCGAAGAAATTAGGTTCCATTGAATAATAAACAATGGCCATTATATACTTGGATTTGCTAACAGCACCCATCTTCTGAAGACTAATCAATAAAAACAATCAAAGAGAAACTGCTTCGATTCTGCTTGTGATAGTATTGTGCACAGGCTTGAGTTTCCATAGAGGGTGGTGTACAGCAAGGACTCACAGACAGGTTACAGAGACAATAGGTTTGCTGTGCGAGGAGTGATTTAGAAGAGTAGGCCAGTACTCTACGGTTTGGAAGAATGAGAGGAAATCTTACAGGATAAGATGTAGGGAGGATTTTTCTGCTGACTGAGAAGACTAAAATAAGAGTTTACTGTCTCTGAAAATAGGGTAGGCTGTTTAGGGCAGAGACAAGGGGAAATGTTATAGGATAATGAAGCCTTGGAAGGCTGGGGAGGTTCCCTCATTGAGTTCATTCAAGAATAAGAATCA
The DNA here is from genome assembly GCF_036971445.1 of Narcine bancroftii. Classification (NCBI taxonomy): domain Eukaryota; kingdom Metazoa; phylum Chordata; class Chondrichthyes; order Torpediniformes; family Narcinidae; genus Narcine; species Narcine bancroftii. The sequence continues at coordinate 67,381,870 of NC_091470.1, forward strand.
ATAAATCATGAGATAGTAAGAGAATCGGGGGTTATGGGAATAGTTCTTGAAAATGATGCTGAGGTAGAAGATCAATCCTGGAGCAGGTGTAAGTGCCAAATAGGCTATTCCTGCTTCTATTTCTTCAGTTATGTTCTAATGTTCCTGACCATCAGTGTGAGGACAAAAAAAAATTAAGTCAAGGTATAATAATGCAACTTATTTCCTCTCAGTGGATCATTGATGAGTAAGATCTATAAAGAATAATATTAGTTTGATAAAGATTTATTCAATATTATTTTATGTAATTGGGCCATTACATTGGTTGAATAATAGTAACCTCAAAGAACAAGAATATAAAATGGAGTAATTTACATCAGAGTTCATATCAGCAGGGATTATTTTTCCATGTGGCATTTGGGATAGACAAAGTAATTTAAAATCAGCTGCTTGCTTACAGCAGAGTCTCCTGGGAACCTACAGCCATTGTACTGATAAAGGAAGTCTGCTTCTCAAATTCTGCCCTTCCCCCATGCTGTAATTTAAAACAAAGAGAAGACAGCAAAAGTTAAATTAATTACACCAGAGCTTCTTGAAATATGCAAAGACACGTCAAACCTACATATAAAGTAGTTCCTTGGCCTATCATTTTACTTCCAATTTTCATTTTAAAAATCCAAAGGAGAAGGAGCAAATAATAATTAACTTTTGTCCTGTTGGCTTACTTCAAAAAGCTAGTCAAAGAAGACCTAAATTCCCTCGTTGGTGCAGTTAAATTCATTTGATGCCCTTGAAGAAAATATATTTTTTCTTGTTGCAAAACAAGTTCCCCCTTTTACTCTGCAGTTTCCATTAAGCTCTTATCAAACTCTATGATCTATTAAAATCATGTTACAACATAAAGACGATTTCAGAGCATATTCAGATGCAATTCTCTTAAACAGTCCTTCCCCTTCCAATGCAAACTTTCTTCTGTTGCTATTAAAAACTCAAAGCACTAGTTTTCAAGAATTTTCAGCGTTTATTTAAAAAAATCAAACTTGTTTATTTCTCAACAGTACAAAACATTTTTTCATTACAAGACAGTTTACTAAATTTAATAGATTTTCTGGGCACAAAAAAAGACTGCTTTCTTCACTTGTCCAAGTCATAACTCTGGAATTCCCTTCCTGTACTCTTCTGCCACTCAATCTTCCCCTCCTCCATGAAAATGCTCCTTAGAACCATAGAAAATAACAACACAAAATTAGGCCTCTTTGGCCCTTCTAGTCTGTGCAGAACCATTTTTTTTTGCCTAGTCCCACTGACCTGCACCAAGTCCATAGCCATTCATACCTTTCCCATCCATATAGATGTCCAAATTCCTCTTAACGGTCAACCAGTTTACCTATCTCAGCTGCACCATTTCATCGGATGCAAGGATCGACAACGAGATAGACAACAGATTCGCCAAGGCAAATAGCGCCTTTGGAAGACTACACAAAAGAGTCTGGAAAAACAACCAACTGAAAAACCTCACAAAGATTACCGTATACAGAGCCGTTGTCATACCCACACTCCTGTTTGGCTCCGAATCATGGGTCCTCTACCGGCATCACCTATGGCTCCTAGAACGCTTCCACCAGCATTGTCTCCGCTCCATCCTCAACATTCATTGGAGTGACTTCATCCCTAACATCGAAGTACTCGAGATGGCAGAGGCCGACAGCACCGAATCCACGCTGCTGAAGATCCAACTGTGCTGGGTAGGTCACATCTCCAGAATGGAGGACCATCGCTTTCCCAAGATCGTGTTATATGGCGAGCTCTCCACTGGCCACCGTGACAGAGGTGCACCAAAGAAGAGGTACAAGGACTGCCTAAAGAAATCTCTTGGTGCCTGCCACTTTGACCACTGCCAGTGGGCTGATATCGCCTCAAACCGTGCATCTTGGTGCCTCACAGTTCGGCGGGCAGCAACCTCCTTTGAAGAAGACCGCAGAGCCCACCTCACCGACAAAAGACAAAGGAGGAAAACCCAACACCCAACCCCAACCAACCAATTTTCCCTTGCAACCGCTGCAACCGTGTCTGCCTGTCCCGCATTGGACTTGTCAGCCACAAACAAGCCTGCAGCTGACGTGGACATTACCCCTCCATAAATCTTCATCTGCGAAGAGATGTCCAAATTCCTCTTAAATGTTAAAATTGAGCCCACATTCACCACTTCAGCTAGCAACTCATTCCACACTCCCACCACTTTCTGTGTGAAGTTCCCCATTATATACCCCCTAAACTTTTCCCCTTTCACTCTTAACCCATGTCCTCAGTGGAAAAAACCTATCTACATTTACCTCTATCAAATCTCCCCTCATTCTTCGACTCTCCAGGGAATAAAGTCCTAATCTGTTTAACCTTTCCCTGTAACTCAGTTCGTGAAGTCCAGGCAACATCCTAGTAAATCTTCTCTGCACTCTTTCTATCTTATTGATATCTTTCCTGTAGTTAGATGACCAAAACTGCACACAATACACCAAATTTGGCCTCACCAAAGTCTTATACAACTTTACCATAACATCCCAACTCCTGTACTCAATACTTTGATTTATGAAGGCTAATATGCCAAAAGCTCTCTTAACAACCCTATCCATCTGTGTCGCCACTTTCAGGGAATTACGTATCTGTATTTCCAGATCACTCTGTTCTATCGCACTCCTCAGTGCCCTATCATTTACCGTGTATGTCTTTTCATGGTTTGTACTTCCAAAATGCAATGCTTCACACTTGTCTACATTAAATTCCATCTGCCATTTTTTAGCCCATTTTTCCGGCTGGTCTAGATCCCTCTGCAAGCTTTGAAAACCTTGTTCACTGTCCGCCACATCTCCAATCTTAGTGAGATCTCCAAATTTGCTGATCCAATTTACCACATTATCATCCAGATCATTGATATAGATGACAAACAACATTGGTCCCAGCACTGATCCCTGAGGCATAGCACTAGTTACAGGCCTCCAGTTACCACTACTTTCTGGCTTCTCCTATCCAGCCATTGTCAAATCTAGTTCACTACTTCACCATGAACACCTAGCGTCTGAACCTTCCTGACTAACTTCTCATGTGGGAACTTGTCAAAGGCCTTACTAAAGTCCATGTAGACAACATCCACAGCCTTTCCTTTGTCAACTTTCCTGGTAACCTCCTCAAAAAACTCTGTAAGATTGGTTAAACCTGACCTACCATGCCAAAACCATGTTGACTATCCCCAATCAGTCCATGGCTATCCAAATAATTGTATATCCGATCTCTTAGAATATCTTCCAATAATTTAGCTACTACTGATGTCAGGTTCATCAGCTCTTTGAAACCCATTCCCCTGGCAATTACTGAACATCTGTTCTAATTCTGCTTTTTTGTGTTTGCATACATTCATCTTTGAATTTACCTGGAAACACTCATCTTGTCTTAAAAGATCATAAGACGATATATTTTCTGTTTTGACTTACTGAATGATTATTGAGACCATGATAGGTAGATTCAACATGACTTAAGCATAACTGGAATCATAATATTGAGAAAGCAGTCCCCAAAGGAGAAATAATTATAGATTACAGCAATGATTCCAGATGACATTAATATGTTAATACTTTTTAATTACAAATTCATTAGGGCCAAGCAAACCAAAAGCCTGTCTAAATAAGTATTGTAGTTATCAATCTTTTGAATCTGGCATTCTGTCAGCTTGGCATTATGCTTGGCTAGAGTTTTGCTCTGGGACACCAGCCTGTTATCTTTAAGAGACAGCTGATTAAGTGAAACAGATTTTGAATTTGCTTCATATAATCTTCACAGTACAGCTCTGGAGGAGGGCTGCTGTCCATTTGAAGGCAGATGGTTCAGGTACCTGAGAGAGATGACAGACTCCTTCCAGATCATCCATTCTTACAAGAAAATTGAGATAGAGGACATTGTCTGGAAACCAGACAAAGATTTAACAATCCTCACTTTCTAGCCTACAGTAAAACTGGTAGTTCCAGCTTGAAGTGCAAGATGGCTCAACATAATTTTTTCATCACAAAATATATACAAATGTTATTATCAAATTAACCTTACTCTGTAGCAGGTTGTGTGCGAGTGCAGCGAAAAGATTGAGACAACAGGCTGAGAGCTTGAGTAACACAATTGCTTTACTTTGAGTTCCACGCTGCAGCCTTTAAGCCTGTATCCAGTCCCGCTCCCTGTATTCCGGCACTTGTGTCACGATGACTGGTTTGCCACTACAAACATGTGCATTGCCACACAACGCCCCCCCCCCCCCCCCCACCACCCACCCAGAACCGGCAAAGATAGTCTTGCAATGCATCGAGGGTGAGGTCTGCTGTCTCGGTGGCTGACCCCTACGTACCAGTAGGGGGACCTGTGCTGGTTGGGACAAGTCCAGGTGGGCTGGTTTCAAATGATCCAGTCTTCCTTGCCCCAATGTCAATTGTAAAAGTGGACATGTTTCTTTACAGCACCTTGTAGGGTCCTTCATAGGGGCATTGAATGGGAATCCTGTGCAAACCCCTTCACATGAATACATACTCACAGGAGGACCTCTAGGGAGTTGTTGCAGGGCGGCAGACTGTGTCACAATGGTGGTGGTGATGCAAGGGAGCCCAGTTTGTCTCGCAACCTCTCGAGGACGACTGTGGTGTCGGTAGTTTGATTGGGTGCTGGAGGAAGGAACTGGCCAGGGACTGCAAGGACTTTGCTGTAGACTAAGTCAGCAGAGGAGGGTCCGAAGTTGTCCTTAGGTGCTGTGCATATCCCCAGGAGAACCCAGGGCAGTTCATCTACCATGCCATAAGCGTTGATTATAAGCGTTGGTGGAAGCGCTTGTCCAGCCCGTTAACCTCAGGGTGGTAAGCCATGGTACAATGCAGCTGGGTGCCCAGGAGCTTAGGGAGCTCAGATTACAGGGTAGAGGTGAACTGAACTCCTCGGTCGTGCTGGTGGCTACCAGGATGTCGTCAAGGTAGATAAAAAGGAAAGGCAAGTCTTTGGTGACCGCATCCATGAGGTGCTGGAACGTCTGTGCCACATTTTTCAAGCCAAATGGCATGTGAAGGAACTCGAACAGGCCGAATGGAGTGATGATAGCAGTCTTCTGGACATCATTCGGGTGCATGGGGATCTGATGTTATCCCCAGATCGTGTCAACTTTAGAGAACAGTTTTGTGCCATGGAGGTTCGCTGCAAAATCCTGGATATGGGGAATTGGGTAGCGGTCGGGCATTGTCACATCGTTGAGGCAAATGTAGTCCCCACAGGGTCTCCAGCTGCCATTGGACTTTGGCACCAAGTGGAGGGGCAAGGCCCACTATCGGAACAGAGGACAATGTCAAGTTCTTCCATGCATTTAAACTCTTTCTTGGCGAGGTTGAGTTTGTCCGGGACTAGGTGATGGGCTCGTGAATGCAGTGGTGGCCTGTGGTCATGATGTCGTGCTGGAAGTCGTGCTTTGACATGGTGGCAGTGAACTCAGGGCACAGAATGGAATGAAATTTGGTGAGGAGTTGGCTGTATTGGCCGTGTGGTATCTTCACAGAAGTGAGCTGGGTGGATGGCTCGTTGGATGTGCAGAGGGCACAGTCTGGAAAGTCTCAGCATGGACTAATCATCTGCCCTGAAGGTCCACCAGTAGGAGCGTGCCTGCAGGAAATCCGCACCCAACAGAGGTTTGTCCACTGAAGCCAGCGTGAATGACCAATTAAAGGTGGTCTCACTGAAACATACAGGAATTCACCTCTTGCCAAAAGTTTTAATGGTGGTGGTGTTGGCAGTGCGCGGGGAGGGGCCATGGGATCTCAGTCATGTATCGAGCACCATAGGGGAAAATGACACTTATCTCTGCCCCTGTGCCACGATCCTGTCCCAGATGTGAAGAAGGCTGTTCAGTCGGCCAGCCACCACAGCCACGAACGGCAGCTGGCCCCGTAATTTCCCAGGACCGAGCGTGGCTGGTGGCACCTGCGTGCTGACACTCCCCAACACTGATGGTAGAAGCACCTTTTTGGATCAGGCCTTTCTGTTCTCTGGCGGGCAGGGCCTGTTCACATGGTGAACTGGACTTTGGTGTTGTCCTTGGCAGCGGCCATTTAACGCAGTTGACTGAGTCTATGGCCTCATGCTTGGAACGGTAGAGAATGTCTGCTCGTGCCGCAACCTTGTGTGGGTCAATGATATCTGCATCAACCAATAGGAGTCTGATGTCTTGGACATTTGCTCAAGGAATGCCTGCTTGAACTTGAGGCAGGGCTTGTGCCCTTCAGCCCTTGTGAGCATTTCATCCATGAGGGCGGACGGTGTCCTGTTGCCGAGGCCATCCAAGTGAAGGAGCCTGGCGGCCCTCTCGCATCGTGAAAACCTATATGTGTTAATGAGAAGGTTTTTAAGAGCCATGTATTTACCTTCCATGAGCCGGCTTCCTGGTCGAGCGAGCTGACGACGTTGAAGTATCTCATCGAATCAGAGGATGTCTGTTTGATCTGGAACTGGGCCTCTGCTTGGCCGAACCAAGTGCATGGCCTGTTCGTCCAAAATGTTGGCAGCTTCAACGCAATGGCACCTACAGCTGCAGGTTCCATTGTGTCAAGTCTTCAGGATGCGGAGTCTCGTCGGGGTCACCAGTGTAGCGGGTTGTACTCGAGCACTGTGAAAAAACTGAGACAACAGGCTGAGAGCTCGAGTAACACAACTGCTTTATTCTGAATTCCACGCTGCAGCCTTTAAGCCTGTCTCTGGTCCCACCCCCCAAGTTCCGGTACTTGTATCAAGATGACATAAGAACATACACGCCCTTCCGGGCTGGACCAGAAGAGACGGTCCCATGACTCCATCTTTGCCACAGCTGCCCCGCTGACCTCACGTGACAACTGGGTCCGGTTCACCGCTACAAACACACGTGTCATCACAACTCAATAATTTTCTACTATTATTTAACTTTTCAAAAAACTATTATATTTAGTCATCAATAACCTGGATAAATCAGGTTTTCTTCTCCATCAAAAACCTAAAGCATGTCATTCTCATGGACTGATTAACAACAACCTTGTGTCTAATCTTTCACAAGCCCAAAGGACTCAAAAAGCAGCAAACAGCTGAAATTCACCAAGACAAAACTGGTTTTAATTCCTTAATACAAAATGATAAAATCAATATGTAACTTTACTACTATTAATTTAACTTAATCCCCTTCTAATTCTAAGTGCACGTGTATGTAATGTTCTTGTGTTCAGGGAAGTTCCCTTTCACTGTCCAACATTCACTTCTCAAAGTTCACTGGTATCAGGCCATTTTCCACACTGTGCACAGAATTAAACAGTTATTATATTCACCAGGCTCTGATGCTTTAACTTAAGTTGTTACCGCTCAGGAAGGTCTTTGTTGGTTTCAGAGAGATATTTGTTGTTTGTTGGACACAAACTGATCTCCTTCGATCATCTACTGAAGTGTCTTATCAAAGAAACGCCCCCTCTTGGGTTTTTCCAAAAGATAACTTCTTCCAGATTACCCCAGAGTTCTTTTTCCCCTATTCCAGGAGAAACACAATAACCAGCCACAACTTCTGTAACTGACTACAGAGATTTAGAATATGCTGATCTCAGAACTCAAAACCCATCTTGAAATGGGGTCTTGCAGCAGGTCAGCCAGCTTGCAGCCTTCGCCACAAACTGCTGCAGAATTTTCTCCCAAACAATGGATGTTTTCTCCATACCCCCTATTCCTCAATCTTCACATGTTGATCCACCTTCAGTTTAAATATTTCGAATGATTTAGGTTTCACCATCTGCAAGGGCAGAGAATTCCAAAGATTCATCACCCTCTGTGAGAAAAAAATGGAGTTGGACCTCTGTTTTAAATGACTGACTCCTTATTTTGAATTGGTGTCCCCCAGTTCAGAGCCTCCAACTAGTGAAAGCAATGTGATAAAATCACCTCATCCAGTCGCTAATATTAAACTATCTAGAACTAGATACATAATCTAGTAAGATTATACAATGCAGCTATTTTATTTTCTTCTTTAAATAATAAAAATGTATGTGAAACATTCAAGTCAAATATATTTTATGTAATTTTTTTAAATACACAATGTTAAAAGGAATGCCCTCCAGATTTCATTAAATTAATACCAAATCCCAGAACATGAATTATATCAATGGAACCTGAAGGCAGTGATTAAAATATACAGTATGTGACTGTTATGCTAACTTAAAATGAATTTTGAGTTTTATTAGCAAAATTATAAGCATATAGAAATAGAACAAGGAAACCTTTTCAGGTACATCTTAATCCTTTTTCGACTTTCCACCAATAAGAAATGTAACAGCTCTACTCACCATCAGATCTTTATGTCCTGGAGGCCCTCTCTCTCGAGAAACAACAAGGAAGTATTTTGCACTGTCGCCTAAGAAATGCCTGCCATATTTTTAGTTTCCCATTGATTTATCTAAGTTGGTTGAACATATCTTAAATAATTTCAGCTGTTCAAGGTATCAGAACTGAAGTGTTAGTGTGTACTGGCTGCCTTCTTTACTTTGGCTGTCATTATTTTTCCAAGCCACATTCCAGTCAGGCTGCACATTAGGCTCAGTGTCTGAAATCACTGTGAAATGCTGCTACATTACCATATACAATTTCATTCATGAGAGTTTTGGTTTATCAGAAATGTTGGAAAATATTAACCTTGAAAACACTGCAGCATATAAAATAACAATTTCTTTATAACTTTCATTGTTCAATGTTTATTTCTGATCAGGAAAGTTATGTTAAATGACAAGCAATGGTTAAATTAAAGATCACAGTGGATGGAAAAAATAGAACAAGAGGGGAAGGTGACCTAGCAATTTATCAGTTGACTGGAAGAATCATTTGCCAAGCAAATATTTGCTCTGGCTTGCAAGATAATCATCTACAATTATATCTTGTAAAGTGTTAATGTGCATTGTGGACTCAAAACTATACCATGTACTTTCCACTTATTCATATTTGCATGCTATTAACAAACAGACAGATGTGCACCTAGAATTATAAAACAATATTGAGCAGCTACTGGGTCTAAACAAGGTGAAAGTTAATTATGTGATATTGGAGAAGGATGAGACGTTATTTTATTAAATAAGATGGTGAGGGGCTTAGATCAGGTGGAGAGCCAGCACCTTTCTCCCTGGATGACAATAGCAAATACCAGAGGTTACCTGTTTAAGGTGAGTGGAGTATAATTGTGGGGTGATATCAGAGGTAAGCTTTTTTTACACAGAGAGTGATGAGTGCCTGGAATGAATTGCTGGGGATGATGGTGGAAGCTGATACAATAAGAACTCTTGGATAGGCCCATGGATATTAAAAAACATTGAGGCGGAAAAAAAATTTAGTTTGTTGCGATCAATTTCAATAGGTCGGCACAACATCATGGGCTAAAGGGCCTGTACTGTGCTCTTATGTTCCATGTTCAGTGAATTAGGTTTTTGCTTTGATTCATCCTGGACTGCAAGGTTTGATTTTAATTTTTTGAGCACATTGCCCAGTGCACTGAACTGACAATGAAGAGGCCTACTGAATTTCCAATAAACTACATTCATAGGCATTCTCAGGACCATTTACTTCAGCTATCAGTTGAAAAATAATGGACAAGGCCCATTATTTACTCTCCCTCCTAATACAACAAGAGAAAATACTGGAGATACTTGGCAGCACAGGTAGCATCTGTGAAAAGAGAGAAACAAAATTAATGTTTCAGGTCTATGACCATTTCTCAGTGCACCATAATTCATTCCCATCTGCCTGTATCACGCGGCAGCTGCTGCTGGAGCTGCAGTCTATCTTCAACATTTCCTATTTCACCTTTCAAGCATCTGGAGATTTTTTTTTGCTTTCAGTTCTCTTTTATCAGTTCTCAGTCACAATGCTTAGCATGTGGTAAGCTACCAAATTTTTTCTGGTTTCTTAGTTCCTTAAAATATGGAATTATTGTTGAAATTTTCCAATTTAAAGAAACAAACATTGAGTTGAAGATTTTGCCAAGGCACCTCGATTCTTTCCTTTAAATATGGGGATGGAAACCACCCAGTTCTAATAACCGGGCAGCTTTTAGTTTTTTTTAATGCTACGTTTTTGCTAACAATAATTTTTGTGGTTTCTAATCTAGGATTCCCATTGTTCTTGTGAGAGAATACGTTTAACGAATATGCTTAAGAAATTATTATTTACATTTTATTACTGTGCAGGCTGACTTTCACATCCTGGCCTACCACCCCACCAGCCTTCACATCCAACACATCCTCTGTAATTTCCACCAACATGATCCCACCACCAGACACTTCCTACCCTCTCCACCTTCTGCAGGGACCACTCCCTTCGTGAATCCCTTGTTCACTCATCCCTTCCTTGGCACCTTCCCCTGTGGCTGCAGGAAGTGTAAGACGTGCCCCCATCTTCTCCCTCACTCATCTACTGCATCCAGTACTCTCGCTGTGGCCTCCTCAACATCAGAGAGACTGGGCGCAGAATGAGATTTCAGTTCGCTGACCACCTTCGCTCTGTCCTCATCAGTGACAAGGATCGCCCAGTGGCCAACCATTTCAATTCTGCGCCCCCCTCCCATACTGAGATGTCTGTCCATGGCCTCATATACTGTCCAACCAAGACCACCCGTAAATTGGAGAAGCAGCATTTAATTTTCCGTCTGGGCACTCTCCAAACAAATGGCATTAACATCGACTTCTCCAGTTTCTGTTAACCTACACTCCGTTCTCCCTCCCTTTCCATTCTCTTTGTCTTCTTTCCTCCAACTCTTCACCCCCTTCCCTCCTCATGCACAGAGCCTTCCCCCCACCATTTTGTTCACACTCCTCCTCCTGTTCCTTCCTTCCCCCCCCCCCACCATTTTGTTCACACTCTTCCTCCTGTTCCTTCCTTCCCCCCCCCCACCATTTTGTTTGGGTGCCTGTCTACATTTTGTCATACATAGATGAAGGGCTCGAGCCTGAAATATTGGTGATGTATCTTTACTGTTGCTTGTATAAATGACACTGTTTGACCTGCTGGATTTCTCCCCCATTGTGTTTTTACTTCCACCACACTGTCTGCAGACTTTCATGCTTCTGACATTAATAGATTCCCTGGAATATCAGGAACATTGAACTTCTTTCTTACTCTGAATTTTACCACAAAATAAACATCTGCTATTTCCTCTGTTTCATTTGCAACATTACTCCCATGTTTTTAACAATATCAGATTTGTTTTGATTAGTATATTTTCATTGAATTCAAAATTATTGACATAGATCTTATTTTCCATTGACGTTGTTGCAAGCCTAACTCTGAGTCACACTGTTTGTTCATCCCAGCCTCTGCAGAGAGCCCAAATCCTGGGAAGTTGAGTCTTGGTCCAGCGAAGTATGAATGATCCCACCTAACCCCAGACTCACTTGCTGTCACAAGTGTAAACGAGATCAAGACAATTCAAAGTTTTTATTTGACATGCTGTAATGCTTAAGTTAAAAGTCAGGATAAAAAAATGTTTTCTACATCAAGAACTGTGCTAACATTTTCTTCTAATGCAAGAATGTGTACTTATCCACCAGATCAAGAAAAAAATCTGATGATAATGATATGATGGATTTGAGAAGAGCTTCGCAAGTTAAATCAAGAGTGATTGGGAGCATGATTTGGATTTGCCACTTACAGATGAGGACTGGGATATCATTTTAACTTTGATTATGAATCATCTTTCTGTGAGCAACATTTTTGTTGTAATTCAAGGTAGTGCATAGAGCACACGTTTCAAAAGCCAAACTACTTTGCTTTTATTCTGATATTGATCCACTTTGTGATAAATGTAAAATTTTTGAGGCTTCATTGATACATATGTTCTGGGCTTGCCCTAGTTTAGAAAATTTTTGGAAAAATTGTTTTCAAACTTTATCAGTCATTTTTTAGGGTCAAATTAGAACCATGCCCCTTAATTGCTCTATTTGGTTTTTCTCAGGAAGAAGAAATATTATTGACTTCATCTCAGAAGCAAATGGTAGTGTTTACCTCATTGATAGTGAGTCGGGCAATTTCGATGAAATGGGAAGACAGTACCCCACCAACTCATACCCAATGGTTACAGGAGGTCATGTCCTTCCTAAGTCTAGAAAAAAAATCAGACATAATGTTAACAATGTCAAGGTGAACTTTTACAAGATGTGGGGTCCATTCTTGTAGTATTACCATAATTTAATGTATTAGGGTATTTGGATAATCCTGAACAGTATTTCCTGCTTTTTAAATGTTGTCCTTCATTTCCTATGTGCTAGGACACCCTAAACAGAGTGACCTAACTGTTATCAGGAGTGGGTGTTACCAGTTCTCGGGACTTAAGCCATCAATCAACTAATCCAGTCACATATGTATGAGAGGGTTTGCAAGAGTTCCCTCGGGACCAAGGTCATTGTAAATGCGATAAATAGATCTCTAATTGTAAATAAAAGGGTTCGTCCTTTGGATTTTGGGAACACTGGTGTCTGTCATTTCTCTCTGGGTCTAACAAGGTGGAAGTTTGTATTCCACAGCACAAACATTTGGCCCATTTACAACACAATGTATATTAGATATGCAAGTTTTCCTTGTTTAGAGGGAGGGGTTTGATTAATAGCAGGGCTTTTCCTTTTTCCTTTTTTTAATATTTTGATGTAATGGATTTGATTGAGAAGAGTCCATACAATTTGTACTATGTATGATCAAGGTTTTATTTGGAATGTTCAAATTATCTGTCTTATATTCTGGCTAATGTATTCTCTTCATATGTATGTATTTTTTTCATTAAACTCAATAAAAATATTTTAAATAGAAAGAAAAAAATCAACTTGTCAATATGTAGTTGGCAACAAGAACATTAGAAAATTATGCATCACCTCTTGCTTGCAGTACCCACAAGTCATTAATCAGATTTCAGATTCATTGTTGAAGTGCATACATGATATCACATACAAACCTGAGATTCTTTTTTCCTGCGGGCACAGCAGAATTACCACTAATTAGTAGAAAAAAAAAATCCACACTGCATGGATATATATATATATATATATCTTCTTCTTTGGCTTGGCTTCGCGGACGAAGATTTATGGAGGGGGTAAAAAGTCCACGTCAGCTGCAGGCTCGTTTGTGGCTGACAAGTCCGATGCGGGACAGGCAGACACGGTTGCAGCGGTTGCAGGGGAAAATTGGTTGGTTGGGGTTGGGTGTTGGGTTTTTTCCTCCTTTGCCTTTTGTCAGTGAGGTGGGCTCTGCGGTCTTCTTCAAAGGTGGTTGCTGCCCGCCAAACTGTGAGGCGCCAAGATGCACGGTTTGAGGCGATATCAGCCCACTGGCGGTGGTCAATGTGGCAGGCACCAAGAGATTTCTTTAGGCAGTCCTTGTACCTTTTCTTTGGTGCACCTCTGTCACGGTGGCCAGTGGAGAGCTCGCCATATAAACAAATAAAAAACAGTAAACAGATAATGAATGCAAAGAAGTTTTTAAAAAATCAATTAAGTGGACAAGAAATAGTCCTTAAATGATTAAGTTTGTTGTTGAGGAGTCTGACGGTGGAGGGGTAGCAGCTGTTCCTGAACCTGGTGGTGCAAGTCTTGTGGCACTTATACCTCTTGACCGATGGCAGTAGTGAGAACAGAGGATGTGCTGGGTGGTGTGGATCCTTGATGATTGCTGCTGCCCTCCGACGGCATAATTCCCTGCAGATGTTCTCAATATTGGGGACGGTGATGTCCTGTGCTGTGTCCACTACCTTTTGGAGAGCTTTCTGCTCAGGGGGCTCCTGGGGACTGCAGTAGATTTAAAGAGGAATATTGACAAGTGAAAAGAAATTGCAGATACAGGAAAATCAAAAGCAGAAAATTAGGCCAGGCCGCAGCAGAGAAAGGAGAAGTGGTATGAATGCTTTAGCTAGATAATGTTTAATCAGAATGAAGAAAATCTGGAAATCAAATAGATTTAAATGTTGCATAAAGAATATAAAATATAGGGAATGCTTGTGATTAGAGGGGATAACAAGAAATGAAAGACAACAAGTCATGATGCTGGATGTAAGGATATTTGAGGGTTTGTTAATCATGCTTAATCTTTCTGCATAAAAAGACAGTAGAGGAGAGAGAATAAAAACAATGCTGGAAGTAAAAGAGAATCCTAGAAATATTCAGGAGCTCAGGCAGCATCTTAGCAGAGAGAAAAGAAAAGATGGTTATTGGAAAGTGTTGAATTACAGCTCAGTCCTTAACAGGCCCACTCAGCCGATTCTGTTGCTTGAGATTGTTGGAAAAGTGTAAGGAGCCAAACATAGGGAAATTGGAATGGGAGTAAGACGAAGGGTTAAATTGACCTGCGAGTATATTCTTCGAGCCAGTCGGCAAATATTGTTTATGAATTCCCCGAGTAATGGCTATCTTCAAGGTTATGGATAGCTTTTTGCATGTTGAAGATAAACCTTCAGTTTTGAGGTTTCCTTTGTACTGTTAGTTCCAGGAAAGCATGGAAGAATTCCGGATAATTCTTTTGACCGTTTTATCATTTTATTGACCGTTATAATCATCGTTTTATGTATAATGTGCTGGAACCTGGTACTGCCGGCATGTCCGGACATTCCTCACTGGGCTGGGCAGACTGGCCCGCCTTCTGTACTTGTAGCCCCTCCCCATAAGACCCCTAATAAAGACTGAGAGTCCTTATCTCCTCCCTCATTCCTGCCTTGGATGTGAGCCAGCAGTATGTAGAGGCATGTCTGGGTTTTCTGATCAATAAAGCTGTTGACTGCCTGCTTCGTGTCTGTGAGTGGTCATTGATCGTGCCACAATTTATTAATCAAAATTTTAAAGGGCCATGAACAAGGCAATCCGACTGGAGAAGCTGGAGATCGATCCAAAAGAACCAGAAGCCTCCGTAAAGTTTGATATGTGGCTACATTATTAAAAGCCTGCCTGAGGCGCCACAAAATCACAGCTGATGGTGATCGGTATGAACTGCTCGTTCCAGCTGTGGGCCACCAAGCGTACCAATTAATTCACGACTGCACTGGATAGGAAGAAACAATGACCCTACTCCGACAGCAGTGCTCTGATGAACACTTCCAGCAGGGCTCCCGACGTCAGGGCCCAGGTGACTCGGTCGAAAAATTTGTGAGGGCCACGAGAGTGCCAAAACGTGACTGCAGCAACCTATCAGGAGGAGCTCATCCACAATGGGCTAGTCGCTGACTTCCGCTCCCATCACATGAGGGAACGACTCCCGGCAAAAGGTGATCTGTCCCTTCAGGAAGTGGTGCAGATGGCCCGAGTGATGGAGACTACCTAAAAGAATATGGGGGCCTACTCAGCGGGCTACATGGCCGCGAGGTGGGGAGAACAGGCGGTGACATCTTGAGACTCAGGCACCTGTCTGCCGCTGCCACTGCCAAGCATGCAAGGTGCAACTACTGCAGCCAAAGCAAACACCCGCGAAAGTACTGCCTGGCCCGTAGCATGAGCTGCTCGAAATGCTGGAGGAAAGGACACTATGCCAGGGTATGTCACTTTAAGCTCCACTCCAGAAGTACCACATGTGTACTGCAACCTGCATCGCCACCTTGGGCCGACCCACTTCTGCTGTCATTTCCAGTTGCCGAGAACCAAACTCGAGGACTTGGGGCACAATGACATGGAGTAACATCACATCCGGCTTCACTTCCGGACTCCACTGCCGATACATTCCTGGGAACAGGCAATTCATTAAAATGGAGCTGGAGCAGCTGCTGGGGGAGGGCATAATAGAACTGAGTAACAGTCCCTGGAGGGCACAAGTAGTGGTGGTGGAGAGTGGGGAGAAGTACATCAACTGGTTCACCTCACTGGATGCCTACCCTTTGCCTTGCATAGCAGATATGGTGAATGAGATCACCAAGTATAGAGTCTTCTCTACCATAGACTTCAAATTAGCATAATCACCAAATCCCGATTCGCTCAAAAGACCAGCTGAAAATGGCATTTGAGGCCAAATGGCCAACTCTACCATTTCCTAAAGGTCTCATTCGGCCTCATGAATGGGATGTTGATGTTCCAAAATGAAATGGAATGCATGGTGGATGTCAATGTACTAAAGGCTACGTATCCATATTTGGACAATGTCACCATCTGTGGCCATGACCAGAAGGAACATGACGAGAACATGCAGAGGTTTTTGGCCACCGCAAAGGCCTTCAATCTCACATATAATAAGAAAAACTGTGTGCTTAGCACCAAGAAGCTGGCAATCCTCACATACGTGGTGGAGCATGGCATCATTGCCCCCGACCCAAAGCACAGGCATCCCTTTCTGGAATTACCTCTGCCACAGAATTCCAAGGCTTTAAAAAGGTGCCTGGGCTCTCCTCGCATTATGCCCAGTGGATCCCTAACTATGCAGACAAGGCCCAAACCATGGTGAAAATCACTACTTTTCCCCCATTGGTGGAGACCCATAAAGCTTTCAAGGGCATCAGGGATGAGATTGCCAAGGCGGGGAATCCGTCCCATTCCAAGTGGAAAGTGATGCCTCCGACTTTGCTCTGGCTGTCACACTGAACCAAGCAAGCAGGCCAGTGGCGTTTTTTTCCCCTGCACCCTCCAAGGCCTCAAACGCAGACACTCCACCATAGAGAAGGAGGCACAATCTATAGTGGAGGCCGTACATCCCTGGAGGCACTACTTGACCAGCAGACCATTCACCCTGATGGACCAGAGAGCTGTCACTTTTATGTTTAATAATAAATGGGGTAAAATCAAAAATAACAAGATCATGAGGTGGAGAATTGAGCCGTCCACCTACAAATATGAGATCCTGTACCAGCCAGGCAAGCTCAATGAGTCACCCGATGCCCTGTCCAGGGGAACCTGCACCAGGGTGCATTGATTGCCTCCATGATAGCCTCTGCCACCCCAGGGTCTCAAGACTTTACAACTTTGAGGGCCCATAACCTCCCCTACTCAGTGGAGAAAGTCAGGGAGCTAACTCGCAATTGCTCGGTTTGTGCGGAATACAAGCCGCAAATTTACAGACCAGAGAGAGCCCAACTCATCAAGGCCACTCGTCTCTTCGAGCGTCTCAGCATGGACTTCAAGGGGCCCCTCTTGTCCATGAATCAGAACATCTACTTCCTGAGCATTGTGGACGAGAACTCATGTTTCCCATTCTCCATACCCTACCCTGATATGACCACATCCACGGTCATTAAAGCACTCTGCATAGTGTTCACTCTGTTTGAATACCTTAGTTATGTTCATAGCGATCAGGGACCCACCTTCATGAGTGAGGAGTTGTAGCAATATTTCCTTTCCAGGGGCATAGCTACAAGCAGAACCACCAGCTACAAACCCCACAGGAACAAGCAGGTGGAGAGGGAGAATGGTGCAATCTGGTCCTTTTGGCCCTCAAGTCAAAAGAGATGCCTGTATCCCAGTGGCAAGAGGTCCTTCAAGAAGTACTGCATACCACTAGGTTCTCCTTCCCTCGGAGGTCAGCATCAGGAACTATGCTGCCAGTCTGGTAGCATCTTAGAACGTACAAGGCACACCCACTGGTCGAGGAATTGCATCTCCTGCATGCAAACCCTCAGTATGTGCTGGTAAGGTACCCAGATGGGCAGGACGATACAGTGTCCATCCGGGTCCTGGCATAAGCAGGGGCCCTGGCATGGGAGGTCCAATATCCCCAGGCCAGTTAGCCAAAGGATCACTCTGACAACTACGTAGTGATCCCATCTCCAACATGGCCCCCCTGAGTGTTTCCCAAACTTGAGTGTTTCCCCCCCTCACACTGTTACAAACAAATTCCCCACCCCCTGTGTACCCCCTGATACACATAGACACCCAGCCGGTTGAACAAACCACCGTTCCGCTGGAACCACTGATACAGCCGGCTACACTTCGGAGATCTCAGCACCGAATAAAACCGCTGGAGCGGCTGAACCCTTGTACTGTATGGACTACAAGACTTGTGCTGATGGACATTGCCCCGCATCACCCTGACAGACTTCATTCAAAAAAAAGGAGGGGGAATGTGGGGGAACACGCTACTCTGGGCTTGTCTGGGCATGTCCTCACTGGCTGGGCAGGCTGGCCCACCTTCTGTACTTGGAGCCCTTCTCCATAAGATCCCCTAATAAAGGCTGAGAGCCCTAGTCTCCTCCCTCATACCTGCTTTGGATGTGAGCTAACAGTATGTAGAGGCAAGTCTGGATCTTCTGATTAATAAAGCCTTTGACTGCTTGCTTCATGTCTGCAGGTGGTCATTGATTGCACTACATAACATTTTAATTATGTTATCTTAGTTCTAATTGTATATGGTTCTAATAAACTGTAAAAAATTGACTTTTCATTTAATAAGTCAAAACTTCAGCACTCCATACTTTCCAAGCGATTATAGAGGAAGATAGATGCAATATTTAGTCAAAAGAAGTTGAATTATTGACTCATTAATCAATAGAAGACAGAATTGAAGATATAGAAAGTTGGAAATTGGATGTGGAAGAGAAGACTGGATCGATTAGGCTCTGTTTAGAGCAGATCAATAAAAGAGGTACAAACATCACCAGCACCAAGACCATTGAAGAAGTGATAAGCCTTATTGGAAGTTCCTTCTCTGTCTTTATTAAATTAGAAAACAGTTTGGTGAAATTTCCACTTATCTCTTGAGGACTGTTGTGGTTTTGGAGAGATTGTTGTGCATGTTTGGTGGCTGAGTGTGACGATCGACCAAATGGAGGAGACAGCAGATGCAGTACCTAAGGAGCTATGTGTCAAAAAGTTGAAGGTATCAGAACTTATAGAAGAATTGTGAAGTCAGAAATTTGGGACAAATGGAAACAAAGCAACTCTTCAAGCAAGACGAGGGAAAATAGAGATAAGAAGAAGGTTACAGTTGCTGTGGATACAAATCCCACAGAATTACTGCAAATACCAGTAATAAAAAAATTTAAATCAGCCACAAAGAAATGGCTGAAGCTGTACCGCAAGATGGTGGTGAGGAGGATGAGCAATTCAAAATGGAGGCAGGGTCAGATATTAAGGCAACTTCTGATGTACAGGACCTAATAGGACCCATGAATAGTGTGTCGAATCCTAGAAGCAAGAGGAGTTCTAGATCAAGCTCCAGTGTTACAAGTACTGCATCCACACATGTAATGATTCAGGCTGAAGTGACAGCTCTTGAAGCATAAAAAAGAATTCCTTTGCATTAAATTTGACTTAGAAAAACACCAGATTGCTAAAGAGACAAAAGGAGCAGCTATTTCTTTAAGAGAGTTATGCTTTGAACAGCAGGGGATAAGCAGTTATGCTGAATCTGGAAATTGCTGTTAAACAGGTCAGGTTAAAGGCACCAGGAGGCCTAGTGGCATCTGGTGCTTTGAGGAAGGACAACAGAAAAAGGAAATATTGAATACTAAGGCTGAGCCAGTGCTACAGTCACAAGACGTCCTTGATCATGAACCCTGCCAGGTTAAGGCAGAGCCAGTGCCACAAATAAGAGATGTGCACGACCCCGAATTGATCAGGTTAATATTATCTCAAACTCCAAATGATGACCCCATGGTACAGAGATGGAAGCCAAATGCCATCTTATGGAGGGTCATAACTGGGTGAACAAAGTAACATTCGCCCAGGGATGACAAGACAAGAAGAGGTATCTGCATCATTAATGCAGTTACAGACTCTTCTCTGCCCAAGAGAGAGATTCCAATTTTTTATGGTGACCCCCTTGAATTCCACTTGTTTATAAAAAGCTTTGAATGCAGTATTGAAATTAGGTATCAAAGCCAGGAGGATTGTTTATATTATTTGCAGCGGTTCACAAGAGGACCACCACAAGATCTTGTAAAGAGTTGGCAACATACGGCTCCTAATGTAGGATTCAAAAAAGCTAAATGATTACTGGAGAAGCATTTTGGTGACAAGTATAGAATTTCTTCAAGAAATGTACAGAAGGTTTTTTCTGTAAGACCAGAAGACATGAAGGGTTTACAAGGTTCCACCCTTTTTCTAAGAGGATGTTGCAACATTATGACCGAGAGCCTGACGTACCTAATAATATGGTATTCATTGTAAATAAATTACCCATCCGGATGAGAGAATTATGGAGAAGTCAAGTTGTTGAATTCCAAAGAAGAAACTATGGGACAGCAACTTTTAAGGATTTGGTAGAGTTCATTGAAGGGCAAGTGGAATTAAAGGTATTCAAACAGTGAGTAAAGAAGTTGAGGTCAAAATTATATCCTCAACGAAAATTGAAGGAAAGTACCTTTGCCACCTCTCTGACAGTCGCGGATAAAGAAATAGAGAGAAACAAAAGTTCACCTATTGTGAAGAAATGCTTGTTCTGTAATAAGCACAAATTGGAAAAGTGTGTACAGATGGAAAAGAAGATGCATATTGAGAAAATTGATTTTTTGAAAGAAAATCGAGTTTATTTTGACTGTCTGCGTAAAGGACATATCAGCAAAACTGCAAAAAGCAACTCATCTGCGACACGTAGTCAAAAGCATCCCAAAATGTTACACATCTTCCAGGAAAAGAAGAATATAGGAAAGGGACAGACAACAAGGAAAGAAGCAGCTGAAAACAGCGCTAAAGCCTTAGTCTTGACAAATTGTCTTACTGGGGCCGGTGAAAATAACTGCAAACTTTTGATGGTACCTGTGCAGGTCAAGGGCAAGAAAGGAAGTGCAATACTTATGTATTTCTTGACCCAGGAAGCACTGCATCATTTTGCACCGTGGGGCTAATGAATAAGTTTAACCTTCAAGAAAGAAGTACAAAGATTCTATTGAGAACTATAGGTCAAGTTAAACACATTGAAACAAACTTTGTTTTGGGCCTAGAGATCGCTGGCGCTGGACTGGATAGTAATGCTTTTTGTGAACTTCAAGGCATATACATGCAGAAGACTATGCCTGTGCATAGTCAACGTCAAAATGGCATTGAACCGTGGAAACGTTTGAAAAATATTTGTTTGTATGATACTGATTTTGAGATTGACTTACCTATTGGTTCAGATGTGCCAAAGGCTCTGGAACTACTAGATATGATAAAGAGTGAGGGAGGCAGACCTTACGCTGTAAAAAACTATGTTTGGTTGGATGATTAATGGACTTTTAGGAGACAGAAAAGATGTTCAAAGTCAATTGGCTAGAAGTGTCAACAAGATATTGATTGTTAAGCTTGATAGGCTGTGGGACAGCAGTTCAAGAATGACTTTCCTGAGTGCCTCAGGGACGACCAAGAACCTTCAAAGGAAGACCAACAGTTCTTGGAATCGGTGTCAAAATCTGCCAAACTGGTTAATGATCATTATTGCATTGGATTATCTTGGAAGTAAAAGGAGATATGCATGCCTGATAATAGAAATGTTATGGAACAACGTACACTGATTTTGAAGAGAAGATTCAATAAAGATTCTTCCTTTCATTCAGACTACACCAAATGTGAGTCTGATATGATATCCAAAAGGATCTGCAGAGAAAGTGCCAGATATTTTAGGAATGTAGTGATGGCAAGAAATGGTACTTACCACACCATGGAGTTTTGCATCCACAGAAGGAAAAACTTTGTGTGGTGTTTGATTGTGGAGCAACTATTCGGGGAGTTTCACTAAATTCTCAACTCTTTCTGATTTGACCAGTATGTTGATAGGTGTCTTAACTAGATTCTGTAAAGAACCAGTCGTCATCACTGCAGACATTGAAGCGATGTAAGCAGTGATGAAATAAAGTGAAGCCTCACACCATCACCTCTGGACACCTCCCCAGCCCCTTCCCCCCTTTAGATATGCAACTTTATCCTTTTAATCTTAGTCTTAACCAATGGTTCTCAACCTTTCTCTTTCCACTCTCATACCACTTAAAGTAATCCCCTTGCCATCAGTTCTCTGTGATTAGTAAGGGATTACTTAAGGTGGGATGTGATGTGAGAATCACTGCTCTAGACCCAATTGTTACAGAAATATTTTGCTTGATAAAAATTGTCAATGGCTCATTTCCTTTGGAGTTATGAATCCGTGCACATAACGAGTCAATTAGGTACAATCAAAACAGTGGCTTTCAAACTTTTTCTTTCCACCCACATACCACCTTAAGCAATCCCTTACTAATCACAGAGCACCAATGACATAGGGATTACTTAAAGTGGTATGTAAGTGGACAGAAAAAGGCTGAGAACCACCGACCGGTCTCTGGGCTTTGAGTCAAAATGCTGACTGACCATTTCTATCCATGGATGCTGTTTAACCCACTGATTTTCTCCTACATTTCTTTGTCTGGTCACACACGCACCCACACTTTATCACAACTTTAGGATGTCAAGATCCCAGAATGGCAGGTAAGTGATAACATGCATGGGAATCAGTGTTGTTTAACATTGACTCTCAAATGTGTTGTGGTCATCTGTTCTTGTTGATAACTGAAAAAGTAGCATCAATCTTTATGTTCCGTGAGGCTTTTAATTTAATTATGGTAATACTGTGCTTTTTGTCACAGTGATTCAACCAAAGAGCTAAAGAGTAATACAGGGTCACATAGGACAGGAAAAATCTCCCACAAAACCATTCAGTGGGGTTTTGAAAATAAGGTTTAGAAAATTAATCTTCACCATGGAAGCACTACAATCCCAGTCAAACTATGAAATTTGTTGTTGCTTTTTCTGCACAAGGATATTCCTTTAATTAGGAGCTAAACAGGAAAATCTGTGATTGAAGTGCAATACACAAAACTGCTGGAGAAACTCAGCAGGTCAGGCAGCATCTCTGGGAAGAGTAACCAATGTTTTGGGCCTCAGGCAAGGAATGAGCAAAAAGCAGGCAGGCGCCTGCATAAAAAAGATGGTGGGGGGGGGGGGAAGATGAGGTGAGGAAGGAGAAAGAGATAGGGAGAGGAGTACAAGTTAACTGGACATAGGTTGATACAGGTGGGTGGGTAGAATAAAAACCTGAGAAGTGATAGGGGAATGGGGCAGCTCTCTGGTGATCAGTGCACCAGACCACAGAGGTGGTGCTCAGTAACATGGTCATGATGGCCACAAGGAACCAATATTTGCCATCTGATAGTCACCAACCTTTGCTAAGAATGCCCGTTCTCAGATTTCAACCAGCATTCAACTGGCAATGTGCTGTCCCAGATAGCTCACTGATAGTTTAAAATCCCTCCTGTAATAGAGAGAAATGAAACTCATTTTAATAAAGAAATGTATTTATTTTCAAAAACATTATTTATTTAATTCTGTGTTGTACATGGAAGAGCATCACTAATTTTCACGGTGTGTGATTCCCTTCAAGGGGAACTATAATGTTTGTAATCATATCAGTCAGGATGGGAATATTCTAAAGATTTTCAGGTTACCGAAACATAATGCATCACTGATGTTTCTTAATATCAAAATGACAAAAATGGACTTGAAATACACTTTTGAGCTCTCATCTATGAGGAACTCAAGTTCTGGAGGTATGTTTCAACAACTCACCAAGCTGGCAATAGTATTAAAATAGTAGATCGATTGTGTTGCTGGTTGAAAGCAATTTCAAAAACATAAGATGGCCATGTGTGACCGTGCAAAATGAGTGGTTGCTTCAGGACACATCTTCAATTTAGCTTAATAGCCAAAAAAAATCTAACACGGTCTGAAGTTAAATGTATTGTGGGCCTATGCCAATTCAAGTTGACAAATTATTGGAAAAAGGAGATTAATTGAAACCCAACAGGTTTTTTTTCCCCACAGTGAATGGAATAATTTTGTTTGCAGTATATGAGCTTTCTGAACTGTACTCTGATGTATTGTGATTGAAAATATAGGGTGAGGGGAGTCAACTGCTATTTCCTAGCAGATTTGCTTTTGCAATCTAACCGTGGCTGGCAACGATGTGTGTTACAATGCATTTTCACTTAAAAAAAAGCTAGAAACGTCTGCAATTGATGCAGCATTCTTACACTAAGTAGCAAAGGTAAAGATACATAACCAATGTTTCGGGCCTTAATTTATTATATTTTTAAAATTTAGACATACAACACATTAACAGGCATGAGCCCATGCCACCCATTTGTAATGGAACCAGTGTTAAAACTGTTTGTATGTGTATGGCCCGCCCTTTGCTGTTTGTACCCCTGGCTCCGGCCCTTTGATTTCCCTAATAAAGGTGGCAACCCCTCCTCCAGAACAAGCTCGGGTCTCAGGTCAGCAACAGGTGACGTGCCTTCTGTGTATGGTCATAAAAGCCTATTAGTCAGATAATTTCTAGTCTTTGAAAGCGCATCAATTTTATTACTATAATTTTTTTTGGAATGGACAAGTTGCTAAGACAGAAAGGATGGAAATCGATCACTGGAAGCATCTGACAAGTTCAAACTCTGGCTACGCTGCTTGAGTTTCTGCAGGCCTCCACCAAGAATGTCCAATCCAACGCAAACAAGCTGCATTTACTGTTCTCACGGGTCAGGCACTATGCTTACCCGAGGGTCAGAGGCTGCGAGACATTCACCGAAGCAATGGACATTCTGAAAGGAATCTGCATCAGGCAAGGAGCAACCTGGGGTGGGGGAGCTGATTGATGATTACCTTTGGGTCCTGTGAGACGTCGGACAGACCTGTAGCTGCAAGGCAGTATCAGCAGAAGTAAACAGAGGAGCTGATCCGAGATGCTTGTGCATTCGCCAGCGACTGCTAGAACAGGGTGAGCTGAAAAAGCTGCAGAAAGCCATCAAACTAGCTAAAACTCTGGAAGTAGCCCTCCGCAACGTGGACTCTTTTTCAACCGATAACGTAGCCACAGCGTGGGGAAAATGGCCACCACCATTTTGGGACCCAGGATCACAGCCCTCCCCCACCCCCCCCCCCACCCCCACCCCACTTGCCAATGTATTAACGGATAACTTCAATATCTCACTCCAGCAGTGCATGGTACCCACAATCATACCTATGGCTAAGAAGAATGTGGTATTCTGCTTAAATGACTACTGAACAGTGGCACTCACATCAACAGTGATGAAGTGTTTTAAGAGGCTGCTGTTGAAGCATATCTGCTTCTTCCTGAGTGGCAACATGAACATGTTCAAATTTGTCTACTGCAGCAACAGGTCTACAGCAGATGCCATCTCATTGACTTTGCACAAAGCCCTGGTACACCTGGGCAGCAAAGGTGCATACATCAGGATGCATTTTATTAACTACAATTCGGCATTTAACACCATCATTTCCTCAAACCTGATCAGCAAACTCCAAGACCTAGGCCTCAATACTCTACTGTGTAAGTGAATCTTGGATTTCCTCACCTTAAGACCACAATCAGTGAGAATTGGTAAGAACTTCTCCTCCACGACCTCCATCAGTACCGGAGCACCACTAGACTGTGTTCTTAGCCCTCTGCTCCACATTTTACACCAATGACTGAAGCTTAGTTTGACAACAACACCATCAACAAATTTTCCGACGATACTACTGTAGTGGTTGTTGTAATGGAGAGATTGTGGCTGCCACATGGTGGCGCTGCCGTGCTCCTATTCGAAGGCCAATCAAGGTCAGACTCACCCCAAGCCATCGAGGTGACCGTAGTGATTGGCCCATCTAAATTATCAGGTGCTGGGATCCAGGCAACCTGCCTGGACTTAGCCCTGACCTTCACCTAATTTGCCCAGGTGAATCACCTGGGCTGAGCCCAATTGAATCCCTGCACTTGGCTTCGAGCCTGCCCCAAGTGATTGACCCCCCCCATACCTGCTGCAGGGTTAAAAAGGACCATGTTCCCCTCTGTTTTCTCTCTTTGTGACCCCTTGTGGCACGTGAGAATCACCTTTCACATTGGGTTGGGGTGAGTCCATAGGTTAGGTAGCTAGAGCCGTGTCTGTACCAGTCAAGGGTTGGGGCACATAGTATCACCTTGATTCTGACTGTTGATTTTATGTGTATTTGTGTCATTTCCCCAGTTCTGTCAGTTTTTCCCTGGTTATCCAAAGTGTATATTCACCACTTGCATATTATGTGTGTGTGTTTAAGTTCATTTTGCATCTTGACCCTGTTGCTCCATCTGCATCCCCAAAATAAACGTGTGCTTTGTATCTCTATCTTGGTCTGGTTCTTAACCTGTGGGACCCACACAAACCCTTACAACAGTTGTATAAAAGGGGCATTGAATCAGTATACAGAGGAATTGAAAACTTGGCTGAATGGTGAACTAACAACCTTGCACTCAAAGGCACTAAAAGCAAGGAGCTGAGTGGGGCTTTCAGGAGTGGAAATCCACAGGCACATGATCCAGTGATCATTGGGGGGATCAGAAGTGGAGAGGGTGAGCAAATTTAAATTCCTGGGAGTCACTATCTCGGAGGACCTTTCCTGGACCCAACACACAAATGTCATCCTGAATAAAGCACATTAGTGCCTCTATTTTCTCAGGAGTTTGTGGAGGCTCAGTATTACATTGAAAAACTTGGCAAACCTCTGCAGGAAAGTGTACTGGAAAGCGTTCTGACTAGTTGTGTCGAGGCCTAGCACGGAGGCACCAATACCACTGAGCAGAATGCCCTCAAAAAGGTAATGGTCGCAGCCCAGGCATAACCTTCCCCATGCTGGAGAAAATCTACATGGAACACTTCCGTTGGAGAGCAGCAGCAATCATCAAGCTTTCCACCACCCCCCAGGGCATGGTCTATTCACGCTGCTGCCATCAGGAAAGAGGCAAAGGTGCCATAAGACATGTACTATCAGGTTTAGGAACAGTTGCTACCCCTCCACTATCAGACTCCTAGACAACAAACTCAATCAGAGATGCATTTCAGGACTCTTCCATTGCACATCATTTATTATTGAATATTTATTTTCTGTATTGCACAGTCAATTTGTTTACATTTCCTTCTTGGTAACATTTCTCTCTTTTGTATTTCTATCTTTTCTTGAGTACAGTTTTTTTGCACTACCGATAAGTAGAAATTGTACCTGGCTCGCAGGAAAAAAAACCTCTACGTGATGTCCTGTATGTACTCTAACAATAAATCTGAACTTTGACTTTGAACTTTGGAAGGGGTTGGAGAGCTGGAAGAAAGGTGATGGAGGGATGGATAAGAAGAGAGGGAGACAGGGGAGTGGCCCAATGGAAAGTAGAAAACTTGCTGTTAAGGCCATTCAGTCAGAGTGCCTACATCTATACTAGCCTGAAAACATCTCATCTTGTCCGATCTCAGAAGCTAAGCAGTCTCAAGCCTAGTCAGTGGTTGGATGGGAAATGTTGGCTATGTATCTTTTATCTTTGCTACATATGTGTGATTTGCTGAGTTTCTCCACCACTTTCGTGTAAACTGCAATCGCAGTATCTGAAGATTTTCTTGTTTAAATCTGTGCTATTATGAATGTTACATGTGAACAAATTATCACCCTTGGCAGTCTTCAAAGGGTTGAAGCTGGAGTATGCAAGGTCAAAAGTACTATTTATTCAGATCACCCACATTTTAAAGGTCAGATACAAAGTTATTCGTGCTTCTTTAAATTTAAATTTAGACATACAGAAGAGTGACAGGCCATTTTGGCCCATGAGTCCGTGCTGCCCTATTTACACCCAATTAACCTACACCCCCGGTACGTTTCAAATGGTAGGAGGAAACTGAATTCCTCGGGAAAACTCACGCAGACAGAGGGAGAATGTTTAAACTCATTACAGACAACTTGGGATTCGATCCCAGGTCCCAACCATTGGCACTTTGCGCTAACTGTTACAGTTAGACCAGATCTCACTGAGCATGGCTCTGTAGCAGAGAGGGTGAAGAGGCATGCATTTGTGATAGGAGATTCCATTGTGAGGGCAACAAACAGAAGATCATGTGAGCCTAATAAAGACATCCTGGATGGTGCGTTGCCTCCCTGGTGCCGGGGATGGGATGTCTCAAATCAGAACATTCTGAGGGGATAGGGTGAACAGCCTTGTACACATTGGTACCAATGATAAGTCATCCTGAAGAGGGAATACAGTGAATTAGGGTGGTAATCTCAAGATGACTGCCTGTGCTGTGTTAATGATGGCAAAAATAATGAGACCAGGCAGATAAATG
Organism: Narcine bancroftii; assembly: GCF_036971445.1. Taxonomy (NCBI): domain Eukaryota; kingdom Metazoa; phylum Chordata; class Chondrichthyes; order Torpediniformes; family Narcinidae; genus Narcine; species Narcine bancroftii. Next base: position 67,409,936 of record NC_091470.1, read on the forward strand.
TGTGGCTGAGAAACTGGTGCAGGGGGCAGGGCTTCAGATTCTTGGATCATTGGGATCTCTTTGTGGGAAAGGATGACCTATACAAAAAGGATGTGTTATACCTGAACCCAAAGGGGACTAATATCCCTGGTGGGCAGGTTTAATATGGTTGTTGGGGAGGGTTTAAACTAATTTGGTGTGGGGATAGGAACCAGAGTGCTAGGCTGAAGAAGGAGGAAACAGCAGTAAAGTGAAGATTGTGCGCAGCAAGGATGACAGGGAGATAAAGAGATGAAAGGATACAGTACATTCAAAAACTCGTCTAAATTCATTATACCTAAATGCACACTGCATTAGAAACAAGGTGCATGATCTTGTTGTACAGCTACAGGTTGGAGGGTACAATGCTGTGTCCATTACTGAGTTGTGGCCAAAGGATGGATTTTATTGGGAGCTGAACATCCAAGGATACATGGTGTATCACAACGATAGGCAGGTAGGTGGAGGGGGCACTGTAGCTCTGCTGGTAAGCAACAAAACTAAATCATTGGAAAGAAGGGACATAGAATCAGAAGAGGTAGAATCCTTATGGGTTGAGTTAAGGCATTAATGGCAGTTGAATATCTGGTCCCCAAACAGCAGCTGGGATGTGATTTACAAAATACAACTGGAAATCGATAAGGCATGTCAGAAGGACAGTGTCACGATAATTATGGAGGATTTTAACATGAAAGTAGATTGGGAAAGTCAGGTTGGTACGGGACCTCAGGAGTTTGTGGAGTGCCTATGGGATGGCTTTTTGGGCAGCTTGTTGATGAGCCCACTAGCTGTTCTGGATTGGGCGCAGTGTAAAGACCGAGAGGTGGTTAGGAACACTGAGGAGGCAGTGACCACAATCGGACTGAGTTCATTTTGTAATTTAAAAAGGAGAGGCTAAAGTCCCATGTGTTAGTATTTCAATGGAATAAAGCAAATTACAGTCTCGTGAGAGAGGAACTGGCCAAAGTCAATTAGAAAAACATGCTAATAGCGAAGACAGCAGGTCAACAATGGCAGTTTATGCACCCCTTTCAAGGAACCATTTACCTGGCTGATATCAACCTCGTTGTCCTGTAATTTTCACGGTATGTTTTTGCAGTCTTTTTAAAATAAAGGCAAACATTTGTCAACTATATTAACTGTGTTTTGTGGTGAAGAAAGTTTTACTCAAGTACTAGGTTACTAATAATTGTTACATACTAATAATTGTAATACTTCTAGGCTGATTTAGCAGGATTTGCAATATGTGATATGGAAGAGAGAAACTAAGGAACTTCACAGCAACAAAGTAAAAAATACTATATGTGTCTGTATATGAACAATCAACTGTGAACATTGCAACTGAGAATCTATCATTGATAGAAAGCTGCATACATAAAATCTTACGATTTATTTTCCAAGCAGAAAAGATTTTTGGGATTGTACCAAGAATCTGCAAAGGGGCCATAGCTTCAGGATATCTTTATCTAACCTGCTGCTATTCCTTCAAACACCAACATTTTCCCTTTATTAGTTCAATATGCAGGCATCTTTTCCAATTCTGGTCTTTAGTTAACTCTCATCTCTCCTACTGTATTATCTGCATGTCTTCTTCACACGATCACAATATATAGGAGCAGAAGTAGGCCCATTGGCCTATAGAGTCTGGTCCACCATTCTAATCATGAGCTGATCCATCCTCCCACTCAGTCTTACTTTTCTGCTTTCTCCCCACAAGCCTTGATGCCTTGACTAATCAAATACCTGTCAGTCTCTACCTTAAATACACCCAATGTCCTTGTTTCCCCAGCCACCTGTGGCAACAGGTTCCACAGACTCATAACCCCTCTGACTAAATATTTTTTCTGCATCTCGGTTTTAAGTTGGCACCCTTTTATTCTGAAGTTGTGCCCTTTTGTCCTTGAATTCCCTACCATGAGAAACATCCTTGCCACATCTCTTCTGTCCAGGACTTTCAGTATTCAAAATGCCTCTTACGATGTTCGCCTCTCATCCTTCTGTACACCAACGAGTACAGTCCAAGAGCTGACAATCCTTCCTCGTATGCTAACCCTTCCATTCCTGGGGATGAGAATATCTTGCTTCCAATTGATGTAAAAAAAAAATTGCTATTGCATGGCTTCTAATATGCAATTACTTTGCAGATAAAAAAAACGATTTTTCTACCTCATTTATGATTCTTATTTCCATCTCTGGTTCCCTCTTTTTTCTCTGTATAAAATTTCACATATAATTCAATATTCTAACCTACAATTCCTGCCTCAGGCTTTGTTTGCCTCAGGTACAGATTCTCCAATCAATTCTGTTAGAGGGACTTTATTAAAATACACATAGAAATGAGGGAGTCTTGTGGCACCTAGACCTCTTTCCTGATGCCAGCAGCAAGATCAGGGTGTGTGCTGGGTGATGTGGATCCTTGATGCTTGCTGCTGCTCTCCAATGGCAGCATTCCCTGCAGGTGTTCTTGATAATGGTTTTTTTTTTACCTGAGATGTCCTGGGCTGTGTCCACTGCCTTTTGGAGGGCTCGGGCATATTGGTGTCCAAGTGCCAGACTGTGATGCAGCTGGTCAGCACACTTTCCACCACACAGCTGTAGAAATTTGCCAGGGTTTCTGGTATCATACCAAACTTCTGCAAACTTGAGAGGAAGTAGAGGCGCTGAAGTGCTTTCTTCATGATGCCATTCATGTGTTGGGTCCAGGAAAGATCCTCTGAGATAGTGACTCCCAAGAACTTAAATTTGCTCACCCTCTCCACCTCTAATCCCCCAATGATCACTGGATCACATATTTCTGATTTTCCTTTCCTGAATTCAACAATCAGCTCCTTAGTTTTAGTGATATTGAGTGCAAGGTTGTTGTTGGTGCACCATTCAGCCAAGTTTTCAATTGCCCTCCTGCATGCTGACTCATTGCATTTCTTTATACAGCCATGGTATCACTGGCAAATTTGTAGATGGTGTTATTGTACTGAGCCATACTGTCATAGGATAGAGAAGGGGGCTAAGAACAGAGCCCTATGGTGCTCCGGTACTGATAGAGATTATAATTTGAAAGAGTGAGGTTTAAATTGCAGCCTTCCAACCACAACTCATCACTCTGTCTTTAAATGAGTTAAATTACTACAAAACTCAGGGAGATCTCTTTGAAAGATGCCAACCTGAAGGGGTTCACTTATGCTCTCTGAAGGGAGTTCTGTGGGAATCTCTCTTACTGCTCCCCATTCCTGTTGCTCTCAAGCTACACATTTTTATCTTTGCTGTATAAATTACACTGTTTGACCTGCTGATTTGCATTTTTACTTAATTCTTCCTGTGTTTTCGCTATGATATTGCAGAGATCTAAGAGTATTCCCACACATCGCAATCCAATGAAAGGTGAGATAATTTGATGTACATGGAGGAGTAGTGTACACTGCAGGAACAGTTTTCCCCATATTAAAGGAAGATAAATTGAGAAAACATAGATTTAGGGAAAGGGGGAAGAGAGTTATGAGGAAGACCTTCCTCCCCTAGACAGTGATAAGTATCTGGAATGCACTGTCTGAGAAAATGGTTGAAGCTGGGTTGTTGGAGGCATTTAATAAGTGTCTGGATGAGCACTTCAATTGATTAGGCTGAGCAAGTTCTGGGCAAGTGCTGCGAGACGGGATTAATACTGAAGGATGTGAGCACTGACACTTTGGGCGAAATAGTCTTCATGGTGTACAATTCTATAATACCATGATTTGTTCTGGATACATGTAAGGTGGACAAGTTTTAAAATATGCAAATATTTTACATACAGCCAGCACAGACCCATGGCCCGTATCTCTAAATTAAATTAAATAAACAGTAAAGTTGGAAGAATTGGATTGTTCTTTCATGAACATGTTCAATTCTGCACAGCAGTTACTGCAAATCCACTGCTGTAAGGAAATTTGTGCATTTTCCATACCTCATGGTTTCCTCCAGATGCTCTTGTTTCCTCTCACATTCAAAAGACGTCTGGGTTAGTAGGTTAATTGATCACATTGGTGTACTTGGGTGTTTTAGGCACATTGGGCCAGGAAGGCCTGTTACTGTGCTGTATCACTAAATTCTAAATCCTGCCCAGCAATATAGATGTTTATTCAGCCTGATATAACACTCCGATTCACCATTGGTGTATTGTGATCACTCATCCTGCAAAGTTTTTGCTAGGATGCCCTAAAAAAGAGCAACTCCACCGTTACCAGGAGTGTGCTACCAGTTCTTGGGACTTGAGCCATCAATCCAGTTATGCGTGTGAGAGGCCACCCCTCTGGTCCTCCCCCCCACCGGAGGTGGCCCCTGACTAATCTATCTTTTGAGATCAACCCCCCCCCCCCCAACTCTCTGGAGAAGACTGCCCTTCAAGCTGTTCCTCTTCTCAATGTGAGGATCTACAAAATGCTCACCAACACAGAGCCAGCACCTTTACAATAACCTGCAAGACACAGTTTGTCACTTATTATGCCCACCTCACTGACAAAAGGCAAAGGAGGAAAAACCCAACACCCAACCCCAACCAACCAATTTTCCCCTACAGCCGTTGCAACCGTGTCTGCCTGTCCCGCATCGGACCTGTCAGCCACAAACGAGCCTGCAGCTGACGTGGACTTTTACCCCCTCCATAAATCTTTGTCCGCGAAGCCAAGCCAAAGAGAAAGAAAATTCTCAGCAAGACAGGCAACAGGTTTTGCCATGGAAACATCATCACTGGACATTCCAACAAGTGCACATCCTTTGTTATGCACCTTCCAAGTACAGCCTTTGTAATGGCCTTTTTTTAATGGCTATGGTATCTACTCTGCATAATGTCTCTAAGAAAACTTAGGGAATTGAAGTTACAATTTATAGATGCAAAGTTACTGTTTATAACTAGATCATTGATCAAACCATAGTAAGAAACGTATATATTTTGTTTCACTTGACAATGACAGCATCGTCCCAGAACTCCCATTAACAGAAAAACACCTCATGGGTGGGGGTTTCAGGAGCTTTTCTTTAAAAAACTTAATTGACTAACTTTCTGTCCCAACTCCTCCTGGCTATCGTTAAAGGAATCCAGCACATGCACTTGTGACACCCGTTGAAAGAGAACATGACTAGGAACAGCATCCTGGTGTCAAACACCAGCCCAGAAAAAAGGGTGCCCAGAGTACACCCTGGATGTCTACCTGCTGGCCTGTCCCCTGCCTCAAGCATCAGGGATCTGTGCTTAGCGTGAGGCCAAGGCGTGGGATGCACAAGCCAATAGAAGACTCTGGCATCTGCTCACAAATGTTGGTTGTAAGGGTTCTCACATTTGCCAGCCAGGCATACAAGTTAATGACCAAACAAATTCCTTTTTCTACACTCCCCTCTGACACTGGGGAGCAGCTCCCATAGCACCCTGCTCCATCAGTAACACAGTGACCCTGTTTGGTCAATATGGGGGTGGGGGGGAGAAATAGTGAGGTGTGGTCATTGAATCTGATTATGTGCTTTATCCAGCATTCAGAGGCACTTGTGCATAAATTGATCCAGATTCATTTTTTTTTTAAACACGTCTTTTTGTTTTACTTACAACATATACATGGAATTATTGATCGTCTTCATAATGACTGATGAATGGTGACTTTGAAGGGTCGTGGCTGTCACATGACAATACTGCCCACTATCTCATTGGAAGACATCTGCCAATCAAGGTTTGGCCACACCCCTTGCCATTGGCTAATTTAAATTCTTTTGTATTTAGCCTGAAGCCACTGGTCTTTGTTATTGACATTGTTGGCACTGAGCCATTAGAATCCTGTAAATTATCTGGGCTAGACCCTCCAGTCTTCCTGTACTTGGCATTGGGCCATTGGCTGTTGTAATAGACTTAATCTTGAACATTTCTTCCCCACTCAAGTCTCAAAAAAGATCCCATCCTGAACAATGACTGACCATTTCTACCCTTGAAGGCAAACTGACCTGTTGAGTTCCTCCAGCAGCTCAATGTCTGCTCAAAATTCCAGTTTCTGCAGTTAGCTTTTTTTGTGTGTTTCTCTGCCTGATTCAAGGGTCTGCTCTTAGGCAGATAGATAATGTGGCCCCCTCAAACAGGCTAACCAAGTATAACTACAAGTTCCATTCTGGGGATATTGCATTAGGAAAAGATTGGCTTGCTTCCCCTTCCACTGCATCTGGAAGATTGTGCTGAGATAGCAGTAGAGAGATTTTTTCCAATGCTTGAAGATGTTGGCTGCCTGCTAAACCATGTGTTTTGTACCAGGTCTAAAGTTTTGATCATCAGTTACCCTTAGCCACTAAGGTTCGTTTAATACTTTCTTAGAAAGTTTCTCTCGCATGTTTGTGTTTTGTATTTGACCCCAGCATCCACTGACTTTCTTGTCAAACTCTCCAGCTCGCTACCAATCTCTCCTGTTTTAAGGCATGTATTTTACTCCTTGGGTGTTCAATTCTACTTGATAGCACCTGTCTTGGGACAATTAATCAGTCACAGAAACCTATTAATTCAAATTCCCATTACTGGAATAATGAGTTTAGTCATACATAGAAGTACAATGTACACATGTACTGAAATTGTAGCCAACAGCTACTTTTTTGTGAGGGAAAAAACATCAATTATAATAGTACACATTAAATTATCCTAGGACAGAAAATGATCATGAATATAAAAGTCAGATAGATGAAAAATCAAGTACAGTAAGTGCAAGAAAAAATATGCAGATCTAATATACTGCTTATTTCAAGAACTTTCAGCCCAGTGTTGGTTTCTGAACCATCAGGAGCCAAATGTAGCCTTGATGGTTTCTACAGCTGGTCCAAGGACCATCAGCTGACCATTTACTTACTTGTTCATCAATCCTGCATATCTTTGGCTTGGCTTCGCGGACGAAGATTTATGGAGGGGGTAAAAGTCCACGTCAGCTGCAGGCTCGTTTGTGGCTGACAAGTCCAATACGGGACAGGCAGACACTATTGCAGCAGCTGCAGGGGAAAATTGGTTGGTTGGGGTTGGGTGTTGGGTTTTTCCTCCTTTGCCTTTTGTCAGTGAGGTGGGCTCTGCGGTCTTCTTCAAAGGAGGTTGCTGCCCGCCAAACTGTGAGGCGCCAAGATGCACGGTTTGAGGCGTTATCAGCCCACTGGCGGTGGTCAATGTGGCAGTCACCAAGAGATTTCTTTAGGCAGTCCTTGTACCTTTTCTTTGGTGCACCTCTGTCACGGTGGCCAGTGGAGAGCTCGCCATATAACACGATCTTGGGAAGGCGATGGTCTTCCATTCTGGAGACGTGACCCACCCAGCGCAGCTGGATCTTCAGCAGCGTGGACTCGATGCTGTCGACCTCTGCCATCTCGAGTACTTCGACGTTAGGGATGAAAGCGCTCCAATGGATGTTGAGGTTGGAGCGGAGACAACGCTGGTGGAAGTGTTCTAGGAGCCGTAGGTGATGCTGGTAGAGGACCCATGATTCGGAGCCGAACAGGAGTGTGGGTATGACAACGGCTCTGTATACGCTTATCTTTGTGAGGTTTTTCAGTTGGTTGTTTTTCCAGACTCTTTTGTGTAGTCTTCCAAAGGTGCTATTTGCCTTGGCGAGTCTGTTGTCTATCTCATTGAGATAGACAATCCTACATATAACCATATAAATATAACCATATAACAATTACAGCATGGAAACAGGCCAATTTGGCCCTTCTAGTCCGCACTGATCCAAGTACCCTCCTCTAATCCCACTTACCAGCACTCTGCCCATATCCTTCCATTCCCCCCACCCCACCCCCCATCCATATACTTATCCAACTCTTTCTTAAATGACAAAATTGACCCTGCCTCCACCACCTTTCCCAGAAACCCATTCCACACAGTAACCACTCTCTGAGTAAAGAAGATCCCCCTCATGTTACTCCTAAACCTTTGCCCGTCAACTCTCAACCCATGATCTCTTGTATCCATCTCTCTACTCTCAATGGGAAAAGCCTTTCCACATCAACTCTATCTATCCCTCTCATTATCTTAAACATCTCTATCAAATCCCCTCTCAGCCTTCTACGTTCCAAGGAATAAAGACCTAATTTGCTCAATTTCTCCTTGTATTCCAGATGCTGAAACCCAGGCAACATTTTTGTAAATCTTCTCTGCACTCTCTCTATCTTGCTAATATCCTTCCTATAAATCGGTGACCAGAACTGCACACAGTACTCTAAATTTGGCCTCACCAATGCCTTGTACAGTTTCATCATTACTTCCCAACTCCTATATTCTATGCACTAATTTATATAGGCAAGCATACTAAAGGCCTTCTTCACCACCCTATCCACATGCGCTCCTACCTTCAGGAAACAATGCACCGTTATTCCTAGATCTTTCTGCTCCACTGCATTCTTCAATGCCCTCCCATTTACCACATATGTCTTGCTTTGATTATTCTTTCCAAAATGAAGCACCTGACACTTATCAGCATTAAACTCCATCTGCCATCTTTCTGCCCACTCCTCTAAGCAGTATAAATCCCTCTGCAAACTTTGAAAACCCTCTTCATCATCCACAATTCCCCCTATTTTAGTATCATTTGCATATTTACTAATCCAATTTACCGTCCCATCCTCCAGATCATTAATATATATGACAAACAGCAATGGTCCCAATACCAAACCCTGAGGTTCACCATTTGTCACCGGCCTCCATCCTGAAAAACAATTATCTACTACTACTCTCTGGCACCTTTCTTCCAGCCACTCTTAAATCCATTTGACTATCTCCAAATTAATACCCAAGGACTTAGCCTCCCATGCGGAACCTTATCGAAGGCCTTACTGAAGTCCATATAGACAACATACACTCCTCTACCCTCATCAACATTCCTAGTCACCTCTTCAAAAAATTCAACAAGATTGGTCAAACACGACCTTCCACACACAAATCCGTGTTGAATGTCCCTGGTCAGACCCTGTCCCTCCATATAGGTATATATATACACTATCTCGAAAAACACTTTCCATCAATTTACCTACCAAAGATGTCAAACTACAGGCCGATAATTGCTAGGCTTGCTCCTTGAACCCTTTTTAAACAAAGGAACCACCTGCGCAACATGCCAATCTATCGGCACTATACCCGTCTCTAATGACATTTGAAAAATCACTGCCAGAGCCTCCTCTATTTCCTCACTAACTTCTCTCAAGGTCCTGGGGTAAATCCTATCAAGACCTGGAGACTTATCCACCTTTATATGTTTCAAAAGCTCCAGTACTACCTCTTTCTTAATCACTATAGTCTCCATATTTACCCCCTTTGCTTCCTTTACCCTGCACAGTTCAATATCCTTCTCCTCAGGAAATACTGAAGAAAAGAAATTGTTCAAGACCTCCCCCATCTCTTTTGGCTCCACACACATTTGTCCTTTCTGATTCTCTATTGGATCAATTTTGTTTCTCACTTTCCTTTTGCTGTTTACATATTTGTAGAAACCCTTTGGATTTATTTTCACCCTGCTTGCTATAGCCACCTCATACCTTCTTTTAGCTTTTCTAATTTCTTTCTTAAGATTCTTTTTACATTCAATATAGTACCCAAACATCTCCTTTTTTCCCTGTTTCTTATATTTATTGTAGTACTCCCTCTTTTTTCGAACCAAGTTTCCAATATCCCTTGAGAACCATGGCTCTCTCAAACTTTTGACCTTACCTTTCAACCTAACATGTATATAAGGATTCTGTACTCTTAAAACCTCTCTTTTAAAAGACCTTCCATTTCTCTATTACATCCTTCCCAGAAAACACATTGTCCCAATCCACCCCTGCATGTTGTTTTAAACCATTGTGGAGGCTTTCTTTTACTGAGGTACTGTAAATTTTTAAAGAATTTGTTGACTGTATTTTAGTCCATTATTTGAGTTCAAGCATTTTGGACGGATGCTTTGGATTACACTCAAGGAAAATTACATTGATCAATTTTTGAAAATGATCTGTAATTATGGAGTGACAAATTTTTACACTGATTACAAAAAACATTCGAAGTAATCATACCCCATCCTGAAAAGTGATTCAAGAGAATTAAATTTTCATTGTACATCTATCATTAAAAATATTTGACAATATCAATGTGGTATAACCAGTGGCAAATTAACTACCTCCTGAGCCCCAGGCTGAGCTTTGGTAAGGCTCCCCCTGACCTTGCCCCCCTCCCTCCCCCTGCCACTCCACCCTACCCTTCATTGAATAGAATAAAGTGACATTAAGGTTATGTTAAATAATTTATATTAGGGGTCTCCAAAGTGGTCAATATCAGCCCCTGGTAGTCAATGGGACTATCCAAGGGGTCAAAAAATGCCAGGGAGTCAAAAGAGGGTCAATAAACACCAGTGGGTTGATTGAACTTTTGGGGTCAAAAGAATTGTAGAGCCTGAGGTCCCTGCTCCTGCCAGGAGCCCCCTCTCTTCCAGGCCCCTAGGCTTAAGCCTACTCAGCCTAATGGTTAATCTGCCATTGGGTATAACTAACAAACTCACCCAAAGCACCAAAGGGCTTCTTTTTAATAAGATGGTTAGTCATTTTATGACCCACAACAACTTTCAGAAAATAATATTCATGGAATATTGATTCAGATACAGTTTCTGATATAATTTAACACATTGATTTAATTTTTTTAATTTTTTTTATTTGTCACACTATGAACCATACTGACCAAAATACACACAAACAATTCCCTCTTGAATATACAGTGTCATTTTCTCCCCTTTTCCCCCCCTCCCTTCCCTCCCTCCTTCACCCCCCCTCCCCACCCACTCAACGTTCAACATATATGATACATTAAACCCATTAAACAATGTCATCGCACAATGAAAATAAACAAGACATTTGTGTCATCTACTTTTACATACTGGGTCAGTTCATTTCGTCGTCTTGATAGCCTTAGCTGTAGCAAAAAAATGTATTATGTCAACCTGGAAATTAGAAGATAACCTGAGAATACAGCAATGGTACATAGAAATGAATAAACGTATTCCATTGGAAAAAATAACATATAATTTAAGAAATACCATCACAGTATTCGAACAAATTTGGGAACCGTACATGGAACACAACAGAGAAGTCCTACCATGGACCTCCACCCCCTAAAATGACACATTGATTTAATTGAGGGCAACTTGGCCAACTATTTAAAGGCTAATGTCTTTAGCCATGGATTTCCATTTTCTATTATTTAAAGTCAGTTGCACAGCCATGGCTAATTATATTCTAATCAGGATTATTATTAACTACAGATATAAACCTTCTAAATTTTATTGATTATTTATAGTATAATCAAAATTAACACAAAATTTAAATGAGGTTACTAATATTACATTGGAGAATTATATCGAATAAACTGCACAGAAACAACTGTCCACCTTAATCTCAAGCTTACTCACATCTTTACTTATTATATTCCACCTGCAATATCTATCCATCCATTCCCTTCACACTTCAGTGTCTATCTGGCTCTCTTTAAATATCTTTATCTTGTACCATCCCTCCCAGCAGTTGCAAGTTCCGAATAAAAGAAAACCTTGCCTAAACTTCCCATTTGACTTTTAATATTTATGGCCCCTGGCATCGCTCTCCTGCACAAATGGAATCACACCTATTGTGCCTGCTCATTCAAGTCATGCGATTTTAAAGATTCTAATCAGAGGACAGCTCAGCTACACCTGTTCAAGAAAATAAAATTGGAGAACTGGTCTCCTTGTCCTTTTTTTGATGAGGATGCTCTTTCACTGATGGTGCCAGAACTGTATGTATTATTCCAAGCTTAAAGGTTTATTGTCAGTTCAGCAATATTTTTCAGAGCCATTTAGAAATAATCTGGTGCTTGTTATGTCTTTATAGTCCAATTGTTAAAATGTTTGGATACTTGTATATTTGGAATCAGTTCTTTACGTTCCTTTCATGTTCTCACCAAAATTGAATGTTGACATTTATTGCCAAATAATATATCTGTTGCAATTTTCATTACCTGACAGCCACTCAATGTGGAGTCATGCACAAATATTGGTTTGGACTGCAAAATTTAAATTATCAGTCAAAGTTATGACCCAGCAATGATCCTGGCGAAATTTCACAACAGCCCCCTCCCCCCCAACTCTAAAGAGCAACCTTTTATTCTTACTCACAGCATTCTGTTCTGTCACCAGATGGCAATCCATTCTGCTGTTAATCCCCTCTCTCCACGTGCTCATTCATTCCACATGCTCATTCATCTATTGTATGACATTTTATCAAAGCCCCATCAGAAATGTGGAAAGAAAAGCTATCTACTCTATTACTCTCATCTACTCACTTCTTCACAATCAGAATTTATTGTCATGACCATGTATCACTAAGTTCATTGTTTTGCAGCAGGATTAAAGGTCCACAATTGCTATAAATTACATTAAAAAAATAAATAAATTAGTGTAAAAAATAAGAAAAAAAAACACATAGTGTTTGTGGTTTATTGTCCATTCATGGCCTGGATGGAAAGGGTCCTTGTGGATACAGAATGCTTTCTTAAGATGCCGCCTCTTGTAGATGTCCTCAGTGGAGTGGTCTGATGTCTGTGATGCTGCTGTGTCCTGTGCATTGGCACCTCCATACCAGACAGTGATGCAACCAATCAGAAATGTCTCCACAGTACACCTGTAGAAATTTGCAAGTCTCCTTGAACTCCTCAGAGAGTCTAGCTGCTGGCAATCCTTCTTCGTGATTGCATTGACATGGAGGTGCCAGGTCAGATCTTCAGAGATGCTGACACCCAGGAATTTGAAGTTCTTAACCTCTCCACTGCTGACCCCCCGATGAGGACTGGTTCGTGTTCTCTTGGTTAATCCTTCCTGAGGTCCACAATCAGTTCCTTAGTTTTGCTAACACTGTCGGGACACCACTCAACCAGTTGATCTATCTCACTCCTGTACGCTTCCTCATTGCTGTCTGTGATTCTGCTTTTTTATCTCTTCAAAGAATTCTCTGATGTTAATAAAACGAATGTTTTTTATTTCTATTTTAGTCAGGATTTTATGACGACCACTAACATTACGCTGGCTGATCAATCGATCTCTTTCTATGTTCTCTCTTGTTCAAAATTCAACTGAAAAATCATCAGCCTAAAAAGTTAACTTTATGTCTCTTCACGGGCACTACTTGATGCATTGATTATATGGGTGAAGTGTTAGCATACAACACTATAGCAACGCCAGTGACCAAGAATCTGGTGCTGTCTGTAAGCAGTTTGTACATTCTCCCAGTGTCTTCACGAGTTTCATCCGGGTGCTCTGGCCTCCACCGAGCTTCTAAAAATGTACGGGATTGGTCGGCTAATTGGTGTATTTAAAGCAGCACAGGGCTTGTGGGCTGGAAGGGCCTGTTACCAAGCTGTATCTCCAAATTTTAAAAGTTAAAAGAATAAATTCAAAATTCAAAAGTTTGCCATTTATTTTTGCTGAGGCTAGAATTATTTAGGTAGCTTAAAAGAGGAATGAACTGATGTCCATTGTCAACGTTTTAAAAAATAATTAATAACATCTGAAAAAATATTCAAAGCATTTTAGTATTCCCACAGGAGACCCAGACCCATAAGCATTTCCCACAGAATCTGGCTATAATAGTACTCACAATTCTGAAATCCAAACCAGATGCAAAAAGTAGCTGCATTATCCAGCACAAACCGCCCAGCCAACCAAGAACCACCTTGAAGCTGATCATTGAACCTGGATAACACACTGCAGTGTAAGAATTTACCTTATTTACAAACACATGATTTTAACCCACTGCAATCGACATTTGCAAACAGTAAAAACATTATAAATATCGATTTATATACCACATGGAAACTAGCCATCCTTATTTCCAGTGAAGAGTTTTCTTTGAAGATATCCCCCAATGCCAATCAAATATTTAAATTTCTGGAATTACACTCAGTGCAAAACATTTGAATATTTAGCACTTCCATAAAGCTGTTCTTGTCTCTTTGTCCAAGCGTTACTGGTTAGCCTCAGTCAGTTAAACTCCGTCTCATTTTTAGATTAAGGTAATATAGAGTCACCATGAATTAATCTAATGGAGCCAAAAGGGCATATAGAAGGAAGGCGTGACTGAGCTGCCAATGCTTTTTGTTCCATGGGCATGACTTCAGCCAAACAAATCAGTCCTAAAATACAAGCATATTTGGAATAATTCCAATTGTAATTAAGATGGAGCAATAGTGATTCCACTGCATTAAAGGCCATTTGCATTCTTGTCCTGTTTCCATTTCATTGGCAAATTTTCCTGTAACAAAAAAAAAAATTGCTGGTCATTCAAATGATGCCTTCCTAACCATTCTTCCTAAAATATCTGGATGACAAATAATCCTTTACAAATTTCCCAGAATACAAATTTTAGTGGGTAAGCTTTTCTTTGTTGCTTTTGGACTTGAATAATTGACAGTCTGAATGGAAGAAAGAAAGAATTAATCATCTCAAATGTTCTGCATCTATTTTTGCTATTCATTCTTTTCCTTCTCAACTTTTTGTCCCTCTTCAGGGACCAAACATAAACAAATCAATTCTTTGGACAGGATTTATAAATAAGAAATCTGTACCTTTTGTGCAAAGGAGTTAAGGGTTATGGGGATAAGGCTGGAAAGGGGTACAGATGGTAGTGATCAGCCATGATCTGTAAAATGGCGGTGCTGGCTCGATGGGCCGAAGGGCCTACTCCAGCTCCTATTGTCTATTGTCTATTGTCTATTGTCTTTGCAGATGATGCCGCTTTAGTTGCCCATTCAGAGCCAGCTCTTCAGCGCTTGACGTCCTGCTTTGCGGAAACTGCCAAAATGTTTGGCCTGGAAGTCAGCCTGAAGAAAACTGAGGTCCTCCATCAGCCAGCTCCCCACCATGACTACCAGCCCCCCCACATCTCCATCGGGCACACAAAACTCAAAACGGTCAACCAGTTTACCTATCTCGGCTGCACCATTTCATCAGATGCAAGGATCGACAATGAGATAGACAACAGACTCGCCAAGGCAAATAGCGCCTTTGGAAGACTACACAAAAGAGTCTGGAAAAACAACCAACTGAAAAACCTCACAAAGATAAGCGTATACAGAGCCGTTGTCATACCCACACTCCTGTTCGGCTCCGAATCATGGGTCCTCTACCGGCACCACCTACGGCTCCTAGAACGCTTCCACCAGCGTTGTCTCTGCTCCATCCTCAACATCCATTGGAGTGCTCACACCCCTAACGTCGAGGTACTCGAGATGGCAGAGGTCGACAGCATCGAGTCCACGCTGCTGAAGATCCAGCTGCACTGGATGGGTCACGTCTCCAGAATGGAGGACCATCGCCTTCCCAAGATCGTATTATATGGCGAGCTCTCCACTGGCCACCGTGACAGAGGTGCACCAAAGAAAAGGTACAAGGACTGCCTAAAGAAATCTCTTGGTGCCTGCCACATTGACCACCGCCAGTGGGCTGATAACGCCTCAAACCGTGCATCTTGGCGCCTCACAGTTTGGCGGGCAGCAGCCTCCTTTGAAGAAGACCGCAGAGCCCACCTCACTGACAAAAGGCAAAGGAGGAAAAACCCAACACCCAACCCCAACCAACCAATTTTCCCTTGCAACCGCTGCAATCGTGTCTGCCTGTCCCGCATCGGACTGGTCAGCCACAAACGAGCCTGCAGCTGACGTGGACTTTTTACCCCCTCCATAAATCTTCGTCCGCGAAGCCAAGCCAAAGATAAGATTGTCTATAAGCCTGACCTCTGCAGAACAATGCATTCTGATGTAATCTGAAATTCCACAAGTATAGCTTAAAATAATATTCAACATTATTTAAGTGATTATATGCAATTTTACATCCTGAATATTTTAGGATGGATATGTTTTTATAAACAAGCACAAAAAGAATAGATGAGGAAAGAATGGTGGAGCGATTAGACAATAAAAGCCAAACAATACTACCTTAACATGCATGGTAAATTCTGCAAACTCATGTTGGGTAATGCATTACATGATTACATGTTGATTATCCTGAACTGTGTTACAATTTCTTCTAGTCTTCAAACCTAATGCCTTATTCGATTCCTAATCATTTTAGCCCAGCACCCTTGAATCATTAACCTTATCTTTCTTAATTTTTATAGACAATTGGCCAACTGTTTGTTATATTTCTAATTTGAGTCGACAGTTTTTCCATCTCATTTTCTTTTGCATTGGTCTTCTACCCCTGCCAAAACAGAATGTTTTTAGTCGATTGTTCTGTAGAACTGCCTTAAAAATATTGCCCTTTGGAAATTTAATGTGTAATTAAATGGTTCACAAAATTAAATTAAAGTTCAATTAAATAACATTAGATAAAGAAGTCAACTTAAAAAAATTGAACCCTTAAAATATAAATTTGAAATTTTTTTAAATTATGAAAGTTATTTTTCTCCAAAAGGAGTTTGGGTCAATGGCTGCTTTATAATACCTTGTTCCAGCATAAATAATCCCATCTTTCCTGCTGATGAAAACAAGGTAGCTGCAGCAATTGAAAGCAGTTTACAAAAGACAGCACAAATTTGCAATGGATGTGTTCCAGACAAAATTCTGTTGTTGTTAAAAGAACAGGAGATATGATTTTTACACTGACTTTGCGGGATTTTGCCATTATGAAGCGACTCCGATATCCCGGCATTGGTTGTTCACCCAGGAATGACCAAAGCTGCAAATCTCTTTTTCTGTCCACAATTTTAGACAAAAGGGGTGTAGAGCTCGTCGAAAGAATCAAAGACTTGTTGATCCAAACCAAGGCTCTTCACAGGTGGCCGACCAGTCCGGAATGATCCAACCTGGCTAGGGGCACAACCCTTTAAGGCCCAGACAATAGGCGTGGCTTAGCTCTCAGCCAATCGCTGTAAGCACAGTCTAGATACAGTAACTATATACACTATGTACATTGGTGATAGATCTGTACTATCACAAGGGGATGGACATGTAACTCAACAGTGTCGGCACCGTGTCTAATGTCATGTATTACATACCATATTTGATGGCATGTTAGACTCACTTGTTTTTTTCCAAACAATGGTTCAAAAATATTCCCCTGGTTTTATATGCCAGGTTGAAATTAGAGTGAGAATGGTGAATAATGCTGGCAATAACACTGTCAGTCCCCTCACTGGTCTTTGTTTTGTTGAGAAAGTGTTGGGTCCATGAGAGATGAGTCTGGACACAAGGGTTTGCCATCAAATGTTCCTTTTATTAAAACAACAATTAATAAAAGACCATGGGAATAAAGTGCATACACGCACAATATGGGAAAAAACGTGCACAATTTAATAAGACATGCACAATGTATAAAGGAGCTTAGGAAAATACATGGATAGTTTAATAAAGTACACAATTTATAAGAGAGTGTGAGAAAATACACAGACAATTTAATAAAACACACACACACACACACACACACACACACACACACAAGCTTGCTCACAATCTGGCAGACCTAGTATCAAATCTAGGGTTAGGGTTAGGGTTCAGGTTAGTTTGTCAATATGCAGGCAGCAGGATTATCATCCCTCTTGTGTTCACTGGTCTCCTCTCTTAGAGATTCTGTGTCACTATAAGCTGCCACTTTTGGTTGGCCCATGCTTTCATTGCCCTGTGCCTGTTTCTAGCTCCTAGTGTGGGATAATTTATGCATTTTTATATGCCCTGGGATAAGTTTATTGTATGCATAGTGGGTGACCTTATATTTCACACCTTAGAGTTAGTGTTAGGAGAGTGGTTCTCAACCTTTTTCTTTCGACTCACATACCATTTTAATTATTCCCTATCCCATCGGTGCTCTGTGATTAGTAAGGGATTGCTTAAAGTGGTATGTGAGTGGGAATGAAAGGTTGAAAATCACTGCTCTAAACCCAAATGTTACTGAAATATTTTGATCAAGAAAAATTGTCATTAACCCATTTCCTTTGGAGTTATGAAACCGTGCACATAACGAGTCAATTAGGTATGATTAAAATGGTAGTTTTCAAATTTTTTATTTCCACCCACGTCTCACCTTATGCAATCCCTTACTAATCACAGAGCATTTTATGACATAGGGATTACTTAAAGTGGTATGTGAGTGAAAAAAAGGTTGAGAACCACTGGAGTAGGGCAATGGTTGGAGCTCTGGTTAGGGTTAGGCATGGGGTTAGTGTTAGGGTTCGGGTTAGAGTTGGGCTTAGCAGCCCACAGCAACAGAGAGCAGGCAGTGGACCGCCGGGACAGTGGGCCATGTGAGAGAGCAGGCAACACTAAAAAAAATTACAGATATACTAAGAAAATTATGGTGCACAATGCACTTTGGCTGAGTTAGTCACAGAATGCCTACAGAGCAGTTTACACTGCAGGCGTTCCAGGAAAATGACAAGGGGTCGAGGAAGCTTTTACACTGCATGAGTTATGTGAAAATGGAAAAGAAATTTCCCAAATTGCAGCGGCTGTGTAAATTGCAGATGAGCTTCTTATCCTGCTAGAATAAAATAAGTCAATGGAAATAAAAAGTTGAGGAAAATGTAAAATAGATTTCTTGCTAACAGCTGTTTGGCCCAACTAATTTATGCTGACAAAACCATCCTTCTGTTTGTAGTGTAGATTGAGGAGGGTCATGTGACCTCACTGTCTGGAACCTGGTCAAAATATGCATTGAGGAGGGTTATGTGACCTCTCTGGCTGGAATCTAGTTGAAAGTCACTTCAACTGCCAATCAACCTGTCAGGCTGATGTGTGATTGGCCTACGCAGCTGGCATGTGATTAGTCCTCTTGGTGTCAATTAATGATTAGGTCTGACCACAGGTGATGCTGATGCTCGATTAGACCTTGCAGGTCATGTTTGGGGGCCTTGCATTTAAAAAGCAGCATGTGGAGTTTCTCTGGTCCCTTTCTGTTTTTGTTGCTGCACTGAACTCAAGGCCAAGGGAAGTTTGGAGGGTTGACTGTGAGGGACCCACCCTGGATCCTGAGCAATGCTGGAGACCAGGTTCATTTGACATACTTGTTAATTGTAATTACTTTACTGTTTATTTGTGTGTTATGATTGCTAGAGTTAGAGAAGGGTGGTGGGTATTGTGTGTTTAACCTTTGCATTCCCAATTGGGAGTTGAAATTGTTTAGCAGAGATTTATTTACAACTGATGTATAGTTATTTGTGTATTATTCCAGGTTAGTCTGTGTGAGTGTGTGCTCTTTTGTGAATTCCCATGTGTAAGTAAAGCTAACTGTTTGTTGATAATGTGTCCAGCCTCGATTCTCTTTGAACTTGTCAAACCTATTCTGAACACATTTGGCCCTGCGAACAGGGCTTAAAAAAGTTTCAACTGGACCCATACGGTCGTGATGTTTTTGCATCATACTAACCAATTTAACCTTTCCCTGTAACCTCTATATGTGTGTGTGTCTCCCATGGCATGCCCTTACTGAGAGGTAGGCAGGTGGAATGATCTGGGGGCGGGTAGAGTGTTGAGTGTCCTGGCTGGAAAACGGGCACTGAGAATGGGGGAGGTTGGCAGTGCACGGACTGGGAGATATGCCATGGGTGGCAATTATGACTTATCGACACAGACACAGAGAGAAAGACAAACACGCGCACCTCTCTGCCCGGTGAGAGTGAGTTTCCTTCATTCATTGGATGACTTCTCTTCAGGTGCTGGAAGAGTGATGGCAGCACTGAGCAGTGGTTGGACTCAAGGCTAATGAATATGCTCTCAGAGCCAACAATGAATGCTACCGAAGGACAGCAGTGAGCACTGAATCCAACCAACACTGAAAACTGAGACTCTTGAGGTAGGTGGTTGGGGGGAGACTGTCTGGCTCCATGGCTTTTGATGTTCCTGTGTTGGGGAAGTAATGATCACCAACCAACTTTGCCACGCATCAGGAACAGCCACACATCTGGTAGGGTGGGTGCCTCTAGACCTGGTCTTTCCCTGTGCACAATCTGGCTATTACAAAGTCTTGACTCTTGGAATGAGTTCCCAAATGGTGAGCAGGTATTGGGAATGTGGTTTGAGCAGAAACAAAAACCAGGCACATGAGGGTTTGCAGTCATCAGCTCAGCAAAGGTGGATGCTCCCTGGGGACAAAATCGTACATCCTGGATGCACTGCTGCTGAGCCCACCGCTGGTTACCCATTGGACAGTACAGCTGCTGCTATCAGGGATGTGTGTCACCATATGCCTTGTAAATCTGAAGGAGTGCCCAGATGAATGGCTGCCATGATGGAGATGCTGGCTAATGAGATGGCTTAACTTTGGCATAAGTCAGGATGGCCTTGGACTACCTGCTCACAGACAGGGGGTGGCACCGATGATGTTGTCAGTAAGAAGCACTGTGCTTGCATTCTGGGCCAATCGGCAAATACCACTCACTCACCACACATCAGAGTCGGTGAGCAATGGACGAGTCCCTTGAACACATCACCCCATGGAGAAGCTGGTGGACTTGTGGGGAAGTTAGTGAGCCATCAGTGGGTGTAACCTGTGTGTAAATGTATTTAGGTCCATGGAGTAAAATGGATTGGCACTCTGTGGAGACTTCTGAGAGGTAGAAAATGTAGTGTAGATTGTGGAGAGACATGTGATCTCTTTGACTGGAACCTAGTCAGAAGTCACCTCACCTGCCAATCAAGGGTTAGATCTGGCCACCTGTGGAAGTTGACGTGTGATTGGCCCTTGCGTGTGATTGGCCCTTGCGTGTGATTGGCCCTTGCGTGTGATTGGCCCTTGCGTGTGATTGGCCCTTGCGTGTGATTGGCCCTTGCGTGTGATTGGCCCTTGCGTGTGATTGGCCCTTGCGTGTGATTGGCCCTTGCGTGTGATTGGCCCTTGCGTGTGATTGGCCCTTGCGTGTGATTGGCCCTTGCGTGTGATTGGCCCTTGCGTGTGATTGGCCCTTGCGTGTGATTGGCCCTTGCGTGTGATTGGCCCTTGCGTGTGATTGGCCCTTGCGTGTGATTGGCCCTTGCGTGTGATTGGCCCTTGCGTGTGATTGGCCCTTGCGTGTGATTGGCCCTTGCGTGTGATTGGCCCTTGCGTGTGATTGGCCCTTGCGTGTGATTGGCCCTTGCGTGTGATTGGCCCTTGCGTGTGATTGGCCCTTGCGTGTGATTGGCCCTTGCGTGTGATTGGCCCTTGCGTGTGATTGGCCCTTGCGTGTGATTGGCCCTTGCGTGTGATTGGCCCTTGCGTGTGATTGGCCCTTGCGTGTGATTGGCCCTTGCGTGTGATTGGCCCTTGCGTGTGATTGGCCCTTGCGTGTGATTGGCCCTTGCGTGTGATTGGCCCTTGCGTGTGATTGGCCCTTGCGTGTGATTGGCCCTTGCGTGTGATTGGCCCTTGCGTGTGATTGGCCCTTGCGTGTGATTGGCCCTTGCGTGTGATTGGCCCTTGCGTGTGATTGGCCCTTGCGTGTGATTGGCCCTTGCGTGTGATTGGCCCTTGCGTGTGATTGGCCCTTGCGTGTGATTGGCCCTTGCGTGTGATTGGCCCTTGCGTGTGATTGGCCCTTGCGTGTGATTGGCCCTTGCGTGTGATTGGCCCTTGCGTGTGATTGGCCCTTGCGTGTGATTGGCCCTTGCGTGTGATTGGCCCTTGCGTGTGATTGGCCCTTGCGTGTGATTGGCCCTTGCGTGTGATTGGCCCTTGCGTGTGATTGGCCCTTGCGTGTGATTGGCCCTTGCGTGTGATTGGCCCTTGCGTGTGATTGGCCCTTGCGTGTGATTGGCCCTTGCGTGTGATTGGCCCTTGCGTGTGATTGGCCCTTGCGTGTGATTGGCCCTTGCGTGTGATTGGCCCTTGCGTGTGATTGGCCCTCCAGGTGCTAATCAATGGTTATATCTATTCACGGGTGAGCTGATGAGATTGATCCTTGCAGATCATGTGTGAGGGCCCAGCATTGAAAAAAAACGGTATGTGGGTTTTTTTGGTCTCTCTTTGTTCTTACTGCTGCATGGAGACCATCACTGAACTCCAGACCATAGGTAGCTCCAGAGGGCTGACTGATGGGCGCATTCTGGATCCTGAACAATGCTGGAGACCAGGTTCATTTGATATACTTGTTAGATGTAATTTACTGTTTATTGGTGTGCTGTGATTGCTAGAGTTAGCAACGTGTAATGGGTATTGTGTGTTTTTCCCTTGTTTCCTCAATCTGGAGTTGAGAATGTTTAGCAGTAGATATTTGTATTATTCTGAGTTCGTCTGTGTTGATCTGTGCCCTTTTTTGAGTTCCCCGGGCAATTCTCTTTGAAACTGTTGAACCTATTTTGAACATAACATTGGTTTAATCCTACTTGCCTGCATTTGGTCCATTTCTATCCAAGCATCTCTTATCCACAAGTCTATCCAAGCGTCGTTTGAAGGTTGTTATTGTACTCATTTTTATATTTTCCTCTGGCAGCACCTTCCAGATGTGGACCCCCTTTGAGTGGGGGGAAACACCTCAACTCCCTCCTCAATCTTAAACCTATGCCCTCCAGCACTTGAATCATCTAACCTGGGAAAAAGACTGAGCACTTTATCCGTACTCCATATGATTTTGTTAATCTCTCATCACTCCTCAGCCTCCTTCACTCCAGGGAATAAATTCCCAGCCAATTCAACCTATCCCATTCCAAATAATCCCACGTGTGGAGGGATTTCCTGAATATCCATCTGTTGGTCGCTTTACTGTCTGATATGAGACAGAATGTGGCTGTGATCAAAGTAAAAATGGAGCACTGGAGAAACACAGCAGGTCAAACAGTGCAGTTCATGGAGCAAAGCCATCGTTTCTGACTTTAGCTCTTCATCAAGGTATAATCAAAATATAGGCAGGTGTCTGTATAAAAGGGTGAGGTGGGGGCGGGGAGGAACACAGGCAGGAGGTAATAGGAGGACAACAGCGAATAGGGGGGAAGGATGGCTCTGCAAATTAAGGGGGTGGAGAGCTGGAGGAAAGGAGTATAGAGGGATGGAGAAGAGAGAACAGGGTGTGGTCTAGCAGAAATTGGAGTCGTCAATGTTAATGCTGTACAGTTGAAGTGTGCACAGATGGAAAGAGGCTATGATGAAGGCCGTTACAAAAAAATAAAAATAATTTAAGAACCAAGGCTGCCACTAAAGTATTTAAGAGGTGACTATCACCACTGACCACCAAAATTCAGCAAACTTGGAGACTGACACCATTGAATGTTTATATGTTTAACCCCTTCCAGTCATGGCAACATCCTGGTGAACCTCCTCTGCACCCTTTTGAACTTGCTGATTTTCCTATAGCTGGCAACAAGAACTGCACCCAGTACTCTGTGGGTTTCACCAATGCCTTGTGCAGCTGAATCATGAGGTCCCAACTTTCACGCTCTATAGATGACCAAATGAAGGCCATGTGCCAAATGCTTTCTTCACCACCTTATCCTCTTATGTTGCCACTTTCAAGTGTTATGAGCCCAGAGGACCCCAAAACCCAGCAGCAATAGAAATTCACCAAGTCAAATTATACTTTTAATTTTCTTTAAACGTAAAAACAGTATCAAACATTAACTTGTTGTTATTAACTTAACTCCCTTCTAATTTGAAGAGCACGTGTATGTAATGTATATGTTCAGGAAAGTTCTTTGCTTTAATAGTCCAGTCATCTACTTTTCACTTCTCCAAGTTCACGGGTATCAGGCAATTCTTATACTGTGCTCAGAATTTAACATGTATGAATTTTCACTAGGCTCTGGTGAAAGTCCCACCAGACTTGAGCCCTCAGGTGCTTAAAGTTGAATGTCTACTGCTCAGGAAGGTTCTTGTTGGTTTCAGAGAGATATTTCTTGCTTGTTGGATACAGACAAAATGATTTCCTCCAATCAGCCGCTTCAGTGTCTTGTCAAAGAAACTTGCCCCACCAGGGGTTTTCCAAATGATAACCTCTTCTTCCTGGTTACCACAGAGTTCTTCTTGTTTCCCTTATTTCAGGAGAAACACTCTAGCCTGCCATTTCCTCTTGCAAGGGTGACAAGGGCTTTGAAAAGGCTGAACTCACAACCCATCTTCAAAATGGGGTTTTCCACAAGCCTGCCAGCTTGCCATATTGCAGCCTCAAAAGCCACTGCTGAACTGACCTCTCTCTAAAAGAAGAATCCTATTCCTTCTTTCCTCTCTCTTATAAAAACCAGAACCCCTCCCAAGGTTCCAAATCTAATCCTTGAAAGATCTTTATCAACACATGAGCCTCGACTTCTCCATTTGCACCTGCTTTTGATGTTCCTTCCAAAGCCGTTCCATTATCTTTTACAAAGCCACTTGTACCTGAATGTCTGGCTTCAGCAAAGCTTTTGCATTTTAAATGAGAAGTGAAGTGTAAGTATCTGTGAAGTGACCTACACTAAACCTTCCCACCATCTATCTTTTTAAAATATAACCAAAATATAACTTTTAAATATAACAAATAACACATACTCCAGGTATCTTTGTTCTATAACACTTGCCAGGGCTCTACCATTCACTATGCAATTCCTTTCTTGGTTTGATCTATCAATGTGCAACACCATACTCTTGCCAGTTAAATTCCATTTGCCATCTATCCAACTGATCTATGTCCTGCGGTAAACTTTGATATCTTTTCTCACTGTGCACTACACTACCAATTTTGATGACATCTGCAAATTTACTTATCAATTTAACTCATTTCCATTCAAATTATTAATATAGTTGACAGACAGCAGTAGATCCAACACCGACCATTGTGACACACCAGTGGAGACAGGCCTGCAATCCAGGCTTAAGCCCTCGCGTGGGACCCACCAGGCTTAAGCCCTCGCGTGGGACCCACCAGGCTTAAGCCCTCGCGTGGGACCCACCAGGCTTAAGCCCTCGCGTGGGACCCACCAGGCTTAAGCCCTCGCGTGGGACCCACCAGGCTTAAGCCCTCGCGTGGGACCCACCAGGCTTAAGCCCTCGCGTGGGACCCACCAGGCTTAAGCCCTCGCGTGGGACCCACCAGGCTTAAGCCCTCGCGTGGGACCCACCAGGCTTAAGCCCTCGCGTGGGACCCACCAGGCTTAAGCCCTCGCGTGGGACCCACCAGGCTTAAGCCCTCGCGTGGGACCCACCAGGCTTAAGCCCTCGCGTGGGACCCACCAGGCTTAAGCCCTCGCGTGGGACCCACCAGGCTTAAGCCCTCGCGTGGGACCCACCAGGCTTAAGCCCTCGCGTGGGACCCACCAGGCTTAAGCCCTCGCGTGGGACCCACCAGGCTTAAGCCCTCGCGTGGGACCCACCAGGCTTAAGCCCTCGCGTGGGACCCACCAGGCTTAAGCCCTCGCGTGGGACCCACCAGGCTTAAGCCCTCGCGTGGGACCCACCAGGCTTAAGCCCTCGCGTGGGACCCACCAGGCTTAAGCCCTCGCGTGGGACCCACCAGGCTTAAGCCCTCGCGTGGGACCCACCAGGCTTAAGCCCTCGCGTGGGACCCACCAGGCTTAAGCCCTCGCGTGGGACCCACCAGGCTTAAGCCCTCGCGTGGGACCCACCAGGCTTAAGCCCTCGCGTGGGACCCACCAGGCTTAAGCCCTCGCGTGGGACCCACCAGGCTTAAGCCCTCGCGTGGGACCCACCAGGCTTAAGCCCTCGCGTGGGACCCACCAGGCTTAAGCCCTCGCGTGGGACCCACCAGGCTTAAGCCCTCGCGTGGGACCCACCAGGCTTAAGCCCTCGCGTGGGACCCACCAGGCTTAAGCCCTCGCGTGGGACCCACCAGGCTTAAGCCCTCGCGTGGGACCCACCAGGCTTAAGCCCTCGCGTGGGACCCACCAGGCTTAAGCCCTCGCGTGGGACCCACCAGGCTTAAGCCCTCGCGTGGGACCCACCAGGCTTAAGCCCTCGCGTGGGACCCACCAGGCTTAAGCCCTCGCGTGGGACCCACCAGGCTTAAGCCCTCGCGTGGGACCCACCAGGCTTAAGCCCTCGCGTGGGACCCACCAGGCTTAAGCCCTCGCGTGGGACCCACCAGGCTTAAGCCCTCGCGTGGGACCCACCAGGCTTAAGCCCTCGCGAAAGTTCACATATGCAAAATTCACTGCCCTACTCTCCTCAATCCTCTTGGTCACCTCTTCAAAAATTAAAAATAACTGTTGTATGACAAGATTTTCCATACAAGAATCCTTACTACCTCCAATTAGTCCCCGACGATCCAAATGCTAGGATACTCTGTCCCTTGGAATCCTCTCGAGCAAATTTCCAAATCATTGACACTAAGGTCACTGGCCTGTAATTGCTCGGCGTGTTTTTACTTTTTTAAATAACAGTACAATGCGGGCCACTCTCTGCTCTTCCAACACTTGCCAAAGATGATGCATCTATCTCAGAAAGGGCCTCTGTAATTTCTTTCTTAGCTTCCCACAAAGTGCGAAGATGCCCTTCATCATGCCCTACAGATTTGTCTATTTTGATACACTGTAGACTCCCTGGTAGTTCTAATATGATTCAGCACCTCACAATCTGTTTCCTCCAATCCCTTGGCTTCTATGTTATCTTCCACAGTAAGGACAGATGAGACATATTCAAAATACCACCCATCTCCTGTGGCTCCACACAAAGTTGGCCTTTTTGATCTTTAATGGGACAAGTTCTCTCCCAAGCCACTGTTTCGCTCTTAATATATGTGGAATCTCTTGGGATTCTTCCTTGTGTTGCCCACCAGCTCCATCTTGTGTCTTTTTTTTGCCTTTTTCTCCTTAAGAATACAAGACAAGCAGAAATAGGCTATTCAGTCCATCGAGTCAGCCCCATTTTATCATGAGCTGATCCATTTTCCCACTCAGCCCAGCCTTCTCCCCATAACCGTTGATGCCCTGGCTAATCAAGAACCTATCAATCTCTTCATTAAATACAACCAATGATCTGGCCTCCACAACCACATTTTTAAAACTTTTCAATGAGATTCTCCCAAATTCCAATGAGTGCAAGAGCTGTCAAACTCTCCTCATATGATAACCCTTTCATTCCTGGAATTATGCTGGTGAACCTCCCATTCACGGAATCATCCACTCTGACACTTTGAGCTCAAGGGATACATTTGATCTGTTTATCTTATCTGATATGTGCCTCCTTTTTCCTGCCCAGAGCCTCAATATCCCTTGTCAACCAGAGTTCTTTAAATTTGCCAGCCTTGTCTTTCATCCAAACAGGAACGTGAAGTGCATGAACTCTTGGTAACTCACTTTTTTAAAAAAAAATCCCACTTCTGAGCCACACCCTTGTTTTCAAACATCTTCTCCCAATTAACTTCTGCAAGTTCCTGCCTCATTGCTCTGAAATCAACCATACCCCAATTTAGCTCTTTAACCTCCAGACCAATTACATCTTTTTCCCCATTTAAAACCTGAGGTTCAGGATTCCAAAATGCCATGGATGTGAAGTACCCAGTGAATGTCCGTGAGAATCAACAAAATGATGGAAATTCTATTCTTTTCCTCCAGGTGAATTTGAATCTCTTTTTTTATCAATACCTTAATTTACAGAGGCCATGTTTCTTAAAGAGCCCAAGATATGAGACAAAGTTAACATGAACCTTTTTACAGCAACTCATTTGTTCCACCTAGATTTTTTCCCCTTACTCTTTAATTCATTCAATACTGGTTCCTTTCTCACTTTGTTGATTATATTTGGAGCTAATATGGATTATGCAGGAGAGCAGTAGCAAGTTTGAGGGTTGGTTCCCCAGGGAAAAGCATGAAAGGACTTATTCTCCTCCAACTAGCCTGATCAGAGTAGCACTGAGAGCAGCTTCCTCCCTTTGCCTCCAGATACACAGGCCAAGTGGAATTGAAAGGTCAGTATTTGTGAAATAAACAGAGAACCTGACTTTTCAAGCTGTGGCAAATCTTGAAATTCAATGTGTACCCTTCAGGTACAGATTCATGCCACATGCCCTCCATGAATTCTTTGAAGAACTCCAAGCAAATCAGTAGCTTTCTGACACCTGCACCTGTACAGTGCTGGAGTGCACGGCAGCCCATTGCATCTCTGCAGCCGGCTTCATGCCAGCTGTGGCTGGGGGCACAGGGCATCCCACTAATGCAGATTGTATCACTGGCCTGAAAGGTAAAGAGCAATGTATAAACACTTTGTATTCCTTCCTGAGAGCAGAAAGCCATTTCTAAACATTAAGCGAAGTTTGGTGCCCGATTCGACCCATAAGAGTGCAAGAGGTTAAGATGCCATGGATGAGGTAGTGGCTAGAGTGAGGAAGAGGATGCATCAAGCACGATGCCTTCATTTAAAAAATAGTTGCATTCTAAATTTTTGATAATGAAATTGGCAGGCGCATACAGGCAATAATATAAACATGGTTCCAGAATGACAAGTCTGTATTTTGATCTAATATACAGCTGGTGAATTTTTAACTGATCAGCTGATGAGCAGCTAACAACAAAGTGAGCCTTTTACTATGCAAATCCTTTGTATTCAAAGGGGCTGCAGCTCACTGGGTGTCTGAAATGAAAAGACCATAACATTACTGTAAGTTTATTGACATCCAGTGAACTTTGAATGATGGAACATTTTTTAAAAATAAAACATAATTGCTGGAATCTTCCATTATGGCATTTTAGGAGACTGATTTACGTAAATTTGCACAGGGACTCGAAGGTTTTAGGGAAGGGAAATAGCAAGAAAATGGACCAAAAAATAAAAGCCAAGGTCTAATTCAATGTAACAGGCTCTGGTGGTGAATGTCCCACTTCTGTTCCTAGTTCTCATCTTAAAATCTTGACCATTGCATAATTAACAAGAAATTTCATGAAAAACTCTAAACTCAGTTTCTTTCATGCCTATTTATGCAAGATTATGAAATTAATTGAAAGCCAAAACATTCATCATTTGTGAAATTCTGTTGCATCTCCTAACAACCATTTTATGGCTTTTAAAGCTCTCCAGCCCAGAGCAACAATTATAAATATAGTGGGATATTCTCCTTATTTGTAATGCTGAGTATTTAAAACATTATCCACAGCATGAAGTTCAAAGTTTAGATTCATTGTCAGACATCACATCCAACAGAGATTATTTTTCCTGAAGGCCAGGCAGCATTCCTAATGATCAGCAATGTAGTGTACTCAAGAAAAAGATTCTTGTACAAAAAAAGAGAAATGTAAACAAAGAAAAAATGTAAACAAACTGCAATAGAGAATTTGTTTTAATCAATGAAGTGCAAAAGTAAGGGTCCTTAAATGAGTCCCTGATTGAGTTTGTTATTGATGGTGGAGGGGTAGCAGCTGTTCCTGAACCTGGTGGGGTGTGTCTTGTGGCACTTCTACCTCTTTCCTGATGGCAGCAGCAAGAAGAAAGTGTATCCTGGGTAGTGTGGATCCATGATCTCTGACATCAGCTTTCCATGTAGATTTTGTCGATGGTGGGGAAAGTTTTGCCTATAATGTGCCAGTCTGTTTCCTCTACCTTTACAGGACTTTCTGCTCAGAGGTGTCAGTGCGCCCATACCAGGCCATTGATACAGCTGGTCAGCACACATTCCACTACACATCTGTAGAAGTTTGCCAAGGTTTCTAATGTTGTATCGAATCACTCAACTCTTGAGGAAATAGAGGTGCTGGCATGAGATCTTCATGATGACGTTAGTATGTCCAGGAAAGGTCCTCCCAGATATTTAAATTTGATGACCCTCTCCACCTCGGTCTTCTAGTCCTAAAGTTCACAATCAGCTCCTTGGTTTTGGTGACATTGAGTGAGAGATTGTTGGTAGTACACCATTCAGCCAAATTTTCAATCCCCCTCCTGTATGCTGACTCATCGCCCCTTATTCTACAGCCCACCAGCAGCAAATTTCTGGATGGTGTTGTCGTATTGAGCCACACAGTCATAGGTGTAATGCAAGCAGAGCAGGGGGTTAAGTACTCAGTTGATGGAGATTGTGGAGGAAATGAAGGAGTGAATAACGTGGGGAGGCTTTGAATCAAAATCAAGTTTTCAGAGGGACTATTTTAACTTCAAACAAGGATCAGGAAGACAGATTTATAAAATTAAGAATTTTGAGTGATTGTGTATTTAAACATGTAAAATGTTCATGAATTGAACTGGGGGATCATGACATGCTTTGCCTCATGGAAAGAAGCCAATGCCAAATGTAAGAGAATATTGGAATCAGAAAAAATGCAGGAAATCAGCTGGATAGTGGGAGAAGGTCTGATGTGTTCCACCAAATAGCTGAGGATAAACACAATGAATCGGATCTTTGATAGAAGTGACTTTTCTGCATGCAAAGAAATTCCTTTGTAAATCAGACAGATCATCTGAGGCAAAAGTTCCTGTGCTCCAGAGTAAAAAAAAATTCAAAAGTACTTGTCCACATTCTTCTCTCAACTAACATGATCAATGTCGGGCAGCAGCAGACCACTGCAGGGCACCAGAAACTAGGAAACATTGAGAAGAAGCATTGGAGACGACCATAATGGATGGTGACCATCATGGTGGACCAGCGAGGAGCTCAAGGACCCACACAGGTTGAGGGTGACATGACCAAGTGACCCACAGGCTGCAGGAGACTCTCTTATGGGAATCGGGGATTGTAACTGGGATTCAAGAGGATACTAAGAGGAAGAATGGCACTCAAAGGGCTTCAGGCACTGAAGGCTTCCTGATCATAGAGGTTCGAATCCAGAGCTCGGGTTGCTTATGGTTTGAGCTGGAGTTTGTGTGACCGCAGAGGCTGCGGGAGCGCCAGAGGTGAACCAATGAACACTCAGCATTTCTATAGCGATTTTTGCTTCTCTTTATTCTATTGTTAGAGGTGCCGGGCAATGCTCGTGTGACTCTTTGTTTGCCTTACAGCAGACAAAAGTTGAAGTGTATCTAATATATTACATCTTTAATGTATTATTACATGACAATTAAATGAACTTTAAATGTGGGGATACGGAAAGAAATATAAACAATTGGATAAAACCTTAATTTCAGCTTCATGGTCTGTCTGGAGGTGCAGCACCGCCACCTTGTGTTGAAATAAGAGCATGAATGAAAGGTGAAAATTCCCAATTCTGAATAATTATATAGGTTTAATATTCAGTTCTGCACAATAAAATGGCAATTTATTTCACACAGAATAAAATGGCACAAGTTTTAATATAAAGTTGAACAACCAGTACATGAACCTTACAGGTCAAAAGTGTGTACAGGCTAAAGACAGCTTCAAAGGGGATTGAAGGATGGGCAGGCAAGTTGGATAATGTATATGCCTCAAACATCAAGAAAAAGTTGGAGGTTTTTGAGGGAACCTAGGTCACCATGACAATTTTTTGTGGAGTTATCAAAGGAATGCAGACAAGGTAAAACATGCAAGGATGACAGGCAAATTATTCAGGTGTCTCTTCACCTCTTGAAATATTCAAACTATTCCTGCATGCAGGGGTGCACACACACACACACACACACACACACACACACACACACACACACACACACACACACACACACACACACACACACACACACACACACACACACACTTTAACAAACTTGACAATTGGTAGTCAGTTATCTTTCAGATTAACTGGATCAAAATAAAACAAGTTGTTGGAGGACCTCTGTAGGGCAAACAGCATCTGTTTTGGGGGTCGGGGAATGGGATTGGTTTTGAATTATAATGTTTTTTATTTAGACACCGAGTTGTCTACAACTCAATGGCATAAACAATTTTCCAATTTCAACTAGCCCTTCTATGTTCCTCTCTTAGTCTCCTGATTCCTCTTCAATTCTCCCATTTTTGTCCTCTTTCCCATACCAGCACACTCTCTCTTTCTCTCTTCTTCCCCCCCCCCCCCCGCCCCCCCAGCCACACCCTGGTTTCCCATCATCCATTTTCTACTCCCTCCCCTTTTTGGTTCCATCCACCTAAAACCAACACATTTTACCCACAAAATCCTCTCATCCATTAATTTCCATCTGCTCTTTACCCCTCCCCCCATGGTTCCAATGATCACATAAGATTCCAGTGTTGTCCTTGTCCCTGCTCACCATTCTCCACCTGCTGTCTCTACCACCCTCACCACTTCCAACCTTGTCATTCTCACCTCTCTGTCCACCCATCACCTCTTGGCTCTCAACTGAGCTCTTTATACTGGCAATTTTCTCTCTTCACTCTGTCCTGTTGCATAGTCCTGACCCAAAATATCAATGCATCCTCTCTTCCCTCCCCTGGACCACACTTCTCAACCCATCAAGCTTCTCCATCAGTTTTTTTTTTGTTCCACATTCTGGCATCCACAGTCTCTTGTGTAATCCCATCTATTATATAAAGTAATTCAGATATGATCTTACCAAAACATTGTGGAGTTGAATACCTCCTTGTACTTCATCTTCTGGTTAATGTGGTATTGGTGTTTTCTGCTTTTCAGATAACCTCTCTCAGAAAATAATGCATTGGAACAATTGTGTTGTATTTTTTAAAATAACACAATGATGAGTATTTTTCAACAGATATCGTAATTAATAACATGACACACAAGAGGGCCTATTCTGAAATGACAAGTTTATGGTTCATCTGATATCTTTTCATTTAGATGTAGATCCATTGTTCCTGCCCAATCCTCAACACAATTTTTCACAAGTCTGAAGTTTTCTTTCATTCTTAAATGTACTTACTGACTCTACATCCATAATTTTATGGATATAGAATTCCAAATATCCATTAACCTCAAATAAATTCTTTCTCATTCAAGGTGATGAGACTTTGCCTTGTGGTTTTGGGCTCCCTCATTGAGGGAGTTTGATTGTGTACTTTGTCAATCCAATTATTATTCCTTGGGGGCAATGAGAATGTCTCCTTCTTCTAAACTCCATACTATTTGGGTCTCTGCTGCTTAACCTCTTCTCATAATACAACCTCCTCATCCATTGAACCTTTATTGCATCATTTCTAAAGGCAAGTATATACAACTTTAAACAAGATTACAAAAATTGCACACCTTCAGTAACATGATGTACCAATGCCTATTTGCACTCTCAGAAAAAACCCTGAAGAGTTGCAGAAAGACTCTGGTCTTACTCTTGTACTCTATCATCCTTCCAATAGACACTATCATTCCATTAGGTACCCAAGTTACTTGATGAACTGACAAACTATTTCTGTCATATCTTGAGGGACATCCAGATTTTTCACAGATTTAATAATCTTACTCCATTTTACTAGCACTGCCTTTCTATTCTTGCTGCAAAAGTGCACAACCTCATTGTATTCTCACTCACTTAACCTGTACATCATAAAATTCCAATCTGCTGTCCGATGATTCTGAAATCCAGATGGTCCACCATGTGACATTTACTTTGCTCCCCTTAAACCAGGGTTATCAACCTTTTTTGCCCTAGGCCCCACATTCTTTTTAAAAAGTTATATATTCAAAAGAAGTTTTACTTAAATCATTTACTGCAAATGTATTTCAATGCCATTAAGGTCGGGAATACACTAATTTCATATTTATCTATTACTTCAATATGTCAACCATCTCAAGCACACATTCAACAATTGTCATCTTCAGTGGGAACCTTGCCCCTGACAATGGCTGCAGATTTTTTTGATTCAAGGAATTAATTTTGTTCGTTTCAACCTTAAATGTCCACGTTTTGTAATTTCCAGTCAGTTTCTCTTGGCTTGTAGCAAATCACTAACAGCATTGAAGCCATATTCTACTAAATAAGACTATGGAAAATGTATCAATAGTACCCTTGCTAAAGTAATT
The DNA here is from genome assembly GCF_036971445.1 of Narcine bancroftii. Lineage (NCBI taxonomy): Eukaryota > Metazoa > Chordata > Chondrichthyes > Torpediniformes > Narcinidae > Narcine > Narcine bancroftii. The sequence goes on from NC_091470.1 coordinate 67,443,687, forward strand.
GAGTTTTGATATTTTTCGATCTCATTAGACAGCCGCATTATGGTTCCTTCACTTTGAACAGTTTTCACAGATTCATCATGTTGCAACTTGTATAACTTGTATTGCACTGTAACTTCAGTTAAGTCCCCCAGCAACGGCTGAGTTAACCAAGAGGCAAAATCCATTGCCTTTAAATCACAAAATCTATCATTGAAGTCGGTAACCAACACTTTCAAATGGTCAACAATGACGCATTAATTACCTCACTTATTCAACCAATAGAATTTCTTGCAGAAATATTCCTTTGGCATAATTCTAGAAGTGTCATGAATCCAAATCTATTTGTTTTTGCATCAACATGAGTCATTTGCTTCTTGGAGTTGCTTGTTCAATGTACTTTGTTTCTCAAAAATGTTCAAGTAACTCCCATAAGCTTTGCCATCTGTTGTTAGCAAGAACTTCATTTCAGGTTTGTCCTTCAAAAACTCAGAGGAGATCAAACCGTTCCATAAAGCTTTTGAAGCAGTTTCCCTTTGACAACCACCTTACTTCAGTGTGAAGCAATCATCTCATGTTCTGCATTTTTGATCAGCACAAAACTACTTAAACAGACGTTCACATTCGGCATTGGCTTTGATTGAATTGAGACACTTCATTACAGAATGCAGTATCTCGAGTAGAACAGGGGAAACTTTCTTGGCAACTAATTTTTCTTGATGGATAACACAAGGCACAACCAACATGTTTGTATTTTCATCATTTATTAATTTTAAACATCCTGGCTTTTTTTAAAACCTATCCTCACAGGTGCACCATGTGCAGCACAAGATACAATGTTTTCTTTTGGTATTTCATTTTCATCCAAATAATTTTTGAGCTTGCTGTAGATATCAACTGCAGTAGTAGCTGTTTCTAATGATTCACAAAATTTGCTTGAAACGCTTCCTGATCAATATAGCTTACATATGCTGATAGCTGAGCCTCATTGAATCGTATGGTAGATTCATCCAGCTGTATTGAGAAATTTTGTGATTTCAACTTGTCATTACTGTTTTTCAACATCTTGACCCATGTCATCTTTTCTGTTTCAGACAGTACTATTACTCAATGACTTTGCTCAGACATCTTTGTCATCTTTTTTCAGAATTGTTTTGAGAAACAATGATATGGTGGGTTAAATCTGGTCCTCCCCAACTGTATGATTCTTCCCATGTTTTGCTATCGGCAGAGAAATTTCATAGCTAGCTTCAAGGGTTCGATTCAAGGTTGTATTTGCACAGCGAATAATGAAGTGATTTTTGATCTATTTTCAAATTTCTCTTAGTGATTTCAAATCTTCTGGTTTCAAGTTGAAATGGTTAGGATGTTTTGCCTTCAAATGAGCTTCAAGACGGCCTGCTTTCATGGATTCATTTGTCAAAGTCTGTTGGCATAATAGTTCATCGTGTACTGCAGGTTTAAACCCGAAATTCAAAAACTTCAAGAACTCCACTGAACATTGACTAACCTTTTGCTGGCTTGGTCTGCTAATTTTGAATCTACATCGCAAGCTCCCCAAAACGGATTAATCAATATTTTGTGTCTTAGAATTGAAAAATGTTATAAAAGTAATGATCTAATCAAAGGAAGAATACTGACCCTAAAAAAAACAGTAAAAACACGAGCACAGTTTCTGACTTTTTTCTTGCATCAAAACTGCGCTCGCCTTGTGCTTTACTTTCTGGGGTCCCTATTTCTTTTCTCAGATTTTGACATTCCCCTCAGACTGGCAATCAATGCGCTAATACACAAAGATATACACAAAAAAACTGAAAAAGTAAAGGTATGGACAGAGACACGATTGTTGAGATAATTTGGAATCCTTGTTGCCATTGAGATAATTTGGTATGGATGATAATAAGACCGGTCAGAAAAAATATTATAATGTTAACCAAGGATAACAATTAAAATAAGAGAAACATTGGAAGAGCAAAAACACATTATGAAAATAAAAAGAACAAAGTTACCATAATTGTGTTGTACTGAGTGTTGCCACGTCGCCTCTTTCACACCAACATTGAGTTTTTTCCAAATCAACTATTTCCCAAAATATTCCTACACCCCACCAAAATATTCCCAGGCCCCACTGGTGGGATGTATGCCCCACCTTGAGAATCTATGCATTAAACGCACCACGAGCGTGGTTCCTGCCTTCCCTTTCTACTTTCCTAGGATCCAGGTTCCCTTGAAACTTAGTAAATACACAATGCTGGAGAAATCCAGCAGGTCAAACAATTAACTTTATATAACAAAGATTAAAAAAAAATACATTACCAATGTTTCTGGCTTGAGCACTTCAAGGTTTGAGCAAAATGTAGGGAGGGGGGGAAAGGAGAGGGGCACAGTCCCACATGCAGGAGGTAATAGGTGGATAAGGGAGGGAGCGCACACCAGCAAACAAGGGGAGGGGAATGACTGTGAATGGAGAGCTAGATGAAAGACAGAGGGATAGGGAAGTGAGGGAGAAAGGAGAGTGGGCTGCGTTGCTGGTGTGCCTCCCTCCCTTATCCAACTATTAAGACCTGCCTGTGAGTCTGTGTTCTTCCTCTTTTCTCTCTTTTCCCCCCACCCCCCTATCATTTTGTTTGGGCACCTGCCTTCATTTTTCTTGTATATTGATGAAGGGCACAAACCTGAAACATTAATTATCTATCTTTATCTTTGCTATATAAAGTACGCTGTTTGTTCTGCCAAGTTTTTCCAGCATTGTTTTCACTTTAATCACCACATCTGCAGACTTTCCTGTTTTACTCCCTTTAAACTTCTGATTCACTGAAAATTTATAACAAAAAAGTGTCAAGGTTTCAACATAAATAATATCAAATGGTCCAGAATCTATGCCAAAATCCTATACTATACCCTTCTTACATTTACCCTATTTGTCCAATATCCTTAGCAAACTGAGAAACCTTGTACTTGGGGTCCTCTTCAGAAAAATAACATTAATTTTGATCATAAATAGGCAAGATCTCAGCAGTTTTCCCCAAATCATTCATAGTTTCCAGTCTACCAATTTGAAAATTACCATTTATATCTACCCTTGACATCTATTTATTCTGTATACATAGTAATGTCACCTTCAACTCCACAAGACTTTGCCTCTACCTTAACCATTTTGAGTATCTAATAATGATCCAAAATGAGTGGTGGACTAGCCTCGCCAAGCGAACCCAGCTCAGCGCGGACATTGGCGACTTCAGGGGTTTCTACGAGGCTCTAAAGGCTGTGTACGGCCCCTCACCCCAAGTCCAAAGCCCGCTGCGCAGCTCAGACAGCAAAGTCCTCCTCAGCGACAAGATCTCCATCCTCAACCGATGGTCAGAACACTTCCAATCTCTTTTCAGTGCCAACCGCTCAGTCCAAGATTTCGCCCTGCTCCAGCTCCCTCAACAGCGCCTAAGGCTAGAGCTGGATGAGGTCCTCACCCAGGATGAGACATATAAGGAAATTGAACAACTGAAAAGTGGCAAAGCAGCAGGTATGGATGGAATCTCCCCAGAGGTCTGGAAGGCTGGCGGCAAAACTCTGCATGTCAAACTGCATGAGTTTTTCAAGCTTTGTTTGGATCAAGGAAAACTGTCTCAGGACCTTCGTGATGCCATCATCATCACCCTGTACAAAAGCAAAGGCGAGAAATCAGACTGCTCAAACTACAGGGGAATCATGCTGCTCTCCATTGCAGGCGAAATCTTCGCTAGGATTCTCCTAAATAGAATAATACCTAGTGTCGCCGAGAATATTCTCCCAGAATCACACTGCAGCTTTCGCGCAAACAGAGGAACTGACATGGTCTTTGCCCTCAGACAGCTCCAAGAAAAGTGCAGAGAACAAAACAAAGGACTCTACATCACCTTTGTTGACCTCACCAAAGCCTTCGACACCGTGAGCAGGAAAGGGCTTTGGCAAATACTAGAGCGCATCGGATGTCCCCCAAAGTTCCTCAACATGGTTATCCAACTGTACGAAAACCAACAAGGTCGGGTCAGATACAGAAATGAGCTCTCTGAACCCTTCTCCATTAACAATGGCGTGAAGCAAGGCTGTGTTCTCGCACCAACCCTCTTTTCAATCTTCTTCAGCATGATGCTGAACAAAGCCATGAAAGACCTCAACAATGAAGACGCTGTTTACATCCGGTACTGCACGGATGCCAGTCTCTTCAATCTGAGGCACCTGCAAGCTCACACCAAGACACAAGAGAAACTTGTCTGTGAACTACTCTTTGCAGACGATGCCGCTTTAGTTGCCCATTCAGAGCCAGCTCTTCAGCACTTGACGTCCTGTTTTGCGGAAACTGCTAAAATGTTTGGCCTGCAAGTCAGCCTGAAGAAAACTGAGGTCCTCCATCAGCCAGCTCCCCACCATGACTACCAGCCCCCCACATCTCCATCGGGCACAGAAAACTCAAAAAGGTCAACCAGTTTACCTATCTCGGCTGCACCATTTCATCAGATGCAAGGATCGACAACGAGATAGACAACAGACTCGCCAAGGCAAATAGCGCCTTTGGAAGCAACCAACTGAAAAACCTCAAAGATAAGCGTATACAGAGCCGTTGTCATACTCACACTCCTGTTCGGCTCCGAATCATGGGTCCTCTACCTGCATCACCTACGACTCCTAGAACGCTTCCACCAGCGTTGTCTCCGCTCCATCCTCAACATTCATTGGAGCGACTTCATCCCTAACATCGAAGTACTCGAGATGGCAGAGGCCGACAGCATCGAGTCCACGCTGCTGAAGATACAGCTGCGCTGGGTGGGTCACGTCTTCAAAATGGAGGACCATCGCTTTCCCAAGATCGTGTTATATGGCGAGCTCTACACTGGCCACCGTGACAGAGGTGCACCAAAGAGGTACAAGGACTGCCTAAAGAAATCTCTTGGTGCCTGCCACATTGACCACCGCCAGTGGGCTGATATCGCCTCAAACCGTGCATCTTGGCGCCTCACAGTTCGGCGGGCAGCAACCTCCTTTGAAGAAGACCGCAGAGTCCACCTCACTGACAAAAGGCAAAGGAGGAAAAACCCAACACCCAACCCCAACCAACCAATTTTCCCCTGTAACCGCTGCAACCGTGTCTGCCTGTCCCGCATCGGACTTGTCAGCCTGCAGCTGACGTGGACATTTACCCCCTCCATAAATCTTCGTCCGCGAAGCCAAAGAATACATCCATTGGATTCCATTTAACCATCCTGCCAATTACAGTTTCAAAAATCTCCATTAAATTTTGTAAACATGAACTCCCTTTAATAAAACCATGCTGACTATTGTATGATGCCTTGATAAAAAGATTTCAGGATTTCTCAACAAAGTGCTGTTAATTGTTTCATGTTGTTTTCTCTTTTCCTTGTTGATAGAAAAACAATTATAACACCCTCTGTGCTGGAACTCATTTCCAAAATTTAATGGTTGATTGTTTTGAGTTTTTTTTGTTTCATTATACTGTGAAGCCAAATGCAGGAATGAATTTGCAGTGGATACAATGTTGCACAGAAAATTGATCCACATTTGAGAAATTCTTACTTTTACATTAGATGAAAAGGGAAAATTAAAGCCATAGACATTTGTTGATTTACTCCCTTACAGCATATACGCTGCTTAGAGGTCTACATGCAACTCCTACCAGCGCTTTTATTCTCTTGATTTAAAAATTCCACCCAGATAGATCTAAAACATTCTATCTAGATTATCTCAACTTAACTATTACAGTATTGTACCACAAGTCCCATTATTAAATTAATTAGTTTAAGTTTAGATTTTTCTATGTACAAGCAAAATCAATTATTTCATTACACTGGACACCATTTTTTGTTTCAAAGGTTTGCTTCCTAAAAAAAAAATGAAGACAATGGACTTAATTTAACACAGATCATTTCAGATTTGCATTAAATAACTTTTATTGAATTTAGGATATTTAATCGCATAACGATGCTGACACATTCCGTTAGTTCAACTGACCTAAAAATGTTTTGCCACCTATGTTTGTTTGAACTCAGCATCGGAAACCTTTCACCATGTTTGTCACTGACCGCACCAAGATCAGCAGGGAAGGTCCAAGCGCAAATGCAGAAAAAGAATTTTCAATGACATGTTGAACTTCATGGTTCTGTATGCTTGAAGTAGACAAAATATGACAGGAAATAAAAAATAGGTGGTTGGAAATTTTTTTGTAATCAGCCCAAACCCAGAAAATACTCCCCAACATGTTCAGTAAGCAAAATCTTTGTTGTCAGTGTAATGTGTCCAGCAATATTACATACATGGATCTCATTGGACTGGTGATGGCTTGGTATTCACATTTACCAAGACTGGATGCAGTAATTTATTTTGTTGAACTTTGTATCCTTGAGTCTGTCAGTGTTATTTGTGTCCAGCAATATTACATACATGGATCTCATTGGACTGGTGATGGCTTGGTATTCACATTTACCAAGACTGGATGCAGTAATTTATTTTGTTGAACTTTGTATCCTTGAGTCTGTCAGTGTTATTTGTGTCCAGCAATATTACATAAGTTACTCATGAACAAATGCTAAAGCATTAACATGAAACAAATATCTGTAGTTTAAAAAATGTTGGATGAACTCAGCAGGTCTCGCAGCGCAAGTACATAATTAAATAATTGTACTTAAACCCCCCCCATTTGCTACAAAATCTTCTTGGAAGTCCATGTATGTTAAGGAAAATGCTTGAAGCTATCATTTAAAAAATAATGACAAAGATAAAAATTGTTCCAGCATTTGCAGCACAAATTCAAGATGGGCAGATTTCCTGGAGTTCTTTGAGAATATATTGAGCACAGTGGATAGAGGTGAACAGATGGACTTGAGTTTCCAGAAATAAGGTGCTGCTTGAAAGACAACAAAAAGTATGCTTGAAGTTGGGGGTAATGGATAAAGGATTGATTAACCAATAGAAGTCGAAGACTTGGGGTAAATGGGCTTCTCTGGTTGGCAAATGAGGTGAGCAGAGTGCCACAGGGCTTGCAACTGTTCATGATGTGCATTAACAATTTGGAAGAGAGCAAGGAATGTAGCATCTCTAAGTTTGCTAATGAGATTGCATTGATTGGAAAAGTTAATTGTACAGATGATGCAGAATGTCTGAAGTGAGAGAAAGATGCAGTAGGTTGAGTGAATGGGATGGACTAAAATGTTGGTAAATTTGAGGTCATCCACTTTAGAAGGAAAAATGTGCTTTTTCTACAGAAGGGCTTTGGAGAACATGCATATGAATTACAAAATTTTATTTTGTGGGTGCAACAGGTAATCAAAGCAGCAAATGTAATGTCAGCCCTCACTGGAGTTCCTACTGCAAAACTACAGGGTACTGATGAGGCCGCAACTGGAATACTGTGTGCAGTTCTGGCCTCCTTACTTAAAGAAGGATGTACTGGCTTTGGAGAGGGTGCAAAGAAGGTTCACCAGGTTGATTCCAGAGATTAAATAGTTAGCCTATATGGAGAAGATAAAGTTGCCTGAGACTACACTTGTTGAAATTCACAAGGATGAGAAGGGATCTTATAGAAGCATAAAATTATGAAAAGGATTTATAAGATGAAGGCAGGAAAGTTGTGAACTAAAACTAGGGGACATAGCCTCAAGATTCAGGAGAGCAGATAGGACTGAGATGGGGAAGAATTGCTTTTCCCCAGAGGCAAGCAAATCTGTAGAATTCTTTGCCCCAAGTAGAGGCTACCTCACTAAATGTTAGCCAGTTAGATTTTTTCTAAGTTGGAGAATTATGAAGAACAGGGAGGTAGGTGGAGCTGAGTCCACTGCTGCTCAGCTATGACCTTATCATATGATGGAGCAGACTGGATGAGACAAATTGCTGGTCCTATTTCTTATGCTCTTTGCCTAAGAGAATGCGAACCCAATTAGTTACTCCAGTGCAATGCTTACAGATTTAAAGATCAATTCTGAATTTGAAGACAATTAAATCTTCTGAATCTATCCCATGGGAATAAAGAAATTGGGTTGTGCAGGGAAGTGGCTCTGTCAACCATGATATTATTGAGTGCCATATTGCTATCCTTCATGTCTTAATTATTTTGAAAATGGTGCTTATCCATGTTTCAAAGTGTAAAGGGACATATCTGTTTATAGGGCTGAATACTTTTGGCAACATCGTTTAGACGTCATGAGCTTGGCAACATGATATGCAACAACCTCATTGTTCAAATGCTGTGATAATTTGTTTTTCAACCTTGAAATTATTTTTAAAAAGGCACAACTGGCAATGATATCAGAAATTGCAAGTTCACCCATGTAAATTAGTGTTCCATGTTTGATGCTGTAAAATGCCCTGTGAAGCTTTAGTACATCAAAAATGTTGCTTATTGCTATTACCCCATATGGAACAATGTGCCAAATTATTAGTACCTTGCTCATCTCTCCTCTTTGAAACATACTGCATTGCAGAATGCAATTTCTGGACTACAGAACAGTGTGAGCATGTTAATTGGCACTTTTATAATGTATTTCCATTGTGGAATGGCTGAATGGAAAGTGATACAACTGAACACTTGGAAGAGAAAAAATGCAAATAGAAACCGTACTTACACTGTAAGTGCTTTAATACACAAAGTGTGTCAGCAGATTCCACAGGTGCCGAAGATATATAACCTACGTTTCTCACCTGAGCCCTTCGTCGAGGTGTAACCTTATTTCAGTACTTAAGTGTTCTGTGCATTACTGAATTTAAAAACATACTCACTATGAAAAATACATCAAGGTAACCAACAACTGAGCATCTATGGCCATGAACCTAATCTGAGACAGATCTGTTTCAACAAACTGTTGTGCTGTAGAATATTGGTCTATTTTAAACAGAGGTCTATCCACAATAGGGAATAATGAGTTTACAATAGTTTTATTTTTTTAAAAAAAAAAGCATCACAAATCAAGAACACTTTAAATAATTTACTTCATGGGCAACTTGTGGAAAAAATAGTCAGGCTAACATTCGTGGCCATCTAATTTTGAATACATACAGCCCTTTAAATTTTGACTGCACTGATCAATATTTTGATTAGTTACTAATAAATTACAGTATACCTATTTAGTGCAAGTTATACACTGCAGCATTAGGTTATGCTTGTGTAACTTGCGATTTTCTACGGCTACATAACATTACAGACCAACTGGGGAATTTCCTTCACCACTAGAGAAAAGAAAATCAACCATTTCATGGAAAAACAAGATGCAAAGGAGATTTTATTTTCCCTCATTCTTACATGGGAAATGTATAACAGTCCAGAAGTTTTCCTAAAAAAAATTGGCAGCTCCTTAAATGTAAATAATTTCAATTCTACTATACAGAAAACAATTGAATATCAAGGCAGCATTAAATTGAAATATTTTCTCTAAGTCATTCTTTTATTTTTAAACCAGCAACTTTGATGTGTAGCCAATGCAACACAAGTCAATTGTATTTTTAGCCCACTTAACAGAAAAAAAGTTTTAATCATTATGTCAGTAGCTAACCGACTATTCTCTGCAGAATGTTACTATTCAATCCTCAAGAGTAACAGCTATTGAAAACAATTGACCTACTGCTGTCTACATTAATATTTCATCTGGCCACACAAGAGAAAACACAGTAGTGCTTTACTGAATGAAGTTTCAGTCTAATGGCTTAGAAACAAGAATCCCTTTATTGAGTGACAAACTTTTACAAAATTCAGAATTTCTAAGCGAGTGACAAAACATGGAGTGCAGTTCAGGATGATAATTAGAAACAGCCAACCCTGAAATTTTTAATTTGAACCAAAAATCAAATGTGCTGCTAGATTATGTTTAGTCCCTCTTTTGCCCACTTTATATTATTTGCTGGTAGTTAACTTAGCAAAAAAAAGTTAAACTTATTTGCATTTAGGAATGTACAGATTGGATACTGCATATTATAAAACTAAAAACTCTGAAGCTTCCTACAATATAGATGAATCAGTAGTTTAATTCAATTTAAAAAACAAAAGTAAAGCTCTATTCAGTGTCTGACAATTAAGAAAAGGTGGGGAAAAAACATAAATAAGGCTTTAATTTGGCAAACCAGAGCACCATTTTTAAAATGTTCCTTCTTCCTGGACTCCAGTTGCCTATAAAGTAAACAAAAATAACATTCTTAATAGTTATTGGAAACATTATACCACAAAATTAAATACGTAAAATGCCTGTTATCCAGAATTCAAGCAATTGGCAAAAAAGAGGAAAATTAATAGGTTAAAAAAAAACATTTAAAATTGGCGCACCTCACCATTAATTCGTCAATCCACGCAATATGCAATCTCAAGCAACCAACCAGAAAATTCACGTACCAGGCACCTACCAATACCCATAGATGCCTAATACCAGAGGTTTTACTGAACAACAAACTGAGAAATGCAAAGAACACCAGATTTTCAAAAAGGGTGACAAAATCCAGATAGGTGAAATCTAAGTTCATTATCCCTATCTCCATATGATAGGTACTTGAATGAAGGTATGGGGTAATAAAGAATTAGTGTAAGCAAGAGAGATCAAAGACAAGGCTGACCAACAGGCATATTTCTGTGCTGTTCAACTCCACAAAAATTGTAAATGTCAATTAATGATGATTTTAAGGAGGTTAAATCGTTCAAAACTGGATTAAAAGACTTTTGCTACCTAATCCAAGAACAGACACAATTTTTCAAATCAAGCAAAATGAAGCTCATTATTAACTATACATCTCTGCAAATCTCTACTTTATTCTTTGCTCTTATTTTTTACTTCACTACTGCACCTTGTAAATGTACTTTTACCCTGTCAAAAAAACTAATGGCTTTAAATATTTGAAAAGGGTCAGAATGCAGAAGAAATTCAAAATGCATTTTGTACCTTTTGTTCAAGCTGAAAAATAGCATTTTGAGAGTTTTCCCTTCCTTTTGAGAACTGATGAATCAATGCTTCAATTAGTTGCTTCAGTTGACTTATATTCTGATCAAGATCCACTGATGTTTTCTGATGTTCCTGAAAAAATATTAGAAGCAGTGAAAATCTAATAAATTTAGAGCAAGTTTGTTTCTCAATATAGCAGTGGTTTTCAACCTTTCTTTCCACTTGCATACCACTCTAAGTATTCCCTATGCCATAGGTGATCTGTGATTAGTAAGGGATTGCTTAAGGTGGTATATGGGTGGGGAGCAAAATTTTAAAAACCACTGTTTTAATCGTACCTAAATGACTCGTTAGTGCATGGTTTCATAACTCCAAAAGAAATGGGCCAATGACAATATTTCAGTAACATTGGGGCCCAGAGCAGTGATTCTCAGCCTTCTCTTCCACTCACAATGTGGATCTAGGGTCCAAAGATCCTGCATATTCCCAAAGGAAAATTTACTACATTAATAAGCAACATAAAAAAAGGATGATATCCAAAAGGCTAGAATATCTGCTAATCTAAGTCTAGATCATTTATACTGTATTCAATTTCAGCTGCAGTATAAAAAAAGTAAAATATTCTCAGTAGGTAAATTTATATAATTGCACAACATCTCCAACAAATCCCTGTAAATTGAAAAGTGCAGAATTTGACAATTTTTTTTAAAAAAAAACAGAAAACAGACTCAAGTCTGTGCTCCATCTGAAGAGTGAGGAGCAGAATTTGTTTTGGGTTGATGACAAGAGACTGGGAAACTGATTCAAAAGCATTTTAAATTGCAGAGAATGAGGGGAAAGAACAAAGGAGCATATGTGATAGAGTGAAGACCAGGAGTCAGAATGACTAATGGCGTCAGTGTTTGCCAAGTGGAAGTCAAAGATCTATCTGCAGGAGATGCAAGTGGACCATCAGCAAGAACAGAGGAATAAAAAAGGCAATGCCACTGTGGGGCCAGGGAGGGGGCAACACAGTGGGAACATCGTAGCATAGCACCGGGTGCAGTGCTGCAGCATTACAGGGGCCATTGCAGTTGAGTTGCTGGGAATTAGAATTAAAAAGATGCTATAAATATCCGGAAGATAAAGATAAATTAAGATAAAATTATTTCATTTGGATTATGTTAACCTAACTCAAAGTACCTAAGCTATGGTTAGTTTAAGTTACACCTTACTTAATACAAAGTCTAGTCAAGACTGAAGTACAAAGCAAACATCTATGGAGAGAGTAAAAACCTATCATTACAGGTTGTTAATCTTTCACCATGTGAGAAACAGAAGTACCTTCACAGAATTTGCTCGAGACAAAAATTGAGAACAAAGAACTTTTATTATACTATTACAACAATACAAAGTTGGGTGCTTCCCCTTACCCTGGGAATACACACAGATACTGAGGCTGACCCAACTTTTATACATTTCATTTCAGTACAGAGATATCTTCCCCCTAACATTCTTCTGCCTCATGGATTGGTTTAGCATTAGGTAATTCTGCCCATGTGGATTCTAACTTCCTATTAGTTTATGTGCCTTCCTGCAAACTTGTTAGCCAGGAAATATCATGTCTTTGTTCTTTACTCATTAATCAATCCCCAAGACTTGCAAAAGCTATTTACTTGCTATCCTGTTTTGAAGATCCTTATTATACTTTTATAACCCTTCCTAACCCTTCCTCCCATTCCAGCATCCCTTCACCCTGATTTAACCCATAATACTTCATTGCTAATGAGCACTTGCTTGACTCCTCACATTCCAGTATCCCTTCACTTTAAGTTAACCCATAATACTTCATTCTTAATTAGCACTTGCTTGACTCTTCACATTCCAGTATCCCTTCACCTTAAGTTAACCCATAAAACTTCATTCTTAATTAGCACTTGCTTGACTCCTCACATTCCAGTATCCCTTACAACCAGAACTGGCAATTCTAATACTAATTGAAAAGGCTGGTTATTCAAAATTGCTGGATTTTTTTTTATTGAGGATCCAGGTACTTCAGGAGTATAAATGCAAGAAACCACTTGAGAAAATCAGGAAGGCCAGGAGAGAGCATGAGGTTGCTTTGGCAGACAGAGTGAAGGAAAATCCCATGAATCCCATAGATATATTGAGCAAATTTGGTCTCCTTGAAGATCAGAGTGGTCTTTGTATGTAGCCAAAAGAGATTAGGGAGATCTTGAATGGTTTTTTTGCATCTGGATTTAATTGGGAGACAGGCACCGACTATAAAAGTGAAGCAAAACAGCAGTAGTTCTTGAACCCTACAGAGGGTGCATGCTGTCCTGTGGTGTTTAAAGTTAGATAAATCCCAGGGCCTGACAAGATATTCTGTCAGACCTTGATGGAGGTTTGTGTAGAAATTGCAGGGGCTCAAGCCAAGGGTGAGGTGCCAGTGTATTGGAGGATAGCTTCTATTGTTTTAAGAATGGCTTTGAGAATAATGTGGAAAATTATAGATTGGCTAGCCTGACATCAATTGTGGGTAAATTGTTGAAAGGTATTCCAAGAGATCGGATATACAAGTACTTGGAGAGACAGGGACTGATAGTCAACATGGCTTTGTGCATGTGGTGGGTCATGTCTAGTGAATCTTAGCTTTTTCAAGAAGGTTATCAGGAAAGTTGAAGAAAATGCAGTGGTCATTGTCTACACAGGTTTTAGTAAGGCCTTTGACAAGATCCCATGCAGAAGGTTAGTCACAAAGATCAGTCGCTTGGCATCCAGGATGTAGTAATAAATTTGATTCTACATTGGCTTTGTGGGAGAAGCCAGAGAGGTAGTGGAGGAGTGCATCTCTAGTCAAAAGCCCCCGGACAGTGGTGTACCTCCAGGATCATTGCTGGGTTCATTATTATTTCTCATCAGTATCAATGATCTGGATGAAGAGGTGGTAAACTGGATCAGCAAAGTTGTAGATGACACCAAAGACCAAGGGTGTATCAGACAGCAAGGAAGGCTTTCAAAGCTTGCATCAGGATCTGGGCCAACTGCAAAAGTGGGCTGAAAAATGACAATTTAATGTGTTCAAGGGTGAGATGTTGCACTTTGGGAGGACGAACAAGGGTAGGACTTGCTTTGTAAACAGAAGGGCACTGCAGTATCCAGTAGAATAGAGGGATTTGGGAATAGATGTACTTAATTCCTTGAAAGTGCTGTTGCAAGTTGATGGGATTGTAAAGAAAGTTTTTGGCAAATTGGCCTTCATAAATCAAAGTACTGAGTACAGGAGTTGTTGTGTTGAAGCTATAATCACACATTGATGAGGCCAAAGTTGGAGCAATGTATACAGTTTTGGTCACCTATCTTTAGGAAAGATGTTAATAAGACCGAAAGAGTGCAGATAAAATTTACAACAATGTTGTTGCAAATTGAAGAGCTGAATTATAGAGAAAGATTGTATAGGTGAGGAGTTTATTCCCTGAAGCATCGAGGAATGAAGGGAAATTTGATAGAGGTATGCAAAATTATGAGGGGTATAGATAAAGCACACTTTCCACTGATGTTAACTGCGACAGATTAAATGCTGAAGGGGAACATAAGTGAAACCTTAATTCAGAGGGCTGCAAGAGTGTGGAACGAAGTGCTTGGTGTGGGTTCCATTTTGGCATTTAAGAGTAGATTGGACAGGGTATATGAATGAGAGGGTATGGCCAGGTTCATGGGACTAGGTGGAATAGTTCAGCATGGACCATGGTCTGAAGGGCCTGTTTCTGTGCTGCAGTATTCTATGGCAAAATGATTAGGTATTGTATCTCTCCAGTTTAATGGGTGAAGTTGAGAAAAGCAATAGAAAAAGAAATCTGAATTCAAGTTCTGAATGACAACTGGATGCAGTATCATTTTAGTAATCAATATATGGGGGGGGGGGGGGAATAAAGAGAAGACATCTGAATATTGATCTTCGAGTTCTGATGAAAAGTTATCAACCTGAAACATTAACTTTTCTTTCTCTCCACCGAATTCACAACCTGTTGACAAGTTATACAAGTGACAAATTGTACAATTTTTTTTTTAAATTTTTTATTTTTCACACTATAAACAACATTGATCAAGATACATACATTTTTCTTTTCAAATATATAGTGTCGTTTTCTCCCCCCCTCCCTCTTCCCATCCCACCCTCCTTACCTCCCCTCCCATTCATTTAAAGTTCAGAATCTAAGATACATTAAACCCATCAAACAATGTTGTCACTCAATAAAAATAAACAAGAAGTTCCACTGAGTCAATTCTTTTCATTTCCTTCTCCTTCTGTTATTTTAGGTGGTAGATGTCCCCGGTAGGTTTTCTCTATTGTGTTTCATGTATGGCTCCCATATTTGTTCAAATATTATTTCTTAAATTATATGTTATTTTTTCTAGTGGAATACATTTATTCATTTCTATATACCATTGTTGTATTCTCAAGTTATCTTCTAATTTCCAGGCTGACATATTTTTTTGCTACAGCTAGGGCTATCCTAACATCTTTTTTGTGCACCATCCAAATCAAGTCCAAATTCTTTGTTTTTTATGTTACTTAGGAGGAAGATCTCTGGGTTTTTTGGTATATTGCTTTTTGTGATTTTATTTAATATCTGGTTTAGATCTTCCCAAATTTTTTTAACTTTCTCACATGTCCAAATTGCATGAATTGTTGTTCCCATTTCCTTTTTACAACAAAAACATCTGTCAGATACTGTTGGGTCCCATTTATTTAACTTTTGAGGTGTAATGTATAGTCTGTGTATCCAGTTATATTGTATCATACGTAACCTCGTGCTTATTGTATTTCTCATAGTTCCAGAGCATAACTTCTCCCATGCTTCCTTCTTTATCTTTGTTTAAATCTTGTTCCCATTTTTGTTTAGTTTTACCATTTGTTTCCTCATTCTCCTTTTCTTGCAGTTTAATATACATATTTGTTATAAATTTTTTGATTATCATTGTCTGTAATCACATATTCAAAATTACTTCCCTCTGGTAAGCTCAGACTGCTTCCCAATTTGACCTTCAAGTAGGATTTCAGTTGGTAGTATGCCACCACTGTATTTTGAGTTATATTATATTTATCCTTCATTTGTTCAAAGGATAGTAATTTATTTCCTGAAAAGCAATTTTCTATTCTTTTAACCATATAACCATATAACCACTTACAGCACAGAACAGGCCAGTTCGGCCCTACTAGTAGTCCATGCTGTAGCAAATCTCCACCCCCCTAGTCCCACTGACCAGCACCCGGTCCATACCCCTCTAGTCCCCTCCAAACATGTAACTTTTGATCCCTTTTTTCTCCCATTCTCTAAAGGAAAGGTTATCTATTGTAAAAGGGATTAGCTGATTTTGCATCAGTATTAGTTTTGGTAATTGGTAATTTGTTTTATTCCTTTCTACATGAATCTTCTTCCAAATATTGAGCAGATGGCGTAATACTGGAGAATTCCTACGTTGTACCAATTTTTCATCCCATTTATATAATATATGTTTAGGTATCTTCTCCCCTATTTTATCTAGTTCTAATCTAGTCCAATCTGGCTTTTCCCTTGTTTGATAAAAATCTGATAGGTATCTTAATTGTGCGGCTCTATAATAATTTTTTAAAGTTTGGCAGTTGTAGGCCTCCTTGTTTATACCATTCTGTTAATTTATCTAGTGGTATCCTCAGTTTCCCCCCTTTCCATAAAAATTTCCTTATTATTTTCTTTAACTCCATGAAGAATTTCTCCGTCAAGTGTATTGGCAATGCCTGAAATAGGTATTGTATCCTTGGGAAAATGTTCATTTTAATACAGTTTATCCTTCCTATTAGTGTTAGTGGTAAGTCTTTCCAATGCTCTTAAGTCATTCTGTAATTTTTTCATTAGTGGATAATAATTGAGTTTATATAGATGGCCGAGGTTTTTATTTATTTGTATACCTAGGTATCGAATTGCTATATTAATTTTTACTGATTAATATAGCTACTCCTCTAGCTTTTGAATTATATGACGCATCTGAATGGTGATTCTTTCTTAAATTTTGAGAAATCCGCATTATTCATTGGCATTGCTTCACTTTTATTTGGGTTAATCTTGTAACCCGACACTTTTCCATATTCTTTCAATTTCTTTTGTAATTCTTTTATTGATATTTCTGGTTCTGTTAAGTATACTATAACGTCATCTGCAAATAAACTGATTTTATATTCCTTGTCTTTTATTTTAATCCCTTTTACTTTATTTTCTGTTCTTATCAATTCTGCTAGTGGTTCTATAGCTAACGCGAACAATAAGGGTGATAGTGGGCATCCCTGCCTTGATATATATCCATTTATTGACACTTTCGCCAATGGCCCCTTATATACTGCTTTAATCCAATTAATATACTTCTCTGGTAAACTGAATTTTTGTAATACTTTGAATAAATAATTCCATTCTACTCTGTCAAAGGCCTTCTCTGCATCTAAAGCAACTGCTACTGTTGGAGCTTTATTCCCTTCTACTGCATGAATTAAGTTAATAAATTTACAAATATTGTCTGTTGTTCGTCTTTTTTTAATAAATCCAGTTTGGTAGTTTTTTTATTATCTTTTATTTCTACTACTTCAAATGGTTCTGTTAATTTATTTTGTTCCTCTATTTGTAATTTTGGTAGTTCAATTTTAGTTAAAAATTCATCTATTTTGTCTTCCTTCCCTTCGTTTTCAGTTTGGTATAATTGTTCGTAGAATTCTCTGAAGTTTTCATTAATCTCCGTTGGATTATATGTGATTTGTTTGTCTTTTTTCCTTGATGCCAATACCATTCTCTTAGTTTGTTCTGTCTTAAGCTGCCATGCTAGAATTTTGTGCGTTTTTTCTCCTAGTTCATAATATTTCTGTTTTGTCTTCATTATGTTCTTCTCCACCTTATATGTTTGTAGTGTTTCATATTTTATTTTTTTATCTGCCAATTCTCTTCTTTTAGTTGTGTCTTCCTTCATTGCTAATTCTTTTTCTATTTTTACTTTTTCCCTTTCCAACTGCTCTGTTTCCTGATTGTAGTCCTTCTTCATCTTGGTTACATAGCTTATTATTTGCCCTCTGATGAATGCTTTCATTGCGTCCCATAGTATAAACTTATCTTTCACTGATTCCGTATTTATTTCAAAGTACATTTTAATTTGTCTTTCAATTAATTCTCTAAAATCCTGCCTTTTAGGTAGCATGGAGTTTAATCTCCATCTATACATTCTTGGAAGGATGTCCTCTAACTCTATTGTCAATATCAGGGGTGAGTGACCCGATAATATTCTAGCTTTATATTCTGTTTTTCTTACTCTGTCTTGCATACGAGCTGATAACAGGAATAGGTCTATTCTTGAGTATGTTTTATGTCTACCCGAATGATATGAATATTCCTTTTCCTTTGGGTGTTGTTTCCTCCATATATCCAAAAGTTGCATTTCTTGTATCGATTTAATTATAAATTTGGTTACTTTGTTCTTTCTGTTAATTTTTTTCCCAGTTTTATCCATGTTTGAATCCAAATTAAGGTTGAAATCCCCTCCTATTAGTATGTTCCCTTGCGTGTCTGCTATCTTCAAAAAAATATCTTGCATAAATTTTTGATCTTCTTCGTTAGGTGAATATACATTAAGTAGATTCCAAAACTCCGAATATATCTGACATTTTATCATTATATATCTCCCTGCTGGATCTATTATTTCCTCTTCTATTTTAATTGGTACATTTTTACTGATTAATATAGCTACTCCTCTACCTTTTGAATTATATGACGCTGCTGTTACATGTCCTACCCAATCTCTCTTTAATTTCTTGTGCTCCATTTCAGTTAAATGTATTTCTTGCACGAATGCTTTATCATTTTTTTTTCTTTTTACAGTAAATTTAGCAGTTTCTTCCTTTTGATTTGGTTATGTATTCCGTTAATATTTAAAGTCATATAGTTCAGCGTAGCCATTTCATACTTTGTTTATCTTTCCTTTCCGTTTCCTCATCATCACCTTTCCTTCTTATCCATTTCTGCTTTCTTGTTTTGAACACTTTATAAGACAACATTTCTAAAACATCAAACATTTCCCTTATTCTCCTATCTAAAATTTCTTTAACCCCATTATCCCCTTCCTGAGTTGCCCTTTATCCCTTGTCGGGCAACCACATCTCCCCTCTCCATTTGGATTTGCGAATTCACTCGCAAGCGTCAACTGATTTCGCAGTGACCATAACTCCTCCCCACCCAGCACCACCCCAGAAAAGATTTCAATTTTCATATATAACAAAGGTCACTCTCTTAATTCCCTCCTTACTTCCTCTCTTCCCTTTCTTTCCCTTATTAATTCTTATCTATACTCTATATATTTTCCTTTAAATATGGATACACTCATGTACACCCATATATACACACACACACATATGTGTGTATATATGTGTGTATATATGTGTGTATATATATATGTATATATATATGTGTATGTATATGTGTATGTATATGTGTATGTATATGTGTATGTGTATGTGTATGTGTATGTGTATGTGTATGTGTGTATTTCTTCTTCTTCTTTGGCTTGGCTTCGCGGACGAAGATTTATGGAGGGGTAAATGTCCATGTCAGCTGCAGGCTCGTTTGTGGCTGACAAGTCCGATGCGGGACAGGCAGACACGGTTGCAGCGGTTGCAGGGGAAAATTGGTTGGTTGGGGTTGGGTGTTGGGTTTTTCCTTCTTGGCCTTTTGTCAGTGAGGTGGGCTCTGCGGTCTTCTTCAAAGGAGGTTGCTGCCCGCCAAACTGAGAGGCGCCAAGATGCACGGTTTGAGGCGATATCAGCCCACTGGCGGTGGTCAATGTGGCAGGCACCAAGAGATTTCTTTAGGCAGTCCTTGTACCTTTATATGTATGTATATATGTATGTATGTATATATATGTATATATGTGTATGTATATATATATGTGTGTGTATGTGTGTGTGTGTATGTGTGTGTGTGTATGTGTGTGTGTGTGTGTGTGTGTGTGTGTGTATGTATGTGTATGTATGTATACATATATATATAGGTGTGTGTATATGTATGTGTGTGTATATATATATATATATATATATACATACACACCCATATACACACATACATATAGTTCGTGGTAATTTTTGCTCTTGTTGCTCTTCATCTCTCTGTCTGTTTTGTAGTTGTTCTGCAAATTTTCGTGCTTCCTCCGGATCCGAGAATAGTCTGTTTTGCTGCCCTGGAATAACTATTTTAAGTATCGCTGGGTACTTTAGCATAAATTTATATCCTTTTTTCCATAGGATCGCTTTTGCTGTATTAAACTCCTTTCTCTTCTTCAGGAGTTCAAAACATATGTCCGGATAGAAAATTTTTTTTTGACCTTTGTATTCCAGTGGCTTTTTGTCTTCTCTTATTTTCTTCATTGCTTTCTCCAATATATTTTTTCTCGTAGTATATCTTAGGAATTTTACTAAAATATTCCCTAGGACACTCAGGGAGGCTAGTGGACAGTTAGTGGGGCCATTAACAGAGATATTTAGGATGTCACTGGCCACGGGGGTGATACCAAAGAATTGGAGGGTGGCGCATGTGGTTCCTCTGTTTAAGAAAGGGTCCAAATGCAAACCTGGGAATTATAGGCCTGTAAGTCTGACGTCTGTGGTGGGCAAGTTGATGGAAAGTGTTCTGAGGGATGCTATTTACAAATTTTTGGAGGTACAGGGAGTAATCAGCATGGTTTTGTCAGGGGTAGATCGTGCTTGACAAACCTGATTGAGTTCTTCGAGGGGGTTACAAAAAAGGTTGATGAAGGGAAAGCTGTGGATGTTGTCTATTTGGACTTTAGTAAAGCTTTTTACAAAGTTCCCTACAGGAGGTTAGGAAAAAAGGTGGAGGCATTAGGTATAAATAAGGAGGTAGTGAAATGGATTCAGCAGTGGTTGGATGGGAGGTGTCAGAGAGTAGTGGTAGAAAATTGTTTGTCCAATTGGAGGCCGGTGACTAGTGGAGTTCCTCAGGGTTCGGTCCTGGGTCCACTGTTATTTGTTATATATATATATTAACGATCTGGATGTAGGGGTGGAGAATTGGATAAGCAAGTTTGTGGATGACACAAAGATTGGTGGTGTTGTGGACAGTGAGGTAGATTACTGTAGATTAAAAGGTGATTTAGGAAGGCTGAAGGTGTGGGCTGAGAAATGGCTGATGGAATTTAATACAGATAAATGTGAGGTGCTACATTTTGGAAAGGAAAATTTAAATAGGTCATATACATTGAATGGTAGACAATTGAGGAGTGCAGAGCAACAAAGGGATTTAGGAGTTATGGTAAATAGTACCCTCAAGGCTGATACTCAGGTAGATGGTGTGGTGAAGAAGGCATTTGGAATGTTGGCCTTCATAAATCAGAGTATTGAATTCAAGAGTAGGGAGGTTATGATGAAATTGTACAAGGCATTGGTGAGGCCAAATTTGGAGTACTGTGTACAGTTTTGGTCACCAAATTATAGGAAAGATATAAACAAAATAGAGAGAGTGCAGAGAAGGTTCACGAGAATGTTGACAGGATTTCAGGGTCTGAGTTACAGGGAAAGGTTGTGCAGACTGGGGCTTTTTTCTCTGGAGCGTAGAAGATTGAGAGGGGACTTGATAGAGGTGTTCAAGATTTTAAAAGGGACAGACAGAGTAAATGTGGATAGGCTTTTTCAATTAAGAAAAGGGGAGATTCAAACTAGAGGACATGGTTTAAGATTGAAGGGGGAAAATTATAAGGGGAACATGAGGGGAAATTTCTTTACGCAGAGGGTGGTGGGGATGTGGAATGAGCTTCCAGCAGACGTGGTCGAGGTGGGATCATTGGTTATATTTAAGGAAAGACTGGATCGTTACATGGATAGGAGGGGACTAGAGGGGTATGGACCGGGTGCTGGTCAGTGGGACTAGGAGGGTGGAGATTTGCTACGACATGGACTAGTAGGGCCGAACTGGCCTGTTCTGTGCTGTAAGTGGTTATATGGATCTTGGTTTTTGTTGTGGCTGTGGTTTAGGGGCTAGTGTTCTATGTGCCCTTTCTATTTCCATTTCTTCCTGTAATTCTGGTCTTCCTGGGACCCTGGGGATCCAATCTTTTATAAATTCTCTCATATTCTTGCCTTCTTCATCTTTCTTAAGGCCCACTATCTTTATATTATTTCTTCTATTATAATTTTCCATTATATCTATCTTCTGAGCTAACAGCTCTTATGTCTCTTTAACTTTTTTATTAGATTCTTCCAATTTATTTTTTAAGTCCTCTACTTCCATTTCTACGGCTGTTTCTCGTTCTTCCATCTTGTCCACTCTTTTTCCTATATCTGACATGACCATCTCTATTCTATTCATTTTTTCTTCTGCACTTTTAATTCTTTTTATTTCACTGAATTCTTGTGATTGCCATTCTTTTACTGATTCCATATATTCTTTAAAAAAATATATCCATTGTCTTGCCTTTCCCTTTTTCTTCCATTTCTCTATGTTCTTCTTCTTCTTCTTCCTCTGGGTTGATCATCTGTTGTTTCCTTGATTTCTTTTTACTCTCTTGTTCTCGTTGTTCTCTTCCTGTTGTTGTGTTGCAGCTGTCATCCTCAGCTGGTCCCCCCTCCCGTCAGTGTTTTTTTTTGCATGCGCGGTTGCGCACTTGGCTCCACGAGCCATTTTTGTAGTCCCGAGCTCGGGACTTTGACTGACCTGAGGGAGCGGGCTTCTCTCTCCGCGGCGGGCCTCCTCGGACAGGTAAGGCCTTCACCTTCTTCTTCCGACGTTCTTTCTTCTTCTTCCCGTTTCTTTCTTCGCTGCCATTTTCTTCCCACCTTTACTTTCACTTTGTTTTAATTTTTATGTTTGTGCCTTTGTTTTGTGTTTTTTTAAAACTTTTCCAGAGAGGGCTGGAGTTCCCTGACCGGCCATTACTCCATCACGTGACTCCCCGACAAATTGTACAATTGAAAGTACTTTTTAAAGAAGCGAAAAAGATGAGACTGCACATCAGAAACATGGATCTAAAAGCACGTCATAATAAAACATGGACAATTTGTTGACTACAAGATGAATAAATATTTGAATCCTATTAGGTGTCTTGTATGCACATTTTTATGCCTTGACAAGAGATGCCTTTTTTTCCTTTTAAAGGAATGACACTAAAACCAAAAATTATAAAGTAAATTAGGTGACTCAAAAGGAAAAAATAATTTCCCTGGCATTTCAACTCTTCCTTTCCCACAAGACAATGCATAACCCACTCGACAGATGCCATGTGTTTGCACCTTCCCTATGGAAAATAACTTTTTCCTTCCATCCAGAAAACTGTTCCTTTCTTACAGCCAATCTTAACAGAATGGCATTATAAGCAAAGATTCAAACAGACCAGGTACGTCTTAATATTGTACAATCTATACAAGTCATAATAGCTTGGTTTTACTGACATAATTTGCAGAGGATCACCATTCTCAAATGAAACTACAATTCCCAAGCATCATGCTAGCTGATCATTATTATACTTGTTTACTGGACCCCTTGTGAAGACTTGGTTGGGAGTAGGATTCAAACTTCCAATCATTTAAGTTGCAAAATCTGCCCACTACACTGGTTAGATCAATAAAGGAACAGGGATAAAAGACAAAATGAAGTATTTTTTGTTATTTGAATTTAAATTGTTTCTTTTTGACTTTTAATAGTTTTGAATACAAATATCAGAAAAATTCACAAACATGCAATTCTCCTTTGATGAGCAATATAGATTTGGGGTGTGGTTTAAGCAGTTGACAATGCATTTCCTGTAGACAATATTCTGTTACCTTTTTTAAAAAAAACACTGAAAACCAGTCTCTGGAAGCTGGTTTGCTTGTTCACACAGGAAAAAAAGCTGGGTTAATGAGTTTGTTTACACAGCAAGCTGGCTTCACAAAGCAAAAGAGACGGGACGTGTAGTACAGCCTCACTTCGCCTATGACACTACCTACCTTGGTGGATAAAAGGTGGGCAAGTTCAGACACCCCCCCCCTCCCCCCAATCTGGCTTTGACACATTCACACAGGATATAAATTGAATGTGCACAAAAGTGAACTTCTTCCACTGAATTTTTCTGTGGTGGTCCTTTTAAGGTTTTTAAAAACCAGTTTACCTATCTTGGTACTGAAGCTGGCTGCTACAAGCTATGGCTTTGCAGAGTCTATGGCACAGGAGAGGTTTAGCTGCATGCAGGTTAGCTTAGAAAGAATACACTATTCCCAGAAAGAATGACACAAACCCCAGTTGAGTGTAGATAACACTGAGCCAAAAGACAAAGGAGGAAAAACCCCCAACACCCAACCCACCAATTTTCCCTTGCAACCGCTGCAACCGTGCCTGCCTGTCCCACATCGGACTTGTCAGTCACCAACGAGCCTGCAGCAGACGTGGACATACCCCTCCATAAATTTTCGTCCACGAAGCCAAGCCAAAGAAAGAAGAAAGATATTGGGCTCTCAGCCCTGCTTTTATTCTTATGAGGGGCGTGGTCAAAACCATTTCAGCATTGATTGTTGCATTTGCAATCAGTTTTCCTTGATAGCCCAGTTAGGCTCCTTTAGTTGTGGCCAATTGGAGGGCAGCGCTGTGGGCCTCGTGCAACCTGCTGGATCGTCGTGTTCACCCTTCATTTTGTGAGGCATCCTGAGGGGGCTTCGAAGGGCTACCACAGTATTGCAATTACATAGAATCAAACATCTTTTTAAGGAGAATTATCTTGCTCTGCTTAAGCAAGTGAAACATTCCCTGACCCAATAATCATCATTGCTACATTTCAAGTTGGCCTTTTAAATTCTATTAAAATGAATATTTTGCCTAAATTTATTTTTTCCAATTTATTCTAATATTTGCTCCGAAATCATATTTTGACTAAATTGACTTCGCCATATTGTCTTGCGTATGGAAGGGTAAACTTCCTCACTTTAATAAAGTTGGTGAATGCCTCTATCTAACTTTAGATTTTACTATTGGGCAGTCAATATACAAAGTCTTACATTTTGATCCATCTTTTGAAATCATTCTGACTGCCCATTATGGGTATTGGAGATGAAATCCCCCTAAATTTTTCCAACTTGGCGCTTACTTCCATTTTCAATTAAGTTAATTGATAATCTGATTGTTGAATATGCTGAGAATGTGAGCACAATTTAGTAAACATTTTGCATTCCATCATTTTTCTTTCTCAAGTCCTATCATATCCAATCACTTTTTTTTCAACCTTTACATGATGCTATTTTTCAGAAATGGTATAGAGATCACAAGACAAAGGAGCAGAAGGCAGCCACTCGGCCCATCGAGTCTGTTCCGTAAAACTACACTAAGCTACTCTACACTAGTTCCAATTTCCGGCCTTTCCCCCATATCCCTTGATGCCCTCACTAATGAGATACTTGTCTATTTCTTGTTTAAATACTCCCAGTGATCTGACTTCCACTGTTGTATGTGGCAGCGAGTTCCACAGATCCACGACTTTCTGGCTAAAGAAGTTCTTCCTAATCTCTCTTCAGACTATGCCCCCTTGTCCTCTATTCACCCTCCAAGGGAAACATCTTACCCGCATCCACCTTTCAAAATATGAAAGGCCTCTGAGATCTCCTCTCATTCTCCTATACTCCAATGAATACAACCCAAGAGCTGCTAAATGCTCCTCTTACGTTAGCCCTTGCATTCTGGGAATCATCCTAGTAAATCTCCTCTGCACCCTCTCCAATAACATCACATCCTTTCTAAGATGGGGGCCCAGGTAGGATATACCCTTTAAAAAAAAAATCATGCTGACTTGGACCTATCCTGTCGTGCATCTCTAGGTATTTCATCACCTCGTCCTGGAGGATCGACTCTAATATCTTCTCAGCCTAGGTGCCAATTGTCGGGCCGTGTCAAATCCCTGCCTGAATGATATACATGAGGTCTGAGTGTGGGGACGGGGGAGGGAAGGGGGAAAAATGTCTCTGACTCCACAGCAAATTTTGTATATAATAACTGTAATTTGTGATTGATTACTGGAAACTGTTTGAGTTTGAACGTTTAGTCAAGAAAAGGCAGCAAATGACTGTTGTGAGCTACTTGTCAACCTACAATCCAGGGATGTAGAGAAAACATGCAGTTAACTGGAACCAGCAATAGCCATTTTACTCATTAAAGTTCATACGCACATTTACTTCTGAACCTTTGCTATTTTCTACAACAATCCCATCTTTTGTAGTTCTTGATATTTCTTCTTGAATAATGTTCAAAGATTCTTGAGCCTATAAAATAGAAATATACATTTTCAACTTGAGATTTTTTTTAAAAAGCAAATAAAAAGACATTTAAAGGTTGTAGAGAATGTGAATATTCCATTGTTGAAATTAAACCTGTTCTGTTATGCACATCAGACAGATTTAGTTTTCAGCAGTTTTCCTAAATTAAAATGTGCGGACAATTCTGCCACATCAACCCTCAATTTTGCCTTCTCTGCTCCCTGATAGCAAGGCTCTTTGCAAACCAGTTCTATTTTCTAATCACCCCCTCAGGGTAGATATTTAGTGACCATTTCTTTTAATACACACACATCATTCATTCAGATGAACTGAATTATTTATTGTCACATGCACCAATAGTGAAAAAATTGATTTGCTATCCAGTCAATTAACTGATTTTTGAAAATAAGAGTGCAAATTAAAACAAAAATGCAGAGAAAAACTTCAATCAATAGAGAGCAACAGCAGGCATTATTTGCTAATGCAAGGCTCATTCAATGGTTTGATAAGAGGATAAAATTATCCTTTAATCTGGTGACACCAACAATACCAGCTTCAATTGGCTAAGCGAGTCATCCATTTTGATGTAACTGGACTCGCATATTAAATCAGATTATGAAAGGGTAGTAATTTCTTTGAAGGGCAATGGAGAACCAGCTAGCTTTACTTACTACTATTACTGAGGCTAGATTTTAATTTCATACTGTAACTTGTTGGAATCTAGGGGTTAAAACAGTATGAAATAAATGATTAATCAATAAGTTTATTTGGACTGCATGAGTCAGGGAAAGAGGAATGTGGCTAAGTGGCTGTCACAGCATGGAGCAAAGTTGGCTGAACAAAATTGGCTGCTCCCAAGATACAGGGAGAGGATATGCATAAAACGATTTAGGAGGAATGCTCAACTGAAGGAGGTGGGAAGTAGCACAGGAGACACAGGCCAGATCAGAACAAAGAATGGCCCGCAAGAATCAAAGGGAATGGAAAACCAGTCTAGGAGGAAGATTAAGGCACGAGGAGGTGTTAAAGAGAACAGCAGAAATTGGCCAGACAGGGACCGAATGGTGATTAGAAATATCTGGGGATGAATTAATTTCAGATCTAAACAACAGGATAGTCTGGCCTGGAGGATTAACATGGGAATGCTACACCCCAGAAATCTGCAAAACAGGAGATGACTTGTGATAACCCTTATGCAAAAAGATCTAGCAGGGAAAACAACTTTTGTTCTGTGTGATAAGATTGACCTATATAAACTGTGCCAACTGGACAATAGGGGTCAGTCTCGGGGAGTAGCTCACTGGCAGGTGACCTATGAACTAACAGACTGACCCAGAGCTCTGTTAAGTTTTATTCTTGTGCTGTGTAATAAATTGACTGTTGAACCGAATACCTTCTCCTATCACTTCATTCAAAGAACGCGCTGGACTCAGACTACACATAGACTAAATTAAGAGTAAGTTAAAGCCAGAGTCCAACAAACTGCTGAATTCAAACAAATCTCTGGATTAATGGTCTTAGCCTCCAGATGTCATCCAATAATTTCACATTTATAGTTCCATATTGATAGTTGTTCCATAGCCACTACTCAGTGAATTGTCAGCTTTTTATTTTCAAGTGGAACAGAGAATCAATTCTGTCAGTTGCCTTAATAGATTTGTAAGTTCTACCACTATCACTGTATATCTTCCTTTTCGACCAGTCTCTGAAGCTTCTGTATCCCTCTCGTCCTGGATAGCAGAACTTAAAAACTTAAGAATTGACAAAATAAAAGTTAACACAAGGTCTATTTAAAATTCTAATATGAATGAAATACCTGGTTTGTACATTTTCCTCTTATTTAAATGACACTCCGGATTTATAGAATTTATGAACATATGAATGCACACAAAAAATTTGGATAAGCTCTAATTTGCAGAAAAACTCTTATGTTGGTCTTTCATATAGCTAGGAATATTTAGTTCATCATATTATATTTTACCTCGTATAGGTTGGATATGATTTTCTGGGCCTCATACTGTTCAGTCTTCAGTTTTAGTGATGTTTCGTTCAACTGATTTTTAAGCTAAAAGTAAAAACAAGATAGCATGTTGATAAGATCCTATTTGCTGGATTGCCACCTATTCTCCCCAAACCACTGTTCTCTTCACAAAGGATGTTTCTGCTAGGGTGAAGGAACTTAAAAGGTACCTCACCTTCAAAAATGAGAAGCACTAAGAGGCTAATCAGTTGGTTATTCAGATTGCAAAAAAAAATCACAACTGAATTTGAACTGATCCACATTTTAATATCTTTTTATACTTTAAACAACACTTTCTGAATTGCAAGCAACACTGGGAACAATGTCTGATTCTTTTTTTTCCCCCCAATTTAAGATTAAAAATACTAAATAATTTTACCACTTCTTTCTTGACCGATAGAAACAAAATCAGCACAGACTAGCAGGATAATAGAAACAGGAGCCTTTCTGCTGTGTAATAATGTATTAACAATTTACCCTTTTGGGAAGGGGAATAACCCTTCTCATAAGGGTTTAATAGGTAACATTTATAATAAGTTATTGTGGCAGTACGCCATTAGGCAGGTGAACCGGCCCCCCTTGTCACGTACGTGGCGGGGCAGCCGGCCAAAATGGCGCCTTCGGGGGTTTCTTCCCAACCTCTGCACCGGTCTCAGAACCCTGCGCTTGGGGAGCCACGTGACGCTCCGGTGACATCAGAGCCCCCCCAGCGCGGTTCTCAGCCAGGTCCGGGCTGGGAGTACAAGACCAGCCAGGCAGCCTGCAATAAATCAGTTTTTGCTCACTGAACTCAACCCGTCTGGTTGTGCAATCCTTCAGTTAGCAATGTAGCTGCCACCACATTATTAAGATTACAAATCAAATTTATTGAAAGAAAAGTTTGTTATTACAATCAGATTAAAGTACTATTATTGGGATGGTCACTCTTATCTATTACAAAATGAACATTTGTACCTTTTTCAAGCTTTACCAATTTTCATTCCCAATTTTTTAAAAACTCATTACATTTGTTTATTTCTTCATATGGCAAGGAAAACAACCCCATACAAATAAAGTCCATTTTCAAAAGACCAAAAGGAATGGGGGATTATCATTTCCAAATTTTAGATTTTATTACTTGGCAATTAATATACATAATCTACTCATTATTATTTTGATAAATTAGTGACTCACCCTTGGGTAGAAATGGAACTGAATTTTTCTAAAAAAAAATCAACTATGTTGTCAATTTTAGGCTTTTTACCCTTTTCCTTTTTTAAATTGACACATAATCCGATAATGAGAAATAGGTTGAGAATATGGGCTCAATTTAGAATTTTTTTTGGTTATAATAGTTTCTCTCTTGCTGGTCCCATTATCGATAACCATTTTTTTCAGCCGTCCATGTTAGACAAAGGCTTTAAGGAATGGTATAGATTAGGTATCAAAAGTTAGATATTTACAAGTTAATCATTTTATTCAGTCAAAGCTTTTAGATTTTCCTCAAATCTTGGATACAAATATTTTTGATTTACTTTTTGACTTGCAATTCGTTCAAGTATTTATAACAACCCATTGGATTTAAGATCACCCCCAATGGGATTAAGAACGATTGGGTACATGATTTGAATATTACAATTTCAGATGAAGATTGGTACTCTACTCTTAGCTAGATTATTTATTCCCCATTTTGTGCAAGGCATTGCTTATTACAATTTAAGGTGGTGCATAGAATACATATGTCCAAACTCTCTTGTTTTAATGCAGATGTTGATCCACTACACAATAAGTAACATTTCTGAAGCTTCATTGATTCATATGTTTTGGGAGTGCCCCAATTGAGGAAAATATTTTCCAAACTTTATCAATGATTTTTAAAATTAAAATGGAACCATGCTCTTTTAATTGCTTTGTTTGATTTTTCTCACAAATCAGATATACCTCTGTGTGCAACCCAGGAGAAATTTTTAAGCTTTTATCATGTTGATAGCCATATGAGCACTTTATTAAAATGGAAAGATGACTCTACACATACGCAGTGGTTACATGATGTTATGTCCTATTCAAGTTTGGAGAAAATTAGATACAACATTAAAGATTGCAATCAAATTCTAATGACAAAACTAAAATGGCCTGGGAAGAAAAACTTCAGTTACATCTTCCAGAGGAATCATGGGAGAAGATTTTTGGATTAGTTAATATCTCTTTAATAAGTACTTGTCATTCTTTGATTCAGTTTAGTGGTACATCAGGCTCAGTGAAAAAACATTGGCTCCTATTTGTGATAGATTTAAATCAGAAATGGCTTCTCCAACTCTTATGTTTTGGTCATGCTCTATGTCAGACAGGTATTGGATAGATATTTTTAAGACTTTGTAAGCTATACTGGATATTAGTTTGCAATCTAACGCATTGACTGTTCTTTTTGGAACTATAGTTCCAGAAGTGGGACGAGTTCCCACTTCCACACATCGGTTCGTAGTCTTTTCTACATTTTTGGCTAGAAGAGTATTTTATTTAAATAGAAAAGATTCTAATCCACCTGCTTTGACTCAGTGGATCTCTCAAATTATGTTTAAGTTTAAAGAAAGTTAGGAGTTGTACATTTGATGCTTGTTAAATTTGAAGAGACTTGGTGACCCTTTATAAATTATTTCACCATTACTTTGAATAATTATTTTCCCTTCCAGCCTATATTTTATTTATTTTTCTCTTTGTTGAAGACCAGATGATTGATTTTTATTAATAAATTGTCAGGAGAGGCTGCCCAGCCTTTTGTTTGTTTTCTTCTTTGAAGATTTCAGTTGGAGATGAGAATGTATTCATTAATTGTGGTGTAATGCAATATGTTATATAATGAGTTTTTTCCCCTTATTATCATGTACTCCTATTCTCCTCATGTATTGTTTACCTATAATATGATTAATAAAGATTGAAAAAAGCAAGGGGAATAACACATTTAACAAAAGCAAAAATATTATTCCCATGTCCATTTAGCAAAAAAACAATTATTAGCCAGTTCTGCTTATACAGTTCTTAATTCTTATTGACATTCTAGAATTAACAATTCAAAATGTAAGTAAAGAAACTTCATTTCAATTCAGTGATATTAATCCTTGAAAAGATTTGCTAAACTCCAGTTTATTAGGAAATATCTGGATTATCTTCCTTCATATTGATGGGCTAATAATTTTATTTCAATTGTTATTAGATTGCACAGTGATTATGTGGCATTCACAGAGAACATTAAGTGTGTTAATTATTTACAATGAAAAAGTAATCAATTGTAACACAACTTCAAATGACTTAAATATATTTCATGAAATGATTCATTCTAATTAAAGGATTAAAATGCACTGGCTATTGATGTATTAATTGTAAGACAATTAGTACAAGGCAAACAAAAAAAAGCTGCAGATTAGAAAATCTAAAAGAACAGAAAATGCGAGAAAAACAATAGTTCAGACAGCATCTGCAGAAGAATGTTGCCTTATCTGCTGAGCTTTTGAAGCATTTTCTGTTGGCATAGGATACATTGTACATGATTACCCACTGTCAGTGAATCTACAGAACGTCTTTTGGAAAAAATTATGAACACTGTTATATTGATTTTCTTACCAAATTTAATTCTTCATTCTGCTTTATTGCTTCAGCACAAGAATCAAGTTTTTTCTGTAATTCAGTCAACAGAACTTTGAGCTGAAATGAAGTTTAAAACCCAATTTAATCCATTCATGGATGGTTGCATAAATATTTAAATTAGGCTAATGTATTGTTGCAGTTTTAAGATTTAATTGTTGTGTGATGGAAATTAAACATCAACTTTTTGAAAAGCACAAGACAGCCAGCTTGGTAAATGGTTAGGGGAAAACAGAAGAAATTAGAACATTAAGATTGCCAACTAAAAGACTCACTTCTCTGACTTCAGTTACACAAGTGGCTCTCTCCATTTCCACCCTTTCCAACTCAGATGCAAGATGATTGTTCTGTTTCCTGAACTGCAAGGATTATATTGGTTTTAGTATCAACAATATAGAGAACAAATCCAGATTTTTAGAGTCACTTACTTATCTGAACAGTTAACAAATAAGTTAATACCAATTAACACTCTTGCAGTTGTTAAATTCACAGTGGACCTGCTCTGACAATCAGAATTATTAAGAAGTGCAAAATGATGATGAACACGAACTATGTGACATTACTGAGCACAAGGAACTAAATTACCTTTGCCATTAACCTGGAGTCCTTCTACTTTCAAAACAATTTCATAACACTCCTAGGTGGTTGATCATAATCAATTTCCCTATCCAATCAGTAATTCCATAAATTCCACTTCATGTAAACTAAGCGTTGCATTATCCCTTTCCTTTCAGAGAGAAACAAGTGTAGAACATTTGTCATCTAGTCCACTACATGTAAATGTTGTGATTGGAACCTCTACTTTTTGATGTACAAAAAACTTCAATGCAAACTAAAATGCCACATTGTTTAAATAATGCAATCTAAGCTTTGCTGCAGCATCCAATGAAGATTTTCGAAGGAAATACCCCACATCGACCAAGGGATTTACAGCATTAGCTTCGCCTTTTATGATGTCGCCTGCTGTCACTCATAATTTTCAAAATGAGTCCTCATTCCAATAGCCATGACAGCATGCAAACTGAGCACCCTTTCACAATGAAGAATGCAGAGGCTAACAAGGGAGAACCACAGTTACAGGAATATAAATGCAGAGACTGAATAAGTTTTAAAAAATATTAAGTCAAGAGGATTTTGAAATGTGTGATAGTGTTCCAATGCACTGATATCAATAGAATTCTTTTACTGCTGCAATTTGACAAGCAGTAATTAAAAAATGCAACCTTTGTACTAAAACATGAATATTTTAGAGGATTTTTTAAATTACCAAAACTTTTATTTTAGTTTTAGAGTCCTGTCAAATTATGCATGTACAAAAATCTCAATTTGTTATCATTTTCATTGTGTAATGACAGAAACGAGAGCTGCATTTCCCAGCATTACTACTTTAACATCCACAGTGTTATAACCTGATGAATCAGTACTGAAATGCATTTGGTTTTCTTTATAATGTATCTTTTTGCTTCTTCTTTGGCTTGGCTTCGCGGACGAAGATTTATGGAGGGAGTAAATGTCCACGTCAGCTGCAGGCTCGTTTGTGGCTGAGAAGTCCGATGCGGGACAGGCAGACACGGTTGCAGTGGCTGCAGGGGAAAATTGGTTGGTTGGGGTTGGGTGTTGGGTTTTTCCTCCTTTGCCTTTTGTCAGTGAGGTGGGCTCTGTGGTCTTCTTTAAAGGAGGTTGCTGCCCGCCGAACTGTGAGGCGCCAAGATGCACGGTTTGAGGCGATATCAGCTCACTGGCGGTGGTCAATGTGACAGGCACCAAGAGATTTCTTTAAGCAGTCCTTGTACTTCTTCTTTGGTGCACCTCTGTCTCAGTGGCCAGTGGAGAGCTCGCCATAGAACACGATCTTGGGAAGGCGATGGTCCTCCATTCTGGAGACGTGACCCACCCAGCGCAGCTGGATCTTCAGCAGCGTGGACTCGATGCTGTCGACCTCTGCCATCTCGAATACCTTGACGTTAGGATGGAGTGGAGACAACGCTGGTGGAAGCGTTCTAGGAGCCATGATTCGGAGCCGAACAGGAGTATGGGTATGACAACGGCTCTGTATACGCTTATCTTTGTGAGGTTTTTCAGTTGGTTGTTTTTCCAGACTCTTTTGTGTAGTCTTCCAAAGGCGCTCTTTGCCTTGGCGAGTCTGTTGTCTATCTCGTTGTCGATCCTTGCATCTGATGAAATGGTGCAGCCGAGATAGGTAAACTGGTTGACCGTTTTGAGTTTTGTGTGTCTGATAGAGATGTAGGGGGGGCTGGTAGTCATGGTGGGGAGCTGGCTGATGGAGGACCTCAGTTTTCTTCAGGCTGACTTCCAGGCCAAACATTTTGGCAGTTTCCGCAAAACAGGACGTCAAGCGCTGAAGAGCTGGCTCTGAATGGGCAACAAAAGCGGCATCGTCTGCAAAGAGTAGTTCACGGACAAGTTTCTCTTGTGTCTTGGTGTGAGCAGATTGAAGAGACTGCCATCCGTGCGGTACCGGATGTAAACAGCGTCTTCATTGTTGAGGTCTTTCATGGCTTGGTTCAGCATCATGCTGAAGAAGATTGAAAAGAGGGTTGGTGCGAGAACACAGCCTTGCTTCACGCCATTGTTAATGGAGAAGGGTTCAGAGAGCTCATTTCTGTATCTGACCCGACCTTGTTGGTTTTCATGCAGTTGGATAACCATGTTGAGGAACTTTGGGGGGCATCCGATGCGCTCTAGTATTTGCCAAAGCCCTTTCCTGCTCACGGTGTCGAAGGCTTTGGTGAGGTCACTGACTAAATAACATATAATGAATTGAAAGGTAGAAATTGATATAATAGTCAAGGAGGTTTTTAAAAAAAACCCCGCGATATTGCCATAAGGAAGACCTAGTATTAAGATGGCTTTGGATGTTTATGCTGAACCAAACAAAGTTGGCATTATTACAGGAGCAAAAGAGGTGGGGATGTGTAACACAGTGTTGGTGTCTAGTGCCACGTATAACATTATGTTTTGACGGCATGTTAGACCCACTTCTCTCTCCTCCCCCCCCCCCCCCCCAAAATGACTCAAAAATATTCCCTCGGTCTTGAATGTGAAGTTGAAATTAGGCTGATAATGGTGAGTATCGCCGACAGTGATCGTCGTTGCTGCGTGGCTCACTAGAATCACCACTATCATTGGGGTCTGGTGGTGACCC
Organism: Narcine bancroftii; assembly: GCF_036971445.1. NCBI lineage: Eukaryota > Metazoa > Chordata > Chondrichthyes > Torpediniformes > Narcinidae > Narcine > Narcine bancroftii. Next base: position 67,478,651 of record NC_091470.1, read on the forward strand.
ACCCTCTGTCCCCGCACTGGTCATTGTGATGTTGAGAAAGTGTCAGGTTCAAGAGAGACGAATATGAACATAAGGGTTTGCAATCAAATGTTACTTTTATTAACACACAAAATCATAGCAGGAATAAAACACACATGCACACAATTTGATTAAACAGACACACAATTTATAAAAGAGTGTGGAAAAAAGAGCAGTGGCTTTCAAACTTTCTTTCCACTCACGTACCACCTTAAGTAAGCCCTCTGCCATAGGTACTCTGTGATTGGTGGGGTGAGGGGAGGTTGAGAACCACTGCTCTAGACCCAATTATTACCGAAAATTTTTGCTTGAGAAAAATTGTCATTCGCCCATTTAGAGTTATGAAACAGTCAATTAGGTACAATTAAGAGTGGTTTTCAAACTTTATTTTCCCCCATTCACATACCACCTTAAGTATCCCTTACTAATCACTGCTATCTGTTGGTGGGGGATGGGGTGCAGGACGATGGGCTTCAGACAGTTCAAACTGAGGACAAACCCACAGACCAGCTTGCTCACAGCACAAGGTGACTGGAGATACCTGGGGACAGCTGAGAGCAAGGCAGTGGGATCAGTGTGGCAGCTGGTCTTTTATCACCATGTCACTTCCTAACACTAATCTCTCCTTTTATATCTAAATGTCTGTCTGTAACTGAGCATTCACATCCTCCTTCTGTAGAGTTCCAGATTCAGTACCCTTTGATACATACCTTTTATCTTATTCATGAATGATCAAGCCCTATTTTGAAAGACCAACAGTTACCCTTCATCAGTCCTGTCAAAACCATGAATTAGGTACTTATGAATTAAATCATCTCTCATTATCCTCCCAGCGACACATCAGTGCTTCTTCACCCACCTAATGAAACAGAGTCTAGTAAAGGATGCACTATTTCACCACCAGCTCATTTCAAACTTCTGCATTTGTGGGAGCTTGCATAGACATCTGAGATGGGCTAAATACCAAGTGCCTGACAGGCAGGTGTTTGTTGTGAACCAGATCTGCCAGATTTACTTGTTTTTTTTAACCTTTGCTGCATAACTGCAGGCCGCCAGGAGAGAGGAGGACACTGGTTTTATTATTAGAATGATTTTTCCTGTTGTGCTATTGCATGTTTTGTCCATAATTACACTTTAAAAAAAGTGATACACATTCTTACCCCAGTTGGTCCCAGAATGCCCTTTTACACAGACGGCATTCCGGTGCTGTTAAAAAGCTGCGAATATCCCAGAATGAAGTGGGTATGTAAAAGGCACCAAGGAATAAAGTAGTATCATGAATCATCCCTTGCATCCACTTTTAATCATTGAAACTTTAATCTCCTAAATCTTTAATTTAACTGCAGTAACTATCATTTTTTTTTTAAATTGCAAGTACCAAATCCAAAATAAAACCAGGAAAGAATCACTGTGCAGAGTCATCTATCTGTATATATAAAGCCAGAATGTTAAAGTATTTTGTGATTGGCCTTCTGTGCATTTTAAGTATTTTCTCATCAAACCTTCCCAGTTCAATAGAAAGTGCAAATAAGAACTAATCTACACATTTAAACAGAGTTCCTTGAATTCAGCAGTTTTCCCCTAGCTCTTCAATCACATCAACATGGTTTGACCACGATACTGGTTGAATAAAATAATTTTTTAGAAATTTTGCCATTAACCATTCCTTTGCATTATTCGAGCCCAATTACAATACCTTTGCGAAATAAAAGACAAATCTTAGCCACCTAACATTTCTCCCTATCGCTAAACTTTTCTCTTCTTTGGCTTGGCTTCGCGGACGAAGATTTATGGAGGGGGTAAATGTCCACGTCAGCTGCAGGCTCGTTTGTGGCTGACCAGTCCGATGCGGGACAGGCAGACACGGTTGCAGGGGAAAATTGGTTGGTTGGGGTTGGGTGTTGGGTTTTTCCTCCCTTGCCTTTTGTCAGTGAGGTGGGCTCTGCGGTCTTCTTCAAAGGAGGTTGCTGCCCGCCAAACTGTGAGGCGCCAAGATGCACGGTTTGAGGCGATATCAGCCCACTGGCGGTGGTCAATGTGGCAGGCACCAAGAGATTTCTTTAGGCAGTCCTTGTACCTTTTCTTTGGTGACCCTCTGTCACGGTGGCCAGTGGAGAGCTCGCCATATAACACGATCTTGGGAAGGCGATGGTCCTCCATTCTGGAGACGTGACCCACCCAGCGCAGCTGGATCTTCAGCAGCGTGGACTCGATGCTGTCGGCCTCTGCCATCTCGAGTACTTCGACGTTAGGGATGAAAGCGCTCCAATGAATGTTGAGGATGGAGCAAAGACATCGCTGGTGGAAGCGTTCTAGGAGCCGTAGGTGATGCCGGTAGAGGACCCATGATTCGGAGCCGAACAGGAGTGTGGGTATGACAACGGCTCTGTATACGCTTATCTTTGTGAGGTTTTTCAGTTGGTTGTTTTTCCAGACTCTTTTGTGTAGTCTTCCAAAGGCGCTATTTGCCTTGGCGAGTCTGTTGTCTATCTCGTTGTCGATCCTTGCATCTTTACCCATTAAGAAAAATACAAGAATCCAACCCCAACAGATTTCTCAGAAATATTCTATTTCCCTTCATTGTCCTGTGCATTGGCAACTTCCAATTTCAATCTCTGTAGAATGCCATCATATCACTCTGCCTCTAACCCTTTTGCCTCTCAGGACTTCAGGTGTATTTTCATAAAATGTGTTGTTTTGCAGGAACAGTATGGTGCCAGCAAGATGCAAACAAAATCCATCTTCCTCCATCCAGTTTCCTTCAAAACACATATCCTTGGTCACTCATTCAATTTTAACCCATGACAAAACTGCTTATTGTCCATTGTTGAATCACAGAGAAAGCTCTGGTTCAATAATGGTTCCCTTCCTTTCATTTCTAACTCAACATCTAATCATCTCTCTTCAAATGACACTTTGATTGAATTATCCTCACAATCAATACACCAAGATACATGCAGGTACTATTTATGGAACATATGATTCACTTACATTTTCCGTTTCTGTGTTTTCACACTTTACTTCTTCCAGTTCTTGTTCCAACATTTGGACTGATGATTGCATCTAAAATGTACAAAACATTAAAAACTAATCTGAGGAGATAAAGTCCCTCTTATTAAGAGTCTAAGACTTGATCTTTTTTTTCCCCAGTGCTGATAAAATACGCATTTCATTTTTGTCTGATTTGGACATACTAGATGGATATTTGGAAAAACACTCCAATTGACTTTTGAATTAAATTTTATTATCTAATATTCAATTCAAGTGTAGTGTGGCAAGACAATACACATCCTGCATCTTGTGGATATTTCAGGGTCTTCTTACATCCTTAGCCATAAACACAAATATCACCTGAAAGAGCATGAGTTTTGAAAGTGGAGCAATGCCCAGCAATTATCACAAGGCTGAGAACGAAGGAGAGCAAGTTTAAGCACAAGGACAAGCAGAGAAAAACCTTAATTGTCATACAGCACAGAAACAGGAACTTAAGCCCATCATTTCAAGTGAAATGAGTGACCCCCACCCCTCCGCCCCGGATGACAAATAAGAACAGATAGTCTTGGGTGCATCATGCACTTTGATCAATACCCAACTTTAAATACTGGCAATGACAATGGTTCTCTGGGGGGGAAAAAACAGGCAGATGCAAGATATTTTGCAACCTCAATGCAACATCAAATGCCACTGAATGTTTACAGAATATTGAGGGAATAGGTTGAACAATCAGAGTTTTAATCAAAATTTGTACCAAAGACATGATGAGCCAGTATATAGATTAGAGAAAAATGATGCAAATTATTGTACAAGCCGGGTACCTGTATTAATGTTTTCTGTGATTCTTCTAGTTTCATCTTCCACTTGCCTTCCTCTTCTTCAACACTGCTTTGCAACCTCTGCAAAATTCCTTCCTGTAGACCATTTCATCAAAAGGTTTTAATTTTTTGAGGGAAAAGGCACATACAATGTTAAACTTTGATGGAAATCAACAGTGAGCTTACCGTTTCTGCAAGCACCATTTTGTACTTTTCGCATTCTAACTGCAACATTGCATGCATCTCCTCAGCTTCCTTTTCTTTTTGTTGCATGACCTAAAATTTAAGAGTGATCAATAAATAAACAACTTACACTTTTAAACAAATAAACATCTATCAAATGCCAAGTCAAACAATGGACAGTACGAGATCGGCAGAAGATAATCAGCGCAAACATTTTAAAAAGTATTATAAAAATAGAGGCAAGAAATGCAGGAGAAATTTTTTTTCAATGTGAAAAAACAAGGCAGCTATTCTCAGGTGCTCAACAGGACAAAATGAAGAGGTGCAGTAAAGAAGGGAAGCCTAGATGTTAGAGATAGAGAGGAGAGGTTGTGACATATTGCAAGAGTAGATAATCCGTGGTTGTAGGTGGTTAAGATGGAAAGGAGATGTAATATGAAAAGTTGGAGAAATTAAATGCTCCTTAATGATAAAGAGAATGAACAATGCAAATCACTGTCAATGTGCTCTGAATATGATTTATTGGTCACAAATGAAAACTAAGAGATGGACTAAAGGATAAGGCAGCTAATATTTAAATGATGCCCATGCCAAGTATTATAAGAAATTAAGTGAATATCAGTAGATTTTAATACCTGTGTAAAAATGCAAATCATCCAACTTCACTTACACCAATAAATTTTCTCAAATCCTTATTTCTCTAATCCTTTATACTAAGGTACTAATAAAGAATGGAACGTTACTTCCATGTAGTTGCTGAGGACAGATTAAGTTTCCATTCGTGCACTTTTGCAACATGGTGCAGCTTAATTTCTCCTCCCTTATCAAGGGTGACAAGTTTTTGAATAATTAGAATTGGCATAATGAAATGACACCCATTGAAGGTCAGTTCAAGTCAAATACCAATACTGATCTGGGAGCCAGCCAACTGCACCCGCCAGCAATTGGGCCCTCGCTCCAGGTGGATTATTTGAGGACTGCAATGTCTTAGGCTGGAGACTTTAAATGAATTTGGTTTATTTGTAGATGTAAATTATGTTAAAATCCAGCATATTCTTTAAGGTAAAGTGTGAAATTTTCCCGCCTCCTCGAACTCTGTTCAACAAAAAAAAACACTGGTGTTTCAACCCCTTCCTTTTTGTAGAGCTTTGATGCACATATAATGCAGCCTTCATTACAAAGGTATTCTAGACATGAATAAAACAAAAGTTTCTTCACTTTCTCCATATTTCCAGATCTGTCAACTTAAGTGGTCTTTGCAAATTTAACCCATCATTAAGTTATATACAGTATGGAAACAAAATTTTAAATCCACCAAGCCCATGTCAACCATCAAGAACCTTTCCAAAAAAAAAAGACACTAGGCATACCCTAACCCATTTTATTCTCCCCATATTGTCATAGACTTCCCCTTCCAAAATTTTAATCACTCATTTACTCAGGAGGAGCAATTTGGAGCGGCCAATTAACCAAAATCCATGTTTTTGGGATGCAAGAAGAAACTCACAATCACAGGGAAAAGATACAAATTCTACACCAAAATCAGAGCTAAAATTTCATATTCTTGACATAAAGTCATGATCCACTTAGATCAGAAGAGATTTGGAATGATCAATTTAAAAGCAATGGATTCAGAATGGGAACTAATTTAAGTACAATGAAAGAGAGTAATGGTTCTCCTTCAAAACAGTTTTCACTTCATCAGTGCTACACACTTTAAGAATATATAACCACAAGAGCAAAACAGGCAAGCTGAATGGAGGGAGGGGGTGAAATTCTGCAGACTGTTATTGAATAGCTACGTTATTAAATGGTAGAGCAGCCACAAGGGGCCAAATAGTTTACCCTATTTAAATATTATAAAATATAGCCTCACTCCAGTTTTTAAAAAAATCAATACTTCAACGGCAATGGAATATCATTTGTTCACTGTCAGGATTATTCTCACTAAAAAATATACAATCTACATTTGGGGATCAATATAGAAAATGATTCATTTTCACTAGCTTAAATTTGTTAACAATTCCAAGAAGAAAACAAAAAGCAGAAACTAGTCTCCACTAGCCTCAACTGTTCTACATCTACGAGGGGTAGTTCTGGATGATCACCACACAAAGTGTTACTTTGATTTGATGACTGAAAACACATTTAATAGTGCTGTAGAATCAGCACTGGAAGGGAATTAAAACAAATCTTTAAATATAATGAAGTTCTTTCATATATAATGACAATTTTCTTCTTTTTTTTGGGTCGCCAAACTAGAGGAAAGGTACCAATAAATTTAATTGCCATTTCGACCCACAAGTCTGTACCGCCCAATTTACATCCCATTAACTTACACTCCCAGAATGTTTTGAACTGTGGGAGGAAACCTGAGCCCCCAGAGAAAACCCACAAACACTGGGAGAACGTACAAACTCCTTATAGATAGCATGGGATTTGAACCCTAGTCCGATCCCAATTGCTGGCACCGTACAGGCATTGTGCTAACTGTCCTGCCCAATGAAATTGAAAGAGTGCAGAGAAGATTTACTAGGATGGTCCTGAGACTTGAAGAACTGAGTTACAGGGAAAGGTTAAACAGATTAGGCCTTTATTCCCTGGAGCATAGAAGAATGAGGAGAGATTTGATAAAGATAAACAAAATTGATAGCTCAGTGGTTAGAACACGGGTCTTGAAAACCTGAGTTCGATCCTCGCTAGGGCCTCATCCCTGTGAGGGACACTGGACAAAGTGGTGACTCTTTCTTTCTTTTGGTATGTTACATTCCAAATGAAGAATTAAGTCAACCTTTACCTTTATTTTATGATGGGTATAGATAGAGTAAATGCAAGTAGGTTTTTTCCCCCACTGAGGTTAGGTGAGATGCAAACCAGAAGACATTATGTTAAGGGTGAAAGGTTAGAAGTTTAGGGGGAACATTAGGGAGAATTTCTTCACTCAAGTCATAGAATGAGCAGCCAAATGAAGTGATGAATGCGGGCTCAATTTAACAATTAGGAAAAATTTGGATAGGAGAGTGTATGGAGGAATATGGACCGGGCGCAAGTCAGTGGAACTAAGCAGAATAATAGCTTAGCACAAACTAGAAAGGCTCAAGGGTCTGTTTTTCTGTGCTGTAATGTTCTTTGTGTAATACCTCTAAACACATTAAAATCTGCATTATTGAGGCTGGTGTTTACTAGCAATTTCTCATGCCACATGTTATCTTTTCCAAACAATTTCTATCAGAAATTTATTTTCAATAGCAAGGTGGTGAAGAATAAATCAACACACACACACAAATTAATGAGGAATATGCATCTTGCAAAATAGTTTAAGCTTGGCCAAAATATAGCTTTTATATACACAAACCTTTGATTGCTCTGTTAGCAGTGAAGATAAAGCCTCTTGTGCTGCATTCTCAAACTCCTGTAGCCAATCTGGATAATCCTACAAGTAGAAAGAGCAGTTATCTTTAATTTTTTTAAAATGAGAACAATTATAATTGTTTAAATGTTTTGAACATTAGGAACGAAAGCTGATAATACTATGAAAGTATCAGCATTTCATATGGGGGGGGGGGAAGGAAAAAAAGCATTTTCTTATCAAATAATCATAGTGTTGAGGTTAATTGGTAGAGATCCACATAAATTATCACTATCCATTTAACAGGCAAGTTGCTTTAAAGTAATTAAATGAAGAATAGTTACCAAAGGAGATGATACTGACACATCAGGAAAGAGTCTTTTTAGAACATCTTTAGCTTGAGATTGTATGACAACCACTTGCTGATTATTCTCCTGTTTCAAGAAACAAATAAATAATTCAGGTTTACAATCTAATTATTAGACTGTAAAAGGTTAAATTCTATCCATGAAATAGCCAGGTGGCAAGCAAGCAAACAGTGGCACAGCACAGTGGTATACCAACTTGCTTTGCCTAGGGATGGGTAGTGATTTGCCCCTGATTATTCCATTATTCTCAACAATGCACTGAGGAGGTATTCTTGCAGTGAAAGATGGGGAAGGAAATGAACAAAACTTCCTTCATATCCCTCCTCATAGCAGTAACAGAGGAATGTCTGGGCATGGATCTGGAGGATGGCTGTCTATGTGAAGTTGGGGAAGGAGGGGTAAAAATGAAAGAGAGTGGGAGAAAGAAAGTAAAGGAAGAATAGGAGCAAGAGAGTAGCAAATGATATTGGCAAGCTAAAGCAGCAAGACAATCTTTCACTTAAAAATTTAAAACAAGACCAATAAAACAGGCATGCATGAATTAATTCATCTAAAAAAGGGCACAACAAGCAGAGTGCAGAAAGGTTAGATGCTAGTGTCTTTACATTTAAAGTTATTTCCATTTTCAGACTGCAGCAGAGATTATCTACTGTTTAAAAAATATCACATTATTACAACCTTGGCTGTCTTGTTCACTTTGTCCTGCAACATTTTTTCAGTTGATGTCAATGCTTCCATTGCTTTCCAGTTTTTCTCTCGAAGCTCCTAATTATTTTTTAGAAAGAACTATTTCAGTTCAGCCAAAAGATTTTGTAAATTATTAGATTTTTATTAAAAGGTGGGATTAACAAAGGAAAATTTAAAGTGCAAATCATTAAATGCTTATCGAGCACTTTGTTCCATTTACAAATGAACCGTGGGGGGGAGGGGGGGCATGAGGAGGTAAAAGCAAAAATGTTCACGTGTTGTTGAAAAAAGGCTGATGGCAAAACAAAAGGTTTTTTTTTTACAAATTTTTGTTGGACAAGACAGAGGTCTGCAGTGCAGAACAAGAAAACAATGTAAAATTGCAAATGCTAGAATTACATAACTGCATTTCATCCACTTTTCAGAAACTGACCTATGCATTTCTAACATTGCAGTTTTATTACATGAAGAGAGGTGAATCACCCACAGTAATTAAGTTAGAAAAAGTACCGAAAAGTTATAGACTGGCACTAAAATGCCTTATTAAGGAATCAGCTGAATGCTTTACTGAAGAAAGACAAATTGTAAAACAGGGACTTCTTTCACGATCAGCAAAGTTCATCCATAAGTTGATGGAAACTTGGGAAATCACTAAATTCATCAAATGATTTAATATGGCAGTGAGAAAGCAATCTCACAAATTTTATTTCCATTTCTCCTCATGATATCTACTATTTGGTGATAAATGATTTCCATGGAATAAGAACCACCTGATCCTGTTACTTCACTCTTCAACTATTCATCATTTTGTTACATAAATTCATCACATCATCAATACATAATCCTCAGGGGCTGCCAAAATAATCCTGACAAATGTGCAAATTTTAAAAATATTTCTTGCAATTTTCTTTGCATTTTTCTTTTGTACCTCTTACAGCTTGCCATGTCTTTCCCAGTCCCAACTAATTGTAATACAATGATTTTATCTTTATTTTATGCTGCCATATTTCTTGAATCCTCCATCATTTTCTTTGAACCATTAGATTTCTTGTTCCTGAATCAGATTCCTTTCAGTAAACAACTTTGAGCGCTCTCCTCCAGCATCATGGATCAGCAAATTTACCTAGTTTACTTCCACTGTCTTCATGTCATCAAATAGAAGTCAGTATGGCCCAAAACTCAGAACCTGCAAGCATTTCTTACTTTCAAATGCTATAAATGTGTGAATGGTGCCTCATTGAGCTACTGCCTCAAGACCCACTAACCTAGATTCAATCCCAACCTCCGGCTTGGTCTTTGCACATTCTCCCCGAGTCCACAAGGGTTTCTCCTCAGTATTCCCATTTCCTTCCGCATCCCAAAATGCAAGATGGTAGGATAATAGGCTATTATAAAATACCTATGTAGGTATGTTGATGGGAATGAGTGGAGGCTAAGAAGGGATTATTGCTATATAATATGGGTGCTTGATGGTTGGCACAGACTCAGTGATCCAAAGGGCCTGTTTCTATACTGTATACATCTGCACCAGGGTCAACAACTCTACATCAAAATACTGTACAATCATGCTGCAGATTCCATTAGTTAAGTGTTAATGCATTGAGCTCTTAAAACCTGGTGAAAATGCAAAATTTAATATCACCTTCTTCCTTGTTTATTCTCAGAGCTACTGTTACTGAAAGTCATCATGAACACATCTTGGAAAATTACTACCTTTCAAACATGAATACAAATTTGAACAAGAAATTCTAAAAGTTAAAATTCAAATTCTCTTAAGAACATTTGAGCCATTTGTAATAGTTTTACTCAAGATTGACAAACATCTGCACATGCACACCAGAAAGAAGAATGCAGGTTTAAACTGGTTAAGAGGATCAATTTTACTATATTCACAAAGCACTCATTAATTCAATGATTTTCTAAATAGAATAAAAAATTATAGTTACACACAAAGCTAAATTTATTACAACTCAATATTCATGATAATTTAAAAATTAGAGTTATGTCTCAAAAAGGAGCTACCTGCCACTGAAAGGTTAGGATGAAGTGTCAGACATTTATTTGAATTGCCAAACACCAAGCTTTTTTTCTTGGAGGTAATCTCATGGTGCAGCATTAAAGGATTGTACACAAAGCAGATGTTCAGCAGTTGAATTTTGAGCAACTACAGATGGGTTGAAGCTTTTTAAAAAACAACAAACAGCACCAAGAATTTGGTTCCAGAATACCGAAGGGTGCAAACACAAACCATCAGTATTATTTTACACTCCAAGCAGTGGTTCAGGAAATATCTCAGCCAAACTAGCAATTCTAAAACTGTGTTTCCCAAAGAGCCACCACTGAAAATTTATTCTCTTACATCGAATAGAATTAAAACAAGATTTTAAAATGTACATTTGTTTCATTGCTGGAATTTTTCTTTGAAGAACATTTCTGAACTCAAATGGGTGGTGACTGCTATTTTTGGAATTATAGTTCCAGGGGTAGATTGGTCCCATCGCTGCACTTATTACACTGTTGGCCAGAAGAGCCTTTTTATTTAAAATGAAAGATCCTAATTCACTTTCTTTAATGCAATGATTCCCTCAAGTTATGTCATGTTTAAGTTTAGAAAAAATTAGAAGCTGCACTTTTGATACCACTGTTCGGTTTGAAGAGACTTGGCATCCTTTTATAAACTATTTTCATATGAGTTAATTTGTATTTTGACTTTATCTTCCAGACTGTTCTGGATTTTTTTTTAATTGGCAAGGACCAGATAAATAGTTAGTACTGATATATTGTAGAGAACTCTCAGTTTAGGCTGACCAGCATTTTTTTTTTTGTTTATTTTGATTGGTTAGATGGGGTTTTCATAATAATTCTTTTTTGTCTTTTTTGAATATCCCAAATTGAAGAGAAAGGGGCAATATTGTTCAATATAAAAATTGAATAGGTTGAATCAGACATCAGATCAATATTTCAGATGTGGTGAGGAAATAGGATCTATTTTTAAAAAAAAACACATTCAACTTGATCCTGTTACAGGTGTTAAATATCCATAAAATCCAGATTTATTTTTATAAGGAAATATTGAAGGAACAAGAACCAAATTAAAATTGTCAATATACCAATTTGAGTTTGTTAAAATTGCATAAGCAGTGGCAAGAAAATGTACTGTAGTTACTTGGAAATCAGATTCCATTTGAGTATGGCACAATGGAATGCAGAAATTCAAAGTTGTACCCCTTTAGAAAAAAAATTACATATAATTTAAGAAATAAATATGCTGTGTTTATACAAATTTGGCACCCGTATACCCAAACATTAGGTTTAAATTTATAACATTGGGCTTCATGTACCTCTGAACCCATGTGCAATCCTGAAAGGATTTTTTTTTCCTTCTAAATAACTATATTTTATTCTCATACTGATTATTCGGAGGGTGAGGGGGGGGGAATTTGGGGGAGGGGGCTATATACTGTCATGTAGTTTTAGATTGTTATTTGTTTGTATTTTGTATTAATATATTGAATTTGATTAAAAGTTGGGAAAAATTTTAAATATTTTTTTAAATTGTTCAATATGTTATACGTTGTATTGATGTTTGTTTTTACTCTTCGATTCTGTATTCTATTCTCCTCCTGTATTGCTTACTATAATATGTTCAATAAAAAGATTGAAAAAGGAAAAGGACGACACAGTTAGCGTAGTAGTTGGCACCACACTGTTACAGCATCAGTGACCAGGGTTTGTACATTTTCCCCATGTCTGTGTGGCTTTCCTCTGGGTGCTCCAGTTTCCTCTCACTCTTCAAAATGTAATGGGGTTGGGTGTCATTGGGCAGCACAGGATCATGGGCCAAAAGGGCCTGTTACCGTGTTGGATGCCTGAATCTTAAATACTTTGTAACATAAAATTTCCCGTCTGAAAAAGTCTAGCTGCAGCAGGACTAAACTTGCAGCTCGTCTCCCTTCATTCTACAATATAGAAATATTCCAAAACCCAAATTTGGAATCTTCTACCTAATGGCTTCATCATCTTCTCAAGAGGAAAGTTAAATCCATTTTCTCAACACACAAAGCCAAAATCAATTTAGTCAAAAAATTCTGAATGATAATGGAAGTTCTGAGGAGTACACAAATATATTTGTACTTTTTTAAAAAAAAAACTCCTATTGCAAACCATGAAAGTGAAGCTTGGAAATATTGCAATAAAATATTAATTAAATTATACTTGCATTGTTTTTTATTCGCTGCTGATTAACAGCTGCTTTTAGTGACTCAGTTTCTCGGTGTAAAGAATCAATTTCTTGGTCTTTTTCTGAAAGTCTAATAATAAAAATATGAACAGAAAATTTTGAAAATGGTTATATTATTTGTCACAAATGCTTAACAGTAATAATTTTATTTTTGGCAACATAGTTATTGAATGAAGGACCCCAACATGTAATTTCTTTTATGCAAGCCTTGGATGGATGGAAGTGGGAATGTACAACAATCCAAGGAAAAATAGTTCCATCTACAGTGATAAATACAAAAAAAATGCATTCATTTAAAATTAGATAAGACAACTGATAGTAGCACAATGGGTTCTTTTGGATGGATGCCAATATATTTTTTAAAACTCTTGACCTTCTCCCACTTCATTGTAGAAAAGACCGTTTTATGCTTCACCTACGGTAGGTATATCCTGAAGAGGGTTAATTTAAGTCTGAAGAGAAGAGCTGCTTTTTAAAGGGTTTTGGAGGTAAATAAGCATCACAAATATTTGCTGAAATACCAAATTACTCAATGAGCCGTTAACATGAATAATATATCCTTTAGTGAAAGTTGCCAAGCAGTTAAACGTGCTTCAGTGGCACAATTCTTCAAACGTTTCTCTGAAGCTGATAAATTAGGAGATTTCAATTTCTCATCAGCCAATAGTTGATAGATTGATGCTTTAAAATCAGCATTGTCGGATGACAAATTGGTTATTTGTCTGATCATTCCAAATTAAAAATGTAGAAAGTAAGGATTTTGTAACAGTAAAATTAAAAGCGTGTTTCCATATTCACTTACACGGTCAGCAGTACTTCACTCTTGAGCAATGAGGAGTCCTGAGTCAAAAGAATCAAATATAAAATGCAATCTTGAATTTATTGTATTAAGGCATGTAAGGCACTACTACAGAAAGATTCCTGGCATATTGACCTAAATCATATTTACTACTTCCCTTCTGTCTAACCTGACCGTCAGATTTTCAAAAGAATTTGAGCAAATTTGTAATTTTTTTTTTAAAATATCATAAACTCCACTTGACCAACTTACAAAATGTAGGAGTTGAATTCAGCCAGACAACCCATCAAGTCCACTCTGCCATTCATATCATGATTGATGGATTTTTCACCTCAACTCCATTCTCCTGCCTTCTCCCCATAGTCTCTAACACCCTTATTATTCAAGAACACATCAACCAATCGCTCCTGAGATATTAACCCTCTCATCACTGAGATGATTTTCAGTACATCCTTCTTTACATTATGGGGCCCAAAACTGTTCACATTATATATAGTCAGACCAACACCTTATACAGCCTCAGCATTACATCTTTACTTTTACATTCTAGTCTTCTCGAAATGAATGCCGACTTTTTTGCCTTCCTGTCCTCTTGAATGTTCTGTTATTATATCTTTAATAATAAATTCCAACATCTTTCCAAAGACCGTTATTAAGGAGAGGGAATAGGGGGGCATTGCACTCTGAGAAAACTGTCCACATTATGATTTTCTGTCACGTAAAGCTGCTCCAAGAAACAGGAGTTGAAAAAAAGTATTTACTCCCTGCCCCAACAATACACAAATTCCATGAGAGCAAATTTTATTCTATACCTAATTTTTTTGGTAGCGAGCTGCAAATACTGTAAAAGCACATCTCCGTAACCAGAATGGCTGAGGCAGAGGGATCTTTAAAGCTCATTATCATAACCTTACCTGTTCATTGGTTTTATCATGCAACTGCTGAATCTGAATTTTTAGTTCTGCATTTTGATGCTGAAGATCCTATTTTTGAAAAAAAAAGATTAAGGCAGCAACTTTAGTTTTAGAATTACAAACTGAATCATATTAGTGAATAGTTTAAAAAAAATACCTGTAATTTTGTCATATAGTTAACAACTGCTTCTCTATCATCTGTTAATGCAGCCTTCAAGCTATTAATTTCTTGTTCTTTTGTTTCAAGTCTACAAGAGAAATGAAGGTCAGAAAGCCTATCGATTATATTTACAGAATACTTTTAAACAATTAATCAAATATACTTACAGAATTTGTGATTCTTCATTCTGATAGGCTTTTATTGAATCCTAAAATTGCAATATATAAAATTGGTGTAATATACATTTAAGTAGATTACAACATTCTCAAAACACTCTGCAACTGCAAAGTACTGCTAAAAATGAGTGATAGTTATATGGCAGAGATGTGCCAAAAATGAACTTAAACAGTCATTTATTTTACATCACCAAACTAAGATATTCAGTGGAGTAATACAGCACTACAACGGACCCTTCAGCATCCCACATCCATGCTGACCTTGATATCATCTACACTAATCCCATTTACTATCACTTAGTGTGAAACCTATACCTCAGATAACTCTTCCTCAGATCCCTTCCAGCTCCTTACTCGTTTCCCTTCCATCTATTGTTAGTTCCTCCTGCTGCAGCTTGACCCCACCATCAGCCACTTATGCCCCTCGCCACATTTTCTTTTAAACCTTCTGCAAGGATTGCTTGATTGCTTCCTCCTCGACTCCCTCGATTCTCATCCCTCTCATCTGACTAAAAAAATATCAGTACTGCCGCTGTTGCGGGCTCATGGAGATCAGGGAGCGAAGACACAGCACTCCCGTGGTGTCCAATCTCCCAGTCCCAACTGCCATCAGCTCCAACAGGCTTTGAATGGCCTGTTAAAGGAGATGACAGTAGTTTTATTTAAAATCCTGCGAGCATGGGGTCTGGACCTATAACTGGCAAAAGCCATGAGGGGTTCCAGAAAATGGGGAGACCAATCCCTGTCTGAGAAGCAGAGGAGACAATCCACAGGAAAGTGACCACAGCGGCAGACCAGTGAGGGGTCTGTGGCTGAAGGAATCATACAGGCCGCAGGCTGGTGGGGACTTGAGACGAGGAACCCATGGACTGCTGGAGACCACGGTCAAGGAACTCACATCAGACTGCTGGAGAGTAGCTTGAAACCAGCTGAATGGTTACTAGGTATCAGAACTGGGATGTGAGAAGGTGCCGAGGGCACTGAAGGGTTCCTAATCATATCGGAGGTTCAGATCTTGAACTCGTGATGCTGATGGTTTGGTTGGACTTTGTGCAGAGGTGAAGGCTTCGGGAGGGCTAGGGCAAATCCACGGAAATTTGGCGACTCTGGGCTTCTCTTTTGCCTCTCCTTCTCTGACTGTAAAACCCTTTCACACTTGCAAGTGGTCCCAGGAATTAATGGCGAATCGGCCTTTAAAGTGTCTAGTGTGAAAGGAAAATCGTCTCAATGCCAGCGTCAGATGAGAGTAGAGAGGGAAGAGAGAATAGCAATAGTGTGGAAAGTTGTTAGCGCTATAGCGCACAATTGATAAAGACCGTGGGGGGAAAAAAGCGATGGTAGAACTGACTTCCTAGAATGCTGTGTGGCAGAGAAACTCCTCCGTGAGTGCTCAGTGTATGCAGCCGTGCATACAGCCATTTCTCTGCTGCATGAAATTCTGGGAGGCAGGTCAGCCATCACTTCTTCCCATGGTTTTTCTATATTGTGCGCAATAGCGCTACCAACTTTCCCATGCTGTGTAAATTGTACACTATAGCGCTACCAACTTTCCCATGCTGTGTAAATTGTACACTATAGCGCTACCAACTTTCCCATGCTGTGTAAATTATACACTATAGCGCTACCAACTTTCCCATGCTGTGTAAATTGTACACTATAGCGCTACCAACTTTCCCATGCTGTGTAAATTGTACACTATAGCACTACCAACTTTCCCATGCTGTGTAAATTGTACACTATAGCGCTACCAACTTTCCCATGCTGTGTAAATTGTACACTATAGCGCTACCAACTTTCCCATGCTGTGTAAATTGTACACTATAGCGCTACCAACTTTCCCATGCTGTGTAAATTGTACACTATAGCGCTACCAACTTTCCCATGCTGTGTAAATTGTACACTATAGCGCTACCAACTTTCCCATGCTGTGTAAATTGTACACTATAGCGCTACCAACTTTCCCATGCTGTGTAAATTGTACACTATAGCGCTACCAACTTTCCCATGCTGTGTAAATTGTACACTATAGCGCTACCAACTTTCCCATGCTGTGTAAATTGTACACTATAGCGCTACCAACTTTCCCATGCTGTGTAAATTGTACACTATAGCGCTACCAACTTTCCCATGCTGTGTAAATTGTACACTATAGCGCTACCAACTTTCCCATGCTGTGTAAATTGTACACTATAGCGCTACCAACTTTCCCATGCTGTGTAAATTGTACACTATAGCGCTACCAACTTTCCCATGCTGTGTAAATTGTACACTATAGCGCTACCAACTTTCCCATGCTGTGTAAATTGTACACTATAGCGCTACCAACTTTCCCATGCTGTTTAAAAATTGTCCACTATTGCTAGCACTTTCCCACGGTCCCTTATAAAGGTTTATATAGGTCAGCACAACAACAGGGGCTGAAGGGCTCAAACTGTGCTGTACATAAAGCATAATTATGTTACAATTAAGTATGATTAATTTTGTTCCAATATAAGATAATAATACATTGATCAGGATTTAGGGCAGGTCCACCACTGCTCGATGCATCACTCAGATGTCACCGGTAGAAGGTAAAACAGTCCCAACTCCGGGAATGGCTCCTTGAAAGTATCCCAGTTAGGAGTGGTTAAGTGTGAAAACCCAAACCCCCATTCCTGGGGGTTCAGTGACCATTCAGGTCACTGAATGGTCGAATTAGGGGGACGGAAGTGTAAAAGGGACTTAAGAGATGCTTCAGCAATTTCTGCTTATGGCGAATCTGTCTGCCTTACAGCAGACAAAAGCAATTTCATGCAATATGCCACTGTTTTTATTACATGACAATAAATCGAATCTTGAATCTTCCCCTGCACCATAGGCAGTGTAACACATGTAATGATGCATCCTTCCTCACACTATCCAGGGATCTAAACTTCCCTTCTGAGAGAGACTCTACTCTCTTCTTCCCAGCAACTTCTTTTCTTTCCCCTATTATCCCGCCCCATTTTCATCCCTTTCCTACTCCAGCACACCCCCTTCCACCTATTCTCATCCCCCTCAGCCTCTGATTCCATCCTCGTTCACCGACATTTCCCCTGGATTCTTCATTCCCCTTCCCCTCTTTTGGTCCATCTGACCCTTTTGGTTCCTCTTGCCTTCCCCCCCGCCCAATTGTTTGGCACCTGCCAATCAACTGCCTCTGTCAGTTATCCTCATTTTGGTTCACCAATTCCCAATGTCCCCTGTCCAATCCCTCCTATACTCTCTACCCCCTCTTCAATCAATTCTACCCTCTTCATCTCTCTCTTAACTGTTTTCATTATCCCACCATCTCCATCTTTTATAGCTCCTTCTAGTCTGTGCTGAAGCTTTGTTTGTTGCCTAGTCCCACTGACCTACACCAAGTCCATCACCCTCCATACCTCTCCCATCCATGTTCCTGTCTAAATTCTTCTTAAATGTTAAAATTAAGCCTGTGTTCACCACTTCAGCTGACAGTTTGTTCCATACTCCCACCATTCTCTGTGTGAAGAAGTTCCCCCTCATGTTTCCCTTCATCCTTAACCTATGTCCCCATATATGTATTTTGCCTACCTGTATAGAGACTACTTACATTTAATCTGTCTATCCCCCTCATAATTTTAAATCTCTATTAAATCTCCCGTTATTCTTCTACGCTCCAGGCAATAAAGTCCTAACAATCAACACATTCCAGCACAGGTAGCTTTTGTCTCCACTATCACCATCCCCTTCTGTTCCACCCTGTATGATTCATCTTCCTCCAATTGCCCCCTTTTCCCTCTTGCCTTTCTCTTCTTTTAGAACCACATATTCAACTGCTTCCATCATGCCTCCCTGGTTCACCAATCTCCTCATTATATAGGCAATGTCCCCATAGCACTCTCAGTCTTAAGTTGGGTTGGAAACCTGACCATTCTTATTTTTCCCTTCACTGACACTGATCAACTTGCGTGTTCCTCCAGCAAGCTTTTGCTAGCCTTTTTAATCCTCATTTTAAATCTATATTCCCTTTGCTATTAAACGGCTCTGTAATGGGGAGAAAGTTCCCTCTACATCAACCCAATTTATGCTTCACAATTTTCTAAACCTTTATCATGTTCCTTCTTCAGCATTCTCGGTTCAAAAGAAAAAAAAACAGCCCATCATTTTTCTCCTCACAACTGAGCATTCCATCCCAGACAACACCCTGGCAAATTCTCTTCTGCACCTTCTCCAGTGCATTTATGGTGTGGTAATCAAAACTCCTCACAGTACTCCGCCTATGGCCCAAAGTTTTTATAAAGTTGTACCATGACCTCCATGCTTCTATCTTTTTTTGCCCAGCCTAGGAACCAAAACTTAACTGACTGCATTCTTAGCAAATTCCAGTCAATTGATGATCACTTTTAAGCAGATAAAATAAGATAAAATGAAAGAATTTATCTGCAAATGCAGCAGTTCCAACATTACCAAGATTAATTGAGAGATAACACCTTTGAAAATGCAACAGAGCAAACTGGTGAAAAAATGCTGTCATTCACTGCTATATTTTGTTTGCAGTTCACTTCCCTCTTTCTCCCAATCTTATAAATTGCAAATTGATTTGCACATGAAAGCAGTTAATAATTAAACAAATTTTCAGGCAATATTTCTTACTCATGCCAATTTTGATCAATATGGGTAACTGAATATTAGCAGCAACCCAGGAATAATAAAGATTTTAAGAGCCACATTTTGAATAGATATTAAAGATATTTCTTTCTTGCCTTGCTGCAAAACAAAGAGGCACAATATTGCAAATTTAATGTTTCTTTGACCACTTGATTCCAGTTTAGAAGGTAAATAATTTGATAATATATACATTATTTTTCCTCATAATAAGCTGCTTCTAGATATGTAATCTTTCAGGTTCTTCTTTTGGAACTCTGCCATCATCTTCTGAAAACATTTTGGAGCAGACATTTCACTGGTTTCCTACTGTAGCTCTGTTTTTCTTTCTAAGATATGCAGGTTGGTTGCTTAATTGGTCTCGGTAAATTGTCCCTTGTGTTTAAGCCAAGCCAAAGAGAAGAGAATGTGGAAATTGATGGGAATGTGACATAATGAGTACGGATATGATTAGTATCAAAAAAATGAATGATTAACCACCAGAATTAACTTAGTGGACTGAAGAGCCTGTTTCCATGCTGTTTCTTTTATCACTAAATCAGTGGTTTTTCAACCTTTTTCTTTCCACTCACATCCACTTTAAATATTCCCTATGCCATAAATGGAGAAGGGTTCAGAGAGCTCATTGCTGTATCTGACCTGACCCTGTTGGTTTTCGTGCAGTTGGATAACCATGTTGAGGAACTTTGGGGGGCATCCGAGGCGCTCTAGTATTTGCCAAAGCCCTTTCCTGCTCACGGTGTCGAAGGCTTTGGTGAGGTCAACAAAGGTGATGTAGAGTTCTTTGTTTTGTTCTTTGCACTTTTCTTGGAGCTGTCTGAGGGCAAAGACCATGTCAGTAGTTCCTCTGTTTGCGCGAAAGCCGCACTGTGATTCTGGGAGAACATTCTCAGCGACACTAGGTATTATTCTATTTAGGAGAATCCTAACGAAGATTTTGCCTGCAATGGAGAGCAGCGTGATTCCCCTGTAGTTTGAGCAGTCTGATTTCTCCCCTTTGTTTTTGTACAGCGTGAAGCAAGGCTGCGTTCTCGCACCAACCCTCTTTTCAATCTTCTTCAGCATGATGCTGAAATAAGCCATGAAAGACCTCAACAATGAAGATGCTGTTTACATCCGGTATCGCACGGATGGCAGTCTCTTCAATCTGAGGCGCCTGCAAGCTCACACTAAGACACAAGAGCAACTTGTCCGTGAACTACTCTTTGCAGACGATGCCGCTTTAGTTGCCCATTCAGAGCCAGCTCTTCAGCGCTTGACGTCCTGTTTTGCGGAAACTGCCAAAATGTTTGGCCTGGAAGTCAGCCTGAAGAAAACTGAGGTCCTCCATCAGCCAGCTCCCCACCATGACTACCAGCCCCCCCCCCACATCTCCATCGGGCACACAAAACTCAAAACGGTCAACCAGTTTACCTATCTCGG
The DNA here is from genome assembly GCF_036971445.1 of Narcine bancroftii. Taxonomy (NCBI): domain Eukaryota; kingdom Metazoa; phylum Chordata; class Chondrichthyes; order Torpediniformes; family Narcinidae; genus Narcine; species Narcine bancroftii. The sequence continues at coordinate 67,499,426 of NC_091470.1, forward strand.
CTGCACCATTTCACCGGATGCAAGGATCGACAATGAGATAGACAACAGACTCGCCAAGGCAAAGAGCGCCTTTGGAAGAATACACAGAGTCTGGAAAAACAACCAACTGAAAAACCTCACAAAGATTAGTGTATACAAAGCCGTTGTCATACCCACACTCCTGTTCGGCTCCGAATCATGGGTCCTCTACTGGCATCACCTACAGCTCCTAGAACGCTTCCACCAGTGTTGTCTCCGCTCCATCCTCAACATTCATTGGAGCGACTTCATCCCTAACATCGAAGTACTCGAGATGGCAGAGGCTGCTGAAGATCCAACTGCGCTGGGTAGGTCACGTCTCCAGAATGGAGGACCATCGCCTTCCCAAGATTGTGTTATATGGCGAGCTCTCCACTGGCCACCGTGACAGAGGTGCACCAAAGAAGAGGTACAAGGACTGCCTAAAGAAATCTCTTGGTGCCTGCCACATTGACCACCGCCAGTGGGCTGATATCACCTCAAACCGTGCATCTTGGCGCCTCACAGTTCGGCAGGCAGCAACCTCCTTTGAAGAAGACCGCAGAGCCCACCTCACTGACAAAAGACAAAGGAGGAAAAACCCAACACCCAACCCCAACCAACCAATTTTCCCCTGCAACCGTGTCTGCCTGTCCTGCGTCGGACTTGTCAGCCACAAACGAGCCTGCAGCTGACGTGGACATTACCCCTCCATAAATCTTCGTCCGCGAAGCCAAGCCAAAGAAGAAGAAGATGCCATAAATGCTCTACGATTAGTAAGGAATTGCTTAATGTGGGATGTGGATGGAAAGAAAAAGTTTGAAAACCACTGTTTTAATCGTACCTAAATGACTCATTATGTGCACTGTTTCATAACTCCAAAGGAAATGGGCCCATGACAATTTTTCTCAAGCAAAATATTTCAATAACAATTGGGTCAGTCATTCTCAACCTTCCCTTCCCACTCACATACCACCTAAAGCAATCCCTTACTAATCACAGAGCACCTATGGCATAGGGAATACTTAAAGTGGTATGTGAATGGATAGAAAAAGGTTGAAAATCACTGATTTAGTGATAAAAGAAACAGCATGGAAACAGGCTCTTCAGTCCACTAAGTTAATTCAGGTTGTCAATCATTCATTTATTTGATGCTAATCATATCCATACTCATTATGCAATAAATAAACCACAAGAAAGCAAATCCCATTTTGATATTTACCTGTTCAGCTTTCTGAAGCTGGACATTTTCTATCTGCTTCTTGAGTAAATAATTTTCTTCTTGCAATTCCTAAACATTTTAATAGAACAATATTATTCAAATTGCAAGAAATGAACTGTGAATACATACATGTTAATTAGCATACTGTCATTTCATAGAGCAAGTATAGCACTGGACTGAAGCAGGAGAAAATAACACGGCATGGATAAATATAGAAAAATAACCAAGTACCTGAATTCTTTGGCCATTGTTTTCTGATTCAAGCAACTTCTTTTCCAACTGGTCTTCAATTTTTTTAATCTTTTTATCCTTCTCAACTAGACTAGAGTGGCAAAGGCAAGTTAATAACCATACAATTTCAACCAGTTCTTCAAATTATCTTAATAGAGTACTTACGTTTCCTGGAGTTCTGTTGCCACAGATAGTGAATCCTCCTAAGCAAGGATAAAATGAACAAAATACAAGTTAGGATCAAAAGCTAACATATAGCAATTCAAATTGAAACAAAGCATTTTCCATAAATAACTTTAGCAGCATTACCCAAAATACAAAATTCCTTCCAGGGGAGAGGGGAGGGTGGGGGAAGGGGGTAATGGACAGAAATTGTGGAGATCCTACAACAAATAACTGCTGAGACTATCAGATTAGGAATAGTCACCCAAGTAGAGGAAATGTCTAATGTAAAGAAGAAAATGAGACCAAAACCTCAACCATTTTTATTAGCAACATCAACAGCAATTAAAAAAAAACAATGAGTATTTACCACCATGACTCCATATTCCAGATTAAAATTTTGGCTTCCCGAGTCAAAATGACAGGCATACAAAAGATTGTGACCAACTGTTAGCAAAAATATGGACTGTTTTTCACTCCACAAATGCTGTGTATTTTCAGCAAATTCTATTTTAACTGACAATAATTAATACACATTAAATACACAGTAGAAGTTTATCAGCCTGAGAAATACCAGTAGAGAAGAATCAAGCATTGATCTAGAGGAAAATGGGTTATGAGAATTCATTACATAGACTTGAAAACAGTGGAGAAAAATCCTCACATTAAATTTAAGATTTATAGTTTAATTTATGGTAATAGGAGAATGTGGGCATTTATGAATTCAAGTTCAGTAGCATTATAAATCTAAATTTTATGAAAGAAAATACAATTGTATTTGCCAATCAGTGCAAGTCCAGTGGAACCCTGATTTAATGCAACCCAGTTTAACATGAACCCGGATATAAAGCAATCAGCCAGTGGACCCCTTTTTTCCCCCCTTCTTTCTGGAAATTAAAATGCTTTCAGATCAAAATGGAACGGACCATTAGAAGACAAAAATCTTTTTCAGTCAATGATGAGCTTCACGCACTTGACGCGATCAAAAATAAAATTCACACCGAAGTTGCACGTGACTTCAGATTACCTGAATCAACACCTCATGACTGGAAATCGCAGGAAGATAAGGTAAGCGCATCGCTTTGGAAAGCTGAGAAAGAGGCATGACTAAAGAAAATAAATGCCTGAAGACAGCCAAAGATGTCAGGCTCAACGATTCTCTGAATGAGTGGTTTGTTCAAACATGCTCAGAAGGCCTCCAATTTCCGGGGCTATTCTCAAAGCTCAAGCCAAGAAGTTTGACCAGCTGATCAATGAAGAAACTGCACAGTTCAAAACTAGCAATGGATAGCTAGATCGGTTTAAACACCGTCACAGGATTTCTCAAGTGTTAGCAGCTGGAGAAATTCGCTCACCAGCAGTGTCACTGCCAGCGAATACCCGGCAGAATTAAAAACTCTCTTACAAGAAGGTGGCTACGTCGAAGAATAAGTGTACAACTGTGATGAAACAGGCCTCTGCTACAAGATGATCCCAGATTGCACACTGTCTAGCAAAGGTGACGCTCATTGACGTGAGGGGTTCAAGCAACACAAAGATTGTGTGACATTGTTGTTTTGTGTTACCAAGACTGGAACATAAATTAAAACTGCTCATGAATGGCAAATTTCACTCGCCCCACTGTTTCCACCATGTCAACATGAATTTGTTACCGTTCGATACACGCATAGCAGCAATGCTTGGATGACCAGTGTCACCTTTGAGGACTGGTTTCACAAAACTTTTGTCCCTGCTCTCCGTGCTCATCAGAGAGCTAGAACCCAAAGCTCTTCTTTTGCTTGACAACTGTCCTACCCACCCGCCAACTGCCAATCTATTAAGGCGCGGTGAAAAGATCAGAGTTTCTTACCTCCCAAAGAACACACCTAAGATCCACCCACTAGATCAGGGGATCATCTCAGTGTTCAAGTAGAACTACAGGTGTGAATTAATTCATAGAACTGTAGACGAATCAACAACGCTGGAAGACTATCTGAAAAGTATGAACATTAAAGAAGTTTGCCACTTTGGTGGGAAGGACTGGGTAGTAGTCAGCCCCTCGTGTGTGGAAAAATGCTAGAAGGGTCTTGGCCCAGCTCTTTTAAAAAAATCAGAAAAATCCTCCAAAGGAGATGATGAGCAAAAATTCTACAGCTTCACAGTTGAAGAGGTGGGTAAGGTGCAAAGGCTGTTTCAAATTAGCAAAGAGGATTTTCACCAGTGGTACTATGCCCTTGACAAATGCCTAACATATGAACATCTGAGACACTCTGAGATCATCATTATGTTACTATAGCGCCGGTTCCCGAACCACAGGAGGATGACGATGAGGAGCCTCTTCCCCCACCCCCAAAAGTGTCTGAAGTCATTGAGTACCTCAAGACTAATCTACATTGGCTGAAGACCCAGGATGTGGACCACATAAAAATTCTTCTCCAGCTCAAAAGCATTTTGGATTTTGCTCGCCGCCAGCGGCATGCTGCATTGAAGTAACAAACACTCAATTGCTTTTTTAATAAATAAAATGGTGATTCTAAGAAATAAAAAAAATGTGCAAATGTGTTTTTTTTTTAAAACCACCATTTTCGTGACCCTGATTTAGCACCACTCTTTTTTCTCTGATCCAATTGTTTGGACCCAAACCATTGCATTATAACGGGGTTCCATTGTATTGAATAAATACTTACTTGAGTAGCAATTTGAAAACGTAGCTGCTGAATCTCCAAATTCAATGTATTATTTTCTTGTAGAACATCCTATTAAAACCAAAAGTAAAAATTAAAGCTAAACTTTTGAAAGACACAGAATAGAAGATACTCATGCATTTGGTGCTCATGTATTTTCAGCAGTAGATATCAAAATGTAATAATATTTGGAATTGTTTAGTCAATTCAGAAGTATTAAGTTGACAAAATGTGTTTCTGGGCACTTGGAGGAGCTAATTCAAGAGATGTGCAAATGATGGCAACTGAAAAAAACTAATGAATGAACTACAGTAGATAGAATGAAAAACCAAGAGCTTGTTGAAATTATAATTCAAAATTAAATTTTAAACAATCTATTAAAGGCACATATCATATATGCCAGCGTACAAGATGATCCAAAATTTTAATGTCACTTCAAAATCGGGTCGTCTTAAACGCCAGATCTAAAATCCAAACCTTGACAGCGAAGTTTCAACACCACTGCCATCTTCCAGCTCCACCACAATCTTGTGCGTGTCCTGTCAGTTATCAATGAAGTCCCAAAGCTCCCCCATTGGGGCCATCCCCCCCCACCCCCCCCCCCCCCCCCCCCAGTCCAACTGTTGTCTGCTCTGTACAGGCTTTAAATACCCTATTACAGGAGCCAATGGTGGTTTATTTTAAAATATGCTACGAAAATTAAAACCTTTACTGTGAAATTTGATATTTAAAATATTACGATTTGCTTTAAACAGCATCTATTAGTCAGTGGTAAATGCCAAATTTGGTGTCGTCTTATACAAAGGGTATCGCTCAAAGCCTACATTTCAGCTGGAAATTCTGGGGTCATCCTGTACACGAGTCATCCAATATGCAGGAATATATAGGAGACATTGTCCATATTGAGTGCAATTTTTTTTTAGCAAAACGTGTTAAAGCAACAAAAAGTTCACCGTTTTGTAGGTGTGACATATATTTGTATTTATTGTACTTTTCCAAGAAGCAAAGTTGCACCAGTTTTGTTTTATAACTACACATGAGCTGAATGAGTTGCTAATGGGGCCTGATTTCAGGCGGCATAAAATCTCGAAGAACAAGGAAACTTTAAAAGGCAATTTTAAAAAGATTTTGTTTCGTCCTTTTTCCATTTTCTTTTGTAAGATCTTTCAGAAACGAAAATTAGATGGTCACTAATTTTAAATAACGTATTTAATTTACCTGAATTCCAGCCATTTTGTTGGCAGCTGCTTCTGTATTATCTGCCAATTCAGCCTTCAGTTTACTAACTTCTTGTTCTTGCACTCTAATTCTTTGAGCAAAAACAAAACTGAAGTCAGAGTAGCTGTTATTAACTAAATGTTGTTTCAACATTTTAAAAACTACTTACACTTTCTCAAGATCTTCCAATTTTGGCTTTGCAGAAACCTAAAAGAATGAAGAGTCATCAAAATTTAGAAATGTCAATTTTGTGTCAACAATTAGATTTTTTTTTAAAGTGGAGCTTGTCATCTTTCTAAACTAGAGTATGATAATAATCAATTGTAACTATTTAAGGCAAAAATTAAGAGCTAATAACTTTGTTATATTTATGCAGTCAAGGTAAGACCAAATGTACAAGGTTATGGATCCTTTCCAAGCTATCTTATTAGAAGCTCAAACCGTGGAGACATTTCATTACCTGCTGAGCACTTTGTACTTCAACTCTGAGCATCTCATTTTCTTCTTGCAAAGCCTGGAAGGGTGCAGGGGAGGAAGAGTGGAGAAGATAAAAAGAACAGCAAAACTGTTTTACAAAAACAGATGAAGCTTCATTACCAAGTTTCACAGTCTGAGCAAATTTACAAACAGAAATAATGAGAGGGCAAAATGGCTGCTGCAGAAAAAAAAACAAAGCAAAATTTACAGATTGAATACCTGAATTGTTTTGTCGTTACTTTCTATTGTAAACATCTGAGATTCCAATAGGCCTTTAATAGAATTCATTGTTTCATTCTTCTCATTAATGCTATTGTCAAAGAAATTATTATTAGCATGTAAAATAAATTTTAATTAAAATTATTACTGCTCTACAACCTTGTACTTACATTTGTTGAAGTTCTGCTACTTGAGATGAAGAAATCTAAAAATATACAAGATAAAACAAGATATTATTTCCTTTAAAAATCAAATGGATTACTGACAACTGCTTGGAAATTGCTTGGTCACCAGCTATGATTTTCTATGTAATTTATCCATCTTTAAAAATTTTTTAATCTAGAGCAAAGGGGAAATGCATATTACTTCAAAATATCTAAAAATGTTATCACAAAACAGCCCTAGTTCAACTTTAAAATCTAAAAACAAAAGCTAGACTCATTGAGTTAGATTTGAATTCCATTTCCTTCACTATCACCCGTTCTGTCCTTCCACAACTATATTCTTATTTCTCTCAATTTTCTTTGCAATTTTTCTCTCATGGAATTGCATAATAAAAATGTAAATAGTTAAAAAATAAGATCAATTTTATTTTAGGTAGAACTTCTTTTGGTTTTAATACTCTGTTGGGTTTTGTATTTAAAATTAAAACATCATAATTCATTTGTTCATTCACAAGATGTACTTTAAAATAAAAGGGCCACGTTGAACTAAATTCCATTTGTTATCCTGCCCAACAGCAATTAGCTAGATTAGATGTAGGCCTCAAATAGATGGTGTAGAGATGGAAAATGACTTGGGATTCCACGTCAATGACTTCAGCTGGCTTTTTCTTTAAAAAACTTATATAAAAGCCCATGATAAGAAGCAGCTAAAAACTAACAAAATTATTTTAAATGGTTAAATAGTGGAAGCTTAATTTTTTTTAATCACTAGGGTATGAATTGAATAGTAAACTAAATGAAATTAATGAACTTGTCTAGTACAATGCAATGAATAGAAACAAGAATCTAGTCTGGTTTAGAATTTCAATTCAAAGTTCTAGGTTTTTACATGTTGAACTATACACAAGGAAATTTCCTTTTGAACCACTGGCCAAAATTTCTCAATTTGACCAAAATCTAATAGTAAGAAATAGAGAAAAATAAGAAGCCATTCAGCCCTTCCAGCCCGTTCAATAAAATCACAACTGATTTTCCACTGAAACAATTTTCCTGCCGTATCTTTCATATTTCTTTCTTCTTCAAAATACAGAAACCTGTCAATTCCAGTTCTTAATCCTATCTTCATCCTCCAGGTTGGAAAAATCTAAAATTTCACGACCATCTGTGTGAAGATCTCTCTCTTAATTTTGGTCCCAATGGACTCAAATTAGTGAACTGCAGAACAATCTAGCACATCTATTTTGAGTGCATGTTATGATGAAACAGGATTTTGACCCTATTCAAAACACCTCAACCAAGGGCAACATGTTCTATTTCTAGTGTACTATGTCCGCTATGTATTTTATATGCTTCCATGAGGTCATCTTTCATTCTTCTAAACTCCATTGAGGTCTTGTCTCCTTAATGTCTCTTCCTATCACAGTATTGCCATCCAGGAATTAAGCTAATAAAGTATACTTGCTATAGAGAGAGTTTATTTTGAGTAAGGAGGCCAAAATTGCCATAATACACCAGGAATTGTCTCACTAACCTATGTAATTGTAATGAAATATCATGAACGGAAATCTTCCTGCAATACTGTTGGCCTTACCTCATGCTTGGTATACCTACATGTTAGCTTTCAGTGACTTATATCAGATGTTCTCAATTTATATGCAGAAATAAATAATCTCACATTTTTCCACTATATATTCCACCTGCCTTGCTGTTGCCCATTCACTCAGATTTTCTATATCCTCTTGGTTGATGTCAAATAAATTTCAGCCTGAAAACTCTGGAAAACATATCGAAGCTCATAGCTCACCTATAATGCAACTGTTTTCAAAAAAGTGATTAATGGATTCAATTAGAGTGAAATTTTTAATGAAGCAGTTAGCATTTGTAATGCACTCCCAGAAAGCTCTCAAACAGCTTAAAAAATCATTTATATGTTGTAATAATATCCTTCATTGAAAAGGTAGAGGATATGTAGACAATATTAGAAATTAGCAAGAATGATTTGAAAGTTGGGATCCACAATTATTAAATAGAACAAGGATTTTCTGATCAATTCTCAAATGTTCTATAGAAGGGATGATGGTAAAATTAAGATGGGGATTTCAAACGATCACATTTGAAACAGTTTTCATCTGTTTTTGACAGGAAAATATAGCCTGAATGCCCATATTCTGCTGCATAGTTTACAAATACTTCAAACATGATGAACCACTTAGAAATCAGATAATTCTTTTCTATCAAACCTGAAGGTCTCCTGTGATATTTCACAAAAAGTGATGAGTGAAATACCAGGAGATTGAACTTTGCTGCAGATGGCCTGCATTCCCATCGGATTTACAACAGCAAATGCGATGCAACACAAATAAAGATATTACACTTCCTTTTGGCATCAAAAAGAACCATTTATTATTAAGATTAATGTAACATATTAATTGAAGAAACTTATTTCAGAATCAAGTCTGCAAAAAAAATCTAAATATATAATTACACTGCACATGGCAAACTTCATGCAGACTTTATAATCAAGGAGAACCTGACAATTAATTTTTTGAAGCAGTTTCAATCATGCAGTATTAGCAATTCTCACCTGATAATAATTGACAGTCATTTAAAAACTCCCATGAGTGGATATGATGTGAAAGTCCAAACACACAACAAAACCTTGCTTCAAATACCATAGTCCAGAAAATTAAAAAACTATTGTGTACCTGTTCTGCATTTTTCACTTCAAGTTCTTGAATATTTTGTCTTAAACTTTTATTTTCCTGCTTTAAATTCTTTGAAATGGGAAACAAGGAGATTAGTCAGCTCAGAGTAAACCTTAAAAACACAATCAGAAATTTTAAATTCAATCAGAATACCCTTAATGGTTGGAGTCTTTTGCATAATTGAACATTCTTAGAAATTGCACATTTTCCCCTCAAAATTTCAGCAAGTGTCTGTTTCTACAGATATTCTGGTTGACACATTGCTGGGCTCAGAATCCAGAAACACGAGTTCATAGAGCCATAGTCACACAGCACAGAAATGAGCCCTACAGTCCTCTTTGTCCATGCTGTCTGTTCTATCAACCTACACTGATCCAATTTCTCGGCATTAGGTCCATAGTCTTCCTTGCCTTGGCAATTCAAATACTTGTCGAGATGCTGCCTAAATGTCACAAACATATCTGCCTCCTTTTCAGAGAGTACATTCCAATCTCCAACCATGATGTAAAAATTCCCTCCAAATGTCTTACCTCTCATCTTACTGTCTTTATATTTGACACCCCCAGGAAGAGAAAATATATATACATTTTAAAAAATTTCCATTACATCTATCGTCTCAAATAATTCTATCAGCTTACCCCATAGCCTCCTCCATTTTAGGTAAACAATATTCATCCATCCATTTTCTCATTACAACTCCAATGCTTGAAACCATGCAAGCCCTTTGTTAATCTTCTCCAAGCTTCCTCCAGTGCAATCTTGTCCCTCTTAAAGTTCACAATTGCATTTACAATTATTCTATCACAAAACCTTCACTGGCAATGCCACATAATGACACATTTTTGCTGGTTAAGGAGAGGAATGGTGAAATCTCCTCTGGTCATACTCAGCTACCATCATTTGAGAGAGTAGGATTCCATGCGTAATGGCTCATCAAAAAAGTAATACCTTGAACAATGTGGCATTTTCTCTGAACAAAGGTTACCTTGTGTTACATGCTTAAATTTACGTCGTGGGTTTTGAATCAACCTCTTAAACAATGTTGGATAGTTCGTCACTGATCCAAGAGCGACGCCAATTGGAAATTATATTTAAAGCATTTACTACAGACATGCACCAACTGAACATCTCTTAATACTTGTTAGTTGTTTATGAACTAATGAGAGCACAGCAAAACACTGAATGCAGTCATCACTCCTAATATGTTACAAAGCCTTTTTCACAAGTTAATTTAGTCAAGAACTATACCTACACTGCTCATCATTGTATTAGCTGTTCCCAGCCACAAGTCAGGAAACTTTGCGGTTGTCAGAGTTGGTAAGAAAACATTCCAGAACTTGGCAGCCAATATCAACAGTGTCATGCACAACTACAGCTATTTACCAGCATCGATGCCCATAAATTTTGGTCCCCAGCACATGAACACCAGGAAAATTTCAAACATTCTGATATTTTCCTGTCAGTATACTCTAATGTTCAAATTACAACTTTTTAAACACTCTCTCCATTAGCAGTGTGCAAGGAAGTTAAATGAAAATTGATGCAAGTTATCACCCATTGACACATCTCATTTTCCCCACATAAAGCTCAAAAATGAGTTTGAATTACAAAAAGTTCTTACAATTTTTTCTATCGTAAATAAGTCTGCAAGAGTAATGCTTGACATACCTCAATTTCTTCCCCTTTATTTGCCACTTGAATAAGTCCAGATTCCAACAGTTCTTCAATAGTTTTTATTTTCTCATCCCGTTCCTGAAGACTTTTTTCCCCCAAAGCAAAAAAGACACATCAAACACATGAAAGCATAATGAAATAACACTGGATTAATCCAACTGCTAAAGGCGACTCACCATTTTTGCATCTGTTCCATATTGCATAATGCTGAAGCCTATATACAAGAGAAACAAACCTAAATATGTGAAAAGTTGCAGGGCGATATTATTACAAAGAATAACGATTAAAAATATCTTCAAAGTATTTCTTCCTTTAGACTATGTCTGAGATGGTCTTTGGTTCTATATATTCAAGGTAAAATATTCATAATCAGACATTTCATCTTCTGCAAAACATTTTGAGCTATCATTGCTTTGAGAAATCTTTGTAATGGAAAAAAGGAATGTATAAATAAAATAATTGAAAAAGTAATTTTTTCAAGCGAATACTTTAAAATCAGACACTGTAGGAAGCAAAATATGCTGGCATTATTCCCCTGAAATTTTCAATGTACACCACAATGGATTGATGCTGCATATATACTAACTGGGTGCCCTCACAATTGATTAGACAAGAGTGACAATCTGATAGTGTATGTGTGTTTTGAATAGAATTTATTATACTTATTTTCATTATATTGTATCAAAAGAATGCCCTTAGCTTAAGAAATGCTTCATTATATGTTTGAGTATTGGATAAGATACATCATTTTTTTAAAAATAGAGTAGTTTAGGTGGTTTTTCAAAATGTTAAAATGTGTCAAAAAACAAGAAAACACAGTATAGATGTTTTCAATAGTGGGAGAATCCTGAAAAAGAGGGCAGTGTTTCAAGAGGCTGGTCATTAAAATCAGGGGTGTGAAAAAAAATTTGCTAAAATCATGAATATTTTTAGTATAGATGAAAATTTGAAAGATCCAGGAATTGAGGCCTGTGGAGAATAAGGGAAAGCATGATTCAATTTATATAGATACAGGTATACACCACTTTACAAATTCTCGCTTTAGGTAAATTCACTTTTATGAAAGGATTTTGGCCTTTACGAAAAAGCGGTCAGCAGGGGGCCAGCGCACGGCCGACGATTGGGGGGTGGGGGGTCAGCACACAGCTGGTGGTCAGCACATGGCTGGCTTTTTTTTAAAGTTTTTTTTGAGTCTGGAATGTTCAAAACATTTTCCATCAGAAATCAACAGTAATCGCTTCTTCGCTTTATGCCATTTCAGCTTACAAAAAGTTCCGTAGGAACACTCTCGTTTCATAAAGCAGGGTATACCAGTACTGGTAAGCCAGTTTGCATGTCTGGGTATGTTGAAAGAACAGAGGTACAAGAATTAAATGCTGAGTAGAGGACAGCATTCTAAACTATATTTAGTTCAACTTACCTGCTCCGATATCTGAATTTGCAGCTTTTGAATTTCAGCTGTACAAGTCTCTTTCTCTTTGTGTAAACTCTAAATATAAAACGTGAAGTATTATATTCTTGTTCTATAATTAATGAATATGAAAAATACTTCATATGAAGGATCAATTTGTTTTTTTTCAGGTTGACACCAGATCAATGTATTGAACACAATATTAAACTGCCTATGTTAAGAATGACACGAAGTTCCAATCACTCTGCTACCAAGGCTTATTATGCCCAGAATATGCTATTTACACTAATTCAAATCCACTAGGAACCAAATTCACACAGCTCCATTTTTTTCCCCCTTTCATCACACTGCAGGCTGGAAGGGCAATTAAATTAACAATGATGGATTATGAGCTCAGTGGTCTTCAAACTATATCATCAAGTTGAAGATAATCATGTTTTTCTTTCATCTATATTCTCATAGAACCATTCAACAATAGAAATGAAATGACATAACCTCTGCCTGGATGCAGATCAGTAGCCCAAAAGGAGCAAAACTGTATTTATGCTCAACATGTTCCTCTCAAAAATTATTGATTCACTTTCTAAAGTACAAATGTTTCTGATATTTTACTGACACTTCAACCTGCCTCAAATTAAAGACAAAGAAATGATATTTTGAAAGAAAAAACCCAAGCAGTACAGATGACATATTGCATAGTTGATTCCAAGCATGAACAAGATTAAAGGTTATTCTCTGGTTCATAGGAACCAGTTTTTTTTTGGTTTTTTTTAAAATGATGACTCTTTGTGTGCAACTCTGATGAGAATCTGGAACACTTGGATAGCAAAGCTCTTTATTGACTACACTTCAGCATTTAACACCATCATTCCCTCAAAACTGATCAGCAAACTCCAGGACCTTGGACTCAACACCTCGATGCATAATTGGATCATGGATTTCTTCACTTCCAGACAAAGTGAGGATTGCACAATCTCCATTAGGACCAGAGCACCACAGGGATTCCTTCTTAGCTCCCTGCTCTACTCACTTTACACCGATGACTGTGTAGCTCAGTATGATAATAACACCATCGACAAATTTGGCAATGATACCACAGTAGTGGGTTGCATAAAGAAGATGAGTCAGCATATAAAAGGGAGAGTAAAAACTTAGCTGAATGGTGCACTAACAACCTTGCACTCGATTTCACCAAAACCACAGAGTTGATTGTTGACTTCAGAAAGGGAAAACCAAAGGTATACAATCAAGTGATCATTGGGAGAAATCAGAGGTAGAGAGGATATGCAAATATAAGTTCTTGGGAATCACTATCTTGGAGAATCATTCCTGAACCCAACACACTAATGGTATTGTGACGAAAGCACCTCAGTGCCTCTACTTCCTCAGGAGTTTCTGACAGTTTGGTATGAAAACAGAAACTTTGACAAATTTCTACATATGTGTGGTGGAAAGTGAGCTGACCAGCTGTATCACAGTTTGATGCATGGACACCAATACCTCAGCCTAGGACATCATAGGCAAAACTCTCCACTCTATCAAGAACAACTACAGGAAATGCAGCTGTTGGAAAGCAGCAGCAATCATCAAGGTTCCACACCACCCAGCAAATTTATTTTTTTAATCTTATATTTACAGAATTGTGAATTATAGCAATTTTTTTTTACCTGTAATGACCTATTGAAAAAAAATTCCAAGAATTTAGAAAAATACAAGGAAATTTGAATCAGTTTAAAAAAATTACTTGGATATCCTGTTCTTTTCTTGTTACATGAAGATGTAAAGATTCTTCCATTAACTTCATTTGTCTTTCTTTTTCTGCCATCCTTAAAATTGAAATTAATTACATGTCAATTCCATAGCTCCAGGTTTCCTCATTTATATTACACATAAATAAAAGTTACCAAAATTATTGGGAAAGTTGGATGAATATTTTGTTCTCCCTTCCCCAAAAGTAATTTTGTTGATTCTACAAGACAACCCTCCACAAGATTCTTGCAGCTAAATAGGCATCAAAGTCATATACTGTTTGTAAATATGCAACTGATCTTTTGATTTACAAAGTAAACTTAGTTTAGTTTAAGTGACTTGTCAGAATTTCCCTGGCTGACGTAAATACCCAATATTCTTTTCTTTTCTTTGGCTTGGCTTCGCGGACGAAGATTTATGGAGGGGGTAAAAGGTCCACGTCAGCTGCAGGCTCGTTTGTGGCTGACAAGTCCGATGCGGGACAGGCAGACACAGTTGCAGCGGTTGCAGGGGAAAATTGGTTGGTTGGGGTTGGGTGTTGGGTTTTTCCTCCTTTGCCTTTTGTCAGTGAGGTGGGCTCAAGAAGACCCAATATATAATGCACCAATATATTCACCGCATCAGTTTGCAGCAAAATTTCAGTACTTAATTACCATATTAACATAAAGTTTTAAAAATACAGCTGCTACAGACAAATAACCACATATTTTTAAAGAAGAATTTAAAATAGCTGGAAAAGCAAAAATGGGCAAGGTTAAGAACAGATGTACATTTACAGTAAAACCCATGGTATTCAAGATTCAAGCAACTGGCAACTTCATGCAACTGACAAAAAAAATATATATTTTAAAAATTAAAAATAAATAAGAATAAAGTAATAGGTAAAATATTCACAAGTTTAAAATTGTAAAAGTAAATGTTCTCTGAAGTAACATATTAACCTTTGGTGAAGATGGGAACAAATATTTAGCCAGCAGAGGGCCTTGGTCGTGCTTTACTCGTAGGAAGTGTTTGAATAATGCAGATGCTGCTCATCATTGGGGTAACTCTTTTAAAGTATCTCCTTATCCCTGCTTAGTAAGAATAACCTTGTTCAGAGGCTTTAATCTGTAAACTTGGGGGGGGGGGGGGGGGGTTAATTATAATCTTATTGTTCATCTTTTGAGCAGCTCTGTGAAGGCAGAGGAACCTGCAGATGCAGCAACAGTTAAATGTTTTATATTCATGCAAGTGAAGTTTGTTGAGTGCAAGTACAATATAGTATTTTATCTTTTAAACAGTTTATTCTTAATGCAGGTGGTTTTCAGGTATTGTCAGAGTAAAGCCCTTTTCATTCAGTGAGTCAGTTAAAGAAGGGCTGTATGCACGAACATTAATAAAAGTGGTTTTTCAGCTGCATGAAATTCTGGGATGGCAGATCCACCATCTCGCTCTCTCTCTCTCTCTCTCTCTCTCTCTCTCTCTTTCTTTCACTGCAACTTTCCCATAGTCCTTTAGACATTTATAAAGGTTTATACAGGTTGGCAAAGTTTATACCTTCTTTTTTAAATCCTTTGTTTCCTTCACATTCCTGAACTCAAGCAAAAATGTAATCGTATCATTACTTTAGCCCAGGATACCCTATATCCCTTTCAAACTAGGCTAATCGGCATGCAGACATCAGACGCCAGGGATGATACCACCTCCCTCGGTAGCATCATCCCCAGTGTGATTTGACGCCTGCGTGCCAATTAAGGAGCTTTTACACTGGACCCTTAACTGGTATTTTGGCTGTCAATAACTAGGTCAAGGTGCCAATGTGAAAGGGGCTTAAATAACCAGGAAATACACTTATCTGGAATCTACCAATCCCCACAGGTGCTGGATACCAGGGGATTTACTGTATTATTATTTATACACAAAAGTGGGTGGTGGTGTTGATAATCTGGAGGGTTGCCAGAGGTGAGAAAGGGATAGTGATAGGATCCAGAGTTGGGCTGAAAAGTGGGAAGTGGTTCATTCTGGTAGGTCAAATTTGAAGGTAGAAAACAACGTTAATGGAAATAATCTGGGCAGTGTGGACAAATTGAGAGATCTTGGGGGTCTGTGTCCAAAGGACCCTCAAAGCCACTGCACAGGTTGATGATGTAGTTAAGAAGACGTATGGTGTAATGGCCTTCATTAACCATGGGATCGTTCAAGAGCCATGTGGTAATGTTGCAGGTATATCAGACCTTGGTAAGACCTACTTGGAATATTGTGTTCAGTTTAGGTCACCTTACAGGAAAGATTTGGATGCTATAGCGAGGGTGCAGAGGAGGTTTACAAGAAAGTTGCCTGGATTTGAGAGTATGTCTTATGAGGATTTGTTGAGTGAACTTTGTCTTTGCTCATCCTTCATTGATTCAAGGAGAAATGACCTGATGGAGGGAAACAAAATGATGAGAGGCATTGATCATATGGATGGCCAGAGGCTTTTTCCTAGGGCTGAAATGGCCAAGATGAAGGGTCATAGTTTTAAGGTGCTTGAAAGTACTTGAACTCCCAGACCATTTGGAGATAGGATACTGTGGACTGTTAATGTACAAGTCTTAATATTTTAAAAGTGTTTCATTTCTATTCTAATCTATATTTATGTAAATGTATTCCATGGTCCTGGAGAAACTCCATCTCGTCTTTACTATGCAAGCATGGTATAAATGATAAATAAAGGTGCCTTGAAAGTATAGAGGGCAAGAGGTAAGAATTTCACTTAGAATTGTGGGTGCGTGAAATGAGCTGCTTGTAACAGCGGCAGAAGCAAGTACAATAGGATCTTTTAAGAGACCAGTAGATAGGTACATTGAACTGAAAAAAAAATTGAGATTTACACAGTTGTTAAGAGTAGGTTATTAAGTCAGCACAACACAACACTGTGGGCCAAAGAGCCTGACTGTGTTGTAGATTTCTATATTCTGCGTATGTAGGAAAACATTTTTAATGATGCCAATGGGCAATACATCGTGCTTGCACGGAGGGCAATTTGAGCAATTCGTTTGTGGCAATTTATTCAGTTCTGGTGATCAGTTTATGTTTGTTTTAAATGGAACAATTTAGACTACTAAATTAAAATAGTCAAGTATTCATTAAGTTTGCGAAACCACTTTTATACAAGTAAACTTCTAAACAAGCACGCAAAATGATATTGCCATCTTGAGGCAAACTAGAAATTATTTTGGTTTTGGATGATCCAAAAGGGATTTAAATTACTTTTGCTTTTAAAGAAGTGGATAATAGGATAGTAATTTTTAAAACAGTAATTAATTTCCAGAAAATTTAATCAGATCAATATAAATGTGATATCAATCCACTATGAACAAATTGTAAATCAAAAAGTAAATCAAGAATATTTGAATCTGCAATTTGAGGAAAAGTGTTCAATTTAGATCAAACAAAATTCCTATTAGAAAACTTCAATTTAACTGACAACTGTTACTTCAAATAAATAAATATTTATTTTTTTTAATACCAAATCAGTACCATTCCTTAAAGCCTTCATCTAATAATGAAGGAGGAAAAAATGGTTATCTATAATAGAACTAGCCAGAGTAAAAGTAGCCAAAAAAATTTCATAAATTGAGCCCATATTCTCAATCTAATTCTCATTATCAGATTATGTATCAATTTAGAAAATTAGGCATCATATAGAAATTTGTGTAAAAATGAGTGAGCAACCATTCTGCATACAGATGTTCATGTTTAATAATTGGTGGATCTTCACAATTTATATTTGATTAATTAGCTGTGCCTGTGAAAACTAAGTGGGGTGAGGCTGTGTAAAATGTGGAAGCCATGTTAAGGGAGTTTTCCAAGACTAGATGTCACATGGCAATATTTTGGAAATTGGTCAGGACATACATCATAATTTTATCCTAATCAAAGTAGGTTACCTGTGCCTTGGCCATATTAACTAGAAGAAATGTATTTTGCACAGAAGTGGATGTAGTTTCACACCATTTATCTACCTTCTAATTTTCATATCCAAAGACCTAGTCTGGAATTATTAGCAGACTACTTTAAAATTACACAGTCAGCATTTTCTCTCTACAGTTATGTGATTGACATCAATAACCAAATTTAATTCACTTTGACTCACTTCTTCTGCAACTCTTCCACTACACTGGCTGCAGAAGCCTGCAGATAAAAAACAAAATGAAGATGCATAATTTAGCAGAAAGCATTCTGGGGGATGTTAAAAACTAAATTCTCCGCAGGAGAAGGAAAATACAGAAGCCCCTGTTTTTCCACCACTTTTACATGCCCAAAAGCATACAAAATTTAGACAGTGAACAATGGCAAATTTTTCAAACCAAACTTGTGTTGTTCTCTTCCAACATGTGAACATATTTGTTTTGCAGACATAATCTGGGACCAAAGCTAAATAGCAGCCTTTGTATACAGTTGATTCCACAAGATAAATTTAAGTTTTAGTTTCCCCCTTTAAAAAAAACAGAACAAATGCAGAAATTGAGTAGCTCAACAAACTAATGAACAACTCTTTCTGAAACACAACCAATGAGTATTTGGAATTAACAATTATTTAATTTAAAGCCTGAAAAACCATTCACATTTTAGAAATTAATGAATTGAAATTTACGCCTTCAAATATTTCTGTACCTGAGTTGCCACTTGGGCATGAAGATTTTGGATTTGAGCATTCATGGTTTGTTTTTGTTCCAACAGATCCTTTCAAGATTACAGTAGAAAAAAAAAGAAAACATTAAAAATGGAATAAGAAACATGGAAATTTTCAATGTATTAATTATGCTTGTCCTTCAAATGGATAAAATTTGTCTTCACTTTTATTCTGTTTTCAAAAGATGCAGAGCTCCACCTACTTTATTGTTATATCCAAAATCTTGAGACACAGATCCTGATTAGATCCAGTGATCTTTCCTCAGAGGAGGAAATAATAAACAGATAAACAAGATCCAACACATTTGTGAAAATAAAGGGAAGCAGATAAATCAATTAATGGAAACTGATATAATTTTTTTACATATTAGAAATCAAAAGTTCACAGAAATTAAGATTCAAAATAGGTCAATTTGAGGAATATATGGGATTTTCACTATTTAATTAAGATTACACCAAATACAATACTAATTTCTCAATCATCTATAAAATAGTTGATGAAAGATCTTCAGGACTTGAAGTTCTTCTAACGGAATAAATATTCTAAAACTCAAACAAATTCTTCATAATGCACAATACATCGTCATTGACTATAGTAACCTTCAATTTTCTCTCCATTTTCAGTCATATTTCTTATTTAACTTCAAGGGAATGACCCTCAGAATTAATCGAGGCACAGATGCATTAGCTTGGAGTCATTGCTTGTGAGTGTGTGCTTGTGTGTAAACAAAGGTTAGGGATGGAATAAAAGTGAATGATTAAAAAACCTTTGGCATGGTACATTTAAAAAAAAAGGAGAAAAGAAAGGAAGCAAAGTGCTACATTTTCAAAGTGGACAAAAACAACTGATGAAAACAATTCTCCTTCCCTATTAAAGACCCACATGTGGAACATCACAAAAGCTGTACATTACATACCACTAAGCAAAAATTCACTTCCCCAGGTCTACACAGTATCAGAAAATATATTTTTTTTTAAAATGGCTATAGCAATATAACAATATTTATTTTGGTCTAAAAGGTACTTCTTGGAAGGATCACCGTTCAAGAACAACTAGATAGCTGAAATATTGGATGAGAAAACAAATGCTCCAGTTTTGTAATATCCTTTTTCATTGAAAGATTATCAGGTGGAAATGCAAGATAGGATCATTTTTTTTTTAAAAAGGGAAAACATGAGGCTTCACTGATACCTGCACTTGGATCTTCAGAGCATCGTCTGCAGAAGCTCGCTTTTGTTCGGCATTCACTAGCTGCACCATGTTTTGTTCTAGTTGTTGTTTGGCTAACATGGCATCAGTGAGTTTACTGTGCAAACTCTGCACCTCTTTATTTTTATTGCCAATTTCATTTTCAGCAACCATAAATTTATTTTGTAAATCTAAAAAGATACAAAATAGCCACACTTAATACACTAAAAGACACTTTGATACCATTTTAAAAATTTTGCCCTTCACTTTTACAGCATTATCTTACCATTTCAATAGATACTCAATTTCCCTTCAGTTTAACATTCGGCAGACACTTTTCAACTTGAGTACAAAAGTTGCCAGTCACACTCTGATACAAACCTTGCAAAGTTATGACAACCTACCACCAGGGTGCAGTGCTAATTTTTTTGGTTCTGGAACTCACCAAAAACGGTGACAAGGAGGTCTCACAATACCTGGCCTTGGTGGCCACCATGTTGTATTTACCACTGTATAATTGAGAGCAAATGTTAGGATGAGGAACAATTGTGAACGAAACAGGTAAGTATCCTGTATGTCCAGAATAGCGCTCAGGGTGAGGGAGGGGGTGTGGGGGGTGGAGTGGCGCTCCAGTGAGCTCTGGCATCACTGCACCACTGCCTACCACTCACATGCAGAACATGATCAAAACGTTGGTGTGACTGCAATGGAAAAACAAATTGTCCTCCTTTTACACCATGACTGCGTGACCAAAGACAGTTTCAGCTCCATCTATAAGTTCGCATATGACACCACATTGTAGGCAGGATCCCCAATGCCAACGAAGCAGGGTGCAGAAGAGCAATAGAGGGACTTGCTGGTTTGGTGCCATGACAACAACCACTCTCTCAATGTCATCAAGACTAGTTCAAGGGGCATAGTTCACTCCCCTGCTGAGGTATAGTAGACAGCTTTAAATTCCTGGGGTAAACATCTCCAATTACTTTTCCTGGTCCATCCACATTGATGCAATGGCCAAGAAAATGCACCAACACCTCTACCTCCTCAGAAGCATGAGGAAAAATTGGCATGTTACCAAGATATTTTAAAAACTTCTGCAGGTGGACTACTAAAAACATTCATCTAGGATATATCACTGTGTGGTAAGGGAACTGCTCTATCCAAGGTTCAAGAAACGGCAAGGGGTTCTGAAGGTGCCTCTGTCTGTGCAGGCACCCTCCATCAACTCCATAGTTAACTCCTGATGATTTGGAAAAAGCAGCGACATACCATCAGACTCCCATCCCAGCCACACTCCTTTCACCCACTTTCTGTCAGAAAGATTCAGAATTGTGAGATGACACTCAACCAGATTCAAGGACAAGTTTAATTTTTGCCATTATCAGGCTCCTGAATAATTCCCAAAATAGTAAAGTTCTGTTGCCACTGCTCCATACCAACTGATCTCTTCCTATAACTGTACATTTTATATTTGTAGCACCGTGTTGCACTGTGAGATGTTCACTTGTCTGTTCTCTTTTTTTTCCCCAAACTTTATTTAAAAGATAGAAAAAAAACATAATACAGTATAGAAATAATCAAAAAAATTTTTTATATATATATATAAATGTTAATAACATTTCAAAGTATATCTAAATGCATATATTTCAAAAATGGAGACCACTTACTAATAAACAAAGAATAATTATCATGTAAATTATCAGTAATTTTTTACATAACAATACATACTTTCAATTCATTGTGCCAACATGATATATTAATCTCAGTATCATCTTTGCAAGTACTAGCAACACATTTACGCGCTAGTGATAACACCAAACTTACAAAAGCAATTTGAATTTTGTCCAATCCCATTCTCCTTAAATAATACAAATTTCCCAACAAAAAAAACATTGGATCTAACGGTAATATAAAATTATATAATTTTTCTAATTCCTTGCCAAAATGATTGAACTTTAACACAAGTCCAAATGGCATGTAGAAAAGTTCCAATACATGTGCCACATCTAAAACAAGAGTCCAAATTACTAAACCCATTTTTTTTTAAACTTTTCTGGAGTCAAATATAACTGGTGTAAAAAATTATATTTCACCATTCCATATCTTATTTAATTACATTGTCCTGACACATTCTCGCCCAATCATCAGCGGGAAAAATAAATACTAAATCACTCCCCCATTTAAGTTTAGATTTCTCTCAATCTGACTTATCCCTACTATCTTGTAACAAATTATACATAACTGAAATATAACCCTTTTTCAGTATATAGGAAATCAAAGATTCAAATCTCGATAAAATAGGTAAAATCATCTCTTTGCATAATGATCTTTTTTGAAAGCTCTAAGTTCATAATACACAAACAAAGAATTTACAGGTATATCAAATCTTTCTCTCAATTGATTAAAAGAAAGAAATTGCCCCTCTTCAAAACAATCTTATATTGCCTTTATACCTTTAAATCCCAAATCTTGAAATGATTATTAAACATTGAAAAAGGAATAAGCTGATTATTATACAATGGAGTTAAAATTGATAATTTATCTTTCGACCCTAAACCCTATTTTTTTTAAAATCCAAATCTTTAACAAATGTTTCAATATCAGCATATCATATTGCTGTAACAAAATCAATTTCCAACGAAATATAAATTCATGTATCTCAACCCTAGGAATACACGCCATCTCCACTTTAGCCCAGCTAGGAGGCTGATCTAAATCCATCAATCTACTAACAAACTTCAACGGTGCCGCTTCATAATACTTTTGAAAATGTAAGTCTATGCAATGCCACTCGAGCTAATTTACCTTTCCATAAAAACTCTCACACTGCTTTATTCAAATCTTGAAAAAAGCCCTTAGGAAATAAACAAGGTATTGACTGAAATAAATATTGAATTTGAGGAAAAATATTCATTTTAATACAATTAACCCGACCAATCAAAGTTAATGGAAGATCTTTCCACTTAAATCAAATCTGCTTTAATCCGTCTTAATATAGGTACATAATTTGATATAATGATTGATAATTTGTATCCATAAACACACCTAAATATTTAATTTTACTTGTCCACCTTAATTTTGTAATAGTTTTAAAATTCAGAATAATCTTCCACTCCAACTGGTAAAATTTCACTTTTATCCCAATTAACTTTATATCCCAATAATTCTCCAAATTTCAACAAACATTCTTGCAATTGTTTCAACAACCGTTCCGATTCCGTCAAGTATACCAATACATCGTCCACAAATAAGTTAATTTTATATTCTTCATTCTTAACCCTCATCCCTCTAATTTCTTCATTTTGTCTAATAGCCTGAGCTAACGATTCAAAAATAACCAACGCAAATAAGGTTGGTGACAATGGGCAGCCCTGTCGAGTTGGACGAGTCAATTTAAATGGTGAAGAAATCTGTCCATTTGTCACCACCCTAGCAATTGGGTTCCTATATAAACCCTTCACCCAACCAATTACAAAAGGGTAGAATTTAAATTTAAATTTCTCTAACACTTTGAATAAACAATCCCACTCAACCCTATCAAAAGCTTTTTCTGCATTTTGTGCAGGTCGCTTTCGATATATGTTACCAAAGTAATTAATTGGAATATATTGTCTGATGCATTTCTATTCTTAATAAAACCTGTTTGATCAATATGTACCAATTTGGGTAAATATTTAGCAAGTCTATTAGCTAATACTTTTGCTATAATTTTATAATCTACATTTAATAAAGAAATAGGTCTATATGAAGACACTTCTAATGGATCTCTATCTTTTTTTGGAATGACAGTTATTAAAGCACTTGAACATGATTCTGGTAACTTCTGATCTTCAGTAACTTGATTCAACACTTCTCTAAATACATTAGAAAAATCATCATAAAAAAGTTTATAAAATTCCACAGGGAATCCATTATCTCCTGGGGACTTTCCATTAGGCATTTCCTGAATAGCTTCCTTAATTTCAAAATCCGTCAATGGAGATTCCAATTCCTGAACATCATTTCCATCTAATACTGGTGACTTTAATTTAGATAAGTAAGAGTCAATAGAACCATTATCCTGTTTCCCCTCAGAAGTATATAATTTCAAATAAAATGAATTTCCTGAGGTTTGTAAGTAACTTTTGAATTCTTCTTAACAGCATTAATAGTCCAAGATGTCTGTTCAGCCTTCAATTGCCAAGCAAGTACCTTACAAGCTCTTTCCCCCAACTCATAATAACGTTGTTTAGATCAATTAATTAAACACTCAAACTGATGTTTGTAAAGTTTTACAACTTAATTTCAACCTCGCTAATGCAACTTTTTTTATCTTCTGTTACACCTTTCTGAAAATCTTTCTCCACCTAAGCAATCTTATTTTCCAACTCTAAACTTTCTGCCATATATTGTTTCTTAACTTTTGTACAATAACTAATAATCTGCCCCCTCAAATAAGCTTTTAAACCATCTCATATTCTTTCTTTGGCTTGGCTTCGCGGACGAAGATTTATGGAGGGGGTAAAAAGTCCACATCAGCTGCAGGCTCGTTTGTGGCTGACAAGTCCGATGCGGGACAGGCAGACACGGTTGCAGCGGTTGCAGGGGAAAATTGGTTGGTTGGGGTTGGGTGTTGGGTTTTTCCTCCTTTGCCTTTTGTCAGTGAGGTGGGCTCTGCGGTCTTCTTCAAAGGAGGTTGCTGCCCGCCAAACTGTGAGGCGCCAAGATGCAAGGTTTGAGGCGTTATCAGCCCACTGGCGGTGGTCAATGTGGCAGGCACCAAGAGATTTCTTTAGGCAGTCCTTGTACCTTTTCTTTGGTGCACCTCTGTCACGGTTGCCAGTGGAGAGCTCGCCATATAACACGATCTTGGGAAGGCGATGGTCCTCCATTCTGGAGACGTGACCCATCCAACGCAGCTGGATCTTCATATTACAAAATGACTATCCACAGAATTAACATTCTCAGTCAAAAATAAAGAAATATGCTCTTTAACAAAAGTTACAAACTCTGGTTTTTTCAATAACATTGCATTAAACCTCCATCCTCACGATGGACATACTACCTCCAAACTTTCACAAGAAAAAAATAATGAATGATCTGATATAACTCTACTTTTATATTTAGCTCGTAATAATCTACCTTGTAAATGTGCTGATACCAAAAATAAATCAATTCTAGAAAATGAATCATGTCGTGAAGAATAAAAAGAGAAATCTTTCTCTGTAGGATTAACTTTTCTCCAAATATCCACCAAATTTAAATCATTCATTAACGCATTAATTTGTGTTGCCATCTTTGATTTCCTTATACTTTTTGGATTTCTGTCCAATAAAGGGTCCAAAACACAATTAAAATCACCACCAACTAAGACATTTTTATTAGCTTGAGATAAGTAAAAAAGCTTCTGAAATAAACCGCTCATCATCTATATTAGGGGCATAAAGATTCAGCAAAGTCCAAGATTCAGCAAAAATTTTACAGTTCACTCATAACACTCTGCCAGCATACCCCTCTGAAGATTCCAATTCAAATGGTAAATTTTTATGAATCAAAATCATTACTCCTCTTACCTTAGAATTAAAAGAAAAAACATGACCAACCCAATCTCTTTTCAATTTCAAATGTTCTTTTTCAGTCAAATTGTTTCTTGTAAAAAAGCAATATCAATTTTCTTTTTTTTTATATACAAGCCAATATTCTCTTTCTCTTAATTGAATTATTTAATCCCTGAACATTAAAAGTTGCAACATTCAATTTAGACATCTTTTAACTACTAATATATTTACGCAATATAAAATAAAGCTCCCCTCTATAATTCTTCAAAAAAAACCCCTAAAACAAAAATAATTTAAAAAAACCACCCAAAGGTAGTAATCCGCTAAAAATCTGGGTGTGGTAAACCCAATCGCGGCGGATGTCTGTCAAAGTTTTCAGTGTCATCCATCCCCCCAGCCAGATACATATTTATTATTTAATTAAACACAATAAAATATAGTCCATATATTCAGCCCAATGATTCCATGCCCAACTACTGCACCGGATCTTCAACATCAAGAAGACTTTGTGTCAACTCTTCTTTCTTTCCATACCCATATCCATTTCCCCTCCTCTTAAGAGATAATGGAGGAGAACGCCCATTTCTTCACAGTTCCGGTAAAAAAATTAGCAAAAACCAAAGCATCATGATCATTCTCAAAGAAATGAGATTGAAAGTTTCCATAAAAAACCTTCAAAATTGCAGGATAACGAAAAGCAAACTTATAGCCTTTTCGCCACAGAATATCTTTGGTCACATTAAATTCTCGTTGTCTTCTAATAACCTCTTGGCTCAAATCGGCATAAAAAAAAACTGTTATTTTGAACCATTAATGGAGACTGATTCTGCCATGCTTTCCGTACTGCCATATGTAGAATCATTTCTCTATCTTGGTATTTTAAACAATGAACCAAGACAGCTCTCAGTGTTATTCCTGGAAGTGGTTTTCTTCTCAGAGCTCTATGAGCCCAATCCAATTCCAAGCCTTCATAAAAAAACTCTTTACCCAGCACCTCTGGAATCCAATGCTTAAAAAATTTTATGGGATCGGAACCTTCAATGTCCTCTGGAAGACCAACTATTTTCACATTATTCCTTCGGCATTGATTTTCCAACGAATCAATCTTCTTCAATAAACCTCTTTTTTGAATCCCCAATCTACAAAAGAACTTTCCACTTTTTCCATTTTTCCTCTATTACATTCCACCTGATTTTGACATTCAGAAAAGGCTGTTTCAATTTTCTTAAAATTATCTTGCACAGTATCAACTGATTTTATACATCTATTAATATCACTCTTAACTACAGTCATTTCCTGTTTCATAGTTAACATTTCATCACACAGTTGACATAGTTGACAATTTTCATCTCCATAAATCCTTGATTCACCTGTGTTGATATTTGTTTTGACATATTGTGCATTTGACAAGCAATCCCTTCCAAAACAGTAAACACTGAATCCATTCCAGATTCCACCTCCACTTTTTGAGGTCTGCCTCCTTTAACTACAGGCTCCTCCTCCTGGACAAATTCCAATAAAGTAAGTTCCTCTTCTTCCTCAGTCATTGTAGATCCTTTAGCTGAATGGACACCCGACGCCGGCACCCCGACCTCTTTGGGACGACGGCGTTCGAGCTCCCCCACAGCCCATACTTTATCCAGCAATTCTCGGACCCGGATGCCCCACACAAGCCAGGCAAAGCCGCCGGATGTGCAGGAGCATCCTCCGATGCTACATTGCACATCCCTGAGCCGCCCAGCGAGGTCGCAGCTTCAAGGGTCCCCTTGTCAGCAGTGCCGCCCGTGCGCACGACTTCACGTGAACGCGGATCGGCAACAGCCGAGCTCACCAAAGTGTCGGTGCCATCTTGCGGAGACAGGATCGGCGCCGAGGTCAAACTCGAACGGGCTGGAGTCCTCTGAGGTTTAGAGACTCCCAACGACAATTCCGTGAATTCAGCTATGCAGGTAGGCCTCAATTCTTCCGCACTTTTGTATGGTAATTTTTTCTGAAGTTGAGGTTTAAATTTTTTCACATTAGATGCCATCATAAATCACTGTTATTTAAACAACTGTAAATATTATTTTTAACCACTTTTACGCTTTTTTAAAACCAGGTATTTAGTAATCCAGCTGGGGAAAGATGGAATACACGTCTTCCTTCTACGCCATCTTGCCACGCCCCCGTCTGTTCTCAAAACAATCTTTACCACTCAGACAACAAACAAACAAAATTGTGAAGCAAATTCCATTGCAAAAATCAGGAGGTACCTGTCTTAGTTCCCTCCCCCTCCCCAACCTCCCACAGGTTTCATTCAGTGCAATATTCAAATGCATAAAGAAAGCCAAGCTTTGATGCACCTGTACAGAGCACTAGCTTGGATACCTAGAGCATCATGTCCAATTATGATCACCATATTTTAGGATTTCAAAACCATGGATGAAGATTTACCGCTACAGGTACATGGATAGACTGGTTATTTTCCTAAGAACAGAAAAGGTTGAAAACATTTCAATGTGTTCAAAACTGAAAAATCCATGGTTTTGAAATCCTAAAATGTAGTGAACCTCTATGTAGCTGATTATACTGCACTGACAACAGCTAATCAGTTTCAAAGCCAAGAGTATCAAGGCTCATGCATGTCACATCAATTAAAGTTGGTGAAAAAGGAAAGTTTGATGCATACATGCAACATGAAATCAATAAGTTATTATGAGAATAAATCTAATAAATATTTTGGAAAATTGTCCTATTTAAAAGTATCCATATGAGGAACATCACCAACTCACATCAACAAAACATACCCCAAACATTAAGCATTTAGTTCTTAACACTTAAATGTAAAACTAAAACAAAATTTTGAAACCACCAGGACTTAGTTATCTTATAATATTTTTACCAATTTCAAAAATAAACAGATAGAATTATCACTGAAATCCATTTAATCCCCACAAAATGTCTGTGTCCGAACAAATCATTCTCAGTTCTGATTAAAAGATCTTTGCCCTGATGCTTTAACAATGTTTCTCTTTACACCCTGCCCTGAATGTTTCCAGTGGCTTTTTTTTTTCCTTTTCATTTCAGATTTCTAGAATCTATTAAAAATTTTTCTCAAGGAATAGAATGGCAATGAACTTAAGAGCATGAAGGCACGTATCTGCAATTACCAGTCTCAAAAATGAATGTGCATTCAGGGAGAAAATTACGATAACTGAGACACCAAATGCAGAGGTATTTATTTAATTTCATCCTAAAATTGCCTCAATACCAGATGACAAATGGTACTCAGTCCACCTACGAATTTTTGCTACTGAGATATCACAATTAGATATTTAGAAGCACTATTGGATGGTGAAAGGCAACAACGAAATGTGGAAACAATAACAGCCTATCATAGTCCAAAGATAACTCATCAGTTGGAGTAAATACCTTGTTTAGCATTCTGAATTTCTGTTAGCCTTTTTTCGTGCTCTGTGGTTATGTTCCTGAGATACTTCTGCACTTCCTCTTTTCTCCTTTCAACTTCCTCCTGCAACTTAGTCTTCATGAATAACAACAGAAGTTAATATAACTCATCTTCTGACGCATTAAAAAGATGCAAAAGTAATCTAAAAGCCCATCAGAAGTTAATCTGCAATAATTGCAAATGTATTCTGCCTTGTGATACAAAGAACACATGGGAATTCCATGGGAATTTAAAAAATATACAGTTCAGTATGACTCAGCCCAATTCAAAACTCAACTATTAATTTATATATTTCTTTTGTAATAATAGTCAGCTTATTCCATGTAATGAGGATGAACATTAGCTCATCTTTAATTTGAATGAAAAATAACCTTATTCATTACAGTATATTAATTGGGCTATTCATTACAGTGTATTAATTGGGCTATTGCTAGAAAGGAAAATCAATATTATTAATAGATAATTAAATTCAAGATGGCACCAGGACATGGCGACATGTTGCAAGTAGCACAACAGGGAAACATTAAATTATTAAGACACACAAGATTCCTTTATTATCACATAATAGTACAGAACATTCAATACTAGATGAAATTGCTTTCTGCCTGCCATATGGTACACAAAGAGTTCCCATTAGTGTTGACCAGCACCCCTTACAGAAAGAAGCAAAAAGAGAATCCCTTCAGAGTCACTGAGTATCCGTGGATTCGTCTCCAGCGCTCTCACAGCCATACAGACATCTGTTCAATTGATCAGCATCCCAAGCTCCAGGTCCAAACCTCTAACACGAACAGGAATCCTCAGGACCCAAAGCCCTTTGGGAGCTCTTACCATTTGCACCCTCACGAATCCCAGCTCCAATACTTGGTTCCCATGAGCCAATCTCCAGTACCCCACAGCTTATTAGGGTAACCCGATTGCAAGTTGCCCACAGCCTATGTGGGATCTTCAGCTGCTAAGCCCCTCACTGCACCTTCCCTGTACAGTTGTCTCCTTTGCTTCTCCTTCTCAATAGGGTCTACTGCTCCCTGGAGTCTGCAATCCCTCGTAGCTGCTTACAATTAAACCTACCTAGCTAAAAGAAATGGCACAAAATATTGCTATAACAGACAAGCTTTTAAGTTAGTTGGAGGAATTATGCAGAGACAGTTCCAGATAGAACTGGAGTTTCAGACAGACAGTGTCTGACTGGGTCGTCAAAATCTATGTAAACCAACTGAATGGAGTTTTTGTGAACATTTTTGACCTCGAGCTACAGCTGTCAGAGTTCCTCACCCATTTCAAAAGGGCAGCCATTATTCCAGTGCCCAAGAACAAGGTTATGTACCTCAATGACTATGCCAGTGGCATTGACGTCTACCATGAAGAAGTGGACTGAGTGATTGGTTGTGGAGTAAATCAACTTCTATCTCAGGCAGAAACGGAACCCATGAGTTGGTCCATTGTCACAACAGATCAACAACAGATGCCATCTTCGTGGCCCTCCACTCTGTGTTAGATCACCTCGACCACAGGAACATCATGTTGTTGTTCATCAATGACAGATCAGTATTCACCACTATCAAATCAACAAAACTCATGACTAAACAAAAAGATCTGTTACACTCTGTCCATCTGCAACTGGATCTTCTGCTTTATTGGCAGACTGCAATCAGTGAAGATCAGCAACATCACCTCCTCCACAATAACCATAAATACAGTGGCACCCAAAGCTGCGTGCTTTGTCCCCTCCTCTATTCCTTGTACATCCTTGGCTGTGCAGCCAATTTCAGCTCTGACTCAATTCACACAGTCACTGATGATACAGTGTGGAGATATAGAACTTGATGGCGGGTGCCAGAACAATAATATTGGCCTCAGTGTCACCAAGACAAAGGAGCTTATTGTTGATTTCAGAAAGTGGAGGCTGAGGGGCCACTCTCCAGTGTGTGTGTGTTGAAGGGAAGAAGGTGGAGAGAGTCAGAACCTTCAAGTTTCCAGGAGATATATTTCAGAAGACCTTTTCCTGGAATCAGAACATCAAGACAACAGTGAAGAAGACAATCTAGTGCCTATATTTTCTAGGAAGTCTAAGGAGATCTAGCATGCCATTGGATATTCTTTCAAACTTCTACAGGTGCACTGTGGAAAGTAAACCTATTGGATGCATCAGAGCCTGGCTTAGCAAAACAAATGCCCAGGAACACAGAAATTAGCAAATATAGCCAGGTCCATCACAGGCTCTGACTTCCCATCTATTGCAGATATCTATGCAAGAAGACAAACAACATCATACAGAACTCCCATCACCTTGGACACTACCTCTTCTCACAGCCAACTTTGGGCAAACCAGCACTTCTAGTTCAAGAACAGGTTCCTTCCAATAGCTATTAGACTCTTGAACCTCCCCTTGATACATTAATCATGAATTTATTGCACGAGGATTACTGTGAATATTTATCATCTATCTTGTATATTTACTGTATTTTAATTCAGAGTTTCCTATCATAGTTTTTCCATACAAGTACCTACTCAGTTGCAGCAAGAAAGAATTTTGGGCAAATGTAGATTGTTCAATGCGTATGTCAATAAACTCATCATCATCAATAGATAGAATGGAATAGAGGATCACTAAAATTTGCAATCAGCACCAAAACAGAAAACAAAATTTGAAAAGACACTAGATAAGTCAGGAAAATAGGACAAAGTGGTTGGCTCTTTCAAAAGGCTATCAAATGGTACTCTGGCCCGAATTGAACTTGCACAGAATAAAATCTAAACTTTGCATCTTTAGATTAAGTGGAATTTTAGCACGGCATTCAAAATGGAATGATGCAGTTTAAAGAAAGATTTGTACCTGAAAGACAAGAGCCATTGTATTAATGCAACTGAAGAAGGTTCCTGTAATAATTTCAACAGGCAAACTTAAATCACTTTTGAACATGGAATCTGTTCATTTTGCCACCTGTCATTTAAGATAAAAGGCCAAGAATAAACAGAATTCAAAAAAAAGATTCAAATTGGGGAAAAAAGTTAAGAAAATCTCTCTGCATGAACAATTAATAGAAGGCATCAATTTACAACTTTTACAATTAATCATAAAAACAGGTGCAATTCATGTAATAGTACTTGGGTCAAAACGAGATTCATTTGATCTTTAAAAAATCTTGTTGAAGTATAGAGGCTTAAAGTTCTCAAGGTACAGAATGTTGAAAGTACAATGAACCAAGAATATTTTAAACAAATGCATTTCATTGGACTGTTATTCAATATTCCTACTAATTTGACCCTTCATAGTATAAAGTTTATACCTTGAGCTGTTGAACAGTCTGTTCATAGGAAACTTCCAGGTTCTTTTTCTGTCCCTCTTCCTGCTGAAGGCGATTTGTTTGCTCCGTAAATTCATTCATTAGTCGAGCATAGTCTTGCCGCAATTTATTTAGTTCTGTTGATTGCCTGTATTCAATATTTATAAAGAAATTTAATACCTTTGAATAGCTTTGTGTTCAAACCAAAACTGCATTTCTCCTATTTGGCAGCACATTTTACACCAAAGCAGAAAACAGTAATTTTTGATAACCAGGCTTTCCATTTTGCTTTCATATCTAAATTTTCATACATGGTCACTAAATTAAACCACTTTTAAATGCAGACCAAAAATATACCATTGAAGTGATCATGGGAGATGTTATAAGTCCAGAGGATCCCAAAACCCAGCAGCAATAAAAATTCACCAAGACAAATGGTTACTTAAACAAAAGTTTATTTTAATTTTCTTTAAACATAAAAACAGGATCAAACTTTAACTTATTACTATTAACTTAACCTGCTTCTAATTCTAAGCACACGTGTATGTAATGTAATGTGTATACATCAGGAAAGTTCTTTGATTCATAGTCCAATCTCACTGCTCACTCCTCCAAGTTCACTGGTATCAGGCAATTCTTATACTGTGCACAGAATTTAACATTTATGACTTTTCACCAGGCTCTGGTGCTTAAAGTTAAATGGTTACCACTCAGGAAGGTTCTCGTTGGTTTCAGAGAGAGATTTGTTGCTCGTTGGACACACACAAAATGATCTCCCACGATCAGTCACTTCAGTGTCTTGCGAAAGAAACTTGCCCCATCATGGGTTTTCCAAAATGATAACCGCTTCTTCAAGGTCACCACAGAATTCCTTTTGTTTGCATTTCAGGAGAAACTCTCTAGCCAGTCATTTCCTCTTGTAAAGACTTCAAGGGTTTTCAATGGGCTGAACTCGGAACTCACAACCAGCCTTCAAAATGGGGTTTTCAACAAGCTTGTCAGCTTGCCATGTTGCAGCCTCCAAAATCCACTGCAGAACTCAGTTTTCTCTCTCTCTCATAGATAAATCCTGTTTGATTTTTTTTTCTCTCTCTCTCTCTGCTTGCAAATCCACGACCCAGCTTAGAATAGCACACTGCAACCATACAGATTGCTGGCACTGGATTCAGTTTCTGCCTGGGCATCTGTTGCTTTAAAAACAATAATCCATTTACTCCACATCAGTCCAATTAACACTTACAAGTGAAGTCTCCATAGGCATTCTTCAAAGTTTCTGTAAAGTCACTGTGGACATGGAAGTCTCTCTTTCAGCAAAGCTCTTGGATTTTAAATGAGAAGTAAATAAACCCCCATACTCTATCTCTTTTAAAGACCTATATTGTGTGTGTGTGTGTGTGTGTGTGTGTGTGTGTGTGTGTGTGTGTGTGTGTGTGTGTGTGTGTGTGTGTGTGTGTGTGTGTGTGTGTGTGTGTGTGTGGAGTATATATATATTTATACTCCATAACAGGAGAACACCCAGCACCAATGTAGCAAATTGAGAAAACTTTATTTTGTCAATCTTGAAGAATTTCAAAGGAAAAATAAGATGTTCTATATTATTATACCTACTTACTCATGAGTAGCATGAATCTCCATGGACTAATATGTACTAACTGGGGAAGAGAAAAGAGACATTGGCAACTACACAGAAAAACACTTGGCCAATTCCTCAGACCAAATCAGGTAATAAGAGACCTTAAAAAAGCAGAACAGCTGAGATCATTCTGAAAGGTAGAAGTCCAAAGCATTCATGAAATGTATCAGTTACCATATGTGTGTATGTAATAGACAAAAGTTGGTGGACCACTTACTTCTTTTGACTTCAGTAAATACCTGGGTCATTCGAGCATTGGGAGCTCGGATGGGCAATCAGAACCTGGGGGCAAGACTGCTTACGGGCCACTGGGAGCTCAGATGGTCAGGACCAGGTGGCAAGTCTACACTCAGGGCATCAGGATCTCTGATTGGCTGGCTGGCTGGTAACCTGGACTGGGTGGTAAGTCGGTGCTTGGGGCATCAGGAGCTTGGATAGGCCTTGGACGAGGTGAGAGTCTGCGGTCAGGGCAATGGAAGCTCTGGTGGCCAGGCAGCTTAGGCCTAAGGGAGAGTGTATGATCGGGGTATCAGGAGATTCACTGGGTGGGCGACCAGGGCCTAAGTGAGAGTGTGCAGTCGGGAGCGCTAGTGGGCAGGCGGCTTGGGCATCAGGAGCTCAGAAGGGAGGACCTTCCTGGACTGAGGCAAAAGTTTACGGTCAGGGCATCGGGAGCTCCAGTGTGTGGATGGTCTAGGCCAAAATTAAGGGCTCAACATTTACATGGTTTTCACTATTACATGCATAGTGTGCATGTGTGCGATGTGCACAGTACAACTCCAATTATCCAAAATCCTAATTTATACAATTTCTTTTCTTAAATTTTGAATAAACGAGCATATCCGAAACAAATTAGAAATCCCCATTTATCCGCAATATTTTCAGAGCTGAACTGATCCCACAAGTTTTAAAACAAAATCACTCGACATAAAATTAGAACGATGATTGTCCTTGTTTCAGGTAACTCCCACCCCGCTCTCTTTCGGTTTCTTCTTTACCTTCCCCTGTTGACTTGTCTAACTACCTCTCAAATGGCATGTCACAAACGGTAGAAGAATCCCTTATCCCAGCATCATCAAGGAGAGCAGCCACCTAGGCAAGAGTGGGACCTTGGGCTCAGTGGTGTTCCCTCCTCTTCCCTCCATCCCTGGTGTGAGTGTGCAGTAGGCTTAGGGGAGGATTTGAAGTTGGGACTCCGGCATCAGGGAAGACAGGAGCCCGCCGACTTGTCAGTGAGTGTTCCACCAGCCCAGGAAGCCACCTCAGGGATCAGCAGCTGGAAGGTCTTGGTGATCAGCAATGGCGGTTGGGACATGTTGGGGATCAGCAGCGGCCAGCACTTTTTTGGCAAGAATCAAATTTTATTTTAATGCTTAAAATGTCTTCCCTTGTTGTTAAAACATTGATACAAGTGATTGACTGTTGCTACTGGACTGTTTTTTTTCAAAATGACCTGTTCTCCAACATAGGCCCGGTCCCGACCATTTCGGATAATGGGAGTTGTAGTGCGTATGTTTTTTTTTTAATTATTATTATTTTAAATACCATTTCACTTCAATAGGAAAAAAAATCATAGTGATCAGATGTGTGCTGCAACTCTAAACCAAAATGAACAATATTTGGTTTGAATATTATACTGGCTATTGATATTTATTTGTTTCCTCCTCCAAGCCAAAACTATAGAACAGCTAGCCAAGTAGAAGGTAGTGTGAACCAAGATATTCCAGAGTTGAGTGAAACAAGAAAGGCCACATTAAATGTAGTTAATACATAAAGTGCTGGAGAAACCCCATAGGAGGCAAAGAAATATAACCAACATTTTGGCGTGGCAAGGGTGAGGCGAGAACGAGAGAGAACGGGGTGGGGGGGACGGAGGGGGGACGACAGAGAGATCTTTTCCTGAAGAGATCTGGATCACCAGTCTTAAACACCATTGATCTAGCCCTCAGCAGGCTGATTCCTTTTGTTCATCCGTGGCTTTTGACTGGGGTACTCATGGTAAGTACAAGTGGCCACACATTCATCCACCCAGGTCCTGATGAAGTCAGTGACAGCTGTGGCATATTCATTCAAATCTGAAGATGAATCCTTGAATCTGATCCAATCCACCAATTCAAAGCTGTCCTGCAGGTGCTCCTTTGCACCCTTTGAACTGTCTTCATCATCTGTGCTAAAGTCTCTAAGCAGAGAATTATTTGCAGTGGCCTACACAAAGTGATCGTCGGAGATGGAGTGGGTAGTGAACAAGATGAGGGCAAGCTCCTTTCATTGCAGTCTCACTGCAGAAGACAACAATTTCAGAACTGCCTGCTACATCACTATGCAGACATTTTAATATAATGACACATTTCAGCAGACAGCCAAGATGCTGGAAGATTGTTCCAGAGAGCATGACAATTAGAGGAATGAGCAGGTCAATGAGTGCAAGGAACAGTTCTTAATTTAGTTCAAAGTGGTTGTTTTTTAAATCTTTTGAGAAATGCAGAATAAGTCTGCAGAGCTCCAAGACAGACCAAAACCACACTTGGTCCCTAAATTTACGTTCTCAGTTCCAGAATGAAGCCTCTTCTAGATATTTGATATGCAATCATAGGTTTGAAGCATATTAGCATTGCTGTATTGTGGAAACAATCCAAAATTAAAAAAAATATTTAATCAATAATTTGTATTTATCATATTAGATCCAATGTTCAGGATACTCACTTGCTCTCCATTTGACTGGGTGCTTTGCTCACAGCATCCCTCAGGATCCTATTTTCCTGTTTTAATGCTTCGGTTTGCTCTTGAAGCTGGCGAAACTGGGGGAAAATATTGTTTTGCAAATAAAGTTGAAAAAATATGGACAACAATTGACAACTGAGATTTTTTGAATAATTAAACGATTGTATTAGGCTAACAATAGCACAGTTTTCGTTTAAAATCGGAGTTGCAGAAGATTCAAGACAGGTAATAACATGTCACTTTGATATGCACATGAAACATCTATTTGTCCATTTAGATGGACTAATTCTGCATCATATAGAAGCCAAAAGCAATATAATAACAACTCTTATAAGCCCAGTACTGTGTTAAACTCCATGTCTTGATAACTTGCTAAATAACTTGTTCAAAAGGGAAGAATTTATCATGTCTCAATAACTATGGCCTTGTTTTGAACTAATTATTCACAAGGAGATTAGTTAGAGCGTAGATTCAGTACACACTTACCCACCTTCAAGGATAGAAACATTTTTAATCAAGAACAAATTTTACACACCTTCTGACAGGTACATATCAAGCAGAGGATATTCAATATGCTGACGATATTAAGGGAATGGGCAGATAGAATTCTATTGCAGAGAAATGTAGAAAAATATGGAGGCAAAATGAATAAAGGAGCTCAGGAGCTGAGATTTGAGTGTTCTGATAAAGTGGTTAAAAAGAAACAAACAAATATGGACTTCATCAACAGAATCAAACAAGAATATATTGAACCTTTATTAAACAATGCTCATCTTCAACAGGCTTATTATGTTCAATAGTGATTGTCTCATAATAGCAAGCATGTGAAGGCATTATAGGAGAGCCCAGTAAAAATTTATGACAATCTCTCCTGGTAATGAGGGAGTAGTGTTATAAACGTTCACAGAACAGCTGGAATCATTTTATTTGAAGAGAAAGTAGAGAGATATGATACAAGTACATAAAATTATATGCCATCTATTGGTGAAGGGATCAGGCAAGAGATCACAATTTTCAAATAAAACGTGCCATTAGGGGAAAAACTGGTTCTTGTGTGTTTTGAATTCAAAACAAATAGATCCCAGATTGGCCTTTAAATGTGAATTGGAAAAATATATAGTAAAGAAAAATTTGCAAAGTTATGAAGAAGCAGCTGGGAAGCAGAATCGATTGAGCTGCTCTGGTAGTCACAATGGTCAGAATGATCTACTTCTGGCCCATGAGTACATCATTGATTTTTTTTTTAAAACCCCTTGAGGAACAGTTTACCCAAAAATGCTGGAGAAACTCAGCAAGTCACACAGCATTCTTTGTGTAGCAAAGATAAAGATGCATAACCAAAGTTGCAGGCCTGAGCCCTTCATCAACATGTACTACCCATCAACCACAATCAGACAGAAGGTTGTGATTAATAGGCTTTAATCACCTTAAAGTGTCAGCACAGCTTGCATACTGCTGGCCCGGTTCCAAGGCAGGTACTGAGGGAAGGGTTTGGGCATAACAGCCTTTATGGGGATATCTGGGATGAGGAATCACAGATTCAGGAGGCAGGCCAGCCCATACATACATCATAGTGGTAGCACCACACAAGGTATGAACAAAAATAGATAGGTGCTGAATAAAATGGTGGGAGTAGGGGAAGGGGGGGAAAGTGTACAGACAAGAGGACATAAGCGGTTCTCCACTGTTTCCTGCAAATCTGCCCTGGCTCCCTCCACCCCAAGATAGAACAAGGGCATTCTCCTCCACGCTTGCATAGCGCAAATGCTACATTGGTGACCCCAACAGGTCCAACCAGAAGTTGAACCCGAAGATGACGGATCAAGCGGAGCCAGCGACCATCCACGTGGTCTTACTCAGGCTCCCAAAGTTTTGGGTGTCGTTTCCTACGGCAGCCTCCAGAGCAAGGCAAATATACGGCCTTCAAAGAGCTGTTAACCCACACTTTCGGGCTCTCCCGGCCTGAGTGCACCACCCAACTGCTGCAAATGGACGGATTGGGGGAAACTGGGCTCAGTCCGCCCTAATGAGTGAGATGCTCGCTCTAACTGAGGGCTACAGGCCTTTGAAAAGATCTTTCTGAAGTAGCTGCCCTAGGATATCCACTCTTGCTCATGGATGAGAACTTCAGCGACCCTTGGAGAGTCGCAGCACAGGCGGACATGCTCTGGAGAGTGAAGGACTCCAGCACCATTGTACATCACATCAGCAAGCCCCAGGAACAGCCACCTGCGAGATAAGACCAGCGGAGAGGCAAGTTAATACCCCGGGACAGCTCTGCTACTATCATCAGCCAATGGATGAGGAGGCCCATCAATGCCGCCCACTCTGCAGGTTTCTGAGAAACACCCTGGCCAACCGCTATTAATGGCTGCGGTGCTTGGCCCACGTGATAGCCTCCTATGTCTGGGACTCCTTAACAGCAGGCATTTCCTGCTCGACACTAGTGCCAAGATAAGCATCTTACGTCCCACAGGCCTCAACATTCACAACTGCAAGCAGGGCCCAGCACTGAGGGCAGACAACAGCTCCTCCATTCGGACTTTTAGGACCTGCACCATCCCCCTTTCGTTCAGCAACAGCCACTTTTCATGGACCTTCACCCTCACGGCAGTGGCACAACCGCTCCCAGGGGCCGATTTTCTTCGGGCCCACTGCTTGGTGCATGCCAAAACTTTTCAGGCTCTGCCTCACCTGGATTCTTTAACACTTTTGGACAATTAACTCACTGGCATCCTGGTGGAGATCCCCTCAATAGTGGCGCTACATTTCTCCACAGCAAAGCCAAAATACGGGGTAAGGTAACACATTTTGACTGAGTGCCCGCCACTCAACACCAGGGCATGCCGACTCCCTCCCGAAAAACTCAGCCTGGTGAAGGAGGAGTTTAAGAAAATGAAGAAGCTGGAGATTATGCAGCGATCCAACAGTCCTTGGGCTACCCCCTTCAACGTGGTGCCCAAATCAGCAAGGGTTGGAGACCATGCGCCGCTTCAATGAGGCCACCATGCCTGATAGATATCCCGTGATCCACATCCAAGACTTTGCCGCCAACCTGCATGGGGCATGGGTGTTCTCCAAGATGGACCTCATCTGGGGGTAGCACCAAATCCCAGTTCACCCCCAGGACATCCCTAAGACTGCAATCATAATACCCTTTGGCTTGTTTGAATTTCTCCACATGCTCTTTGGGTCTACAGAATGCAGCACAAACTTTTAATCAGCTGATGGATGCAGTGGGCTGGGACCTCCCATTTGCGTTCATCTATTTGGACAATATCCCCATCGTCAGCCGCAGCCGCGAAGACCACACCACCCAACTAAGAAAAATGGACCAGCTTGAGTGAGTACACGCTGACAATCAACCTAGTGAAGTGCCAATTTAGTCTGGACACTATTTTTAGGATAAACAAATACGGAGCTACACTCTCAAGAATGTAGAGACGGTCTGGCACTTCGCTAAGCGGTACAGGAATTCGGCAGTATGATAAACCTTTACCACAGGTTCATACTGGCAGTGGCACACATCATGCATCCCTTCTTCACACTGATGACAGGCAAGGCATGATATTACTTGTGATGATGAGTATTCCAGGGCGATCCAGAATGCCAAATTTGCGCTTGCCAACACCACTCTCCTGGTCCACCCCAGACCAGAGGCACCTACAGCCCTGATGGTCAACGCCTCTAGTACAGCAGTAGGGAGTGTCCTTGAACAACTCATCCAGGGCCAGTGGCAACCCCTGGCCTTTATCAGCAGGCACCTTCACCCTCCCAGAGCTCAAATACAGCACTTTCGACTGAGAGCTGTTAGCGCTGTACCTGCCAGTAAGACATTTCTGTTAATTTTTGGAAGGCCAGCAATTCAAGGTCTTCACCGATCACAAGCCTCCCACATGGTATCAGAACCATGGTCAGCCTGACAACAGAAACACTTGCCCTACGTGTCAGAGTTTACCATGGACATAGAGCACATCGTGGGGAAAAGCAATGTGGTAGCCGATGCTCTGTCACGCCTGCAATCAACTCAGTACACGCCCTGTCTCAAGGGATTGAATACATGGCCCTCGCCAAAGCGCAGCAGCAGGACCCTGAGATCCATGTGTATAGGACAGCAGTTTCCATGCTCAGGGTGGAGGATGTACCCAGGTAACCTGACACTGCTGTGCGACATCTCTACCAGTAGCCCCTGCCCCATCATTCTGGCTGCATGGAGGAGCCAGGTTTTTGATGCCATCCATAACCTGGCACACCCTGAACGATCAGTCAGTCCTCTGAAGTGCAGGTTTACACAACAGCACGCAAAGAGGCTTTTGAACCAGCGTGGTGCAGGTTCAGCTATGTAGATATCAAC
Organism: Narcine bancroftii; assembly: GCF_036971445.1. Taxonomy (NCBI): domain Eukaryota; kingdom Metazoa; phylum Chordata; class Chondrichthyes; order Torpediniformes; family Narcinidae; genus Narcine; species Narcine bancroftii. Next base: position 67,540,140 of record NC_091470.1, read on the forward strand.
ATAGTGGGCCAAGATACCTTTTGACCATGGTAGACCGCTCCACAGAATGGCTGGAGACGGTCCTGCTGGCCGATATCACCACAAATACCTGCACCAGGGCACTCAACGACACATGGGTGTCCAGATTTGAGGTCTAGAGCACCCAATCTCAGATGGGGGGGGGGGGGGGGGCATAATTAACTTTTGGGCAGCACTGGCTAACCTTTTGGGGAAACAGCTCCACCACGCCAAGGCATATCACCTTCAGGCCAATGAATTGGAGGAGTGCTTTCACAGGCACCTCAAGGCAGCCTTGATGTCCCAGCTCAAGGGTTGTAACTCGATGGACGAACTGCCTTGTTCCGGTTGGGGATTTGTACCACGCTGAAGGAAAACTTCAATGCCTCGACAGCAGAGATAGTCTACGGCACACCTTTGATCATTCCTGGGGAGTTCCTGGCCCCAGATAAATGGCCAGAGGACCCCAAGGCAACCCTCAAGAACTTGCAGAGAAAACTGGCATCCCTCGTAACACGGCAACCCCTACCACACGGAGAAGGGACACACACCATCCCTACAGGGTCATCAGGGATAGTGGTTCCACCTTAGTCCTCGACATCAGCAGTAAGAAGACCTTTACCATCCACCACCAGAAACTCGCATATCTTGACTGTAATGAGCCAGTCTCAACTCTTCCCAGTGGGGGGTTGTGTAGTGGCCCGTGCATGGAGACATGGACCAGCCCGTAAAATGACCAACGAAAGCACCAACTGAGCGGAGGTCACCTGGGGATGACACCAGCTGTCGTCCCAGGTTACCTCCGCACAGCAGGAAGATGGGGAACTCTGGCAGGAACACTGGCCAATCCCAGGCCTGCACTCCAATGACACATGGCCCTGATATCAGTGACAGGGGTCCATATAAGTGCAATGGCTAGAGCAATAAACCAGTCTCATTTTCCAAGGCTTTGGTGTTGTTCTTCTCCATGCAGCAGCGCCAACGCTACACTTCCAGGTGAAGCAAATCTTCATTTGTGAATCTGTGGATGTCAACTACTGCATCTAGGTTCTTTTGTCGTGTCCTTCTCTACATCGTTTCATTAAGCACCTTCGATCTGTCCGCAGCAATGGTGATGATCTCCCAGTGGTCAACCATTTCAATTCTGTGTCACACACTGTCAAAACGAGGCCACCCACAAATTGGAGAAGCAACACCTAATATTTCATTTTGGCACTCTCCAACTGGATGATATTAACATTGACTTCTCCAGTTTTGCTCTCTCTTCCCCATCCCTCTATCTTCTTTCCTCCAACTGTCCACCCCTTTCTTTTCATTCAGAGAGCTATCACCTGCCCCATCACTTCTCAGCTTTTTCTTGTTCTTATGCTCTCCTACCTATGGCCTCTTCACTGAGGGCCTGTGCTCCTCCCCCTACCATTTTATTCAGGTGCTTCCCTGCTTTTTGCCCATATCCTGATGAAAGGCTCTTATGTATCCTCATCTTTGCCTCATTTTTTTTTTAATCTGTGCGACTTCCTCAGTTTCTCCAGCATTTTTGTCTTAACTATAAACACAGTGTCTGCTGGGTTTATTGTTCAACTCCTATTGAGGAATTTTCTGTTTTTTTGGTCTTTCAAACGAATCTTGCATAAAAGTAAGTTGAATGGGGTGGGGGGGGGGGGTGGAATTGGCAACACAAACACTTAACATTTAGTAAGAAAGTCAAATTCACTTTATTTGAAATACCATTTAAATTCTAAATGAGAATCAATAGATTATTTTGACTTGCCTGCATCTGGGTTTCATTCATATGATCTTGGTAGCTCACTTGTAGCTTGTTCTGCAGGGCTCCCAGCTCCTTTTCAAGGGCACTGCGTTGTTCCCTTAACTTGGTTTCAACTACATTAGCTTTCTGTTTCTCTGTCATCAACTCCTAAAATTATTATCAAACCATAGTTGAAACAAAAACCAAAACAAATAATCTGCACCAGTACCGCCTATGATCTTACAAGTATTTTGTGAAATGAGCATAAGTAAGTTATTAGAATTCAAATCATGCATTTCTTAGAAAATCAATCTTCCAAATTCAAGTTATAAAGCATGCCAGCTATAAGATGCTGCAGATATAAATGTTCCAATAAATAAGGCATGGATTATTTTTTTTGCAGTAATTTGGATATCTTGATTCATTTATTTTATGTTATTTTACGAAGTATATTGAGGAAGCCACTGAGAGACTTAATTTGAACCCAGATACCCAGAAAAATTAAAGAGCCCAGAGAAATGATGTTACTAATGTACGAAAGGTAACATCCAAGCTGAATTTAAACACGAATCTTGAAGGAGCTTGCTTTCAAAGGCAGAATGATGATGAGGCTAAAAACATTCCATGATAACACCAGAAATGCTTGAAATAAAATGTTGCACTACATTTATATGCAACCATGAACAACTTGGAAATTCTGAAGAACAACCTGCACACAACTTAGCCAACACTCATTAAACCAATCATCAAATCCTTTGATGTGATATTCCATTCCACCTTCAAGTTTGACAAACAAATCAATGCAGTAGTAAAAGCCAGTTTTCCCAGCTCCTCACCATTGCCAAAATCAAATCAAGATCTCGAGAAAGTTATCCGCATCCTCATTTTCTCCCATTTAGACCAACTCTCTTTACATGGGAATTAATCAGTCATCATTATCCCGGCTGCAACTAGTTCAGAATGTGGCAGCAAGGCTCCTGATAGGAGCCAAGAAAAGGGCCCTATCACCGCTATTCTCGCCTTCCTTCACAGGCTGCCAGTACAACTCAGAATTTTAAATTTCTCCAGTTTGTTTACAACGCTATTAATTGACTAGCCCCCTCCTAAATCACCTTCTCCTAATGCCCGACTCCACTTCTAGACCCCTCAGATCAGCCAATTTAGAGCACTTGGTTGTTCCTAATTGCAAACTCAGGAGAGATCAAACCTTCATGATAGCAGCCCCCAAAATGTGGAACCATATTCCTCCTTCCATCAAATCCGCCCCTTCCTTTAACTCTCAAATCCAGACTGAAGTTTATTTTTACTTGCAAGTGTTTTGAAGTGATTGTCGATGGGAACTATGTTGTATATACAATTCTAAACCTCGAGTACCCATTTTATACTGATCTGTACAGCACTTTGGTCAACACAAGTTGTTTTAAATGTGCTATATAAATAAACTAAATATGAACAGGTTAAACAAAGCATCACAAACATATGTTGATGCAAATAATTATCTTAATTTCTGCTTAAAGGCTTAGAATAGATTCTGAGAGCAAAATGCAACAAGAATCAAAGTAGACCTTTGGGTCTGTTGGAATGGGTTACTGTTGAGAATAATATTTTACTTTACAGGAATCAGCATATTCATCTGTCTTCATGCATCAAGCTGATAACCATAGACAATTTTTTCCATAAAAACAATTGAAATAAGGATCCATTCAAAAGTGACCTTTATTTTCTAATTTGCAAATACCTTTACTTAAAAATAAATCATGATGTGCAGCACATGTTTAAGATTCTTAATCTCCAAGACTGATTCAAAGGCAAGTTCCCCAAGGACCTTTGATTAAAATACATATGTAAACTTTCTCAGTTTTGTCTACCCAACTGAGTCCCAACTGAGTCCCAATGAATGGAATAAAAAATTACTACTAATGTACACAACTGCTTCCGACCGTTTCACAACTCATGTAACAAAGAATATAAATGGATGTCAACTTGGTCTGGGAACTATGCTCGTCATTATTAAATATTTGTGCTTGTCTATCTCCTGTACACTAAAGAAAATCCAAAATAAAAAGCATCTTCAACAAAACAATGTCTGTTTCTCACCATGCATCACCAGTATTTCCTGCATTTTTTCTGTTATCAAATAATATTGCAATAATCTTCTGATATTTATGCTCGCCTCTAGCGAGACACTACCTCACTACCTTCTATTTTTTTGCATCATTTATTTCAAAATGTAATTTACAGCAATATTTGCACTCTGATGCTGCCGCAAAACCATGAAGATCACGACTTGTTCGTGACAATAAGTTCAGATTTTGATCAACTGCTTCCAATTCTTAAATCCAACCAGTAAGAAAAAATTCTTTAAATTCACCATTGAACACAAGATTCAGGTTATCAAAACAAAATTTGCTCATCGCAACACCACCTATAAAGAAATCGTGGTCCCAAAATATTTTACGAAAAATGTTTTACCTGGTTTAAATGCTTGCACTTGTCATTTGCAAGTGTAACTTCATCTTGAAGAGCTCTAAGCAACTTTTCTTTGTCTTGTAGTTGCTGATGTAAACCAGGAACTGGGTCACATTTTACTCCAGGCTAGAGGCGAGCATAAATATCGGAAGATTATTGTAATATTATTTTATAACGAAATGCTTTTACAATGAAACCATGACTGAATAAATCAAATTAAAATGTTCAAAATGAATAAAGGCAAGTCTTTACATCTTCAATTTTTCTCAATGTCTTCTGGTATTTGCAAAGTCAATTGAATAAAACTCAATTCTCGAATAATTGAACAGCAGCACAACCCTCAGATTTTAATACATCTTTCATATTGTTTATATTCAGTTTTACTGAACATATCAAGTAAAAGAATAATAATATTCCCTCCTGCTGAAGCTCATTGTGAAGAATTGTAGAAAAGAAATATGATTTTAGGATAGTTGACTTAAAATTGTCAAGAACAATTTAGTACTCAATCCTTCATAGATTTTCTATCATTAGATTGATGGAATGCAGATTTACAGGTGCATCTATAATGTTATATGGTCACCAATGCACCAAAAATGCATTGGAAAGGGTATAAAGACCAGTAGCAGGACTGGTTACCAAGAATGAGGAACTTTTCGTAAGAGAAAGATTACAGAAACTGGATCCGTAACCCCGCATTTCATGGGACTCGATGATTAAGAAAAAAAAGCAGCATCCAACCAAAGCACAGAAAAATATAATAGCAAATTCAAATGCTTAAAACTACAGCTCAAATAGTCTTTTTTAGGGAATCAGGGTGCTATTGGTAGTTGACTTAAGTTTGGCTTCATGATTTGCCTCATTGTTCATAATTTTTTAACAATAAAAAATTTATGACCACTTACTTTCTGCCAAATATCCTGAGTAACAACAGCTTTATCTTTCAGAATCTCAGCAACATAGATAGCCTCCTCCTCAGAAAATGTCATCGTTTTTAAAGAACAAAGAAAATCCTTAAATTTAACATCAGCATTTTCTGTAAAGTAATAAACAGAAGAAGTTAAAAATAATGCAGTACATTTTCTGGTTCTCTAGAGACATTAAATTATCTTTCTGGGTGATCCAATGAAATTGAAACTCTAATATGCCTTCCAACATTTACTGGGTCATCATTTGATTACATTTTATAATAGTTAATCTGCACAAGTATCATCAAGGCAATCTTGCTGAGATACTGATTTAGTACAGTAATATTAAGATGCATCACAAGCCAAATAAAAAATACTGTTCTCAAATCTACTCCATTCAAGTGCTCACCCTACTTGAAGTAGAAATCTGAATTTCTCAGGAACAGACTCCAATTGTCCTCTGAAAAACTAAAATACTAGTGCTACCAATGAGACAGTAAAAGTTTTCAATCAGATATGCATGGACTTACAGTATAACTGTACATATTCTATTTACTTGTGGAACCACAATAGTTTAATATAGTCAAGTTAAATAGGCAGCACATTTCATCATCAAATTATAGTACAACTCCCATTATCCAAAATGTTTGGGACTGGGTCCAGGTTGAATATAAACTTTTTTGGGGAGAACTGGTCATTTTTTTTTTAAAAACAGCTCACTTGTATCCATGTTTTTAAAAAAAACAAACAAGGGAAGGCTTTTTAAGCATTAAAATAATGTTTAATTTTCACCAAAAACAAAAAATGCTGACTGCGGCCAATCCCTGACACGACCCTAGCCAGTGGGCCAAGATCTGCACAAACTGTCAATCCTCCAAAGGGCAGGTTCACACAAGGGTGCCCACACAGACTTTTGAGCCAGTGCAGCTCAGGTTCAGCCATGTACACATTGACATAGTTGGCCCATTGCCAGTTTCCTGTGGGGCGAGATACTGCTTGACAATGGTTGGCCACTCCACAGGGTGGCCAGAGGCAGTCCTGCTGGCTGATACCACCACAGAAACCTGCTCCAGGGTACTCATCGACACATGTGTGTCCAGATTCGGAATCCCAGAGAACCTCACTTCAGACAGTAGGGCACGATTTACCTCCAGGTAGCTCCACCACACCACAGCATATCACCCTCAGGCCAACGGGTTTGTGGAGCGCTTCCACAGGCATCTCAAGGCAGCCTTGATGGTCCAGCTCAAGAGTCCCAACTGGATGGAAGAACTGCCTTGGGTCCTGTTGGGAATTCATACCGCGCCAAAAGAAGACTTCAATACCTCAGCAGTGGAGATGGTCTATGGGATGCCTTTATTCATCCCCAGGGAGTTCTTGCGCCCCAATAAACACCTGGTAGACCTTGACCGTGGCAATCCTTGAGAACTTGTGGCGAAAACTGGGGTCTTTGGTCCTGTGACAACCCCCACCATATGGCCACCCAAAGGACCTAAGGACCTGACAGTACGTGTTTGTGAGAAGGGTCGCACACAGACCACCCTTACAACAACCCTACAAGGCCATTAGGGACAATGGTTCCACCTTTATCCTTGACATTAGTGGTAAGGAGGAGACTTTTATAGTCGACCACCTGAAATTGGCATATCTGAGCTGTAATGACCTGGTCTCCAATCCTCCTCTGTGACACAGGGGCAGGCCACCTAAGGCTACGGACAATGGCCCGGTCTCTGGTTCTGGGGGTGGGGGGTGTCATGTAGCAGCCTGCACGCGGAGACACGGACTGTCCAAAATGGCTGATGAACGTGGGGTGACACCAGCCGTCGTCCCAGGTGATCTCTGCAAGGCAGGAAGATGGGGCACTCTAGTGGGAATGCCAGCCAATCCCAGGCTGGCGCTCCAATGACACAGGGCCCTGATGTCAGCACCAGGGGCCCATGTAAGCGTGATGGCCAGAAGAAAAAATCAGTCTCATTTTCCAAGGCTTTGGTGTGCTTGTCGTTCTTCTCCATGCTCGTGTAGCGTGCACGCTACATGTCCATTTCAAGATATGACCGATCCTTCGGTCAAAATTACGGTCATAAGTTGGGTTGTTTGCTGTATTATAACAATACAATCATCAGACAATCCAAATGTGGCCTATTACTTGGTAAACTTGCTCAAAGAAAGTAATTAAACAAAGTGGTTGATTTCATAAATTCCAACTGAAAGCTCTGGATTTGATTTAACTGCTCATCATCAGTAAAAACAATTCATTCTCCAATGATGCCCAGATATCTATGGAAACTGTGCCTTTGGAAGAGGCACTACCAATATGAATGTTTGCCAAATTCTAACCAGTTCAGAACCTTCCCCAAATTTAAGAATCAAGGATCCACATAGAGGATTTCCTGAAGCACCTTGCACCTTCTCCAACAGGTGCCTCAGCACTTCAGAAGGGTCACTTGCAAAAGAATGCTATCTACAATTCTGTGCATATGGATGAATAGTTCCCCCCGCCCCACCAAAAAAAAATACAGATGTGCATCCAACTCTGTCACAGAGTCAGCCAGAGATGGAGACATTAACAAACTAATTTCTGATAAATATGATATTTCATGAAATATAGGTGCCTAACCTTTTATCCAGAATTCCAAAAACCAGCAACCTCCAAAATTCGGAACTTTTTTTGGTAGATGATATTACATGCAAGTAACATTAAATTCCCATAATTCTCCCTCTCCCCCAGTCTCCGTCCCCATGGGCGCCCTCTCTTAATTTCAGTGGAAAGGTGACTTGCCCTCAGCACACATTGGGAGAGAAGCAGGTAGCGGCTGGTTCAGTGCAGGAGTAATGGCCGTCTTCTTTACCCCTAATCCCCCATGTAGTTGGAAACGCTCTGGCACTGGCAGAGCATTTCCAGCCACATGGGGGGATTATGGGTAATGAAGACAGCTCCCGCGTTGAGCCGTCGCTGTGATCGGGAGGGGGGGTGGGGGCACAGCAATGGATGGCACTGCGCTGCCGGGGTGTGCCTGAGCCAGCCCGACAAGATGGTGAAGCGCCTGAAAGCCCCTGGTGCTCAGCTCCACTGCCCTGATAGATTGCTCCTCCTGCAGCTCTACACCTCGTGTCGAGCCTTCCACCCCACGTGGCCACTGGCTCTGAGCAGTCAACGTTGGCCGCCTTTTTGGCCAAGATCCCAGGCCACCCATCATCTCTGACCTCCACCTGATCGATGCACTTGCCTTCTGTACGGTGCACCCAGCCAGTGCAGCCAGGCCGAAGGCACAAAATAGTCTGGCACCAGCCCTGATTATGGGGGATGGGGTGGGTGCTGAAAGGGACCAAAATTAAAATGATTCCAAAAGCCAGATTCCAAACAACTGTAGGTGTCCAGTCCCGACGATCCCAGATAGAAGGTTAGGCACCTTTACTCCCAGCAGAAACATTCATAAAACACAGCTTTCTAAAGAATAAATAGCACAGCAAAGATGAGAAATCCAGCAGTGTAGGAAAAGACTGAAATTTCATAACGAACATGATCCTTGCCCAGAAATAAATTCATAAAGCCAAATGATCAAGGCAAAGAATATATTTCCAGAAAATACAGAAATCATTTCAAGTTAAAATATCAAAGCCTGAATAAAGTCTACCCAAAAATTCCAAGAGCTCATGGAATAAACTAAACACTATAATTAATCAAAAAGGGCTTTAAACAAAAATGGGAGTTGGTGATTTCAGAAAGAAGCTGCTCAGATTGGTAATAAGGACAGCATGACATCAATTAGAAATGCAAGGTATGGTCCGGTTCAGTATAATTTTTACACCAATTACATCTTACCCCACAAAAGTTACACAGATCAAAAGCCAAAATTTCAGAGATGTGTTTCAAATGTGGGACTGATACAGGAACATTTCTACATGCTATGTGGTCATGTGTGAAAGTGAGGTTATCTTGGCAAGAAATTGCAGAAAAATTAACCAGCCTTCACAGGTGACCCAGAGCTAAATCTATTAGGTAATTTCATGGAAATAAGTGACAAATTGACCAAATATCAAATCTCAATTATAAAAATAGCACTGGTGGTAGCAAAAAAATGTATCGCGATCACTTGGAAATCCAACTCCTCTCTACTTAAGGCACGATGGACTGCGGAAATGAACAGCTATATACCTATGGGAATAAAAATCACGTACAACAAAGAATAAATATGACACTTTTGTAAAGGTCATCCATTCCTGGACCACATAGGGGTCCAGATACATTAATAAAAAGGAACAAAATAAGGTATAAAAGTAACTACAGGTACACAATCCTTTATCCGAAACCCTTGGGGGACACTGTGTTCCGAATTTCAGATTTTTACAGATTTCAGAAAGCCAGATTTAAGCCCACCCGAATTGTGATGCTGTATCCACCCCACCCCCTTCCAATCACGCTGCCAGTCTCTCCCCATCGCCCGCCCGACTCACGCTGCTGGTCTCTCCCCCTCGCTCGCCCGACTTGCGCTGCCGGTCTCTGCTCCTCGTCCGACTCGCGCTGCCAGTCTCTCCCCCACCCGACTCATGCTGCCGGTCTCTCCCCCCTTGCCCGCCCGACTCGCGCTGCCGATCTCTCCTCCTCACCCGACTCGTGCTGCCGGTCTCTCCCCCACCTGACTCGCGCTGCCGGTCTCTCCCCCACCCGACTCACGCTGCCGGTCTCTCTCCCCACTTTCCGGATCTTATATGACCAGATAAAGGATTGTGTACCTGTATTATATATACAAAAATGTAGTTTCCCCAACTGTATTCAATATATTTAAAATGTATGTAAGCTCTGACAGTGAATGTATTGGAGGGGAGGGGGGTGGATTGGGGGAGGGAGGGAGAGGCTGTTTTGTTTTTGTTTGTTGCATTTGTGATAAAAAGTTTAATATATTGTATATTTATATGTTACTATGTATATTTTTTGGGAAAAAATACAAAAATAAAATTTTTAAAAAGGGCTTTAGACATTAGTTACAAAGACAACATTTGACCACAGTGGGGCCAAAACTGGGCCATGGTGAATTATCTCCAATTTGTATCAAGATATTGTATTAAAGTTACAAATAAATTAATAACAGAGACATACAATAGAGAATTAAACATAACTGCTAACCAGCATTTAATTCTCAGCGAAGACACAGTGGGCATTTTAACACATAGCAGGAATACATCAAATAATTACATTTCTCAACTATTAAAAATACTACATCATCTTTAACAAGTTTAAAAGCGGTTCTATTTTAAAATAAAATAGAAAGCTAACAAGCAAAATTCTTAATGTTAACGTAATCTAATAGTTACTGTTCCCAACTTTGATGCAGCAATAAACCAAACCACTATATTCAAAAAGTACTGAATCTCTACAAATTAGCATAAACAGCAAATTACCTTTATCACATTCATTCCTCTGTTTTTTGGCAATGTTTTTTTGCATACCACTACTGATCACATGGCTCTTCTCATCAGCCAAAACTTCCTTCTTTTCAGCATGGCCACAAGCCTGAGCATTATCCAAAGGAATATAGTTGGAGGATTTTACTGTGATATTCTCCGCTGAAGCTGAAATCACCAAAGAGCACTTCAAACTGAAATACAGTTCCAAAAACTGCATAATTTTTTTTTTAAAAAGCAGAAAGAAATACCAACCAGCCTCTAGTCTTTGTTTCTTTGGCACAGTTTTTCTTTTAACAAGTCCACTTTCATTTGGTTTGGTCTCCATTGGTAGAAGCACTGGATCTTGCTTTTTGCTAATTGTTTGGGGAGAGTCAGAGAGTTCTTTTACACAAGTACTGCGCACATCCTGACTTGGATCATCTGGAAAATTCACATTAAAATAGAAAACATTGAATATTGCAAAGAGTTATTCAATTTCCAACAAATACATTAGAAATGCATTTAAACTACAGCACAAAGCAGACCCTTCAGAAATTGTCAATGTTCACCAAGCCCTCTTATAGTGAAAGTCCAATTTGACTGCATTTAGACCATATCTCTCAAAAACCTTCCAGGTACTTGCCTATTATTTTTAGGATTGTAATTTTGTAATTTTCCCACCTCTAGCACGACTGGCAGCTAGTTCCATATATACACCACCTTCTGAAAAAGTTGCCTTTAGTTTTAGATTTCCCCACCCTGGGGGTGAGGGGAGGGAGAAGAAAAAAAATCACCTTATCTATGCCCCTCATGATTTTCCAAAAACATTCACTAGTTGGTCTTTATCAATCTTATTTATTAGCTTTTCCTCAAACTCAATCAAGTTTCTGAGGTATTAATTCCCACATACAAAGAAAGCCATGTTGACTCTTCTTGGTGATTCCTTGCTTTTCTAAATGCTGGTAAATCTGTGTACCCCCCCCCCCCCACCACAAATTTCCTCTAGTAACTTTCCCATCACTGATATCAAATTCACTGGTCAATAGTTTCCTGGTTTATCCTCACAGACCTTTTTAAAATACCGGAACAGCACAAGTTACCCTCCAGTTCTAGAACCTCACCTGTGGCTAGAAATAATACAAGTATCCTTGTCGTGGTCCCAGCAATTTTTCCCCAGCTTCCCAAAATCTCCTAAGATGTACTGGTTATGAACTTTAAGACAGTTTGAAATTCCTTATTTAGTAAAATGGATAGATTCCAAGACATCACCATTTATTTCTCTTAATTCCTTATCATCTATGATCTTCACCAGAAAAATGCACGAGAAACACTAAAGACCTTGCCCACCTCCACAAAGAAATAACTATGTTGATCCTTAAGAGGTCCCATTTACTCCCTTGTTATCCTTTTGCTCTTGAACAATATTTTAGGATTCTCTAAATCTGCCAGTTACCTCACTCTCTCTTTAATCTCCTGATTTTCCTTGAGTGCAATCCAAAATCTCTTACACTGAAAGGAATTGTTTGATACCAGCTGTGTATACCCTACATACAACTGCCATTACTTTGACCAGAGCTCCAATATCCCTTTTCAACCAGGGTTCCAAATCCAGCTATCTTGCCCTTCATTCCAACAGAAGCAAATCTCTCTTGAATGCACCCACTCTCATTTTTAAAGTATCCCACTTGTCACATCCCTTTATCTGCAAATGACCTTCATCACAAATGACTTCACTCACAAACCTCGACAAACTCCTGTCGAATGCCTTCAAAATTTACCTCACCCCAATTTAGTAAGTTAATTTGTTAATAAACTACAGTTACTGGTTCCAAAGTACTACCCCTTGCATTTCAGACACTTGCCCCAACTCATCTCCCTCTCTAGTAGGCCATCTAAGTGCTGCTTGAAGGAGAAAAAAATACTTTACATGACATCAAAATTCCACTTCATTGAAACACTATGGTAATTCCAGTCAATATGAATGAAGTTGAATTCACCTATTACAATCCTATTATTCTTGCAACTACCTGCAATATCGTTACATGATCAATGTCCAAAGATTTTTTAGGGTTTATAGTGCAATCCCAAAGTGGCCTTATTTCTAAATTCCACCCATAAGGCTCACTGGTCTCAAAGTAACAAAGCAGCACTCATTAATTCAAAATCATTGAAATATTGTGGGAAAAAAATATATTTATTCAATGTCCTATGAAAACTAAAAGCATTTATACTTGACTAACTTTTGCAACTTCAATTTCCCCTCTGTGATTTAATGATTTATGATTAAATTTATGCAAAGAGGGTACAAATCAGGAACTTTAGGATAATTATTCTGATTTATGCTGCATTAGTTCATGCCAAAGTTCACATGAAAGAACAACAGATCAAACTGGAAATTCAAGACTAAAACTTTACTCCATGCCAAAGCCACAATGCGAGTGGTGACAAACTTGATAAATGTCTCTGCTTCCAATTTCTCGCTCCTTTGAAAAAACACCAAATTAAAGGAGAGAGAACTTTGAGGCTGCAGGTTTTGTGGTGCAGAATATTGTCAAAAAATACAAAAATCAAACAGAAAATAATGAGGGCATATGATCAGCTCTATCACCAAGGTAAGTTTATCCAGAGGTAGAAAGGAATTAGTTAACAAGAGACTTTTAAAATGTATACCATGCAATCTGAAAGCACTGATTAAAATCTAGATGGTCAAGAGGTTAAAAACACCAGCATACATCATAAAAGAGTAAACTATATTAAAAAAAATGGGAGGTATTATTAAAATGGGACAAGCATTTCAGCAGATGAGCCAAGACAGGGTGGTCGGTGTTTTTAGATTGAGCAGCAATCTCCACGATAGATATTAAAAAATATGGCACCACAAGTTCAGTAAAGCAAGGGCTTGTTTCAGAGATTTTCATGGTGATATTAAGTTCAGAACTCAAATACTTCACTGGAACTGCAGTCTTATTCAGACACTTGTGGTAGGAAAAGCAACTAATCTTGGTTGCTCAGAAAATTCTAAACGTTTGGCAGGTGAGGTAGCATCAAATGACTTTTTTTACAGTTGTGATTAAAGGTTTTTGAGATAAAATATTAATAGTATTTGCTGGAATCTTGTCTGACCTATTAACTTTACTACCATTTTTCTGTGTATATTGTTATTGAGGAGGGGTGTAGGGATTGGGGCGGTGGAAAGCAAAAAATTGTTCTTTTATGGGTAGAGATTAAAAAAAGCAAATCACTTTTCCCCCATCCATAATTAACTTGTAATATATTACAGAGTGATAATGACCAAGTCTTTGTACTTTTCTCTGACACAAGGAAACAACTTTCAAATTTATCTCACTGATGCCTCCTCCACACATATCCATATAGAAAATATTTATTCAAATGTAATTTTGATTCAATGGGCCTTTTGGCATTAACCATTTAAAATGGATCAATAGTGTGAAAGAAATTATCTATCCAAAAAAGGAGTTCTAAAAAAGAAAGCATGTTAAATTAATTGATCAGCTAACATGGATTTGAGCACTAATTAGATTAAATTAACTATAACTCTGACACCAACAAACACCATAAGATTGCTACTCTTTGGCTTGGCTTCGCGGACGAAGATTTATGGAGGGGTATGTCCACGTCTGCTGCAGGCTCGTTGGTCACTGGCCAGTCCGATGCGGGACAGGCAGGCACAGTTGCAGCAGTTGCAAGGGAAAATTGGTGGGTTGAGGTTGGGTGTTGGGTTTTTCCTCCTTTGTCTTTTATCAGTGAGGTGGGCTCTGCGGTCTTCTTCAAAGGAGACTGCAACCCGCCGAACTGTGAGGTGCCAAGATGCACTAGATACTTCACAATTCAACATGAAATATAGAGAAAACAATACTTCATCAAAGACTTCAGAACTGTTAAAAATGCCTTAAGAAAAACTAAATATTTCAATATAAAAATTACATTCCATCTTAAAAATACAATTGTCATTTTGGAACAGTGGATTATTGTGAGCTACAGAAATGAAAGCCACATAATGAATGCCACCCTGTCCTACTAAATAATAACTCTCAATAAATGTCATCCAATTATTGATTGCACGTTAAGAAAAAATTAATCAGCAGGGAAACAACTTTAAAAAGTAGCATGTTCAGGAATAACTCACATTGCATGTACAAAACAAACGTGTCAATTTCCAATACAAAATCATCATCAGTTTAGAAAAAATAATGTACCACTCTAACTTCTAATAGACAGATTTTTAATTTTTACATGGCTTCCTGGCTCTAAAATAAATGCTGTCCTGTCTCCACATAAAGGATGCATCCTCTCTCAGCTCTATAAAATGAACAGCAGTTTCCAATCTCTCTGGGTAAATGTGGTAACTATCACATTGCTCAGAGACACTAGTGGCTCAACATAGAGAAAAGAAACTTGTAATAGTGGTTTTGCTAAGATGGCAATTCAGTTAATTCAATCAATCCTTAAAAGCATTTTTTTTTTTAAATAATGCTGACTTAACTGGATACTTTACTGCCTTCCAGTCAGTGTCAACACTTTCAAACATGCTGCATGTCCATCATCACCACTCAGTCATTGATATCCATACTTAATTAGGTACCTTTTTTTCTCCCCAGCAAGATCTACCCAGATTTCTGATGCCCACAGTGGCCAGTATGAAGTTTCAAGATTAACTCCCAAGATAGATATTAAAAAATATGGCTCCACAACTCCAATAAGCAAGGGCTTGTTTCAGAGAGAAACAGCTTGATTCTCAATCTAAAAACACCGACCACAAAAAGTAAAGGGCAACAAAGTCAGCTTTTCCACAAAGAAATACAGTATCTGCTATTTAAACCATAATAAAGATTAAACCTCAAGATTGCCAAAGAAAAATACATTATTTTGGGTGGCACAGTTGGTGTAGCAGTTAATGCAACACCTTTAGGTTAATTGGGTGTAAAATGGGTGTCAAGGAATGGCCTGCTACTGTGCTGCATGTCTAAATTTTAAAAATTAATAAATCAACAAACTATAGAAAGTTTTCCCAATGGTGAGGCAGGAATTCACAACAAAGAACAAATATAGAAACATTTAAAAGTATCCAGTTGGGTCCTGCTGGAAACTCATCACAATTAGATTTGGGATGGCAAAGGGCATGGGAATCTGAGGTGTACAAGGTAAACAATATTCAGCCCCCCTCCCCACTCCCCACTCCCAATGAGCCCAAATTTGAATGGAGATCAATAAATGTGTGGCATTGCTAAGTAAACATTGCACTAAAAGAAAAAAATGGCAGTGTTCATTCTGTGTAAGGTCAAAGAATGAAAACAGCAAAGATGATACCGTTCAAGGAATTCCCACAATGTTATAGGGCTGAGATGATTAGCACCCGTCAACCACAATCATTTTAATCTTATTAAAGGATGGTAACTAACTTTAGCCTTAATTCAGATTTGTACAACCTAACAGGACAGCTATGTCATGCCAGCATGGGAACTAGGATATTTCCTCTTCCCTCAGCCAATTTGAAAAGGAGGGTATTAATTTGTATTTAATTTTGTGTGAGATTCAACCCAAGTTAAAAGCTTCCATGTGAGATTTTAATAAAGGTCCTGCTCAAAGCTTTTTAAAAATATTTCCCTGTCCATTGTATTGTCCATTATGGTTTAACAAATGATTAGCTGATAATGTAGTAAAAATGCTGGGAGAAACTCAGCAGAGATCTCACAGCATCCATAGGAGACAAAACATTTCGGGTCTGAGCCCTTCTTCACATATGAGCAAAAATCAGGTAGGTGCCTAAATAAAAAGATTGGGGAAGAAGAGCAGAAAGGGCAGAGGAAGGGGCACAGGTCAACAGACATAATTGGATATGGATAGGAGGACAGGAGAGAAAAGGTGATAACTTTTCAGAGGAGGGGTGGCTCTGTGAATACAGAGCAGGAGGAAAAGAGACAGAAGGAAAATGAAAGAGAGAGAGAGAGACAAACAGAGCTAAGGAGTAATAGGGATTGGGGAAGGGAAGACTAATGGAAACTGGAGAAGTCTATGCTAATCCCATCTGGTTGGAGGGTGCCCAGACAGAATACTAGGTATGTGCTGTTCCTCAAATTTGCTGGTGGTCTCAGTCTGGCAGTGCATGAGACCATGGACAGATGTGTTAGCATGGGAATGGGGCGGGGAATTGAAATAAGTTGCCATTGGGAGAACCCCACTATTGCAGTCTCCCAGTCTGTGTCCAATCTCTCCGATGTAGAGGAAACCACAACAGGAGCAATGGATGCAGTAGATGACCCCTGCAGATTCACAAATGAAACATTGCTTCATTTGGAAGGTCTGTTTGTGGCCCCAAATAGTGGCAAGGAAGGTGGTGTAGTACTTCCTGCAGTTACTGGGGCAGATGTCAAGGGAACAATTGGTTGGAAGGCAGGAGTGGACAAGGGAGTCCCTATGCAAGGCAGAGAGGAGAGGGAAAGTCATGTCTGGTAGTGGCAGAAATGGTGGAGGATAATATGATGGATGCGGAGGTTAGTGGGATGGTAGGTGAGAACAAAAGGAATCCTGTCCTTGTTGTGTATAAGGGGGACAGGGCTGATATGCGGGTAATGGAGGGTGCATGGGTGAGGGCTGAATTGATATTGGTGGAGGGGAAGCAATGTTTTTTGGGAAGCCATGTTTTTTGAAGGAGGAGGACATCTCCAATGATCTTGCATGGAAGACCTCTTCAGAAATTGCAAGAAAGGAATAAAAACCTTTCGGGGACAGGGTGTGAAGAGATATAGTCAAGGTAGCTGAGGGAGTTAGTGAGTTTGTAGAAAATATCTGTTAAAAATTTGTCTCTGAGATAGAAAAATCGAGAAAGGGGAGAGTGTTGCTTGAGATGGACCAAGTGAATTTGAGGTCAGTGTGAAAGTTGGCAACAAAGTGGATAAGGTCAACAAGTCATCATGGGTGCATGTGGCAGCACAAACGTAGTTGTCAATGAAGCAGAAGAGCTGATGAGCCTTGCAGCATGGGTTGCAGCATGGGTTGCTCCACATAGCCAACAAAAAGGCAAGCATTGGTGGGGCCCCTCTGACTTGGAGAAAGTGGAATGAGTCAAAGGAGAAATTATTGCAGGTGAGGACAAGTTCTGCCAGACAGAGAAGGGTGGTGGTGGTGGTGGGGGAATTGGTGAGTCTGTTGTCAAGGAAGTTCAAGGTATTTCAGCAAGATATTTACTTATAGACTAGTAATTTCCAAATACATGTTATGATTCCAGGATTCCAGCCATACAATTCTTAGGTTTCACTCTCTCACTTTTCTCAAAGGAGTCGAATACACAATGATTAGAAAGCTTCCAACTGCAAATTGGTTGAACATTTTATGATTAGGCATCTGAGATGTTCATATCTTTTCCTTATATATATTTATATATATATATATATATATATATATATAAATATATTTTTTTAAAAATATATATATATATATATATAAAAATCACACTTAGAGATTTGGACTTACAATTGCTTAATTACAGTTTTCTTAATTACTGTTAACTTTGAATCCTTATCACAAGTTTAATGCTAATTTTCTTTTGGATATCTAGTATCCAATCTTTTTAGTCTATTGTAAATATTGACAAAATAATGATCCAACATATGCACTGCTTTTATTTTCATTCAGAGTCAGGATCCATTTCAAGAGGGTTGCATTGTTCCTGATCAATACCATTTTTTTCTAAATTCAGGTTGATGACCATATATTTGTCACCTAGAACTAATTTTATTGGCAAATGCTGCTCTAGCTCCTGAGCATTTGAACTAGCTCTGCACTATAAATCCTTTTTGAACACCTTCCATAAGCAGATAGTCCAGGTTTACCATCCATTAGGGTTAACACTGCCTTGAACTTCTGCATATATTTTCTAAAAATTCTTGGCAGCTGCAATGGAGCCTTGAAATTTTACATACAGTTTTAAATACTTTTATGAATTTTATTCATAAAATTTTATTTTTCAGCTGACTAATTTTTTTCCCTTGCTCAAAACTGAAACTCTTTGGCTTGGCTTCGCGGACGAAGATTTATGGAGGGGGTAAATGTCCACGTCAGCTGCAGGCTGACAAGTCTGATGCGGGACAGGCAGACACGGTTGCAGCGGTTGCAGGGGAAAATTGGTTGGTTAGGGTTGGGTGTTGGGTTTTTCCTCCTTTGTCTTTTGTCAGTGAGGTGGACTCTGCGGTCTTTTTCAAAGGAGGTTGATGCCCGCCGAACTGTGAGGCGCCAAGATGCACGGTTTGAGGCGATATCAGCCCACTGGCGGTGGTCAATGTGGCAGGCACCAAGAGATTTCTTTTAGGCAGTCCTTGTACCTCTTCTTTGGTGCACCTCTGTCACGGTGGCCAGTGGAGAGCTCGCCATATAACACGATCTTGGGAAGGCGATGGTCCTCCATTCTGGAGACGTGACCTGCCCAGCGCAGTTGGATCTTCAGCAGCGTGGATTCGATGCTGTCGGCCTCTGCCATCTCGAGTACTTCGATGTTAGGGATGAAGTCACTCCAATGAATGTTGAGGATGGAGCGGAGACAACGCTGTGGAAGCGTTCTAGGAGCCGTAGGTGATGCCGGTAGAGGACCCATGATTCGGAGCCGAACAGGAGTGTGGGTATGACAAGGCTCTGAATACGCTTCAGTTCTTCAAATTTAAATAAATAGTGTTTGCACTACAAAACCATCCATACAATCCAGGCATTTTGAAAGAAGACATTCAACTCCTTGCCACTCCAAATAATTAATATTTTTTCTCACTTGAGCAATTTGGCCACTTGGTTCTCCATAGATCTCTAAGGTACAATTCTGGTGACAGATAAGATGCTTGTAACCCAGAAGACTACAAATTCAAGGAATAAAATCACACAAAAGTGAATGGGAAATTTAATTTCAGTTAAACAGTTTGAGAATCACAGTCCCAAAGGCAGGTGATAATAGGTGGATAAGGGAGGGAGCAGCAAGCAGGAGGAGGGGGGAAAGGGAGGAGAGCTGGAAGAAAGAAGACAAAGGGAGGGAGAACAGAGAGTAGGCTAGCAGAAATCAGAGAAGTCAATGCTCATGCTATCCAGTTGGAAAGTGCCCAGAGAGAAAAATCAAGCATTTTGCTCCTCCAATTTAAGAGTGGTGGTCTTGGTGGGATGGTACTTAAGGCCATGGACAGACATGTGAGCATGGAAGTGGGGTGCGGAATTGAAATGGTTGGCCACTGGGAGATCCCTATCACTGATGTGGACGGAGTGAAGGTGCTCAGTGAAACGATCTCCCAGTCTCTCTGTTGAAGAGAAGGCCACAAAGGGAGCACTCCCAATGTGAGTCCTGCTTCACTTGAAAGGACTGTTTGGGGCCCTGAATTGTGGTAAGGGAGGTATGGGTGCAAGTGTGACACTTCCTGCAGCTGCAGGGGAAGGTATGAAGGGGGTGACTGGTGGGGACCGATGAGTGGACAAGCAAGTCACGGACGAATGGTCCCTACAGAAGGCATAGAGGAGAAGATGTGTCTGGTGGTGGGATCATGTAGGTGGTGGAAATTACAGAGAATAATGTGCGAGTTGGATGCTTTTTTTTTGATGGAGAAATAGCAAGAAGGGAATAGAATTCTTACAGGGGACTGAGTGAGAGTAAGTGCAGCCGAAGTAGTTGTGGGAGTTGGTGGGTTTGTAAAATATTTCTGTGGAAAGGCTTTGGAGACAGGATGGAAAAGTTGAATTTGAGATCGAGTGGAAGTTGGCAGCAAAGTGAATAAAGTTGACAAGCTCATCATGGGTGCATGAGGCAGTACCAATGTAGTCATCAATATAGCTGAGGAAGAGTTGAGGGGCCTTGCCTGTGTAGGCTTGCAGCATGGATTGGTCAACAAAGCTCACAAACAGACAGGCATAGCTGGACCCACGCAGGTACCCATGGCTACTCCTTTGATTTGAAGAAAATGGGATGAGTTAAAGGGAGCTTCCTTCCCCCTCTGACTTCCCCAACCCTGACCTCCCTAACCCTCCACCTCCCCCCCAATACCCTACACCATACCGATTCCCATTCTGACCCCTGCTTGGTCTCTGACCATTCCCTCTCTGCGGCAGAGCCATCAGTAGAGGACTTGCCTTCATAACCCTCTGCCCATTCTTAATGGGGTCCACACATACCATGATGCCGAACTCACCTTCCATGACTCTCTACCCCTCACCCAAGACCCCTTTCTCCCATTTGAACACTTCACTTTGGCCAGCTGCCTGCTCTAGATCTTTTTATTTCCAATTGCCTCAGAGACATCAACCATCTCAACTGCACCACTGCTCTCTCTTATTCCAATCTCACCTTCTCCAAACGTTCTGCCCTCCACAACAATCTCAGCCTTACTATCAAACTTGCAAAAAAGGGTGGCGGCATTGTGTTCTGGCGCACTAACCTTAACATTGCTGAGGCCACCAGACAACGGCTCTCAGTCACCTCATCTTACCCATTTCACAGAACCCCACCAGAGCACATCAAGCCACTGACTCCAACACTATCTCCAACTTCATCTGGTCATCTCCCTCCCACAGCCTCCAATCTCATTGTTTCCCATCCCCACATTGCCCTGTTTTATCTCTTACCCAAGATACACAAACCCAATTATCCAGGTTGACCTATTGATTCCACATGCTCTTGCCCCACCATACCAGTATGGTCTTATCTCGACTTCATCTTTTCTTTCCTGGTCCAGTCCCTCCCCACCTACATCCGTGATACGTCAAATGCCCTCCATTTCTTCAATAACTTTGTCATCTAACAGCTGTGGCAGGGCCTAAATGGCATGACCTGCAACAAAACCAAATCTGGTGAAGTGGAAGATGTAAAGCTTCACTCCCGGAGGAACTCAATGTCTTCTATGTCTGATGTGACAACAGTAAAAGTGAAGAACCACCCCTCCCCACCTTCACATCCCCAGATAATCTGAGGAAAGCATCCAACCTAGATGTAGTACCTGGCCAAGTATGGGTAAACCCCACTTTACAAAACTAAAGCATTTCTAGAAACCTTTTGTAAGCCAAAATGGTATAAACCAAAGACCCATTCACTACTATTGGAGGCTATTTTCGTAAAAGCAAAAACCTAATCAAATCCTTTCATAAAAGCAAACACAGATTTCTTCGTAAAAGCGAATTTTCATAAAACGAGTAATCTATGGTGACTATATTGATGTATTCGCAGATATTTTCAATATCTCATTCCAGCAGGGTGTGGTATCCACAGGTTTCAAACAGGCATCATTCAAATCAGTGCCCAAGAGTGTAGAAACTTGCCTTCATGAGCATCAGCAAGCAGCACTTACATCAACAGTAAGCAGATGCCACCTCACTGGCTCTTGTTAGGTCTGCTTTGTTCATGAATGAGTGAGACAAACACCAGGCTGAGTCGAAATCAGGGTTCTTTGTTCTTTATTACCGGATTGTAACACTTGCGACTAAACATGTTAGTCGGAGAATGCATTCTGCCGTTATCAGCAAAATGGTGATTTTTTTATACCCTTGGATATGTGCTTAGAACATCATCATATCATTACTTGTCCAATGACTAAAACTGTTGCTATCCTTTCCCTGCTAGCTTCCTGCCTCTCAATCCATCAATGTCTCTCTTATCTTGTAAGTACAAGGATGCATTCACATCTTGTTACTGCCCCGTACATTCCCATCTCATGATGTTTTACCTAACAGGAGTACAAGGACACCTCCCCTTCTTGTTACAGCCTTGTACAGGGTAACTCCCTACACATTCCCATCTCATGATGTTTTACCTTACACTCTACACAAAGTCCTAGATCACCTCGACAGTAAAGATGCATTCGTCAGGATCCTCTTTATCAACTACAGTTCAGCATCCCCTCAAAACTGATCAGCAAAATTCAAGACCTGGGATTCAACACCCCACTGTCATATTAGATCATGGATTTCTTGCTAATGAGGATTAGCAAAAACATCTCCTCCACAAACTCCATCAGTACTAAAACACCACAGGGCTGCGTTCTTAGCCCAGTGCTCTACCCAACTTACACCTACGACTATATGGCTCAGTATGACAATAACACCATCTACAAAATTTCCGTCAATACAGGCACGCAATCTTTTATCCAGACATCTAAATTCTGGAAAATCTGTCGGGCGGGGAGGGGGGCCGGCAGCGCGCGTCGGGCGGGGAGGGGGGCCGGCAGCGCGCGTCGGGCGGGGTGGGGGGCCGGCAGCGCGCGTCGGGCGGGGAGGGGGGCCGGCAGCGCGCGTCGGGCGGGGAGGGGGGCCGGCAGCGCGCGTCGGGCGGGGAGGGGGGCCGGCAGCGCGCGTCGGGCGGGGAGGGGGGCCGGCAGCGCGCGTCGGGCGGGGAGGGGGGCCGGCAGCGCGCGTCGGGCGGGGAGGGGGGCCGGCAGCGCGCGTCGGGCGGGGAGGGGGGCCGGCAGCGCGCGTCGGGCGGGGAGGGGGGCCGGCAGCGCGCGTCGGGCGGGGAGGGGGGCCGGCAGCGCGCGTCGGGCGGGGAGGGGGGCCGGCAGCGCGCGTCGGGCGGGGAGGGGGGCCGGCAGCGCGCGTCGGGCGGGGAGGGGGGCCGGCAGCGCGCGTCGGGCGGGGAGGGGGGCCGGCAGCGCGCGTCGGGCGGGGAGGGGGGCCGGCAGCGCGCGTCGGGCGGGCGGGGGGCGTGGGGAGGAGACCAGGAGTGTAATTGGAAGTGGGTGGCGGTGAATACGGTCGCACTATTCGAGTAGGCTTAAATCTGGCTTTCTGAAATCCGGAAAAATCTGAAATTCAGAACACACTGTCCCCCAAGGGTTCCGGATAAAGGATTGTGTCAGCATATAGGAAGGAGATTGGAAACTTGGTTGAATGGTGCACCAACAACAACCTTGCACCCAATGGCACCAAAAACCAAGGTGCTGATTGTTGACTTTAGAATCGAAACCACTAATGCCATCATGAAGAAACCACCACAGTGCCTCAACATCCTCAGGAGTTTGCGGAGGTTTTAGTATGACATCAGAAACCCTGGAAAATTTCTAGATGTGTGGTGGCAAGTATACTGACCAGCTGCATCATGATCTGGTATAGGGACAATACCTTAGCGTAAAGCCTTGCAAAAGGTAGTGGACACTGCCAGGACCTCACAGGCAAAACACTACCCACTATCGAGAACTTCTACAGGGAATGCTGCTGTCAGAGAGCAGCACCAATTATCAAGGATCCACACCATCCAGCACACGCTCTGTTCTTGCTGCTGCCATCAGAAAAGAGGTACAAGTGCCACCAGATTCGCACCACCAGGTTCAGGAACACTGCTACCCTCCACCATCAGACTTCCCAACAAACTCAATCAACGACTTGTTTAAGGACTCTTACTTGCGCACTATTGATTTTTTTTTAATTCTCTGCATTGCAATTTGTTTACATTCATTATCGGTTTACAGTTCTTTATTTGTTTACACTTTGTACAGGTTTATTTTTGCACTATCGATAAGTGGTAATTCTGCCTCGCCCACAGGAAAAATCTCACGGTGGTATGCCATGTATGTACTCTAACAATAAATCTGACTTCCAATTCTCTGAACATGACAGCCTCATGTTCACTATGGGCATCCAATCCCTTTACAACTTCATCCCCCATACAGAAGGTCTCAAAGCCCTTAGTTTCTTTTTCGACAAGAGACCTAACCAGGCACCCTCCATCACCACCGCCTGCCAGAACTTGTTTTCAATCTTAACTTCTCCTTTGACTCATCCCACTTTCTTCAAACCAAAGGAGTAGCAATGGATACGTGCAAGGGTCCCAGCTAT
Organism: Narcine bancroftii; assembly: GCF_036971445.1. Classification (NCBI taxonomy): domain Eukaryota; kingdom Metazoa; phylum Chordata; class Chondrichthyes; order Torpediniformes; family Narcinidae; genus Narcine; species Narcine bancroftii. The sequence continues at coordinate 67,564,449 of NC_091470.1, forward strand.
GCCTGCCTGTTTGTGGGCTCTGTGGAGCAATGCATGCTACAAGCCTACACAGGTCAGCCCCTCAACTCTTTCTCCACTATGTAGACAACTACATTGGTGCTGCCTCATAACCCCCTGATAAGCTCATCAATTTCATTCATTTTGCTGTCAACTTGCACCCAGATCTTAAATTCACCAGGTTCACCTCCAGCAACACTCTTCCCTTTTTTGATCTCTCGGTCTCCATCTTGGAAGTCCAGCTTTCCACAAACATTTTAGAAATCCATGCTAAATCCCACAACTACTTCAACTAGATGACTTCTCACCCAGTTCCCTGCAAGGACTATTCCCTTCTCACAATTTCTGTCTCTGCTATATCTGTTCTAAAATGATGTTTTTCAGTGCAGATAATCTGAAATGTCCTCCTTTTCCTCAAATGTGGCTTCCCCACCACTATCAACTCCGCCCTTACCCCCAACTCCCCCATTTATCATTTATCTGCCCTGGCCCCTTCTACCCCAAGAAAAACCAACATAGGATATCTCTTGTCCTTACCTATCACCCTTCTAGCCTCTGTAATTTCTGTCACCAACAACATGATCCCACGACTAAACAAATCTTCCTCTCACCTCATTGTTCTAGCTTCCATAGAGACCAATTCCTCCATGACTCGTCCACTTACCCCCTCCCCACCAATCGCACGCCCCTTCCCAACCCCAGTACCTTCCCCTGTGGCCACAGGAAGTGCCACACCTACACCCATATCTCCTCCCTCACACCATTTGGGGCCCCAAGCAATCCATTCAAGTGAAGCAACGCTTCACTTGTGTATCCGCGGGAGTCATCTACTGCATCCGGTGCTCCCAGTGTAGCCTTCTCTACATCGGAGAGACTGGGCACAGACTGAGAGATCATTTCACTGAGCACCTTCGCTCTGTCCGCATCAGTGACAGGGATCTCCTAGTGGCCAGCCACTTTAAATCCACACACCACTCTTGTGCTTACATGTCTGTCGATGGCCTCATGTACTGTCCAACAAAGACCACTCGTAAATTGGAGGAACACTTGATTTTCCATCTGGCACTCTCCAACCAGATGGCAATGACATCAGCTTCTCCTGTTTCTGCTAGCATACTCTCCATTCTCCCATCTCTTTCTTTCCTCCAGCTCTCAACCCCCTTTCCTCTTCATTCACAGAGCCATCCCTCCTCCCCCTGCTTGCAGGTGTAACTTCCCTCCCTTATCAACCTATAACCTTCTGCCTTTGGGACTGTGCTCCTCCCCCCACCATTCTGTTCAGGCATCTGCCTACATTTTTTCACACCCTGATGAAGCCCAAAAAGTTGGTTATGTACCTTTATATTTGCTATAAAAGTATACTACTTGACCTACTGAGTTTCTCCAGGATTGCGTTTTTACTAACAAACCACAATCTGTATCATCCCACTTAATTTAGACAACAGACTCAATGTAATTCAGTCAACCCTACAAAGTCCATTTTACAGTCAAGCAGAAATAAGAGTCCAAATTGGAAAAGAAGTACCACTGAGAAATCATGCAAGAATCAACATGGTTATTTACTTCAGCCACCATCCCACCATCAAAAGTCCTATGTTAATTTCATCTTGCAAACAAAACAGACCCACCACAAGGATTAAGGAGTGATTAAAAATTGATTCTGGACCACATAATCTCATGACATTATGTCAATCATGGATATGAAAACTTGCTTTTGATCACCACCCAAATTCCTCCCTCTGTCAATTAATCTACTTCATTAATGGTGAAGAACAAAGTACAAGAGAGAGCAGCCAATGTACTTCATGTAGAAAAGTCAGTGATGGAAAAACACAACCTCACACGGATTGTTTCACCAAGTGAGACCAACACATTAAATAAATATGTGACCTTGTGCTAGTCAACTCATCACACATCTGTCAATGGCAATATTAGCAAGGAATGTGTGGCAGATATTTATTGAGGTGGAGCTTCATAGTTCTAATTTTCCCAAGGACGAAGTCCAACAGGCTATAGGAAACTAACATTGCATTGAACAGAATAGCTTGCAGAGAAAACCAGCATTCACTGAACTCTATTATCAGTGTCAATCCTCTGGCATAGTACTGAAGGCAATGAGGGAATAGGTTATCAAGCTTTACAAACATAACAAGACAACAGCAAAAACTTAAAGTTCTAATCTTGTGAACTACAAAGGCCACAAGTATACAACAAGCAAAAGCAACAGTCAGAACCAAGCAATCCTGGTATACATTTGGTCCAACCCCAGGGATTTATCTTCCTGCATGCACCTTGAAACTGTCAACACCTCTTTTGCAACATTGATAGTTGATATATCTGGTCATAAAAAGCAATGAACAAGAAAGCCAGAAAGTCTATTCCAAACAGTGGAGAACAGAACAAGAATCAAGTGACACCATCTCCAACTATGTCTCTAGTCTTAGCGATGGTCTAACCCTAGATGCAAATGACAAAGTCCAGGATGTTGAGCCAACTCCATCCCACTGAAAACTGCCATTAATAATCTCCATGCCCAAGAAAATACAAAGGAGCACACAAAGCAGCAAAGCCTTGGGGACAGGACAACGTCCTGGCAGTAAAAAGATTTGCACATCAGAACTAGCTTCTGGGCAAGCTGTTATAGTACACCAAACATATCTACTCAAAAACATAAAACTGCCCTGGTACATCTTGCCTACATATCAACACACATCAGTTAATTCCAATTTTATCTACTGTTATTCAACAGCAGAGTGATGACAGGCAGCAAAGTGTTATGAAGTGTATACTTAGAACAAAATACCTACTGACGTCAGCTTGGGTTTCACCCAACCAGTCCACTCCAGATCACGCTGGAGTCTACACCAGAAACAAGATTAAGTGATCATTCTTTCCATCGAGAGACCAGTAGAACATGTGTGCCATCAAGGGAGCATGGCAAAAATGGATGTCAAAAGACAAGAGAAAGTGCTTTTGCCATTGGTTGATTCATTTCCCACACAAAAAAAGACATTTTACTGGAGTGATTGTGTTTTCATTTTAAAACATTCTAGTTCTTCAGTATCGAAGCCTCCGTCTTACTTAGAAATCCTCAATTAGATTGGTATTCAATTTTCCATCAAAACACAATATTAACTATTTACACAACTAATCCTCAATTTAATCCTTTAAACTCTGGTAACACACTGGTAAATATATGCTCAATGGTCAACAGACCAACTACATGCATCCTGTAATTTGTAGACCAAAATTAAATGCAATTCTCCAGATTGGATTTGACAAAGACTCTCAACTCTTATTCCCTCATTTTAAGAACTGAAGGCTCCTATTAATGTCCTTAACTTGACTATCTTTTCTCCCTTGGTACAAACCCTCCCCACCAATATCCATCATACTTCACAAACCCTTCATCTCTTCAATAACTTCAGATTCCCCGTACTGGACCATCTCATCTTCATGATAGATGTCCATTCCCTTTATGCCTCCTTTCCCCACACAGAAGATCTGAAAGCGCTTTGCTTCTTTCTGGATCAAAGACCCGACCAGTCGTCGTCTACCACCACCCTCCTACGCCTGGTGGAACTTGTCCTCACTTTAAATAATTTCTCCTTTTAACTCATTTCACTTCCTCCAATTGCACCCACAATAAGTGTGTCAACCTCATCCACTTTATGGCCAAATTTCACCCTGATCTCAAACTCACCTGGTCCATCTCTGACAACACTCTCCCTTTCCTGAATCTCTCAGTCTCCATCTCAGGAGACGAGCTTTCCTCTGACATATGTTACAAAACCTCTCACTCCCACAACTACTTTGAGTACTCTTCCTCATAGCTGTCCTCTGCAAGGATTCCATTCCCATCTCTCAATTTATCTGCCTCTGCCACATCTGTTCCCAAGATGATGTCTTCCAGTCCAGATTTTCCAAAATGTCTGCCTCCTTCTACAAACATGGTTTCCCCTCCACCACCAGCAACAGCTCTTCACCCGCATCTCCTCCATTTCCTGCTCATCTGTCCTAGCCCCCTCCGCCCCAGATGCAACAAATATAGAATCCTCCTCATCCTCACCTACCACCTCATCAGCCTCTGCATCCAACATATTATCCGCCAGAATTTCCACCAGACATATTTTTCCCTCTCCTCCACTCTCTGCCTTCTCTAGGGATTGCTCCATCCATGATTCCCTTATACACTCATCCTTCCCCACCTATCGCCTTTCCCCTGCAGCCACAGGACCCACACCACCTCCTCACCACTGTCTTGGGCCCCAAACAGGGTTTTCAAGTGAAGCAACACTTCAAGTATATCCACAGGACTGATTTACTGCATCCAGTGCTCCCTTTGTCGACTCTTCTACATCGGAGAGACCGGTCACAGGTTAGGTCGCTTCACTGCCACAACAAAGACCTTCTAGTAGCCAACCATTTCAATTCTGAGTCACACTCCCATGCTCATATGTCTGTCCATGGCCTCTTGTACTGTCCCACCCATAGATTGGAGGGACACCACCTTATTTTCTGCCAGATGGCATTAAAATCGACTTCTGTTTTTTTCTAACCAGCTTTCCTTTTCTTTCCCTTCCCCCTTTCCAGTTTTTCCAGTTCTCCCCTCTCTTCCCCCTCCACCCACCTAGCCTTCCCTCCTCCCCTTATTGCTGCTGTCCCCTCCCTCCCTTTTCCACCGATCATCTAACTTTGCCAACGCCCCTTCTCCACCATCCTTTTGTTCGGATGCCCACCAACACTCTTTCATATCTTGATGAAGGGCTCAAGCCAGAAACGTTGGTTATGTATTTTTACCTTTGCTACATAAAGGACACAATTTTACCAGCTGAATTTCTCCAGCATTTTGTGTTTTTACTCCACAGATTTTCCACCTATTGGCTGAAGAAATTCTCCACATCTGTTCTAAGCTGACACCCATCAATCCTGAAGCTGTGCCTTGTCCTAGACCCTCCCACCATGGGAGACAACCTCTCTACAACTACTTTAAACATCCCTTTCCACATTTGAAATATTTCAGAGCTCCTCCCTCTTTCTCCTAAATTCCAGAGTACAGGCCAAGCTGTCAAATGTTACTCATGTGACAACCCTTTTATTCCCAGAATCATCCCGTGAACCTCCTCTGAACCCTCTCCAACATCTGCACATCCTTTCTTAAATGAAGAGCCCAAAACTGCTCACAATATTCCAAGAAAGGTCTCACCAGGGCCTTTTAAAGCTTCAATATTACATCCCATTCAATATTTACAGTAACCTTACTTGGCACTTTATATTTTTTAAAAACTAAAAATCTATAGCCGGAGATAAACCATGCCCAGCTTAATAAACAAAGCTGCAACAATGGCAACTACACAAAACACATAAAATGAATCTGTGATTCATTAAGTCATTTATGGTAATTCATTTGACTACATTTTCCAACAAGATCCACTGTATCCACACAAATTAAACCCAATGCCCAGATGATCTACTTTCTATTCTCATCTGTCACTTACTTCTAGGTTTATCTGCAATTATCTAGCATCCTTACTAGATTCTCCAGTAGAAAAGTAAGAGTGATTGGTTGGAGAAAATTTTTTTGCTAATGAATGTAGCAAGAGGTTTCTTCAGGAGCCTTCTCTGCTAAGAATGCACCTGCAGAAGCTGAAGCAGATCTGTGAATTGCCATTCAGGTGGCAGCGCTAAAAGTGCAGCTCTGGCCATCTGAAAGGGACAGCTGCACGGGAGGCGTCTCAGAGTACACTCCGGCTCCTGACCTTTGGGCTGTCAGGGTTGGGGCGGCCAGCGCGGGCTGTCCCCATACTGATCACACTTATGAGGGACAGATTAATTTGTTGCTTTCCAATGCAGGCACCAAACACCAAATGTTTGTTGATAATCTGCCCATAGCCACGAAAACACTTGAGTGCTCAGAAAGGAATCAGACCAGCAGAGAGCTTGAACTAGCAGAGGCATCAGGAGAAATATATAACCACAAAGGTCTCGGTGGTGCAGAACAATTTACACATGAACCAGTTAGCAAAAGACATGAGGGTGGCAAATAAAAACCCGCCAGCCACCCCACAGCGTTGGGACTGATAGAGGGCTGTGGGGAGAGCATGGGGCAGTGGGATCAGTGTGGGGACCAACACGGGACTATGGGGAGAGAGCAGAGCAGTGGGATCAGTGTGGGACTGACATGGGGCTAGTTCAATTAGGGTAATGTTTGGTGCAGACATTGTGGGCAAACAGGCTGTTCCTGTGCTGTACTTTTATTAGTTTTAGATATTCATTATATTTGGTGTTTGCATTTCCCTCTGACAAACTCCCTGGGTTTTTATTTGCCACCCTCATGTCTTGTGTGGTTATATATTTCTCCTGATGCCTCTGCTAGTTCAAACTCTCTGCTGGTCTGATTCCTCTTGGAGCACCCAAGGTTTGATGTGGCTATGGGCAGATTATCAAACATTTGGTGCCTGCATTGGAAAGCCACAAATTAATCTTTCCCTCATAAGTGGGATCAGTATGGGGACAGCCATCGCCAGCTGCCCCAGCCCCGACAGCCCACGTCGGGGGAGCAGTGGAAGCGGGCTGTCAGGTGCTCGCCAGCTGATTGTCATCCCCTCAACAGCTGCTTTCAGGCAGCTGCATTCAGGTGCCAAGGCGGACCACTGTGCTGCGGCGATTATCCTTCTTAGAGGAGGGTTACAAAGATCACCACTCAGGCACCTCCTGCGCTTTCAAGTGGCCTCCTGATAGCCGCATATGGGCATAATATATGGCTTTACATCGGGGGATTTTGGCCACCAAAACATGCCTAATGTCTGGTTATTAAAGATACAATTAATTATTAGCTATAATTAAAGCCATAATTCTTCAAAGTTTTTGTTATTTTGATGATGGAAAGCGGCAGGAGCCGGAAAGCGGCAGGAGCCCGAAAGCGGCAGGAGCCCGAAAGCGGCAGGAGCCCGAAAGCGGCAGGAGCCCGAAAGCGGCAGGAGCCCGAAAGCGGCAGGAGCCCGAAAGCGGCAGGAGCCCGAAAGCGGCAGGAGCCCGAAAGCGGCAGGAGCCCGAAAGCGGCAGGAGCCCGAAAGCGGCAGGAGCCCGAAAGCGGCAGGAGCCCGAAAGCGGCAGGAGCCCGAAAGCGGCAGGAGCCCGAAAGCGGCAGGAGCCCGAAAGCGGCAGGAGCCCGAAAGCGGCAGGAGCCCGAAAGCGGCAGGAGCCCGAAAGCGGCAGGAGCCCGAAAGCGGCAGGAGCCCGAAAGCGGCAGGAGCCCGAAAGCGGCAGGAGCCCGAAAGCGGCAGGAGCCCGAAAGCGGCAGGAGCCCGAAAGCGGCAGGAGCCCGAAAGCGGCAGGAGCCCGAAAGCGGCAGGAGCCCGAAAGCGGCAGGAGCCCGAAAGCGGCAGGAGCCCGAAAGCGGCAGGAGCCCGAAAGCGGCAGGAGCCCGAAAGCGGCAGGAGCCCGAAAGCGGCAGGAGCCCGAAAGCGGCAGGAGCCCGAAAGCGGCAGGAGCCCGAAAGCGGCAGGAGCCCGAAAGCGGCAGGAGCCCGAAAGCGGCAGGAGCCCGAAAGCGGCAGGAGCCCGAAAGCGGCAGGAGCCCGAAAGCGGCAGGAGCCCGAAAGCGGCAGGAGCCCGAAAGCGGCAGGAGCCCGAAAGCGGCAGGAGCCCGAAAGCGGCAGGAGCCCGAAAGCGGCAGGAGCCCGAAAGCGGCAGGAGCCCGAAAGCGGCAGGAGCCCGAAAGCGGCAGGAGCCCGAAAGCGGCAGGAGCCCGAAAGCGGCAGGAGCCCGAAAGCGGCAGGAGCCCGAAAGCGGCAGGAGCCCGAAAGCGGCAGGAGCCCGAAAGCGGCAGGAGCCCGAAAGCGGCAGGAGCCCGAAAGCGGCAGGAGCCCGAAAGCGGCAGGAGCCCGAAAGCGGCAGGAGCCCGAAAGCGGCAGGAGCCCGAAAGCGGCAGGAGCCCGAAAGCGGCAGGAGCCCGAAAGCGGCAGGAGCCCGAAAGCGGCAGGAGCCCGAAAGCGGCAGGAGCCCGAAAGCGGCAGGAGCCCGAAAGCGGCAGGAGCCCGAAAGCGGCAGGAGCCCGAAAGCGGCAGGAGCCCGAAAGCGGCAGGAGCCCGAAAGCGGCAGGAGCCCGAAAGCGGCAGGAGCCCGAAAGCGGCAGGAGCCCGAAAGCGGCAGGAGCCCGAAAGCGGCAGGAGCCCGAAAGCGGCAGGAGCCCGAAAGCGGCAGGAGCCCGAAAGCGGCAGGAGCCCGAAAGCGGCAGGAGCCCGAAAGCGGCAGGAGCCCGAAAGCGGCAGGAGCCCGAAAGCGGCAGGAGCCCGAAAGCGGCAGGAGCCCGAAAGCGGCAGGAGCCCGAAAGCGGCAGGAGCCCGAAAGCGGCAGGAGCCCGAAAGCGGCAGGAGCCCGAAAGCGGCAGGAGCCCGAAAGCGGCAGGAGCCCGAAAGCGGCAGGAGCCCGAAAGCGGCAGGAGCCCGAAAGCGGCAGGAGCCCGAAAGCGGCAGGAGCCCGAAAGCGGCAGGAGCCCGAAAGCGGCAGGAGCCCGAAAGCGGCAGGAGCCCGAAAGCGGCAGGAGCCCGAAAGCGGCAGGAGCCCGAAAGCGGCAGGAGCCCGAAAGCGGCAGGAGCCCGAAAGCGGCAGGAGCCCGAAAGCGGCAGGAGCCCGAAAGCGGCAGGAGCCCGAAAGCGGCAGGAGCCCGAAAGCGGCAGGAGCCCGAAAGCGGCAGGAGCCCGAAAGCGGCAGGAGCCCGAAAGCGGCAGGAGCCCGAAAGCGGCAGGAGCCCGAAAGCGGCAGGAGCCCGAAAGCGGCAGGAGCCCGAAAGCGGCAGGAGCCCGAAAGCGGCAGGAGCCCGAAAGCGGCAGGAGCCCGAAAGCGGCAGGAGCCCGAAAGCGGCAGGAGCCCGAAAGCGGCAGGAGCCCGAAAGCGGCAGGAGCCCGAAAGCGGCAGGAGCCCGAAAGCGGCAGGAGCCCGAAAGCGGCAGGAGCCCGAAAGCGGCAGGAGCCCGAAAGCGGCAGGAGCCCGAAAGCGGCAGGAGCCCGAAAGCGGCAGGAGCCCGAAAGCGGCAGGAGCCCGAAAGCGGCAGGAGCCCGAAAGCGGCAGGAGCCCGAAAGCGGCAGGAGCCCGAAAGCGGCAGGAGCCCGAAAGCGGCAGGAGCCCGAAAGCGGCAGGAGCCCGAAAGCGGCAGGAGCCCGAAAGCGGCAGGAGCCCGAAAGCGGCAGGAGCCCGAAAGCGGCAGGAGCCCGAAAGCGGCAGGAGCCCGAAAGTGGCAGGAGCCCGAAAGCGGCAGGAGCCCGAAAGCGAGTAGTGCAAATAATATGATAACTTTATAATAAAATTGCAAAGAGATTCAAATTTGGTGGCTGAAATGGCCAACACCGGGAGCATTGTTTTAAGGTGTTTGGGAATAAGAACAGGACAAAAGCCAAGTCTTTTAGAGTGGTAGGTACATGGAATGCACAGCCAGCAACAGTGGTCGAGGCAGGTAAAATAAGGATCTTTTAAGAGACTATTGGATATTGCAAAAAACAGAGAAAAATGGAAGATTATACAGAAAGGTCATTTTAAGCAGGTGATAGAGTGAGTTATTATGGAGGCACAACACTGTGGGCCAAAGAGCCTATAATACTGACCTGTAGATTTCTATGTTCTAACACCATAAGCAAATGATTTGAGTCATAACAACAATCTCTCTCAATTTAGTAAAATTTGCATCTGAAACAGGTAACTTGTGTACAAACCAAAGATGTAAAGGATACAAGATATATTTATGAAGGTGTGGCAGAAGACAAGTTAATAATTATTTACCTGCGCCGTTCTTCTGCTTTTTCTGACCAGATTTTCTTTTAAAACTCAACATTTCTGGAGGAGTCGGTTGTTTGGTAACTGGGAGTGGCTCATTTTTTTTTGCAGTACGTTTCAATCCTTCCAACTCCCTACCCAAAGATTCATCAGACACCGGTCTTGATATTTTCTTATCTTTTTTCTTTCTTTCTTTTACTCCAGTTGGAATTTCAACGAGAGGTGATGCAATGTTAATTGGCGGTTCTTCATTGGGCATCAACGCATCCACCAATTCAGAGTCTCGAATTGCACTCTCTGAATCAGATTCATGCATGTTTCCATTTGTGTTTTCTTTCTTTTTGTTCTTTTTCTTTTCACTTTTCTTCTTGTCAATCTTTGCTGAAACAGGTTTGGCATCACGCTTTTGTTTAGCAAGTATTTCATCATATGAAGTTTCCTTCATAAACAGCCAGAAGAACATGAAAATTATGGCAATGACCACTGCTGGAATAATAAGGAGGAGATACTGGGACTCGTAAAATTCCATGGCTTCTTGCTAGGTCTGGTGTAGTAATATCTATAAAGAGAAGTTACCAAAACAAGAAAAAAAATTAATTCTTGTAAGATTTACATAGCTCTTTGAAATACAAAAGTGATTTAAGACATCCTTCTGACTCCCATCACTACTCAGATCTTCAACACTGTGTGGTTATGATGTAGTGAAGTAAATATTTGAGAACCAGGAATAAAAAAAGAAAATAATTGAAATATTCTGCAGGTCAGGTAGCATTTGCAGAAGAGTTAATAATTCAAATCAAATGATTTTTCACAAGACCCCAAAACAATGACTGTTCTTCTCTTCACACATCACATGAGCTATCAAACCTGCTGAATATTCACAATGTTTGTTTTTTGCTTCAGAACTCTTGCACCAACTATTATTTTTCTTTTTGATTTGAGAACACAGAGCAAAATCCTAGTTTTTTTTAAACTCACGTGCATCAAACAGCATTAAAAATGTTGCTTCAAAAATTTCTTGCTTCAAGCACACAGGAACCTATTTTTAGATGTTTGCTTATTATATTATGACTGGTTAGGAATTACACTTGCTGAATAAATAGATCAGAAAATTTGAAAAAAACTACACTGCAGATTTACTTAACCTCTGAAAAGGCAAAACTATTTTATGACTACATTGATACGTACAACTACTCATCATCTTGCTTTTTTTTTACAGCATGCGTCATTGCACATATCTGTCACACGATCTATAGAGTGGTAAAGAAAATACATTTCTAGAGTGGTAGAAAGTTTAATTTATTTCCATAACATTTTAATAAAAATCCCCAGAGAAATTTTGCACAATAATTCACAGATAAGTTCCCAAATTTAATAAATGCATCCATAAGAATTAAATAATAGTCAGATGGCACGATTCTTCTGAAATGAGAAGGTATTTAAATGAGAAATATTTGCTTTTGATTTGATGGCATCACTGCAAATGCTTGATTGAACTGTGATCAAAGTTGTGATCAAAAGTGTGAGGAAAGGTACAGTGGAAGCCTGATTTAACACAAACCCAGACATAACACAATCAGCCAGTGGACCCCTTTCTCTCTCTCTTCCCCCCACCCCCCCAACTCTTTCCAGAACTGAAAATGCTTCCAGATCAGAATGGAACACACCATTAGAAGACAAAAAGCTTTTTCAGTGAAAGATAAGCTTCACGCACTTGACATGATCAAGAATAAAACTCAAACAAGGGAAAAACCAGATTGGACCAGATTAGAGCTAGATAAAATAGGGGAGAAGGTACCTGAACATATACTATATAAGTGGGATGAAACGCTAGTGCAATATGGGAATTCACCAGTACTGCACCATCTGCTCAACATTTGGAAGATTCACGTAGAAAGGAAAAAAACAAATTATCAACTACCAAAATTAATATTGACGCAAAATCAACTAATCCCCTTCACAATAGATAACCTTTCCTTTAGAGAATGGGAGAGAAGAGGGATCAAAAGAATAGAAAATCGTTTTTCGGGAAATAAATTATTATCTTTTGAACAAATGAAGTGTAAATATGGTATAACTCACGGTACAATGTTTGCATACTACCAACTGAAAACCTACTTGAAGGACAAATTGGGAAGCAGGCTGAGGTTACCAGGAGGAAGCAATTTTGACTATGTGATTACAGACACAATGATAATTAAAAGATTTATAACAAACATGTACATCAAACTGCAAGAGAAAGAGAACGAGGAAATAAGCTGTAAACCCAAACAAAAGTGGGAACAAGATCTAAACATAAAGATAAAAAATGAAACATGGGAAAAGCTATGCTCTGGAACTATGAGAAATACAATAAACATGAGGTTATGCATGATACAATATAATTGGTTACACAGGCTATACACCATGCCTCAAAAGTTAAATAAATGGGACCCAACAGTATCAGATAGATGTTTTTGCTTCAAGAAGGAAACAGGAACAACAGTACATGCAATTTGGGCATGTGAGAAAGTGGAAAAGTTTTGGGAAGATCTAAACCAGGTATTAAATAAAATCACAAAAAGCAACATACCAAAAAATCCAGAGATCTTTCTTCTAAGTAATATAAGAAGTAAAGAACTTGGCCTCAATTTGGATGGAGCACAAAAAAGATTTATTATGATAGCCTTAGCTGTAGCAACAAAATGTATTATGTCAACCTGGAAATCAGAAGAGAGCCTGAGAATACAGCAATGGTACATAGAAATGAAAAAAGGTATTCCATTGGAAAAAATAACATAAGAAATAACATCACAGTATTCGAACAAATTTGGGAACCGTACATGGAACACAACAAAGAAGTCCTACTGCGGACCTCCACCACCTAAATGACAGAAGGAGAAGAAGACGAAATGAACTGACCCAGTATGTAAAAGTAGATGACACAATTTTCTTGTTTATTTTCATTGTGCGATGACATTGTTTAATGATTTAATGTATCATATATGTTGAACGTTGAGTGGGTGGGGAGGGGGGGTGAAGGAGGGAGGGAAGGGGAAAAAATGTATATTTAAGAGGGAAATGTTTATGTGTATTTTGGTCAATATGGTTCATAGTGTGAAAAATAAAAAAAATTTTAAAAAAAGAATAAAACTCAAATTGCACACAACCTCGGCATACTTGAATCAACACTTTGTAGCTAGAAATCTCAGGAAGTTACACGCGTCACTTTGGAAAGTTGAGGAAGAGGTGGGACTAAAGGCCAAACGTATGAAGGCAGCTAAAGATGTCAACCTCAATGACTCTTTGTACGAGTGGTTCATTCAACCACGCTCAGTAAGCCTTCCAAATTCCAGACCTATTCTCAAAGCTCAAGCCAAGAAGTTTGACCAGCTGATCAATGGAGAAACATCATAGTTCAAAGCTAGCAATGTATGGCTAGATCGGTTTATACACCGTCATGGAATTTCTCAAGTGTTAGCGTCTGGAGAAATTCGTTCACTGACAGTGCTTCTGCCAGCGAATACTGGGCAGAACTAAAAACTCTCTGAGAAGAAGGTGGCTACATTGCCAAATTGCAGCACCCAGATAGCCCTCCTGGGACCCAGGAGAGATTACTGGGCTGTGTGTGTCTCTTTCACCTTTCAAATAGCAGCCTAACCTATCTGTTAAATCGCCAACCAGTCAATACAAGGGGAAATCTGCCACTGTGATGGCGTGATGAGTGAGTGTCACACAGCCACAGAGAATCCTCTGTTCCCAGAGTTCTTTCTGTTTTAAGTTCCAGGGCAACTCGGTGAGCCATTTCCCCTTTCAAATAAGCAAAGAATGACACCTGGGAAAGTTTTACTGGGTTCCCTGACCACCTCCGAGGTAGGTCTGGGTCCCAGGTGGATTTTTAATGGGCTTGCCTGGTTCGGCCTTTTCAAATAGCCATGTACCTGGGTCTTCAACCTAGTAAACTGCCCGATCAACCCCATTTTACAAGGCAATTTGAAAGGGAGCTCAAGCAGCTGAAAGTTTAGTGTTAAAAGACCCACCAACTCAGCACCAAATAATATACATGATAACATTTCATAACATTTCATTCAATTCCATTCAAAATTCCAGTCTAAAATATGCACAAGCAGTTTCAAATTCAAGATTATTGAAGTCCCATGTTTCTTTGTAGAAGTGTGCATCATTATCCCAATGCTCCAAAGAAACTGATTAGTGGCTTTACTACGATTTCTCAATTGGTTTAGACAGCTGTCACCTTTGGAGGATTATAACAATCCAAACTCTGCTTTAATATGAACAATCCTCTCGGCAATAAGCATGACATGTATTTGTATTTAATCAACTAACACTTTAAAAGGAAAAGTTGTAAAAATAGAATCTGTTAAGCTCTGCTATTTCAACCTTATTTTTTTGAATAGAGCAATGAGCTTTTAAAATGCTCCAAGACATGCCTCTTTTTTTGCCAAATCTTGTCATTCAATTAACACATTGATTAAAGTGAACTGTAATTTGTAACCATTTTCCCCAATGTATAGAGCATACAATGAAAGCAAGTATTCACTGGCAAATAAATCTTTGCCCTTAAAGTGTTATCAGACACATGCCATTCAATTTAATTCCAAATACTTCCAGCAGTGAAGAATTGCAAACATAAGCACTATAAATTATTGCCCCATCAAACACAAGGATGAAAATTGCAAGATGAAAGTCTGGAGAAAATGTTGTAGTCAATCCATTAAACAATGACTTAGACAATGCAATTTTGAGTTTGTAGAAAGATACAAGAAATGCTGCTTTTTTTTTTAAAATGACAGTTTTGTTAATCAAATCTAAAGTAGAACCTGTACATTTGGTATCTAAATTTCTTGCATTAGAGATTTGCAGCCACAGTTAAAATAAGTTTGTCAACCATGTTTTAAATATATAAATCTATCAGCTAGCATTCTAAAAATCTCTCATCTTTCCAAATTTTCCCAACTCAAGTAATTTGGGGTAGTAATTTTAAGCAACTTGCTATCTCAGGCACCACACTTGACCTGGTATTCTGAAACCAGGCCAACCTGCAAAAAAAATGAAAACTTCTTTACCAACTCTGCAATTCACCTGACACAAAGCTTTTTGTACATGACCTTTTCAGGGATTTAAGAATTCTCAGTGAGTTGAAGCATAAAGCGATTTGGGATTTAAAAGTATTCTTGTATCTATTCTAAACAGGTTTAAAATGACACTTGATTTGGATTATACAAATTGCATGGAATTCAAGGAAGTAGAACATAGCAACACTAGGTGTCCAAGTCAGTAAGGTGCAGCTAAAAGATTGACCAATCATTCTCAAACAATAAGCACTCATTTTTTTAAAATAAGTCATCAGTACTTGGTCCTTTGAAGCAAGGAAAATGCCCGACTGTAAGGGCGGAGGTTCTCCACCCTTACGTCTAGAGACTTACCTTTCTGAATGTGCCATGGCAGGGTCCGAGGTGCTGAATACAACCCTTCTCGATGAAGGATAATCAGTGAAGCGCCCAACATGAATGTACAGCCGCTGCAAGCAGCTGGTTAAGAATGGGCTGATGATGTCATCAGCCCGCGACCTATCTCCCCACTCACCCTTCTCACTCCAAGACCCCCTCAAGGCAGGGATGGTGGGAGCTGTAACAGCCTCATGGGGCTGCTCTCTGCAACTCAGAACGCGGCAGTGCAATGGCCGTCTTCCCTACCCATAATCCCCACGCACCTAGAACTGTTCTGGGAAACAGAGCGGATTCAGCTGCATGGGGGATTATGAGTAGGGAAGACGGCCATTTCTCTGCCACGTATTTATGATGGGTGACGTTACAGCATCAGTTGCCCCGCCTCCATCAGCTCCAGAAGGTGCTACGAGGCATCGTTCATCATAAATACAGCGCTGGAGCAGCCTTTTAGGGCTGCTGTATGAAAGGGAAGCTTTATGTTTTCCCTCTATGCTCATAGCTGGCCTCCAGGCAGAGGCCTGGCATGAAATGGCCTAGTGAGAAGTGGAAAGTGGGTGAGAAAAAGAGGAAAACTCAATTTCCTTTTAAACTACTGTACCAAAAAAAAAGACACAAATGGCCAATTTGTAGCTGTAATGACAAACCAGTAAGATTTAGAGATGTCATAATCTTACATTGGATTACCCAAAAATTGATAAAAGATGATCAAGATGGGATGATCAGAGACAAATTATTAATCGAAGCTTTAATAGCCCATTGAAATTGACAGCCACAAAAAAAACAGTTCACCTCTTAATCACAGAAATGTCTCTATCACAGAAATGTCTCTTTCAGGAGATCCTTACTGTGCTATTGCTCAATTAACACAATTAAGGCTCAGTGCATCTAACCAAATGAACCAAACTTGGTTTGCCACCAGACCCAAAATTAACCTCCAAGCTAGATTCCAAAATATTAGTAGGACTACATTGATTATAAATTTAGGGGGATGGGCTGATCTGTAGAAAGTAATGACTGCCAAGAAAATAATGGTGCTCCAATAGTTTTCATCATTGCTTCAATCTCTAACCAATAACTGACACAATAATCTATTGTCAATCATCAAATTGATTGGAGATGTCATGAATACTATTAAACAAATCTTAACAGTAATCTTCACACTGATGTTCAGCCAGATTTTGCCATGATAATTCAACTCCAGGTTCAATTAGTTTGGAACCATGGTTCAAATTTCAGGAGGCAAGGAGAGAATGATTGCTCTTAACATTAAGGCACTCAACGGGGTGATGTTATTCCCATTTCTTGTGTCCTGCACCAGACCACTGTTCTTGGAGTCTGCATCTCCTCGTGGCTACCGCTGAGCACACCCACTCTCACCCTGGGCACAGAGCTCCCAGTTGTAGGATTTTAACTCCAAACACCGTCAGCTCCGAAACAGGCTGTCTGTAGCACATACAGAGCCAACGACATTAGGAGCGAGCAGTTGAAATCTATATAGCAGCGCTGTGTCTCCATTCCCCACTCTCCCAGGTCCACACCAGCACTCAGTTACAGCAGCTCTAGCAGTACTGCCATTTTTTTTCTTCACTTACCCAAAGAATCCAACCCCAAAAAGTTACAACATCCTGTAGAAAATTGTCCACATCTCTGTCACTGCATTGCATGGGCAGCATAGTTAGTACTGGCAGCACAGTTAACAAAATGGGTTAGCACGACGCCATTACAGCCCCAGTGACCTGGATTTGAATTTGGCACTGTGTGCAAGGAGTTTGTACGTTCTCCCCATGTATTCATGGGTTTCATCAAGGTGCTCCAGTTTGTAGATTAATTGGTGTATTTGAGAAGCACATGCTCGTGGGCTGGAAGGACTTTGTTGTGTCTCTAAATTTAGTTAAGAGGGAATTTCAAAAACTGTTCCAAACTGTAATCTATACTTCTAAGGATGCAAAGAAAAATATTCAGAAACTTATTCCCACCTAATCTCTCATAAATCATATTTAGTAACATTTCAGTTCTTCACTGGAAGGTCAAAATACTGTCTAACAGTGGGAGTATTTTTGCCACAAGAAATCACTTGAATTCAGAGCAATTAACCAGTTAACATCAATATTAATTTTATCTTTTTCACAGACCTGTACAATAAAAATATAATAAAGTGACTAATGACAACTGAACATTCTAACTCAGTCTCTAAGATGGGAAGACAAATGATAAGAGTATCACATGGATTTTGAAGAGAAGCCTACCTGCCAATTTAAACTGGAAAGTTCTAGACAAAAGAGGCAAAGTCAGCAAAGACCATCTCACAAACACATGCGATGATCAAGTGACAATAAATTAAATCTGTAGCAGCAAGATTTAGTTCCTGAATTTTTAAAAGCATCTTGGTTTACAAAAAATTCATGCAGAAAGTGAGAATTATAAAATGTTTTTAATCAGATGATAAAAATTAAGGGGAGTTGACCTTAACTTAAAAATGGCAAATGGCACAAGAATATTTCCCTCCCTATTTTCCAGAACATTCACAAATACAGGAAAAGATAGTCTTGAGATAACTTCAATCCAGGTTCTCCACTGATACCAGAGAACACTTGCTTTTGGAGTATACAGAAGCAAATTGGTTAGAAATGAAACTCACACAGATGTGTGTGATAGGAAAGTTAAATCTTTTGCTTTAGTGCAAATATAATCTTGTGTTGAAGTATAATTTGGATAATGCCTTCTTTAATTTGTGTTGAGCCAGAGGAAAGAGGTGTAGTCCTGAAAGAGTACTTTGAATCAGTGATCACCAAGAAGGACATGGATAATGGTGAAATTAAGGAGAAGGTATATATTCCAGGGGAGGGGTGGCCAATCTTTTAACGTAGACATACAGCATGGTTACAGACCATTTTGGCCAATGAGTCCATGCTGTCCAATTAACCTACCCCCCCAACCCCCCCACCAGGTACGTACTCGTGGGCCAAAATGGCCTGTTACCATGCTAAATATATAAATTAAAAATTAAAAGGTTAGCCACCCCTGTTCTAGGGCATGTCAATATCAAGATGGTGGTCTTAGTTGCCTTGAGAAATCAAGGTGGATAAGGCCCCAGACCCAGATAGAATCTACACCAGAATACGAAGGATGGAAATTGGCAGGGGTTGACAGAGACTTCTACATTCTCTTTAGCTACAGGGGAAGACCAAGATATCTAGAAAAGAGCCATTGTTGATCCTTTGTTTTTGGTTGGTGAATGGATTTACTTGCATTTGGAAAAACATGGATTTATTAGAAACAGTCAGCTTGGCTTTGCGCAGGGTAGGTCTGCTTTAGAAATAGAACTGAGTTTTTTTTAAATGAATATGATTGATGGAGGATAGGACAATGGATGTTGTCTACATGGATTCAGTAAAGCATTTGACAAAGTCCCTCATTGTTGAATGGTCAAGAATATATCACAATCAATAAAGGTTCCATTATTGTCATGTACTACATTGAGAATGTAACCTACATGAAATTCTTCAACTTTTGTCCATCATAAGGCAGAGAATCGCCACTTTGTCTCTCCTCCAAGTATTAAGCAGTCCTGAGCCTGCTTAGTGTCCGATATCAGACAATCTCAGGCATATTCAAGCTATTCGGTGCTGTTGTATGCTGGATAGAAAATTGGCTTGGTCAAAAGGGGTGTAGTTCTTATTGGAAGTCCATGATCAGTACTGATCTGCAAGGAAAAGTACTGGGACCTACGTTGTTTGTGATGCATATTAAAGTTAGATGAAAAAATACATGGTCTGATTGGAGAACAAGAAAATTGGTAGAGGAAGTGCATGGCCATGCTAAGAAGCTAGACAGATGTGTCTTGGATAAGCTCTCCGCGAAGAGTTTTAAAAAGATGATTTAAAAGTTTAAAATTAAGATTTTTTTCATTGTGGATGAACAAAATTATCACTAAAAAGCCAAGGCAGCAAAAAACAAAATCAGAAGAGACGCCAACTCAGCCAGGAATGTTGAGTGAAAGCCCAAAAGGAGTGGTACAAGAGTGGTCTTGGAACCAACTGACCACAGCACCGTTGGACTTGGCGGTGGGGGGGGGGGTTGGTCGGCACAAGACCTGAATAGCTGAATAGAATCCTGGAGAAGATGGAGACTTTAAGCAATCGTTTCATGGGCATTGAAACCAATTAGAGATATGTAAGAAAGGATGAGTGAATTTAAAGAAATAATTGATGATGAATGAATAGGCCAAGTGGAAGATGACTTGGTGAAAATGCAAGAAAAGCTGAAAGCTTTAGAAGAAGACACGAAGAGGTGAGACTTGGATGAACAAGCTATGCTGAACAAGATCGACCATATGGAGAATTTCAGCAGGTGCATTAATGTTCAGATTATTGGTTGGAAGGAAGGGACTGAAGAGAGAGACCCAGTGAGCTTCTTTGAAACTTGGATCCCACAAGTGTTTGGAAGAAAATAAATTCAACAGAAAACTACAAAGAGAAAGGGCTCATTGGACTCTCAGAAGATCTGTCTAGCAACAACCAGTCCTGGTAAGACTTCTGAATTACCGGGAACATGAAGTGGTTTTGGGAGCTGCATTTGATTACTCCAAGCAACACAATGGCCCACTTGAGATAACAGTCTCCCTCAATGCAGAAAAAGCATTTGACTGCTTAGAATGACCCTTCCTATTTAAAACAATAGAAAATTTTGGAATAGATAAAATATTTATAAATTGGATAAAAATTCTTTACCGTAAACAACAAGCCAAAATTATAACTAATAGTCAAATGTCAGCAGTTTTCCCTCAGAGTAGATCGAGTAGACAAGGGTATCCCTTGTTCCCAGCACTTTTCATTCTTGCAATTGAGCCACTGGCAGAGATTACAAGGAGAAATCCAGATATTAAAGGCTTCAAAGTTCAACAAGAAGAACATAAAATCAGCCTATTCGCTGATGATGTGCTATTATATTTATCTGATCTGGCAGAGTCTCTAGAGAAATTACAAACACACTAGAAAAATAATGGAGGAGTTTCAGGTTATAAAATTAATATGGATAAATATGGAGGAGTTTCAGGTTATAAAATTAATATGGATAAAATGAGATAATGCCATTGATGAATTTTGATTATTAAAGATATCAGAAAGGAAGTAGATTTAGATTGAATTAAATACTTAGGAACCATGATTAATAATAACCTACAAAATCTGTACAAATTAAATTATATTCCCCTGCTGGGGAAGAGAGAGAAGAATTTGCAGGAATGGAAAGATTTGCTGATTCATTTTAACATAGTTAACCTTTTCAAAGTAAAAGTGATGCCAAGATTACAATATCTTCCCCCCCCCCCTCCAATCGCTGCCTATTTCTTTGACCAAAAAAAAATTTAATTATTAAACAATTGTATTAGGCAATTCCTATGGAATAATAAGGTGCCAAGAATTTCACAGAGAAAAATTAATGTTGGATTATAAAATAGGAGGATTTAGGTTACCAGATTTTAGGAAGTATTATTTATCAGCACAAGCCAGAGTTCTTTCACATTTCTTTGAGGAAGGCAGGCAGCCCCACCCTCTTTCTTGGATTCAAATGGGATTATACTCAATGAAAGAGGGGCAGCAAAGGATTTTATCTGTAAGTGGAGTGTTGTCAATTACAAAAAAGATAGATAACCCTATATTAACACATCAGATTAAAGTAGGGTAAGAAAACAATAAGTGTTTTGGGGAAAAAAAGGAAAGATATCATTAAAAGCCCCATTATATAAGAATGTGTTGTTATATATACAACAGACTCGCCAAGGCAAATAGCACCTTTGGAAGACTACACAAAAGAGTCTGGAAAAACAAATAACTGAAAAACCTCACAAAGATTAGCATATACAGAGCCATTGTCATACCCACACTCCTGTTCGGCTCTGAATCATGGGTCCTCTACCGGCATCACCTACGGCTCCTAGAACGCTTCCACCAGCGTTGTCTCCGCTAACATCGAAGTACTCGAGATGGCAGAGGCCGACAGCATCGAATCCACGCTGCTGAAGATCCAACTGCGCTGGGTAGGTAACGTCTCCAGAATGGAGGACCATTGCCTTCCCAAGATCGTGTTATCTGGCGAGCTCTCCACTGGCCACCGTGACAGAGGTGCACCAAAGAAGAGGTACAAGGACTGCCTAAAGAAATCTCTTGGTGCCTGCCACATTGACCACCGCCAGTGGGCTGATATCGCCTCAAACCGTGCATCTTGGCGCCTCACAGTTCAGCGGGGAGCAACCTCCTTTGAAGAAGACCGCAGAGCCCACCTCACTGACAAAAGACAAAGGAGGAAAAAAACCCAACACCCAACCCCAACCAACTTCCCTCCAATCGTGTCTGCCTGTCCCGCATCGGACTTGTCAGCCACAAATGAGCCTGCAGCTGACGTGGACATTTACCCCTCCATAAATCTTCGTCTGCGAAGCCAAGCCAAAGAGAGAAAGAGGTACCAGAATATTAAACTCGTAGAGGGGACTCTTGATCAACTAAAACAAAAATACGTAGTAGCTAATGGAACTTTCTTCTGTTTTCTCCAGCTAAGATCATTCTTGAGAGAAAGATGGGGCCAATGTTGGTGCCACCTGAAATTAGTGAAATGGAGCAAACAGTCTGGCTGGGGAACAAACCTAAACTTTTAACAAAAATGTACTATGCTCTCCAGAGTGAAAGTGCAAAACCAGGTTTACAGAGGTCAAGAGAGAGATGGGAGTTGGACTTGGGTGTGAAATATCAGAAAGATGTTGGTCTGATTGGTGTTTGGATAGATTATCAATTATAAATGCAAGATATGGATTGGTTTAGTACAACATCATAGACCAATTATTTTTTATGCCTCAGAAACTACATAGGTCAAAATCTGAAATATCAGAGATGTGTTTTGATCGGGATTGAAACAAGAACATTTTACATACTACCTGATCGTGTGTGAAGGTGAGGTTTTTTGGCAGGATACTGCGGAAATGTTAACAAGAATAACAGGGGTGGCCTTCGTTGACAACCCAGAGTTTTATCTTTTGGGTAATTTTATTGAAATATGCAACAAGTTGACTAAATTCCAAATTTCTTTTGTCAAACTATCTTTAGCAGTGGCTCAGAAGTGTACTGCAATTATTTTTAAGTCTGACTCTCCCTTCCCCATAGCATGAAGGACTGCAGAGATGAATAGTTGTACACCTATGGAGAAAATAACATGCAATCTAAAGAAAAGTATGATACATTTGTCAAAATATGGCAGCTATAAATGTAGACAATAAAATAGTAGCGAATTTATTAGCAACTAGGTTGACAAAATACATGCCAAAATTGATAAATAAGGACAATGTTGTGAAGAGGACTTTAGGAATGTTCGAGTATGAATTGCAAAAAGGTTGGTTTGCAAGTGCAATACGTAATAAAGAAGGCAAATGGAATGTTGGGCTTCATTATTGGAGGAATTAAATTGAAGAGGAGGGAGTTCTGCTGCAACAGTTCAGAGTACTGGTGAGAATGCAACTAAAGTTCTGATCTCCTTACGTAAGAAACAATATACTATATTTTATGGAATACAAGATCCAGTTTTCTTTTCCACAAAAAAAATGGCTCAAAAAAATATCCCCTGGGTCTTGAATGTGAAGTTTAAGTATCTAGTAGGCTAATGTTTACCCAGATGCCAAGGACTACCAGTAGTTGTACCTAGCCTAACTCCATATCGTGTAATATTATTTACTCAAATTTCATCATCATTATTACAGTTAATTTACTTAAAAAAAGGAATTATCGTAAAAATTAAAACTGAGACAAATATCTTCATTTAGCACCCAACTCTAAAAGGTTAAGCAGTAACCATTTCCAAGCTCGTATGCTTGTTACTGTCTATTTGTGTCATACTGGCCACATCCATCTTATTATTTTTACAGTGAAACGTCTTTTAGTTTTTAAAAGAAACTTGGATGACAATGATAAAGTAACACTGACAGCGATCATCGTCGCTGAGTGGCTCACTCGCATCACCGCCATCTATCATTGGGCACCAAAAACTCCAAGTCATGCTCACAAGCCGTTGACATTTTGCGTATTTGGTGTTTAACACAATAAGGGAATCTTAGTACAACGAGTATTAACATAACAACAACAAGATTGATAAATGCACGTTATGCAATGATTAATTACATTTTTTTTACATCAATTATATTTGACACCTGAAAATTTTTAAAATTATGGTTTTCATGAATCAGATTTGTGTTTTAGATGTGGTGATACGGTTGGAACTTTTTTTCATGCTGTTTGGTTATGTATACATATACAATCTTTTTGGAAGAAAATTCAATCGTTTTGAAGAATACCTGTAAAAGATTAAAATAGTTTTAGATCCAACAGTATTTTTATTGGGTAGTTTGCAACCTCTGAAAGGTTTGGGATTAGATAAGTTTCAGCTTGTTTTTGTCTATTTATCTTTATCCGTAGCAAAAAAATGCATTGCTAGTACATGGAAAGATAAATATGATTGATATTAATAGATGGCATGAGATGAAATATTGTTTAAAAATGGGGAAAAATTACACATGTTTCGCATGATAATTATAATTTTTTTATTAATAAGTGGCTGTTATACTCAGAATATTTACAATTCAATTTATATTGATTAGATTTTAATATGTATATTTAACTTTTCTTTAATATTCTTTCTTTTTTCTTTTTTATGGCTCTCCATAGGAGAGTTGGCTGAAGGGGGAGGTTCTTTTCTTTTTGTTCCTATATATAAAAAAAAGTTCATGTTTATGTTTAATTGCTGCATATGTCATAGATTATTTGTTTTTTGAACGAATAAATAAAGTTTTTAAAAAAAAAATAACAACAACAACAGAAATACAAATGCATGGGAATAGCAGGAGATTCAGACCGTGCACCAACAGGAAGAGTTAAACATCCCATCATTTCACAGGTGGATAAAGAAATCTTGGGAAAATGTAAGATCTGAAATCATTGTGAAGGATTTTAAGAAGTGTGGAATTAGTAATGCTTTTGATGGCACTGAAGACTATGTATTATTTGAAGACAGTAAAAACATATTCCCTGCTGAAATGGTGGTGGGGGGGAGGGTCATATCCCCATGAGTCTTATGTGCTATCAAATATGGTATTGGCAGTGTAGGCTCATGTTGATTCCAGAGTGAAGAGTGTTAGCCTGGGCCAATCGAGGAAATGGTAACAGCATTGGAACATCAACATAAATTAATGGAAGGGAAATTATCTTTCACTCAATGATTGAGCTGCATCCAGCAGAATAAGGACAAAACAGTATGGTGCATTTCAATTTTCAGAAGACCTATAATAGGATTCACAGGATGAGAAATAAAGTGCATAAACTGAGGATTGGTTCAATGAACAGAAAACAGCAGTGGAAACAAATAGATAATTCAATGCTGCAGGGATCAATGCTTGGACCACAACTGTTCACAATTCCTATCAGTGGGTCAATCTAGTGTAATATATCCAAGTTGCGGTGATTGAAAAGCTAAGAGGCATAGTTGGCTGTGTGGAGAATAAAGAGGGTCAAGAGCATTTTGTCTAGATGACTAAATGGGCAAGATTGTGGCAGATTAACTATAATGTGGGAAAAGGCAAGGTTATCCATCAAAAAAACGTTAAAATGATGAGAGATTAAAGGCTGTTCGTTTTCAAAAGGATGTTAGTCAAAGTCCATATGTAGATACGAGTGACTGAGTAGGCAAATAGTATATCAACCTTTACTAACAGGATTTGTACTCAGAATAAAGTTAGAATCACAGGTTAAATGTGGATCTGATTATTCTCCAAGCTGGCTGTCGAGAACCAGGGATCTCTAGAGGTTCAAAAGGGTTGATGAGTTGCTGAATCTCTTACTTCTGCTGCGAGTTCCTATTTTGAACTCAAGAATTTAAACTGATATTTACTTGTAAAATAATGCATCACCATGATGGCTTGTGAAATTGAGAGTGAACACTTTTCTCTACACAAATAATAAAACTAAGATCTGAAAATAGGGGAGGATGTCAGAAAGCAAGCATCAATTGCTGATTTTCTGGACCTTACAATACAACTAATGGGTACAATTGAATGTTTTATGAGAGTTCACAAGTCAACCATCATCTCAGAAAATGATTTTTGTGGGTAGGAAAAATCAGTTTTTATTGATTTCCAAATTTATTCAATCTGGCATTGTGGAGTTTCACCTCTTAATTTTTTTTTACATTCTAAATCCTGGGCCTTATTATTGCTGATCTAACAATGGTCAGTTCATAGCCAAAAACTACAGTGCAGAGAAAGGGAGGTACTAAACTTGCTTTAACAATATTAATAAATACAGTAAGTTTCATACCACAGTTCACTTTTCTCCCCCTCACAAACATGAATTAGCACCAACCTTTTAAGTCACCCTGGAGAGATTTGAATAAAGCAAGCAGTAACAATTTATTTTTAGTCTAGAATTGCAAATGTAGAATGTAACACACCCTTTTAGATTTTTGCTAGCTTACACTCTCTGTTTGGAATGCCACATGTAATCTCCAGGAACAGATAGATTACAAAATGGGAAGCAACTGGGCCAGGGATCGCAGACATCATTCCATCCTCATTTGTATCCTAACCTGTTTATACTTTAGTAAAGACTGATGATGGCATTTATCATCAAACTCCGCCATATAAATCTGTGTCATTAATAAAGGGCGTTACAGAACAATATCCAAAAGATCAAGTGAGATAAAATAATCATCTTATTTTGAATGAACCACCTAATCATAAAGATCAATCCATTTTAGAAGATGGAATTTATGGTTAGAATTCCAACTTTTACGCAAAATATCAATGTCATCTTGTTCTAACGAGGCTTAGGTCCAAGAAGTGTCTAAGGAAATAAAGCACCTTTATTTTAGTCATGCCAGATTACTGATAGGATGGACATGGAACAGAATGGTCAAAAATCATAGTTTTAGCCTTTATCCCAATGAACAATTCTCACAAATTTAATTGTGGAGAATGTAAACAAATCACTATTGCCATTAATATTTTGGTATCTCAGGAAGGGAGAAACACGAGTAAATTGAGCTGTTAACCTTTGTAAATTCCTGTCATGTGCAGAGAAGAGACGGTTCACCCAATTTTCGTCCACGCAACGTTTTCATTCATGGGCGTGTCTAGTCGGAGAAAAGGGCTGGAGTGGCCCACCCACGCTCTGGGTTAAAAGGTGTGTTCCTGAAGGCGACCGGAGACATCAAATGAAAGGGACTGTCATCAACCTAGTTGAGCAATGAGTGCTCGGGGTTTTATTTTAAGGGGGTCTCTGCTGGAATTGCCACACACAGTTCATTACTGGGCACTTCATTCACTCACGGACCGACCAGAATGAGCGTCGAAGAAAACCCAAAACGAAAGGTGCCGTCGAGACATGGGAAGAGCGACGTCGCAACCCTTCTCGGCAGGAACCCCGCAGGGCCAGACTCCGGCCCGAGCCAGGAAAAGCCGGACTGTGGAAGGAGGCGCTGAAGCCGCGTCCCGGAAACCCCGACGCTAAGCGACCACCCAACCCCCCCCCCCAATCCTCAAGCTCACAACAGCCAAAATTCCATCCCGAGAAAACTCCTTCCCGCCCTCACCTCACTCCATCAAACCGCCGAGGAGATCTTGAGGGAGGCCCAAGCCTCTTGTTGCCCGGCCGAGGCCCCGCACTGAATCACTGCCGCTTCCTCGTTTGGCCCAGTCACAGTCCATCCGAGTCCGGCATCCCCAATGCTCGAGTTGAACTGAAAGGTGATTCTCCCCCCCTCCCCTCCCCTCTGGTCACTCACCTCGTGGGCGGAGAATGAGCCGGCTCGGCTCCCCGCGGCTCTTCACCGTTGACCCGAACCCAACCCCCCCAGGCGGCGACGCAGCGCACGGTCGCCGAGCTGACGTTCGCTCCGTTGCAACCGCACCGCAGCCTATCGTGGGGCGTCCACGATGTTCCAGCTCCGCTCTTAAAAGGGGCAGAGACAAAACTCTTGCTGTGTCCCACCTCGAAGCAGTGGCTTCTGTTGAGTTCATCCCTGCTGTTAGAGGTGACCATGTGTATGAAAAAAATATGGGGTGGGGGGGGGAGAAGGCAACGCTTAAATTCTCTCCTCCCCTCGTCAGTGTTTCCTAAATCGATGTCTTCCAACGTTATAATGGAACCGTCAGGCTCGTCTCCAAAATGTAACAATTAATAAACAAGTGGGAAAAACTGGTCCATTAATAGCTAGAAACATAATATTCAAACTGCCCCATCGTGGGGTCGGATGTGACCTTTTCTGCAGGGACCTCATGTGAAAACCCAAACCGTGAATCCAAAAACCCTCAATGATGCGATGAAGGTCTTTTTTAGCAGTTTTAATCACAAATCTAATGTATATGAGATAACACATAGAAAATAAATACCTGCTGTTTTTAAGCAACCCAGTTTTTTTTTAAAAACAGCAAAATATTACATTTTCCCGTGTTACACAATTTAAAATACTCACTTGAAAACTGCATACAAAAGCTTCTAAAACGTTCGGATTATTTATAGAAGGAATTGAGCTGATATTAATATTCCGTTCAGTCATTCATAGTTCAAAATATAAATGATTGTATCTGATTAAATAGAGCGAGATAAAGTTAGTTACATCAACCCAGTTAAAATACCCTGGACTCGATGCTATTTTTAAATTGTCCGTCGGAAATATAATTTTATAATTTCGATAGTAAAGTAGCCCCCTTCCTCTTCCGGGCTGAACTAGCACAAGGACAGAAGATGCTCTCTAGAATAAGACCGCTCTGTCGTGTTAAAGTGAAGAAATATAGGGGTTTCTAAAGGTTATTCATGAACATCCCGCATTCTGGGCGTAAGACTGATAGATTTGAGAACTACATTAAGTATGACAGTTGTCATGTGAAGTGATGTACACGTGTGTGTACACGTAAAAACAAGGCTTCAAGCGAAACACAAAACAGGAAAAAATGGTTAAAGATGGAATTAAATCAAAGAAAAGGATTAATAAAATTGTCCACAAATGGACAGACTGAAATGAGCAAAAAGCTCAAAATTTATGCTTTGACATGCTCACAAAATTTAAAGCAAAGTACCCTAGCGTCAAACCCAAAAATAGTTTGCAAGAGCTTCCACGGAGATGAAAAAAGGTACATACACATTTTCCAAAGTTAATGTAGGTCACTTACACAACAAGTCAAGAGAATAAGGAAATGGCTCAAAAATTAAACATTTTGTGTCTGACTTCATGGAAGAAAATCTCCTGGAAATACTGCAGAACAACATCACAAGAAAATAACTCATTTTAAAAGCTAGCAATATTAATGGGATTGAAAGGGACACATCCTCCATTCATCAATCAAAGGTTATGGGAACCCATAATGCCTGTTTCTTTGTGGCATTCCTGGTACCATGTACTTGGTTTCTGTACAACTCAGACTCTCTCCCTCAGTTTTTTTCCTTGTAAACTAATGGTAGATATGGTGGTAGTTATATTTGTATAGAACTTGACGTCTTATTATCTTTACTTGCATGAAAGGTCATTAGTCAAAAATAGTCACAATGTGGTCGACAGTAAAGAAAACACACAGATTGAGTGACTACATTCAAAAGAGCTCTATTCAAAAGAGTGACCTTGAGTTTCCAGTCATTTTATATCTTAATTTAAATTCCACAATGACTTTTCTCTTTGGCTTTCTATATTGTTTCAACAAAATTCAATGTAAGCTCAAGAAACAAAATTTCAATTTCAGTTCAGACATGTTGAAGCTAATATTGAATTCAACAATTTGTGTAAACAGGCCTCACCCATTTGTTTCAGATATGGACACTCCTCAAGAGAGAATAGTTGTGATTAACAAACATTCATCAGCTCTCTCATTTGGCACCACGGACAATCTTGGGTCCAAAATAATAGATATTTCCTTTATTTTCCACTCCTTTTCCTCTCTCTACATGAAACACTCTTTCATTCAAATTCCAATGTAAGGTCATTAGTCTAGAATAGTAACAGTTTCTCTCGCCACATATTAAAATTATTTCAAAAAAAGGAATGTATTAGTCAGTCAACTACTTTTAAAGTAATTAGAAGAATGGGTATCCAATTAAAATTCTCAGAAGTTGTATTCTCTCTTAAAAAACACTTGCATGTTTATTGTACCCTTCACCATTTCAAAACATTTCAAACATTTTACAGCCAATTATAAACTTCAGAACGCATTCACCATGGTGAAAAAAGAAAGCAGGCAATATGTGCACAATAACATCATGACCACAAAATAATCCATTCAAGTGTATGAGGGATAACTACTGGTCTTAAATATACAGAATTTTGAAATATGGAAAGAATAAACAGGTATAGGCCAAATTATGCATTTGAGCTTGTTCTGGCATTCAGCTGATCTAATCTCAGCCTCAGTTTTCCAAATGTGTTGGTCTAGGGCAAATTGTAAATATCTTTATACAAAATGCCAAATATTATGTACTGCTCTGCAAGGGAGCAGATTTCTACCATAAAACAATGTCATCCTCATTGTATTACTGAGAGGCTAAGGTTCAATTGCCCCAATAGTTGGTTTCTGAGTACATCAAAGCACTGGATTGCAGTTCTCATTTAACATAAATCTAAAATAACATTTATAGCAAATTATTTACATTTAAAACAAAATATTAAACAAAGTTACAGTATTTCAAAAGTATAGATTTAAAACAGCAATATTTCATTAAATAATGCTGTTTCAAAAATAATACATGGGTTAATTTTTTATTTGGGTGTTGAACATTTTTCTGAATTGACAAGTATGCATAGCATTTAATTCAACATGCTTTGGTATGTGGACTATACATCACATCTATTTAAAATGCAGTTGACACACTAAACATGGAATAAATTTTATGCTGTATTTCAAAACTTCTTGGAATTTTGCTTGACTTGTAATTAATATTAAATAAATCTCTCCAAGGTATACAGATTGGTGCCAAAGAAATAATATTAGTAACAGAAGGTTAAAAATTATTCAATTCACCTCAGCACAAATTAAATCTCTAGATTTGTCTTTTTCACTGCTCAGGTGAAGCAAAAGCTAATACTCAAGTTTGTACGAAAACTCATCTTCCTTATGAATAAAATGTGCCTGCCTCAATTCCCTTGCTGACATTGTCAATCAATAGTCTCATACACTGCCAGACTGAGACCACCTGCAAATTGGAGGAACAACACCTCATCTTCTGTCTGGGCACCCTCCAACTGGATGGCATTAACATTGACTTCTCTGGTTTCCGTTAAACTCCCCTCCCCCCCCCACCCATCTTCATTCCCCTGTCTTCTTCCCACTAGTTCTTTCTCTCTCTCCCCCCTCCCCTCCTTTTCCCTGTCTCTGTTCACAGAGCTAAAATTATTTCTCACCTTTCCACATCTTATTCAATTAAGACCTTTTGTTTGTTGGTCTGGACTCCTCCCTCTCCCATTCTTCCCCCTTTCTCTCCCAGTCTTTATTCTGATGCTTGCCTGCGTTTTGCTTATACCTTGAAGAAGGACTCAGGCCCTAAATATCGGAAATATATCTTTATCTCCTATCGACACTGTGAGACCGGCTGAGTTGCTCCAGCATTTACTGTGTGTTTTTACTACAATCACAGTGTCTGCAGATTTCTGTGTTTCACCCCCTACTGTTATTGCATGTTGCATTTAGACACCACCTATCTGGTATTTAAATGTCTTGGAAGATATAGAAAAGATTTTGAAATCATCACAGCAGCAGCGATTTTCATTATTTGCTATCCAAAACTGTTACTTATAAAGCCATGGAACTTGACACGCTGGTTAAAAAGGGATATGGTGTGCTGGCCTTCATTAGTTGGGGGATTGGGTTCAACAGGTGCAAGTAACTTTGCAACTCTATTAAACTAGACTTTGACCTCATGTAGAGTACTATACTGTGTCAGGGCATTATAGGAAGGAGGTGGAAGCTATGGAGAGTCTACAGAGATATACTCGGACATTGCCTGCATTGAGAACATATCTTATGAAGAAAGGTTGAGCAATCTTGGGCCTTGGTCTTTGGAGTAACAGAGAATGATTGGTAACTTAATCGAGGTGTACAAGATTATACCAGACTGAGATCACTCACAAATTTGGAGGAACAATACCTCATCTTCTGACTGATCATCTTCCAACTGGATGGCTTTAATAATGACTTCTCCAGTTTCCATTAAACATTCCCCCATCTTCGTCCCCCTATCTCCTTTCTTCCAGCTCTAACTCTCTCTCTCTCTCTCTCTCTCTCTCACCGCCCCCCCCCCCCCCGCCTTCCCTCTGCCTCCTTTCACAGAGCCAAAATCATTTCTCACCTTTCCTCTTATCATATCCAGGTAAAACCTTTTGTTTGTTGGTCTGGACTCCTCCCCCTCTCATTCTACCCCCTTTCACTCCCAGTCTTTATTGTGACACCTGGATGCTTTTTGCTTATACCTTGAAAAAGGGCACAGGCCCAAAACATAGCTATAATGGACTGCCAGTTTTTTTTCCCATGGCAGCAATGCCTAATACCAGAGGAAAACCCCCGAGTAGAGGAAAGTTTAGGAACGATGTCAGAAGTTATTGATTTTTTTTTAACCCAAAGAGCAATTGATACCTGGAATGCACTGCCGGGGCTGGTGTTAGGGCATTTACAAGATTCTTAGTTTATGGTACATGGTTGTAAGGAGGGTTATGGGCTGAGAGGGAGGCAAGGGTAGATTGATAATGGAGTAGGTTTACATAGGTCAGTGCAACATTGTGAGCACAGGGTCCGTACTGAACTATGTTCCAAGTTTTTGCCCATCTGTTACAAATTGGACCTTTGTAATATTGGCATCCTTAGAAATACAAGGTCGTAGAGAAAAAGCTTTGCTCATTAATATCACGGTTTCATCTCAGAATAATCAAGTTAAAATCCAATCCTTACTAGTAGCATAAATGCTATTATGTACAAGAGGCACAAATACCTAATATTCTGTCTGGGTACTCTTCAACCAGATGGCATTAACACTGGATTCTCTAGTATCTGTTAAACCCCTCCTTCCACCTCCCTAAGACTCTCTCTTTCCTTATCCCTCTGTCTCCTTTCATCCAGGTTCTCACCCCCATCCATTCCATCACCATTCAAAGAGCTTCTTCCTCCCCATCTCAGCTTTTGTTCTTGTCCACCCACCCACCCATATTCATCTATGACTTCTTACTTGTTTTGGTACCACATATGTATTTTAAAAAACTGCTGGAGGAGGTGATAAGAATTGAAGAAATTGGTCTGCTTGAAGCCAGCATTTACTCAAGCTGAATGCTCCCTTTCTGTGTCAATCAATAAAGAATAGGTGAACTGGACGTTCACTATAGAGTGTATTGGCATTCAAGTAGAACACGTACAGGAAATTTGTCATAAGGATGTGTTTCATGTGATATGTGAAGAATTTTTTCTTCATTGAAATTCCAGATAATTTCAAGTGAAGCCTTGTATAATGGCAACAACATTTTCTTAATAGTGTACTCGAAACTCCAGATAGTGAGGGCTCTCAATTGCTTGTCTTCTCTTTAGGTATACAAGACAAATCCTGTGAACCAGGACACACAGTTTTTTTTTCAACTTTTCAAAAAACATTCTTGTATTCCTACTTTATCTATCTCTCTGTCTCCAAGTTTGCATATATTTCACACACTAACAATTCACTATCAGAAGGTAATCTCAAAGGACTCGCTCTTTTAGATGCCTGAACAAGGACATCCTTTTAAAAGTGAAGATGGAAGGATATCTGGATATCTGAACAAGATTTGGGATGTTCCTGGATTGTATTAAAGGTACATCCAGGAAGCATCAATTATTTGAAATTTACAATATTTAAACTAAAATTAAGAGCATTAACATTTAAATCAAAAGCAGATATCCCATGCCCACATCCTTGCTACTAACCTGCAGGGGTGTTCTCCAAGATGGGTCTCATCTGGGGGTACCACCAAATCCCATTTCATCCCCAGGATGTCCACAAGACTGTAATTATAACTCCCTTTGGCTTGTTTGAATTTCTCCACATGCCCTTCGATCTAAAAAAACGCGGCACAAACTTTTCAGCAGCTGATGGACGCAGGGGGCTGGGATCTCCCAATTGTGTTCATCTATTTGAATGATATCCTTAATGCCAGCCACAGTTGCAAGGACCACGCCGCCCACTGGAGACAACTGTGCACCCGGTTGAGTGAGTTCAGGCTACGATCAATACCATCAAGTGCCAATTCTGCCTAGACACTAATGACTTCCTGGGGCACAGGATAAACAGACACAGGGCAACATCCATCCCCGAGAAGGTGGAGATGGTCTGGCACCTCACTAAGCCACACACTGTAAAAGGACTACAGGAATTCACCGATATAATAAACTTTTACCACAGGTTCAAACCGGCTGCAGCACTCTTCACCCCCACCTCCACCACGCTGATTGCGGGCAAGTCAAAAGACATTACATGGGGTGAGTCATTGAGGGCATTCCAGAACTCCAAAGACACCTGGCCAACGCCACCCTCCTCGTCCACCCCAGACTGGAGGCACCTACCACTCTGACATCAACGCCTTTAGCACAGTGGTAGGGGCATGTGCTATCTCCGCATCTCCGCCCTCCAAAGCTCAAATACACCACTTTCGACCAAGAGCTATTGGCGCTGTACCAGGCAGTAAGACATTTCCATTACTTTTTGGAAGTCCGGCAATTCAAGGTCTTCACCGATCACAAGCTGTTGACCTTTTCCTTCAATAAGGTATCTGACCTGTAGTCAGCCTGACAACGGAGACACTTTGTCCTATGTGTTCAGATTTACCATGGACATGCAGCACATCACAGGGAAAAGTAACATGGTAGCCGATGCTCTGTCACACCCTGTGATTGAGTCAGTACATGCCCTGTCCTAGGGGGTAGACTACATGGGCATCGCAAAAGCACAGCATCAGGGCCTTGAGATCCTCATATAGGACAGCCATCTCCAACCTCAGGATAGAAGACGTCCTCGTCGGCCCAAGTAACCTGACACTGCTGTGTGACGTCTCTACTGGCAGCCCCCGCCCCATTGATCTGGCTGCATAAAGACACCAGGTTTTCGATACCTACACAACCCGGCACATCCTGCAATCTGAGCCATGGCCAAAATAGTGGCTGACAAGTTGGCCAGTGGGCCAAGACCTGCATGAACTGCCAATCCTTCAAAGTGTAGGTTCACATGAGAGTGCCACACTGTCTTTTGAACCAGCACGCCGCAGGTTCAGCCATTTACATATTGACATAGTGGGGCCGTTACCAGTTTCCCATGGGGTGAGATACCTCTTGACTATAGTTGACCACTCCACGAGGTGGCCTTAGGCAGTCCCACTAGCTAATACCATCACAGAAACCTGTGCTAAGGCACTCATCAACACATGGGTGTCCAGATTCTGGGTCCCAGAGCACCTCACTTCAGACAGGGGGCACAATTCACCTCTGGGCTCTGGGCAGCGCTGGCTAACTTCCTGGGGATACACCTCCACCACACCATGGTGAATCAACCTCAGGCGAATGGGTTGGTGGAGCAGTTCCACAGGTAGCCTCAAGGCAGCCTTGATGGTCCGGCGCAAGGGCCCCAGATTGATCAATTAACTGCCTTGAGTCCTGTTAGGGATTCATACTGTGCCAAAGAAGGACTTCAATGCTTTGGTGGCAGAGATGGTCTATGGTGCACCTTTATTCATCCCAGGGGAGCTCCTGGTCCCCAATAAATGCCCAGAAGACCCCACAGCAACCCTCAAGAACTTGTAGTGAATATTGAGACCCTGATCCTGTGGCAGCCCAAACATAACATCTCCATAGACTTAAAGACTTGTCAGTATGTATTTGTGAGAAGGGGCGCACACTGGCTCCCCCTACAACAACCTTATTAGGGGCCAATGGCTTTACCTTCATCTTTGACACAGGTGGTACGGAGGAGACTGTTACCATCGACTGCTTAAAATTGGCATATCTGGACTGCAGGGGTTGACCGCCCAAGGCAATGGACAATGGCCTGATCACCAGTTCTGTGAGGTCATGTAATGGATCGCGCATAGAGACGGGGAACAGCCCACAAAATGGCCGACAAATGCAGCGACCGCGTGGACCTGGGAGTGACACCGGCCTTCATCTGATGTGACCTCCTGCACGCCGGGAAGATGGAGAATTCTGGTGGAATGCCAGAGAATCTTAGGCCTGCGCTCCAATGACACAGGGCCCTGACATTAGTGCATGAGTCTGATGGCCAGAGAAATAAATCAGTCTCATTTTCCAAGGCTATGGTGTGCGTGTCGTTCCTCTCCAAGTTTGCATAGCGCGAATGCTACAGACCAACATATAATTTTCAATGGTATCAAAAGTGAAGATAAGCTTTGAAAGTGGAGCTGGAAGGCATGGATTAGATATGATTAAGGTTTGAAGACATTTTGATTATGTGTATATTGCAGAAACCTGCAATACTCAGAAACATGGCCAGGAATCCTGGGCAAGCATGGTGTCGGCAAGTGCAACGACAATGGGCGCCTCCTGTTGGAGCTCTGCGCAGAACAGCGGCTTGTCATTACACACACCCTTTTTCAGCAGAGGGACAGCCTGAAGACTCCCTGGATGCAACCCCGATCCAAACACTGGCACCTCCTGGACTACGTTCTGGTGCGAGAAAGAGACAAACGAGATGTGCTCCACACCAGGGTCATGCCCAGCGCGGAATGCCACACTGACCACCGGCTGGTTCGCTGCAAGCTCAACCTTCACTTCAAGCCAAAGCCCAGGAACAGTAAAGCCCCCAGAAAGAGGTTCAATGTTGGAAACCTGCAGTCAGACGAAGTGAGAGGAAACTTCCAGGCAAACCTCAAAGCAAATCTTGAGGATGCAATCCGCCTCACGGACTCGTCCCCTGAAACCCTCTGGGATCAGCTGAAGACTACCATACTGCAATCCACTGAAGAGGTACTGAGCTTCTCCTCCAAGAAAAACAAGGACTGGTTCGACGAAAACAGCCAGGAAATCCAGGAGCTGCTGGCAAAGAAGCGAGCTGCCCACCAGGCTCACCTTACAAAGCCGTCCTGGCCAGAGAAGAAACAAGCCTTCCGTTGCGCATGCAGCCATCTTCAGCGCAAACTCCGGGAGATCCAAAATGAGTGGTGGACTAGCCTCGCCAAACGAACCCAGCTCAGCTCGGACATTGACGACTTCAGGGGTTTTTACGAGGCTCTAAAGGCCTCACACCCAAAGTCCAAAGCCTGCTGCGCAGCTCAGATGGCAAAGTCCTCCTCAGCGACAAGATCTCCATCCTCAACCGATGGTCAGAACACTTCCAATTTCTTTTCAGTGCCAACCGCTCAGTCCAAGATTCCGCCCTGCTCCAGCTCCCTCAACAGCCCCTAAGGCTAGGGCTGGATGAGGTCCTCACCCGGGAAGAGACATATAAGGCAATTGAACAACTGAAAAGTGGCAAAGCA
This sequence comes from Narcine bancroftii, assembly GCF_036971445.1. Classification (NCBI taxonomy): domain Eukaryota; kingdom Metazoa; phylum Chordata; class Chondrichthyes; order Torpediniformes; family Narcinidae; genus Narcine; species Narcine bancroftii. Next base: position 67,601,179 of record NC_091470.1, read on the forward strand.
GCAGGTATGGATGGAATCCCCCCAGAGGTCTGGAAGGCTGGCGGCAAAACTCTGCATGCCAAACTGCATGAGTTTTTCAAGCTTTGCTGGGACCAAGGAAAACTGTCTCAGGACCTTCGTGATGCCATCATCATCACCCTGTACAAAAACAAAGGTGAGAAATCAGACTACTCAAACTACAGGGGAATCACACTGCTCTCCATTGCAGGCAAAATCTTCGCTAGGATTCTCCTTAATAGACTAGTGTCGCCGAGAATGTTCTCCCAGAATCACAGTGAGGCTTTCGCGCAAACAGAGGAACTACTGACATGGTCTTTGCCCTCAGACAGCTCCAAGAAAAGTGCAGAGAACAAAACAAAAGACTCTACATCACCTTTGTTGACCTCACCAAAGCCTTCGACACCGTGAGCAGGAAAGGGCTTTGGCAAATACTAGAGCGCCTCGGATGCCCCCCAAAGTTCCTCAACATGGTTATCCAACTGCACGAAAACCAACAAGGTCGGGTTAGATACAGCAATGAGCTCTCTGAACCCTTCTCCATTAACAATGGCGTGAAGCAAGGCTGCGTTCTCGCACCAACCCTCTTTTCAATCTTCTTCAGCATGAGGCTGAACCAAGCCATGAAAGACCTCAACAATGAAGACGCTGTTTAAATCCGGTACTGCACAGATGGCAGTCTCTTCAATCTGAGGCGCCTGCAAGCTCACACCAAGACACAAGAGCAACTTGTCCGTGAACTACTCTTTGCAGATGATGCTGCTTTAGTTGCCCATTCACAGCAAGCTCTCCAGCGCATGATGTCCTGTTTTGCGGAAACTGCCAAAATGTTTGGCCTTGAAGTCAGCCTGAAGAAGACTGAGGTCCTCCATCAGCCAGCTCCCCACCATGACTACCAGCCACCCCACATCTCCATGTGGGCATACAAAACTCAAAACAGTCAACCAGTTTACCTATCTCGGCTGCACCATTTCATCAGATGCAAGGATCGACAACGAGATAGACAACAGACTCACCAAGTCAAATAGCGCCTTTGTAAGACTACACAAAAGAGACTGGAAAAACAACCAACTGAAAAACCTCACAAAGATAAGCGTATACAGAGCCGTTGTCATACCCACACTCCTGTTCAGCTCTGAATCGTGGGTCCTCTACCGGCATCACCTATGGCTCCTAGAACGCTTCCACCAGCGTTGTCTCCGCTCCATCCTCAACATTCATTGGAGCGACTTCATCCCTAACATCGAAGTACTCGAGATGGCAGAGGCCGACAGCATCGAATCCACGCTGTTGAAGATCCAACTGTGCTGGGTAGGTCACGTCTCCAGAATGGAGGACCATCACCTTCCCAAGATCGTGTTATATGGGAGCTCTCCACTGGCCATCGTGTCTGAGGTGCACCAAAGAAGAGGTACAAGGACTGCCTAAAGAAATCTCTTGGTGCCTGCCACATTGACCACCGCCAGTGGGCTGATATCGCCTCAAACCGTGTATCTTGGCGCCACACAGTTCGGCGGGCAGCAACCTCCTTTGAAGAAGACCGCAGAGCCCACCTCACTGACAAAAGACAAAGGAGGAAAAACCCAACACCCTACCCCAACCAACAAATTTTCCCCTGCAACCGCTGCAACCGTGTCTGCCTGTCCCGCATCGGACTTGTCAGCCACAAACGAGCCTGCAGCTGACGTGGACATTTACCCCTCCATAAATCTTCGTCCGCGAAGCCAAGCCAAAGATATTGCATTGTTCAAAGGTTTAAATTTCAAGATGTAATATATTTTTAAAATACAAAGATTTCATTAGTTCATGGTCATCAGGACTGTAATTAACAAGTAGATGAAAAGTTCTGAAAAAAGTAACTTTTACTGTACATTTATAAAAATAAGATAAGTCATTGCAATAAATGATCAAAGTCAGCTGAGGTAATATTAATTGTCTCAAATATTCATCTTTTCTAATTGCTAATAATGAAAATTACGGGCAATTATGCCTTTGAATCATCCAACTGCAGGTAAAAACAAAGGATTAGTTTTAGCAGAGGTAAAGTTATTCAATTTTCCACGTTCCAGATAGACAGCAGACATAGAGGACATCCTGCATGCTCTCTGCTAAGCAATTTATTATGACAAAGTTCACTTGTTAATACTGGTCATCTCCAACTTAGTATGACAGAATCAAGTATTTTAATTTTATGTTGCAAAGCGCACAGTCTACTATGAGGAACTGGTTGCATACACTAATTAATGATTTTGCTGTAATTATAAATTAACCACATGATCATTTTTTATATGGAATAGCATCTGCATTAGACACAGAACCTTAAAGCTGTAATACAGTAAAACCCTTGGTATCCTAAATTCTAGCAACTAGCAGCCTCAATCAACCAACAAAACAAAACCATGAAAAATATATTTAAAAATTAAATTAATTAAGAATAAAATAATAGGTAAAATATGGAAGTTTAAAATTGTAAAAGTAAATGTTCTCTGAAGTAACACATAAACCTTTGTGAAGATGGGAGCAAATATTAAACCAGCAGAGAGCCTTGGTCGTGCTTTGCTCGTAGCAGCTGTTTGAATAAATTTGTGTTTGAATAAAATGGCATTGCCCAGAATGAAGAGCAGGGTGATGCCACTTGCCTTTGGGGTGACTCTCTTAAAGTGTGTCCTTATCCCTGCTTATAGAGAGATGCCAGTCAGAGGCTTTATCTGTAAACTTGGAAGAGCAGGGTTAATTATCTAAATGTTATTGCTTGTCTTTCAGGCAGCTCTGTGGGAAGTGGAGGGAGGGGAGGTGAGGAATCTGCAGATGCAGTGACAGTTAAATGTTTTCAAAGAATGTGACTGAAAATGAAGTGCAGATGCTCTTCAAGTTACGATGGGGTCGGTCAGTCGGTGTGGCACCATTATGAAAGCGGCGGCTCTGGCTGGCCTGGCACCCCGCTCCACCCGGGGCTCCCACGCGCCGTCTGCCCGCACTCCACGTCAATGGCTCAGGGCCACATGGAGCCACTGCCGCAGCCTCGCCCATGAAGAGAATGGTAAGTGGGGAGAAAATGTCAGTGGCTGGGGCTTCCCGACGTGACCGCCTGGTGAGGCCTGGGGCTCGGGTGAGAGGCCCGCCGGCGGCAGGATCGGCTGCATTGGAGCGGAATGAACTGATGTCACTGCTGCTCCTTTAGACCTGAGCTAGTCCCAGGCTCTAGGAAGGGGTTCAGCCCGGAAAGTTTCTCCCACTGATGCTGAGGGCCTCCAGGAGATCAAGCGTCAGGTTCCAGGAACTGTGGTCTCTCGTGTGGTTCTTGACCTGGCGCCTGCCCTGGGCCTACTGTGACTTAGAAGTGGTGACTCAGTAGCGCCTAGTCTGTTGGTAACCATGGCAACCGGCTCGCTGGTCGCTGTCATTCAGAGTCACTTACGGTGGTCATGGACAGGGCCGATAGCCGAAGGCCTGCATCTCGAGAGAGCCTGTTGAAGTAGAGATTTTGGACAAATAAAGCTGTAAATCCTCTTATTTAATAACCAGAGCCTCTATTTATAAATGACACTGAAGCTCTTTAAAAAGGAATACCATGTCTCGTTGCTTTGTAGAAAAATAAGTTAAATTCCATTTAATTAACCTGAAGTGATTGTACTCCGTCCTTAGGCAGTGCCTAGTTTGTTTTCCTCCATTAAAGGCAATATTCTAATTGAATCTCCCCCTTCAAAAACTCTTCTCAGAATCTTCTGTTTAAATTATTTATCATCAGCTGTACATTTAAATTTTTATCCCTTTAGTGGTGGAGTAAGAATTGTTTTGTTTTTCAAAATTTAATTTGTATCATGAACACTTGTGTCCTTAATGAGTGACTCTTCTGAAGTGTCCTTCCTGGACAGAAAATGCTCCTATCTCATTCTCGGAGCACATTAGAGTATTATGCTCAGGGCAGCACGGTTAGTATAGCGGTTAGTGCAATGCCTTTACAGCACCAGTGATCAGGACTGGGTTTCGAGTCTTGTGCTGTCTGTAAGGAGTTTGTACGTCCTCCCCCGTCTGAGTGGGTTTTCTCCGGGCGCTTAGGTTTCTTCCCACTGTTCAAAACATACTGGGCGTTTAGGTTAATAGGGTGTAAATTGTGCGGCACGGACTCGTAGGCCAAAATGACCTGTTACTGTGCCGCTGTATGTCTAAATTAAAAAAAAATTAGACCATACACCATCATATAGCAACAGAAGCAGGCCATTTGGTCTGTCGTGTCGCTCCACTATTCCATCGTGAGCTGAGCCATTCTCCCACTCAGACTCACTTCCCTGCATTCTCCCCCCCCCCACCCCCCCCTAACCTTTAATACGCTGACTATTCAAATACCTATCAATCTCTACAACCACCCAACGATTTGGCCTCTTTATTTGCCCATTCTCCTTATCTGAGACTCTGCAGCCTCACCGTTTCCTCCTCACTACCTGCGGCTCCGCCTATCTTTGTATCATCTGCAAACTTGGCCACCAAAGCATTTATTCCTCAAACCAAATCATTTCTTGCCTGACCAACCTTCTGTTTTTCCCACCAAAGTAATTATTACATATTTTCCCTCTTTTAAGCTCCATCTGCCAATTCTTTGATCACTTCTACAACTCTGACTCCTGCAGAACACCACTAGTAACCAATCAGAATAGGATCCCTTTATACCCACTCTCAGTTTTCTGCTGAACAGCCAGTGCTCCTTCCTTTCTGTAACACTGTGAGCTTTTGTTTTGTGAAAGAGCCTCCTTTGCGGCACCTTAACAAAAGCTTTTTGAAAATCCAAATATTTAACATCCATTCCATGTCGTTTTATCTGGCCTGCTTGTTGATTTCCTCAAAATTACAGTAGGTTGGTTAGGCAAGATTTTCCCAAAAGGAATAATTTAAAAAAATATATATATATAGATATATATCTATATATATATCTATATATATATCTATATAGATATATATATATCTATATATAGATATATATGTAAAACAAGTTACGATGGGGTCACGTTCTGGCAAACCCATCATAAGTCGAAAAAAATCGCAAGTCGATAATGAATACTGGTATATTTTGTATAACACCAACAGCACTGTATCAGTCCCCACACTGATCCCACTGCCTCGCTCTCTCCCAACAGCGCTTTATCATTCCCTACACTGATTCACTGTCCTGCAATGTATCAGTTCCTGCAAGCTTTCCAACTGAATTAAAAGTGATGGACCAAGGAGGCTACAAAGAATTGCCTTAGAGGAATTATCAGTGCTTATGGAAAATCCAACAATGCTTCTAATTACTTTACTTTCATGGATGACATGAAAGTAAATAACGGCAGTCACGCTATTGTACAATCGTAACTTTGACCGTAAGTAGGGGAGACCTATAAAATGCTTTAATGTTCATATGTTCATGCAACTTAAGTTTGTTCAGTGTAAATACAGTATACCATTTTTGTCTTTTGTCTTTTAGACTGTTTATTCTTAAAGCAGGTGTATCAGTTAGACATTGTCAGAGAAAGTCTCAAGCAAATGGAAAATACATTTATCCAGCATCTACCAATCCCCATAGGTGCCAGATACCGCAGATTTTACTGTTTTTTTTTTCAGCAAAACAAACATACAGTATATTATCATTAAATGGCATATCAAGATATAAATGGATTACCTCCAGACACTCCTTACCAATCACAGAAAACTTTTATCCTCTTTCAGATACAAAGTCCATAGCCACATGACCAAAATCAATATTGATTCACTAAACTTTCTCATACAGGTATTGTACTCAGTTGAAATGGAGTACAAAAAATAAATGTAACTAAAAATACAAATATGAGGCAATTACACTTATATAATCTATAATAATACAATGTGAATTTTATTCCTATTGAGCCAAAACTGACACAAAAGATAGAACAAAGTTCTAGCTTTGTGCTGAACTCTTTGATACTAAGGTCATCGATCAAAATTAGAATAAGCAAATCATTGAACATTATTGCATAATTGCCATTTTCCACTTTAAGGAAATATCAAATGGAACAAGTCCACTTGAACTATGAATCTTGGAATGATGCAAGTTTAAAAAAAAGATTTGCACAGTTGAAGTCTATGCATAAGATACAACTACAAAAGTCCAGCTTCTCATTGCTTGCTCAAGTTTGCAGCATCTGCAGTTTTTTTTTGTGTTTCCTCGACCTCTCTCATCTCCAGTGCAATAGTTTATTAATATAACTGGCTCCAAGTACTGACGTAGAATGAAAGAACATCATGGAAATACTTTGAAGAATGTTGCTTATGGGTTTTTTTAAATTATGGCTTAACCTTATCCAGATTGTACGATACTATTCGATGTTTTTCTCCCTTTTCATGAACCATCATCTTCTAACTGGGTGGTAAAGGGCGGTCTGTCTACAATACAAATATTAGAAGGTAGACTATATTTTAAGAAGGCAATAATAAAAAGTGGTTGTTTTAGGAAACTCTGTTTTAAGGACAGATGAGCACAGATTTATCAAGATGATAAATTACTGAATTGCATGAACTGGATCTGTGATCCCTTGAATATGGGAGATTAAGAATTGATCTACCTGAAGAGTGTGAGAGGATCAAAACACATCAATGTGTAGACTGAAAGAGTCTATCACTTGAGAAGACAAGACTTGAACAAGGGCCACAATCTCAAACATCTAGAGCTGGATAAATTGGAGAATGTCAGAATGTACATGAAGAAATAAAATTTAAATATAAATTACAATGGTTAAAAGGCATTTGGCAGGTGCTTCAACAAGAAAGGCTTGAAAAGACATACTTAATGCAGGCAAATAGGATTTGTGTACGGTATGGATGAAGTGGGAAAATAGGGCCCATGTCTGGCCTGTATGATTCTATGAAAATGGTAATAGAGTCTCCCTGAAAAAAACTGTTCAGATTACATCAATTGAAAAGTTTACAACATAATATTGTTTCATTATTTTACGCTCAAAATCTTTAAAGGTAATTATTTGGAATGAAGATACAGATCTGTCTTGACTAAATTGCATGACAGAACAACTAGAATTCTCCTGCAGCTACTTTCTAACACACATTAAAAAAAAGCCCATTTATTCATGTGGTTTTTGTCTGTATTTATTATTCAATGAGCTTTCTCTCATCCTGCATTATCCTGAATTTTTAATTTCTACCATTTCTAGCTTCAAAATAACCACTTATGGATACCTTTTAAACCTTGGGACTTTTGCATTTTTCCATGAGCAATGTTTTACACAATGTAAAGAAAATAAATTACTTTTCTCACTATATTCTATATCGAAAAAAAGTTCATAACTTCAGTGCATTTTTTTCTCAGACCAAGCTGCGTTTTTTGCATTGTTTAGATATTAGTTGTTAATTAATGAGCTTTAATTATGGTTTAATAAAGATTTTGATTCAGTAAAATTTAAGATATTTTAAATATTATTTTAATACATTTTTCCAAGACTAAATTCTGTTTTTGCTCTTGAGATGAAACATACATTTCTAACCTTACTGTTTTCTGGAGGAAGGACGGTCAGAGAAAGAGAGTTGAGAATTGTACTATGAATTCTCTTATCAGTTTTTATTTGGACACAAGACTCTGCAAATTCTGGGATCAAAGGCAAAATATACTGCTGAGGAACTTAGCAGGTCCAACAGCAGTGGGAGGTGTGATAGGAGTGCTAGTGATCCTACTGACCACTCGGGGGAGTTGGAGACTAGATTGTGGTAGCTTGGGTTGGATTCAAGATGGATCCCTCCACACAATCATGAGTCTATAGATAATAAAGTATAGTTGTTTTGAAAGAACCAAAATTCCTTTATTATAATAAAAAGAAACTTCACATGGTACCAAGGGTGGAAGAAACACTAGGAGTATGCAGAGTGAGAATCAGTCATTATCAGCAGAGATATGGAGAGTGTAAACGTTTCTGATGCTGTAAATTGAACTGAAAATGTCGACCATGAGTTGAGGTAGTTCAAACAACGATTCATGCTGTATCTGCAAGCCAATGGACTCAATAGCAAACCTGATGCAGGGAAGATTGCACTGCTACTTACTGTGGCAGGACCTCAAGCCCTAGAGGTTTTCAACACATTTGTTTTTGCCGAGGTAGATGACCAGGGCAAGTTTGACAAAGTTATTGAGATCTTTGATGAAGACTCTTCGTCAAAGAAAAATGAAACTTTTAAGAGGTACGTGTTTCCCTCATGCATGCAGTTGCATGGAGAGAGAGTTTTGATACTTTTTTAAGAGACTTGAAATTAAAATTAAGATCATGCAATTTTGGATCACTGCAGGATTCAATGATCCATGATCAAATTGTGTTCAGGATTATTGTTAAGAAAATGAGAGAGGGGTGGCTGCAAGAGACAGAATTTACCTTAGCAAGAGCTGTGAAGAAGTGCCACAGCAGTGATTTAGCTCTGGAGCACACCATAAAGTTTGGTGAGAGTGCAAAAGCCAGTGAAAATGAAGGCATAGCCAGAGCCACAGTGTGTGTTCAAACACAAACAAAAAATGAGACATAGGAAACAACAAAAAGGAGAGACATTCAATGGTGAACGATGTGTCACTCAACATATAACATATAATAACATAATAACATAACAATTACAGCACGGAAACAGGCCATTAGGCCCTTCTAGTCCGCACCGAACCAAACACCCCTTTCTAGTCCCACCTCCCTGCACAATGCCCATAACCCTCCATCTTCTTCTCATCCATATACCTGTCCAACCTTTTCTTAAATAATACAATTGACTCCGCCGCCACTATTTCTCCCGGAAGATCATTCCACACGGCTACCACTCTCTGAGTAAAGAAGTTCCCCCTCATGTTACCTCTAAACCTCTGCCCCTTAATTCTTAACTCATGTCCTCTTGTTTTAATCTTTCCTCCTCTTAACGGAAATAGTCTATCCAACATGCACCAAAACAATGCTCAGCTTATGGAAAAGTCTGTAATAAATGCAAAGGACAGAATCATTATACAAAGCAATGTTTTCCAAAGGGAAACAAAACAGATGTGAAACTGTGCACACTATAGAAGAAACTGTTCTCAGTGAAACATTCTTCATGGGTAAGGTAATGCGGAAAGATTCTAAACTAACAGCCAAGTGTGAACAGAGTTGAGCAGAACAAGTTGGCTGTGTCATTGCTTACAAATGGAACAAATATTCCTTTCAATTTGAACACAGGGCTAAAGGTCAATTTGATCTGTGAGCACAACCTCAGGGCAATGAAGATAAAGCCATACATCCATGCAAATCCTATACAGCTCAAAGCCTACAATGGACAGAGCATCAACACAAAAGGTACATGCAAACTCTCTTTCCTTTTCAATATTTTTATTGGAATTTAAATTTCAAACTGAAAAATACAGAGTACATAAGAATACATATTAAAAGTTAAAAAGTATGTTACATTTCTCAATCAAACAAGTTATATTATAATAATATTTTATTATTTTATTTATAAAAGAAAATCTAAGCCCACTACTAAAAATTAAACTGTTTGGCAAGAGATGAAATTTTTAAAAAACCTGATCAATGTAATAAATAAAGACACTATTAGTCAACCTCTGCATTAATACCAAATCAAATATTTTAATAGTAATTCAAAAAGGGTCCCCACAATATTTGAAATTCAAAATTCAAATTGGAAATTGAGCTCTGATCTTCTCTAAATTTAAATATGACATAACATCACATAGCCATTAAGCATGATTAGGCAGAACAAAGTCCTTCCATTTGAGTAACACTGTCCGCTTAGCCATAAGAGAAATCAAAGCTAATACATGTACATGTAAAATCAAGATGAAAGTTAAGGAGCACCACCTCAGGTTCGCAGTAGTCCCAGATGTACATGATGACAAAGCATGTGTAAACTTAAGCCTAGTTAAGAGGGTGTATACACCAGGGAAAACTATTATGCTGCTGATGTGTTATTCAGGGCAACAATGCAGAATGAAGCACACAATGAGAGTTCCACAGAGACAGATGTGAATCTCCATGTGAATCTGGTCACTGAATCTTTTCCTGTATCTAACATGAAATCCAAAGAATTCACAGCTGAAACAGAAAAGGTCACAGTTCTACAGAACGTCAAGAATCTGAATAAAGGATGGCCTAGAGGTGAATGTCAGCCAAACTACAACATCAGAGCTGAGTTGAATGTTTCAATGGGTTTCTACTCAGACAGAGCAGAATTGTCATTCTCAATCACTAGGACAAGAGATGCTGAAAAGGGTGCATGAGGGGCACCTTGGAATGGAAAATATGCAAGACGAGGGCCAGAACTGCTGTTTATTGGCCAGGGATAAATTCTGACATTGACAGGATGGTTTCAAGCTGTGAGACCTGTTTGAAACATCATGCAAAGCAGAAAAAGTGACCCATGATAATAACTGACGTACCAGCAGAACATTAGCAGGAAGTTGGGACTGATCTGTTCCACAAGAATGGAAAGAATTACTTGCTGGTTATTGACTAACTATCAAACTCTTTAGAGATTGTGCAGCTTCCTAATATGCCTGCTGCTTGTGTGATCAAATTTATGAAATCGATCTTTGCAAGGCATGGAATTCCACAAATTGTCTACAGTGACAATGGACCATGCTACAATTGTAGAAAGTTCCAAAACTTTGCAGAAGAGTATGATTTTCAACATGTGACTTCAAGTCCTCTGCATCCATAGACAAAGGATAAAGCAGAGAAGGGAGTTCACATAGTTAAACAGTTGCTCAAGAAAGCACTAGACAGTGGTTCAGATCAGTGGTTCTGTAACTCAATCTAGCTCGATTGAGTTACAGAACTTCACTACTTGAACATGGCATGTCACCTGCTGAGCTTCTGATGGGATGTAGAGTATACACCACACTTTTTGACTCTGCAGACTGTAAGGTAAAACATCATGAGATGGGAATGTGTAGGGAGTTACCCTGTACAGGGCAGTAACAAGAAGGGGAGGTGTCCTTGTACTCCTGTTAGGTAAAACATCATGAGATGGGACCGGAGAAGGAGTCACCCAGTACTAAGGAGTAACAGAATGCATCCTTGTACTTACAAGATAAGAGAGACATTGATGGATTGAGAGGCAGGAAGCTAGCAGGGAAAGGATAGCAACAGTTTTAGTCATTGGACAAGTAATGATATGATGATGTTCTAAGCATGTATCCAAGGGTATAAAAAATCACCATTTTGCTGATAACGGCAGAATGCATTCTCCGACTAACTTTGTTAGTCGCAAGTGTTACAATCCGGTAATAAAGAACAAAGAACCCTGATTTCGACTCAGTCTGGTGTTTGTCTCACTCATTCATGAACAAAGCAGACCTAACAATTTGGTGACCCCGACGTGATGGGTGAGTGAACACTGGACGACGGTTTCTGTTTTTTCTGACAATCATCTCAGCCGGCTGATAAAAAGGTCCAGAGAAGCCTGTTTTAACAAAATTCTCTTTTTTTTTAAATCTTTATGATTGTCAGTAAGAACTGGAGATCGGACAAATTAGACGACCACAGTTGAAGGTCGCATGCCAGGATTGTAACACGTAAGTGATTACAGACAAGATAAAAGTCCTTAAGGTGTTTGAATGACATTTATTAAGTGCTTCGCAAGAAACTACTAGAGTTTAAAAGTCTTTATTGTGTCGTTGCAAAGTCCAATAGAGTGAGAAGGTGGTCTATAAACAATTGAGGACCTGAGTTTTCTGCCCTAAACTGGTTATTAAGAGGAGAAATCTCCCACGTGAAGGTTGGGCTTTGAAAGAAAACAAAGGTTCAGGCTTATTGGCCTCAATTGTATCTGAGAGACTGACTTATAAATGTCCGGTAGGTATGATAATGTCTGTACACTTGAGAAGTTAAGAATTTATTTCCCCAATTCGCCGTGGTGGAATACCACAGCAGACACTAGAGACCTTGAGACAACAAAAAAAGTACTCAGGGACGCCTGCCTGGTGAACAAGAACGACGACAGAAGGCTGCGACAGCTGTGTCCGGATCAGGTAGGAGATATTAATGAAAAAGTTGACAAACTCCTAAGAGACACCCAGTTTATTCGAAATACTTTTGATAAGTTAAATGAGGGTATTCCCAACATCACCAAGGAGATAAAGTTACGTAAATTCATAGATTGGTACAGGGAAACAGGACAAAAGTTTAGCCCAAATATTTGGTTTTCTAGTTGTAATTTAACTTTCAGACCCCTTTGGGAAAACAGAGAGTGGAAAACGAGCAATCAGAGTATACAGGACAGTCTGAAGTCAATTGGAGGACAAGACTTCGAGACTGTTCTTTTAAAAGATATTAGTCATCCAGCTTGCAAGGGGACATTTTTAAAAGCAATTTTCGTTGACATAGATCCCCTAAACAGACAAAAACCTAAATTAAAACAGGCATTAGAAAGCGGTCCCGCAGCTATGGCTGTACAGTTGCCTGCTAAGACTTTTGACCAAGTTATTAAGGAAATTAATCAGGAATTAGAGGAGCGAAATACCAGTAATGCGGCATTGGAAAAACAAAAAATGCTCCGAAAATGTGTAGACCGCTGGAGGAAGAGGGGTTGGTTACCCGGGGGCACTGAGATGTTCCTGACAGGTGAGAGAAAAAAAAAAAATTTTAAAACGTAGAGGCTTAGATAAGCTGGAAGAAACAAAACACAGAAGGGAAAGGAAAAGTGCCTGTTTCCAGTTTCCAGCCACGAAGTGTCCGGGTTTGCTCTCTCCCTCCCTCCTTTCACCCTCCCCCTCTCTCTTCTCCCCCCCCTCCTCTCTCACCCACTCCCCCTCCCAATCCCAATCTGTGGCGGTGCTGCCCTGAAATCCCCAGGTTGGGCAGGGCAGAGAAATACAATTTGGTTTTAATTTTGTGCCCACAATTCCAGCTCCGCATCAAATGGGATCCTGTTTTATCCTCTCTCCCTCCCTTTTTCCCGCACCCCCACCATTGCAGGATCAGGGCAGACATTGTGGGCTGACGTGTAGCTCACTCGAGGTGGGAGGGAAGGAAGGAGTGATAGTTCCCAGTGGTGGGAGACCCAATCTGATCCAGACCAGTGATCACAGGATGAGAACCTTTTAAAACCTTTGAAACGAAAGTGTTAATCTGAAGACTTTTCTCCCAGTGGGGCCAGTGCAAGGCATTTTCTCTCTCTATCTCTTGTGCTCTGTGTATCTGCCTCTCTATCTCTTTCTCTCGCTATGCTCTCTCTCTCTCTCTCTCTCTCTCTCTCTCTGGCACCCCAGATGGGACACTGGAGTCACGTCCCTTATATTCAGATATTGAGACACTGGGGTGTGACAAGAACCACGGGAATAGGGACACATCAGACGAGGTACAGGCCCCTTTAATAAAAATAGAAGGGGGAGTAATAGATGTAGAGACCCCTCTGGAGTCCAAGAAAATAGAAAAGGAGTTAGAGATACAGAAATGGAACATGAAAAAGGTTCAGGATAACATTAAAAACTTAAACAGAGATATTAATGTGCTGGGGCAGATCAGTGAGGATCAAAAAGAATTAATGGTAGGTGTATTTAAGGAAGTGGAAAAGATAACTACAACACTGTCAGGAGAAATTAAAGCTGAAGGAATGGTAATAGGAGTAAAGGACGAAAAGTGTAGTACAGATGAGGAAACGAGATACGATCCACCATGGGAGGAAAGTAAAAGGAAAAGACTCGGGAGGGAGAAAAATAGACATGCCTACCTGGACATAGTTAGAACAAAAGAGAAAGATGTAAAACAACTAAACTAGGGCCGAAAAGATTATCTTAGAGATGAACGTGACCAATATACCTTTGACCCTGAGACATTGGAAGCTGATAGGGACAGTGACAGTGACGAAGAAGAGTCAGAACAAGGTGGGATAAATAAATGCATGCCAAGAGTAAAGAAGGAGCAGAAATCCCCAAAATTGAGATATCAATGCCCATTACTGATCACGGGACGGGGAACTCAAAAATATGTACCCTGGTCACGAATGGACTTAGAGAGTTTAATGAAAAAACTACCTCCGTTGAGTAATGGGGCTAGTCCATGGATTTCTTGTTTTGAGCGAGAAACCTGCCAAGAACAATTAGCACTCGCAGATGTCAGAACTATCATGATAAAATTAAAGGCAGAAGGGGCCCTGAAGCAAATAGAGAGAATTGTAAGAAGCAGTAAATTGGGGGATGAAATAGAATTTAACCCACTTCGGAATAAATTTTGGGAAGCACTTAGAGAAACATTTCCTACACCCTATAGTTTGGATGCCTTGGTAACCCTTCAACTAAAGGAAGGAGAGACTGCACACGAGTATTTCACTCGAGCATGGGACTTATGGGAAACAGGGACTGGAGAAAGACCCGACCACAGCCCTTTAGGAAGGGCTCACTTTCGTAATGGGATAATAAACGGACTACCTGCTACGGTTCAAGCAAAATTAAGGGACATTGTGGGATTAGAGACAATGTCAGAGGATTTGTGGAAAAGACACCTGACACATGCAATCAAACGACATCGTCAATCAGAGCATGCTAAGTCAGAAAGTGCGTCCCAGAAGGAGGTTGTCAAGACAACCGATAAATTGGTGAGAGCCATAGAACATATAGGGGTTAAATTAGCGGCCCAACAGATAGTCCCACAGGTCATGGGGCCAGTGATAAATCCGGGACCCCAAGTAAGAAATGGTTGGGAAAGACAGCTAGGTACAATGTATAGAGGGGAACATGCAGTATGCTGGTACTGCCAAAATCCTGGACACTACCAGCGGAACTGTCCGGAGGCTGGGAGAGCAAGGGGAAAAAGATTACCCTCTATTAGAGGCTATCGGGGAAGAGGAGGAAACTTAAGAGGACAAGCAAGGGGTAGGGGTGGACATATTGATGGGCCCCAGAGAATCGGGGGGTGGCAGAGTGATCAACAAGTCCAGGCACCTCAGTGTAATGACTATATTGAGGAAGGTGCTGAATTTGATTATTGAAGGTGCCCTGGAGAATCAAAAATCACGCCTCCCTGGGAGCCACCAAAAATTTGGGGGACGGTAAATGGAGAAAAAAATTGAATTTATGGTTGACACAGGGGCAGCAGTTACGACAGTGATTAAAAAACCCCCAGGGAGCACATTTTCGGGCAAAACATTATCTACAATAGGATTCTCCGGAATAAGGGAAACACAGCCCTATACAGATAACATCGACATGACATTTGGACGACAAAGGGTTAAAACGCCTGTCCTGGTTGTGCCAAGTTGCCCCATTAATTTATTAGCAAGGGACATTCTTACCAAACTAGGAATAACCATACAATGTTCTGAGAAGGGCCTTCGGTTAACATACCCAGGGGATACAATAAGAAGGGGAGGACAGTTTATAGTAATGACCCCATCTAACGCTTCAGAAGTATTTTCTGGAGTCGGCTACTGTATGATGAACCAGGCCCAGGGCTGATTAAACAGTTTTTTGAGTGGAGGGCCAGTATTCCTCGGTATGGGGATTACCATTATCCACTAGATCCTATGCATGTTACATTAAACTACACCATCCACCCGGACCAGGAATAAAAGGAGAGGTGGGACTCTCTAAAAGAAGGGAAGACAGAAACGATACATTGTCCATTTATCTTTGTAGGTAAGGAGGGAATAGCTGCTATGGTTGTCATGACAGAAGAACAAATGGAGTGGTTCTGCTTAGGAGTAGAAAGTGTGCCTCATGTGACCTTGGGTATTGCCAAAGATCATCACGCTCGACAGCTGGGTCCGATGGTAAAGGAAGCGATAGGGTGTGAATACAGGCAGACAGAAATCCCGGGATATTCCACCTCGGAGGGAGGAAAATTTGTCAGACTGAATATTGAAGCATGGGACCAGGTTGTGAATGAGAAAGTAGAAAGAGACCGAGCCATAGAAGGAGAAAATATTGATCACAGAGACTCAGAAAAATATCTTTCTAATCTGAGTCCACATATATGGACAACGGGGCCCTATGATGTGGGAGTAATAAAAGGAGAGGTATTTCTAGAATTGGCCAACCCCGGGCAGAAACCAATATGGAGAAAACAATACCGCTTGTCGCCCAGTCAGGAGGAGGGTATTAAAGGAACGATAGAAGGGTTAATGGAGTCAGGGGTTTTAAGGGCGGCACCTGACAGTATGTGGTACACGCCCATCATGCCTGTTCCCAAACCGGGTAGAAAAGACTGGAGGATGGTACACGACCTCCGGGAGATTAACTTGGCTACCAAGACCATCGGGAGACCAGTCCCAGACCCATATGTAGCACTTAGGGCTCTGAGTCCGGAGCACGAATACTATACTGTCATTGATCTGGCAAACGCATTCTTCTGCTTGAATTAGCTGAGGAATGCCAAGACTGGTTCACTTTCACTTACCAAGCACATCGGTACACATACACTAGATTACCTCAGGGTTATAAGGACAGTCCAGGACTGTTCAATCAGGCCCTTAGCGAAATCCTAATGAAATTAAAGCTCCCGGAAGATGTTACACTGATTCAGTATGTAGACGACCTACTATTAGCAGGGAAAACGCCACATGGGTGCCTGACAGGGCAGCCAAACAGGTTACTGGTTATCATGAACATATACAGGGGATGATTTTGAGGTCCCATAACAAAAAAAATGAATCTGAAACTAAGGAGACTTGTAGCAGATTGAATGACTACACAGATGAGTTTTGTGGAGGAAGAGTGCTGTACAACTGGCTCCCCGCTAACTGGGATGGTCGGTGTGCTCTAGTAACCCTTAATGCGCCAGTGCTGATTGTCAAAATGCAGGAGGGAGACGAGGATTCCCTAGAATTGCGCCACACAGAGAGTTGGCTGTGGAGAAAAAGGAGGAGTGTTGGACTCTTGGGGCCGGGAGGAAGGAACCCTGATGGGGTATGGATTGATGCCATTGGCCAAGCCCGGAATATTCCGGACGAATTTAAATTAGCCGATGAGATTGCAGCTGGGTTTGAAAGCTTTCCTGTTTTTAGTGCAATTTTTCCCATCACTGTAAATAAGAATGTTAATAGGATCAACTTTATTCACTATAATGTCCAGCGCCTTGCAAATTTGACCAGGGACGTTGTTGAGGCAATACATCAACAACTGTCAGAAACTTCCCTTATGACACTTCAGAATAGGATAGCGATTGATATGGTCCTGGCAGAGAAAGGTGGAGTGTGTGCTATGTTTGGAGATCTATGCTGCACTTCTATCTCTAATAACACAGGGCCAGATGGATCACTCACTAAGGGGTTAACGAAACTTAGGGCATTGGCGAAAGAATTAAAAGCCCAGTCTGGAGTCTCCAATCCTGTTTTATCCTGGTTACAGGGAGTGTTTGGGAGATGGAGCACATTGTTAGGACAACTTTTGCTGGGTTTGTTCATTTCTGTATCAATTTTTATCACTTGTGGCTGTTGTTGTATTCCATGCATTCGAACGCTGGTCACGAGGACCATAGAGAAAGCCTTTGCTGACCGTGATGAACTGCCTCCGAAATATCAAGCTGTGCAGGCTGTGGAGCAAGACTATCTCACATTACAGGAGGCGGAGAAAGTTGCTGAGATCGATCTGGAGTCTGATGGGGAATGTGATGGAAAGGAGGGATTGTGAATTAGATTGTTACACATATAATTTTAACCTTGCTTGTAACCCAAATATTATAACATTGATTGTAACACAAACATTATTAATCAGATTGTAGAACAAGTATTATGAATTAGATTGTAGACCATATGTTAACTTGGGAATTTACTAATGTACGGGGGGTTAGCTAGTTTTTTGCTTGGGGGCAAATGGGATGAAACTTGTAAACGGGCAATGGGATCGGGGTGACGGATGGGGGGTGTACGCAAAGGAGGGTTGGGGGAGCCCTCGCCCACCAGCCGAACTGCCCTGTGAACAGAACCCGTATAGAGCTTGGCAATAATAGGCGAACTAATGTAACGCGGTGGTAGCATAGTCAGGGCGAGATTGTCCTCTAAAGAGGACAAAGGAGGGATTGTAAGGTAAAACATCATGAGATGGGAATGTGTAGGGAGTTACCCTGTACAGGGCAGTAACAAGAAGGGGAGGTGTCCTTGTACTCCTGTTAGGTAAAACATCATGAGATGGGACCGGAGAAGGAGTCACCCAGTACTAAGGAGTAACAGAATGCATCCTTGTACTTACAAGATAAGAGAGACATTGATGGATTGAGAGGCAGGAAGCTAGCAGGGAAAGGATAGCAACAGTTTTAGTCATTGGACAAGTAATGATATGATGATGTTCTAAGCATGTATCCAAGGGTATAAAAAATCACCATTTTGCTGATAACGGCAGAATGCATTCTCCGACTAACTTTGTTAGTCGCAAGTGTTACAATCCGGTAATAAAGAACAAAGAACCCTGATTTCGACTCAGTCTGGTGTTTGTCTCACTCATTCATGAACAAAGCAGACCTAACAAGACCCAATCAAGAACAGATATGTCAAAGATGCTGAACAGAAACAAAAGCATCCACAATGGAGACAAAAAGCAAACTATGACAAGTCACCAAGAAGCTTAGGGCCACTGGCACAACATGACACAGTGAGATTCAGAGATTTCAACATTGGGAAGAAAAGATTACTCTTCTGGAGGAACTAAATGCAAGATCCTACACTGTTAGGACAGAGGGTGGTCAAATACTGAGGAGGAATTGAAGGAATCTGCTGAAAATGCAAGACACACTGCAGGAACAGACAAATGCAGAAGATCCAGCCTGGACTGCAACAGTGGAAACACAGCAGTGGACCAGCAGAGCTGACACAAGCACCTGTGTTAAGAAGATCCACACATGCTATCAAAGCACCTGACAGATGGAATCGCTAAAAGAAAAAGGATTGCACGCTTAAAAAGTTTATGTTGCTGATACTGTGTTTCTCTTCTTCTTCTTTGGCTTGGCTTCACGGACGAAGATTTATGGAGGGGGTAAAAGTCCACGTCAGCTGCAGGCTCGTTTGTGGCTGACAAGTCCGATGCGGGACAGGCAGACACGGTTGCAGCGGCTGCAGGGGAAAATTGGTTGATTGGGGTTGGGTGTTGGGTTTTTCCTCCTGTGTTTATGTTTGTGCTAAATTTTAAATTAAAATGAATACTGTATTAATGTGTCATATTGTTAGATTGAACACCTCAAGGACATGAGATGTAATGATAGAATGCTAGTGATCCTCCTGACTACTAGAGGGAGTCAAAGACTAGTTTGTGGCAGCTTGGGTTGGAGTCAAGATGGATGCCTCCATATGGTCTTGAGTCCATAGCTAATAAAGTATTGTTACTTTAAAATAACCCAAGTTTCTTTATTACAATAAAAAGAAACATCACAGGAGGGAAAGAATTATCAATATTTTGGATTGAAATCCTTCATCACCGTTTATGTGATAAGCTTATATAGTTTTGTTCCTTTAAAAAATAGTTTATTCTACTTGTGAAAACAAAGGCATATTACTGGTGATGTTATTAATAGCAAAGGTTTTGATCAGTACTAAGATATACAACATCAATTCAAAAGAGGTTAAAGAAAAAAATGGAAATAATACCTGGATGACAGACCTAACCAACCCCCTCCCCCACCTGGCAGAACTCATTCTTATCTTCAATAACTTCTTCTTCAGTTTAGCCCACTTTCTCCAAATCAAAGGCGTAGCTATGAGTACTTAAATAGGTCCTAGCTACGCCAGCCTTTCCACTGGATATGTGGAACAATCCATGTCAGAAAATTATACAGGCAAGGCTCCTCACTTCTTTATCTGAAACATCTGCACCCATGATGAGCTTGTCAACTTTATCAAGTTTGCTGCCAACTTCAACCCTGACCTCATATTCATTCGGTCTATCTCTGATAACTCTCTCCTCTTTCTAGATCTCCCGGTCTCCATTTCGGAAGACAAACTATCTACAGACATTTTTAATGAACCCACTGACTCCCAGTTATTTTGCCACACTCTGCCCAGCATCTGGAGCTACTGAAGCAGCCTCCTCTGCATTGGGGAGACTGGATGTAGATTAGGAGAAATCGCTTCCTTGAGGACTTTCGCTGCAACAGCGAGGAAAACCACTTCGATTTCACACCCCATGGCCACACTGGCTGGTCTATGCCTTCACGTACTGCCAGGTTGTGGTCACTCATACTTTGAAGGAACAACACCTTATATTCTGTCTCACCAGTCTCCAATCAGATGGCATCCATGTTGATTTCTCCAATTTCTGTTAAAATTTCCCCCTTTCTCTCACTTACCCTTGCCTCTGCCTCAAGTTCCCTAGCCTTCCTTTCCTTTTCCTTTCAGAGAACATCTTTCTCAGCCTTCTGACCCCTCCCATTATCTCTCAGCTCTTTCCTTTTCTTCCTCCTCACACATATCCACTCCTTCGTCTATACCTTCCCCACCCACCAATATTCTTATTGAAGTATCTGCCTGATTTTCAGCACAGCTGAAGAGGCATTGACTGCATTTTGCTTTCCAAGGATGCTATAAATCCTGCAGAGTTTTTGTCCAGCACTTTTGTGTTCTGCAAGTAAATGTTGGAATTGGGTAACAGAGGAACACAAAAGTTGCAGATGCTTGAATTACTTGAAAAAAAAATCTCTCTTTCAACCCTTGCCCTTCCTCATGGTTTCTCCCTCTCCCTCTCTCTCACCTCTCACACCTTCTGTCATCACCTTCTGGGGCCTTCCCCAGCTTCTTTTCCCCCTTTATATATGCAAATCACCCATTCCCTCTCATCTTAATAAAAGATCCAGACACAAAACATTGACTGACCATTTCTACCCATGTAGGGTGCCTGACCAGGTCAGTTCCTCCAACACAAATTTGTCTGTTGATCCATTGCAATACAACAGTTCAGCTCCAGTGCAGCGCATACCTTACCCATGACACTTCCAGCAATGTCCACAGTAATGATCTGGCATTTGAGCTTCCTAGCCAATTCCTGACTAGATTTTATTTGCTACACTGATTTCTAAACATGAATATCAACAAAAAACAAATAACACAATGCAATTTTTTCAAAGCAACAGTATCAAGATATCTTGTTGGCAAGATACTGGGAGTCAATAATCAAAGAAGAACCTGATGTTGTGTGTGGAGGAAATGTGGCCTCCCTGCCTGTCTGGAATTTGTGTATTGTGGGTGGTCACGTGTCCTCCCTGTCTTAAACATATTCAGAAGTCACATCACCTGTCAAACAAGGTTGCACTCCGGCTACCCATTAGTGCACACCTTGCTGTTGGCTAATTTAAATCACATATGGTCATTATTTGCTAGAAGCACAGATTAGCACTGTATCAATGCACAGCACATTCTTTCTCTTTACCTCATGGTCCAAGCCCTGGACATCACTACTGTGGACATTGCTGGAAGAGTCATGGGTAAGGTATGCACTACACTGGAGCAGAACTGTTGTATTGCAACAGATCAGTACTTGTTGCTAGAGGGAACCGGGTGTGTGTAAGAGTCCCTGATTGTAGTGTGTGAACTCAAGTGTGTGAGTGTGTTGAGTATAGGTTCACTATTGTCATAGTCCAACCTACGTCCAAGGTGAATGTATATATCATTGCTTAAGTGAAATAGAATTGAGTACTGTTTAACATTCTGTCTCCCCTGTTTGCTTCCTGTGTGTTAATTAAAGTTACACGTAACACTGAGAAGGAATTGATTGTATGTGATTGTAACACTTGTGTCCAGACTTGTCTTTCTGTGAACCTACCGAACCTGATACTCTTCCCAACACGACACCTGGTAGACATATGGAGAAGTTTAACATGATCAAAGCAATTCATGTGGTTTTCTGAAAGATAAATTCTGTTTGACTAAATTGCTAAAGTTCCTGGAGATTGTAACAAGCTGAGTTAATAGACAAAAATTGGAGATGTGGTGTATTTGGTCTTTGAGAAGCAATTTAACAAAGTATATAAAAGCCTGGTGCAAAATATTAGAGCAGAGAGTATACAGTACTGAGGGGAGTGTATTAGGTACATATATAACATCACATACAACCCTGAGAATCTTTTACCAGGAAAAATTTCTACTTATAGGTAACTGTAAACTGTACTTAAGAATACAAAAGAGAGAAATGTAAACAAAGAAAGAAATGTGATCAAACTGTGTGCAATCCAGAAAAAAATATTCAGTAATAAATAGTACACAAAGTAAAAGTCCTTAACTGAGTCTCTGATTGAATCTATTCTTTAAAAGTCTGCTGGTTGAGAGGCAGCAACTGATCCTGAACCTGGCAGTATGAGTCTTGTGGCAACTATATCTTTTTCCTGATGGCAACAGTGAGGACAGAGCATGTCCTGGGTGGTGTGGATCCTTGATGATTGCTGCTGCTCTCTAACAGTGGTGTTCTATGTAGATTTTCTTGATGGTGGGAAGAGTTTTGCCTGTGATGTGCTGGACTGCATCCACTATCTTTTGCATGACTTTCTACTCAGAGGTAATGGTACCTCCATACCAGGCTGTGATGGAGCAGCCAGGACACATTCCACTACGCAACTGTAGAAGTTTGCTAAGGTTTCCAATGACATACCGAACCTCCACAAACCTCTGAGTAAGTATTGGCACTGATGTGCTTTCTTCACAATGTTGGGTCCAGGATAGGTTCTCCGAGATCATGACTCCCAGGAATTTAAATTTGGTCACACACCCCACCTCTGATCACTGGATCGTACACCTCTAGTTTTCCTTTCCTAAAGTCTACAATCAGCTCTTTGGTCTTAGTGACAATGAGTGAGATGTTGTGGTTAGTGCACCATTCAATCTCTCTCCTCTACATTGACTTGTCATCCCTTTTTATAAATACTTTGTCAAACACATTACATTCAGTTTATCCAAACATTTTTAAACACATAGATCATGCATTAAAATAACACACACCCAGTTGAGAAAATTATTCCGAAAAATAAGTCACCTCCACCCCTTGCCCTTCCTTCCCTTACTTTTCAGAGAGCTATCTCCATTTTCACTCATTTTCTCTTCTACCTTCCCACCTATTTACACCTATGACCTCTCACCTGCATTCCTACCCCTTCCTCCCTCCCCTCCTCTTTCTGCCTGCCCTTCCAACCTTTTTGTTCAAGCACCTGTTCAGACCTTTACAAAGGACTCAGGCCTGAAGTGTTGGTTACCCTTCCAATAGATGTTGTGCATGACCTGTTGAGCTTATCCAGCACTTTTGTGCACAGTATTGCATTATAATCAGAGCAAATGCAGAATTTTCTGTTTAATGCAATTTAAGTATGCTTTTTATATGTCAATATTTCCCCAAAAGGGAGTTACCTCAAGCTCCTGACAATTTGGAGATTAAGAAACCAGGAAGTGATTTGCTTATCCTTCATAAAAAGCAGGAATATCTTGTTTAGAACATCTATTTTTGATGGAAAACCCATTGGCAAGTAATCTATGTTTTTTCTAATCTTGAAACATGTCTATTTCAAAGAATACCCCACAACAAATTGTCTAACATTTTCATTACATATATTCAATAATATTTCTTAAGATGGTCAGGTCAGATTAAACTGGAAAAATTAGCAGGAAAATAAGATTGACATGAGTCAATGTTGATGCAATTGGCTGAAAGGGCCTTGTTTGTTATCACAAAATATGAAAATTTCTCACCAGCACTGCCCTCCTTCACACAATTTCTTTCCAATTTGTAGAGTTCAATTTAGTGTTGTAGCATTTTGTCAGACATCTCTTTTAAAAGAAATCTTTCTTTCTTTTGCAATCTTTTTATTGGTCTTAATATATGAAAAATACATAGGCATATATAGTAATAGTTAATATCAAGGTACAAGTATCAAGTAATGATAAACAAGGTACGTATGAACCCATGTTATACATTGGAAAAAGTAAAGATAAAACATATATTCTTAAATTAATGTAATAATCTAACCCCACCCTATGAGGGTTGCTGGCCAAGTTAAGGAATGGACTACTATTAATAATAATTATGGGGTCATAAAAAAACAGATGAATAATTGAGAAAACAACCTCAAAGAGAAAGAAAGTTAAGATGACTTAATTTAAGTTAGAACACCTAATTTTTTTTCTTGAGAAAGACATCCCATCACATCCGATAACTAACTGAGAATGAGTGAGAGGGACAACATTTTTCCATCTCAGCAAAATGATCCTTATAGCAATGAGGGAAGCAAAAGCCACTACGTGGGATTGTGAGGAAGTCAGTATTAACTCACTCCAAAAATAACAATGAAAGGGCTAGGAGTCAAATTAATATTAAGAACCAATGATAAAGTATGAAATACCCCTTACGAAAAATTGAAGAGAGAAGGACATAGCCAAAGCATATGATGCAATGTACCTTCCTCAGTTATGCATTTTTCACATTGAGAAATAAATTTAACTAACTGAACCTTAGAAAAGTGTGCTCGATGAACTGCTTTAAAATGAATTAGTGAGTGTGCCCTTGTGCAAAGAGGAGTGAGCGGACACGTTTCAAAATAGAATCCCATGCAGTTTCGGGAAATGGTTGTTGAGAGTCTTGTTCTCATAATTTCTTAATGCCACCCAGGGAGCTATCCCTAAATCTTAGGAGAGTTGAGAAAGCAATCCTTTATGAATAGGTTTAAAGTTATATACTTCCCAAATAAAGTTAACATCTACATCCTATGGCTGCTTCAATATTGAAGAATTTAAGAAAATCCAAATCTGTAAATAACAAAAAAAAATGTTTAGGTATTTTAAATTTAATAGATAACTTCAAAAGAAGCCAAGTTTTGGTCAATATATGGATCTAGAAAAGATTGGATACCCAAACTTAGCCACTAAGTAATATTTTGGACTGAAGATAGATAAAAGGAATTACATAGAATAGAGCGAATCAAAAAAAAACCTATGGTAACCAAAATGTTTCGTAACTTGAAACTAAATTCTTCAAGTGCATCAGTATGCCAAGTTATATTCATTATTACAGGTTATATAATATTTTATATTATATATGTCTTTAAAAGAGAGATTGTGGTGGTTCAGTGTAGGTCACTTTACAAACAGATACTTACACTTTACATCTCATTTAAAATGCAAGAGCTTTGCTGAAGCCAGACATACAGGCACCAGTGGCTTTGCAAAAGACAATAGAAAGGCTTTGGAAGGAATTTCAAAAGCAGGTGCAAATAGAGTCCAGGCTCAAGTGCTGATAAAGACCTTTCAAGGATTGGGTTTGGAGCCCTGCAAGAAGTTCTGATTTTTACAAGCAGAGAGAGAGGAAAGAACAAACAGGATTTCTCAGAGAGAGAGAGAGAGAGAGATTACTGAGTTCTGCAGTAACTTTTGGAAGCTGCAACATGGCAAGTTGGCAGGCTTGTTAAAAAAGCAATATTGAAGACAGGTTGTGAGTTCTGAGTTCAGCCTGTTGAAAACCCTTCTGGTCCTTACAAGAGGAAATGGCCGGCTGGAGTGTTTCTCCTGAAATAAGGGAAACAAGAGGAACTCTGTGGTGACCTGGAAGAAGAGGATATCATTTTGAAAAGCCATGATGGGGCAAGTTTCCTCAGTCTGTGTGTATCCAACAAGCAACAAATATCTTTCTAACCATTAAGAATCTTTCTGAGCAGTAAACATTTACCTTTAAGCACCAGAGCCTGGTGAAAATTCATAAATGTTAAATTCTGTGCACAGTATAAGAATTGCCTGATACCAGTGAACTTGGAGGAATGAGAAGTGAGATTGGACTGTGAATCAAAGAACTTTCCTGACATATACACATTACATAGATATGCACTTAGAATTAGAAGGGGATTAAGTGAATAGTAATGTTAAAGTTCCTCAACATGGTTATCCAACTGCATGAAAACCAACAAGGTCGGGTCAGATACAGCAATGAGCTCTCTGAACCCTTCTCCATTAACAATGGCGTGAAGCAAGGCTGCGTTCTCGCACCAACCCTCTTTTCAATCTTCTTCAGCATGATGCTGAACCAAGCCATGAAAGACCTCAACAATGAAGACGCTGTTTACATCCGGTTCCGCATGGAAGGCAGTCTCTTCAATCTGAGGCGCCTGCAAGCTCACACCAAGACACAAAAGCAACTTCTCCGTGAACTACTCTTTGCAGACGATGCCACTTTAGTTGCCCATTCAGAGCCAGCTCTTCAGCGCTTCACGTCCTGTTTTGCTGAAACTGCCAAAATGTTTGGCCTGGAAGTCAGCCTGAAGAAAACTGAGGTCCTCCATCAGCCAGCTCCCCACCATGACTACCAGCCCCCCCAAATCTCCATCGGGCACACAAAACTCAAAACGGTCAACCAGTTTACCTATCTCGGCTGCACCATTTCATCGGATGCAAGGATCGACAACGAGATAGACAACAGACTCACCAAGGCAAATAGCGCCTTTGGAAGACTACACAAAAGAGTCTGGAAAAACAACCAACTGAAAAACCTCACAAATATAAGCGTATACATAGCCATTGTCATACCCACACTCCTGTTCGGCTCCGAATCATGAGTCCTTTACCGGCATCACCTACGGCTCCTAGAACGCTTCCACCAGCGTTGTCTCCGCTCCATCCTCAACATTCATTGGAGTGACTTCATCTCCAACATCGAAGTACTCGAGATGGCAGAGGCCGACAGCATCGCATCCACGCTGCTGAAGATCCAACTGCGCTGGGTAGGTCACGTCTCCAGAATGGAGGACCGTTGCCTTCCCAAGATCGTGTTTTATGGCGAGCTCTCCACTGGCCACCGAGACAGAGGTGCACCAAAGAAGAGGTACAATGACTGCCTAAAGAAATCCCTTGGTGCCTGCCACATTGACCATCACCAGTGGGTAGATATTGCCTCAAACCGTGCATCTTGGCGCCTCACTGTTCGGCAGGCAGCAACCTCATTTGAAGAAGACCGCAGAGCCCACCTCACTGTCAAAAGACAAAGGAAGAAAAACCCAACACCCAACCCCAACCCACCAATTTTCCCTTGCAACCGCTGCAACTGTGTCTGCCTGTCCCACATCGGACTTGTCAGCCACAAATGAGCCTGCAGCTGACGTGGACATTACCCCTCCATAAATCTTCATCCGCGAAGCCAAGCCAAAGAAAGAAAAAGAAAAATGTTAAAGTTTGATCCTGTTTTTATATTTAAAGAAAATTAAAAGCAACTGTTGTTTAAATAACCATTGTCTTGGTGATTTTGTATTGCTGCTGAGTTTTGGGGTTCTCTGAGCTCGTAACAATTATGATTAATCCAAATAGAAATATATTAATATTTGCTGTCCAGTAATAAATTCTAAAAGCAGGTCATGACAAACCTCAATTTATTTGAGTATTTTGAGGCAAGGGTGCTTTTCTTTCCCAGCAAGAGAATCTAGGAACAAAAACTGGTGCAACTTGAAAGATATGAGAATTTAGGGAAAATATTCAATTTTATAATATTAACACATCCAATTAAAGTCATCAAGAGGGGAGACCATTGAGATTTCTTAACATAATTCAATAAAGTAAGGAAACTTTCCTTAAAAAATTGTTAAACTTTTTTAGTAATGGTAATGCCTAGATAGTTATATTGATTTTAAAAACAATTTTAAAAGGAACAGAGGAATCAAAGGAACAGGAAGAATTCAAAACAAAGATTTCAATTTTCTGCAAATTTAATTTATAACCTGAAAACTGACTACATTGACTGAGAATCCAATTGTGGAATCCAACAGTCAGGATATATAGCAGATTCGTTTTAACGAAAAGCGACCGTAATAATTCCAAAGCCAAATCTCTTTCTGAACTGTCCAATTGATCGTTTATTTTCACTTACCAACATCAGATACTCTTAGGTTTAAAAAAATTGAAACAGAGCCTTCCCATTTGGGATGGAGATCACTGCCAAGAATATCTGCTCATGTTGCCTAGAAAAATCGCCAATCCCTTTAAAAATCGCCAATAATTTTGTTACCCTTTTGCAGCCAAAAGTTCTGTGAACTTCAATTCACGGCTGCTCTATCTGAAGTCATTACTATTTCCCTAACCTGTGTACTAATTCACTTGGCGGATCTGGCAGGAAAAAGTTCCAAGACACCACATAATTTGAACGGAGACTTTCAATTGTGATCCACGCTCTCGAGGTTAGAAATGTGGTGTGTGGATATAAAACTCAATATCTGGTTCTTCATCTAAACGTTTCTGCCAGAGTATCAATTATTTTAAAAGGACAAAGTTATCAATTAATTGACAACTGGGAAAGACTCGGCAGACTCGAGAGAGGGTGCCTATTTTAAATAAATTCCTTGCCCTTTCCCGTCTTACAAAAACGGGGTAATTATCATCGCTTTCAAATTTTCCATTATTCTGAGTGAGCATAATTAAAACATCAATGCAGTAAGATCATTTATCGGAAGCATCAGGAAATAATTTATCAGCATTAGTAAATGAGACTTCGAAAATAAAGGGAACGGGAAATAAATGTCATTGTGAGATTGGGAAAGGTCATTTGTTACACTTGTCAAGGGAGAAAAACACCTGGTCTGTGTTAGTGGGCTTGTCCAATAGATGTTTACCTCGAATAAAAACTGTATTTGCTTCCCAAAAAAGTCACGTAACCCTATGCCGACATTGATAAATGGCGATAGGATAAAAAGGTTTTTGCTTAAACTGTATGGCTTTACGAGTTTCACATTAGAAGGGGCCACGTGGGGTGGAAAGTGTTGGAGCAGAGAGTCACTCTGAGCATGAGTTTTGCTTGCCAGTCCGCTGACGAAAACAATTGACAAAATCACTATGGAATCATCGTTGGAACGTTATTTTGACCAAACTGTTGAAAATGTAAGTTCACGTCTCTCCTGTAATAAATTTAACTGCAGAAAACGTTTTCACGTGAGCTGTCACAATTCTTTTCAAAGACGTGTAAAGTGGTTGAAGCTTGTCACATGATGGAGGGGAAACGTGATTCCCTGTCCGTCAGTAATAGATCCTGAGCAAAAATTATGTTTATTTTCGATTAATTTGACGAAGTGAATGGAAAAAGGCATACGATCTTATGAAAAGTTGGAATTTTTTTTTGCCACTTGAAACTTGGGCACAAAGCATGTTCAAAGT
Organism: Narcine bancroftii; assembly: GCF_036971445.1. NCBI lineage: Eukaryota > Metazoa > Chordata > Chondrichthyes > Torpediniformes > Narcinidae > Narcine > Narcine bancroftii. The sequence goes on from NC_091470.1 coordinate 67,630,231, forward strand.
GTTAGAGTTCAAGCTTAAGGTGAGAAGTGGAAAAATAAACCAAGCCGAAGAGTTTCTATTCCACTTCAGAGTATTTTACAGGTACCCTATGTTGGTTTCTGCAGATCAGTATCAGTAATAGTTTCCTGGTTCAGAGGAAACGACATTTAAAAGTCGTGACTCTCTCGATTTGCTGAAGTGCGAATAATTAGATCGAATTTATTTAAGTCACTTGCTAAAATCTGAACTCTTCAATGAAACCTGAGGGCCTTGCACTCAGATTTTTTTTCAAAAATGTAGTTGGAGATCTTAATTTACTTGGACCTTTTTGAGCTGACTCTTTTTCATACCAACTCTCCTAGTGAGTAAATCTCTTTCATTGTCAAGAATAGTTGATTATGTCAAATGGCTTGGTTGAAAGTGTTGTATTCCGGGTAACTGGTAACATTTTTTCCATATATTCCAAATGCAAAACCATCTTCAAGTCTGCAGTATATATATTCAATGAGATTGGATGTGAGAATAGAAAACATTTCTTTCAGCCATTTAAGATCATAAGAATTAGGAATCCAAGAGTAATCCATCTGGCATTTCAAGCCTGTTCTGTAATTCATCCAGTTTGTGTTTGGCCTTTCAACTCTGTTCCATTTTCCTACACTATCCCCATGTCCTTGATTTTTCTGATTCCAGCAATCCATTAACCTCTGTTTAGAGGAACTAAATGACTTGGACTCTGGGGTAGAGAATTCCAAATCTTAAACATTCCTTGAGGAAATTAATGTCTCTTCATCTTGCACCTAAACTGCCCATCTCATTTTCTGAAAATGTGACCCTCATTCCTGATTCCTCTCCCTTCATCCACCCAACTGAGCCCCACACAAATTGCTCTAAGTACAGTCTCACCAAGCCAAATACAGTTATCTACTATTCATATCCCTTCCCAATAAAGGCCAATGTACCCTAATCCTAACCTGCATGTTCTCCCATCACTTAAAAAAAACCCCACTGCTTTTCAGTTGTGTGCAATGAAGTGAATGACTTCACAATTTCCCACTTTGTGCAGCATGGTTAGGACAAGACTGTTACAGTGCAAGTGACAGGGGTTCAAATCTGGGGCTGTCTGTAAGGAGTTTGTATGTTCTTCCCATGTCTGCATGGGATTCCTCCCACCATTTAAAAAAAAAACCATACAGGAGTTGTCAGTGTATTTGGGTGGCACAGGCTCGTGTGCTGAAAGGGCCTGTTACCATGTCTAATTTTTTTTTAAATGCCATTTTCCTGCCTATCAAAATCTCCTAGTTTTTGCAGATAAACTAAACCTTAGATTGGATAATTTTTGTATATATAGTGCTCAAAATCCTGTTTCAAATACTTGTTGACTTCAACAAAATTGCTGGAATGAGAAATGAAAAATAATCTTGCACATGGAAGTAATCCTGCTCATTGGTCTACCACAAGCTTGTAAATTTGTTTCTTTATCCTTCTGTAAAGCTTCACACTTCTAACATTGAAATATGTCTGCCGGCCATGTACTGTTATGTACCCTGATGAAAAAAAACCTCTATTTTCTAATCAACCATTAACTTCTCTTTCAACAACCAGTATGATAGCGACTTCCATAAATAATACTTCATACAAAGAATTTCTCGTGCTTTGTTCTAAACCTCTTTAAATCTTTAATTTCAGGGCCTTTGTACTTGACCTTTAACACTGAAAACTTACCTTTTGTCTTCTCTCTCTCTCTCTCTCTCTCTCTCTCTCTCGGTATGTCATAATTTTAAATACCTGTACAGCATTGTGCCAGACTGAGCTAATGGAAATAAAAATAATTTTTTTTTTTGCTTTGTAATCTGTACTTGTCTGCATTACATTGATCATACCTGTATCAGGGGAATTGTGACACCCTGAACCATACAACCATAGAGCATCACAGCACAGAAACAAGCCCATCAGTCCATCTAGTCTCTGCTGAACTTTTTATTCCTCATCCCACTGATCTGCAAGCAGTCCATAGCCCCCCATCAATGTACTTGTCCAAATTCCTTTAAATGTTAAAAGTGAGCCCACATTCACCACTTCAGCTGGCAGCTCGATCGAAATTCCCAACCACTCCCTGTGTGAAGAAGTTCCCCCTAATGTTCTGCCTAAACCTTTCCCTTTCTCCTCTAACCCATGTCCTCTGTTTTGCATCTCACCTACCCTCAGTGGGAAAAGTCTACCTACATTAACTCTGTCCATACCCCTCATAATTTTGAATATCTCTATCAAATCTACCCTCATTCTTTTACACTCAGGGAATAAAGTCCTAACCTGTTTAATCTGTCACTGGAACTTGGTTCCTGAAGACTGGGCAATATCCTAGTAAATTATTGCTGCACTCTTTCAATATTACTAATACCTTTCCTGCAGTTAGTTGTCCAAAACTGCACACAATACTTCATATTTGGTCTCACCAATACCTTGTACAACTTTATCATAGCATCCAAACTCCTCTACTCAATATTTTGCTTTATGAAGGCTAATATGCCATAAACTCTCTTTACCACCCTATCGACCTGTGACACTGCTTTCAGGGAATTGTGTATATGTATTCTCAAATCCATCTGTTCTACTGCACTCCTCAGTGCCCTACCATTTACCATGTATATCCTTTCTTGGTTTTTCCTTCTAAAATGCAACACCTCTCACTTGTCTGCATTAAATTGCATTTGCCATTTTCTGCCCATTTTTCCAGCTGCTCCAGTCCCCTCTGCAAACTTTGAAAGCCTTCCTCACTGTGCACAATGCTTCAAATCTCAGTGTTATCTGCAAACTTGCTGATCCAATTTACCACATAATCATTCAGATCATTGATATAGATGACCAACAATGGTCCCAGCCCCAATCCCAGTCAGTCCCTTGCTATCCAAATGTTCTTCAAGCACCTTCCAATAATGTACCTACGTCTGAAGCTGATAAATTTTGGAATAAAATCTCTGCTTTATAATAGGTACCAACATATAAATCTAAAATCTGCTCTCAATGATGTGGAATCCTGGGGTTATTATTTAACCAGCCCATTTCAGTACCAATGGCTGCAAATCCCTTATTGAGAGGGGGAAAAAGCTGGTGCACATCCAATGTAGTAAACAAATACCTTGCCACTGACCATAATATTTCCGCCCTTTGAAGAGCAGTAAGGAGCTTTAACCAGAATCAACATAGGAAATGGACAATATGGCTATTTGTACAACAAATGGTATTTGCTTGACGACCCGCCGTGCAACTACAGTCAATGAATGGAACACATCACATCAACATGACACCAAGTAACATCTCATTTCTCCACTTGAGGTCTGTTATCAGCGTTGGTGAAAGTGGGCCCTCCATCTCAAAGTTGCCCTCTGATGTGTGAAGTTACTCGTTTTAAATTAACTTTTTTTTCTCACCATCTTTCTTAGAAAGTAAACCATTATTTTCACTCTCTCTGCAAAAGTGCTTCAACTTTTCTTGCAGTTTGGGGCTCATTGCTAATTTGTGTCTTCAGTTCTAACAGAAGCTCCATTCTTGACATGAAAAACTTAAAGCTGGATATCTAATCTTCAAACTTAATCAACCACCTCCCAAGATGTCAAGTCAACAACACCTCAACAGATCTTGGAAAGCAAATTGATAAATGTTGCATCTCAGGATAGTAGATGTGTGCTCACAGCAACTACATTTTCCAGAATAGACAGTGTAATCTTAATCACTTTTACCAAGCATTTTTAAGTAGTTTGTGGGTGTCTCTCTATTTATTTATTTCTCTATCCTCTTTTTATCCCATTGGATTGGCAGGTAGGGAAACATAGAGAATCACTGGTAGCTGCTCACTTGGAATGGACTTGAAGGGTAGCAAATGGAATTAATTTTGTGTATTTATCCTTTGCAGAAGAGCTACAAGTTGTACACTTGACAGGTTGTAAGATGATAGCAAAGGTTGTAAATCTATGAACCGCTGCAGGATTTAAAAGTAATCCAGTCCCATAATTCAGTATAAAATTGAAGATTGATGCTTTGTTGATGAAGTCCTACAATAGAGATTTTCAATTGAGGTTTTAATTTCTCTTTTCCAACGATAATAATATTGCCATGCACTACACGGAAAACCCTCAAAATTTCCTGATGTCTTTTGCAATATTCTTTCCTTAATCAGCACCACCAAAACCAGTTTTCCTTCTCATGCTGTTTGTGAAATTGTGATCCTGTTTGCCATCATAACAGTAAGAAAATAGCACAGAAATAGCTATTTTCTTTCTGGCACCCTCAATCCCAAATGTACTTTGTTGGGTTGACAAGTGCACATTCTTGCATATTTATTATTTGTAAGTTGCCTTAGGGAATCTTGCAAGAATACTTGATAGTGGAGAGTAGAAAATACAAGCCCTGTCCCTTGACCGACAGTTACTCCACAAGTCATTTACAGAAATGTAATCTGACAAGTGAAGAGCTGAAGGAGTGTGGGTTTTCTTATTTCTGTTCATGGGTTAATATGATAACATTGTGCCTGATCAATCTTGAGGACCTACTGATGCTTTGAATACTCGGTGATCAGAGAAGTTCTCATTGCAATCTCTTGTGCTTAGTACAAAGGGATCGATTTAAGAAATGTCCCAAAACCTAAAGGCAATTCTAATAGTTCATACATAGTCTTGAGAAGATGATCTGCTGCTATGTGATTTTTTTTTTTAATGTTTTTAGGATGATCACCCAACAAATGATTCCCATATTTTTGATCCTATGATTCCATATGATTCAGACCTATTAATTCAGGAGTCTTATTACACACCTCAACTTCTTCAAGTTCATTTATCTACAGAGCTTACTTCAGCAGATCTTAGTTTTCTCAGCAATGACCAAGAGCAACAAAATGATGATGAAGAGGGAAAAGACTTTACTGATCAGCAACAAATGATAAAGCATTGCCAACTGCTCTCAGTTGTCAAGAATAGTGATGGACCTGAAAACATTAGCCACTTGCCGTACCAATTAACAAATCAAGGAATTGGCACCCCAATCGGTAATGAATCATCATCAATTTGCCCGGTATCAATGACTCCTATGACACCTGTAACACCAATGACTCCAGTAGAAAGATCTGGAATATATCCCCAGTTACAGTAAGTATTTTCAATATTATCGATTAACAAATGATACCTCTATGTATGATGTAATAAATATTTTAAATAGAGTATGTATATAACTACTGCAGTATTATTTCTGTCTAGTTCGACCAATAGCATTTTCCTGTTATGCTCAGATTTTCCTCTTGATCTTTCTGACCACAGCGCAAGGTGTCTTGCTTTATCTCCAAGGTACAGATATGGCTCACTCAAGGGTTCCAGCCTGAAACATTGACCATTCTTTTTCTCTCCCCAAGAATGCTTAATCCACTAAGATTCTTCAGCAGATTTATTTGTTGCTCCAGTACTATGAATCATCCTAACTGGCATCTCTAAATGGTCCTACGGTAGGAAATACAAGAAACTGTAGGTGCGGAAATCTTGAGCAAACAAAGTGAAAGTGTTAAAAAAATGTAGGCAGGTGCCCAAATCTTTGGGTATTGTTATATAGTCAGGATAATGTGAACTATTTTGTAACTGTAGTGCGTGCGTGCGTGCGTGCGTGCGTGCGTGCGTGCGTGCGTGCGTGCGTGCGTGCGTGCGTGCGTGCGTGCGTGCGTGCGTGCGTGCGTGCGTGCGTGCGTGCGTGCGTGCGTGCGTGCGTGCGTGCGTGCGTGCGTGCGTGCGTGCGTGCGTGCGTGCGTGCGTGCGTGCGTGCGTGCGTGCGTGCGTGCGTGCGTGCGTGCGTGCGTGCGTGCGTGCGTGCGTGGTAAGTAAAATCTCTTCTGTTATTTGAATCTTGCATCTCTAAGTTATTTAAGAAGCCTCCCAAGTAACACAGAGACATAACATGGTGGCAGTGGTATAAGAGAACAAGAATAAAGCCATACTATTGATTGTAAGTCATTGAAACATGAAGGAGAAGAAGGGAATAAACATTACTGCAGTTCACCCAGTGATGGATGGGGAGATTGAATTGCTTAAAGTTTCAGCAGAAGTGCAATTTAGCATTCAAACGCTATTTTTAAAATGCAACAGCAAAGAAGAAGATCCACCACATAAGAGGAAACAACAATGAGGACGCCGACACCCAGATACTGGACATGGAATCCATACACCTTCACGAGATGTCAGGTGAGATGAAAGAAGGAAGCTCGATGCACACAAGGATCTAAATACAGAGGACAATCCAGAACAAGCCTTCAATATTTAACCTAAAGGTGAAGCTGGATACTGGATCACAAAGCAATGTCCTTCCACTCGGACTCTACCACCAGATGTTCCAAGTGAACATAATAAAAGGGTATCCAAAAGACAGTGTATTGGAAACAGCAAATGTCATATTAACGGCCTATGGTGGACCCATGATAAAGCAGCTAGGGAGAGCTAAGATCAATGGCTGCAATAAGGAAAGAACATCCTCTGTACGCTCTACATGGTAGAGTAGATGTACCAGCAATTCCAGGTCTGGACAACTGCCTGGAGTTACAGTTGATCTCTGGCAATTATGAGATCCAGATGAAGAAAATATCCAAAAGGATCAACAGAGACACTCCATTGGAGAACTGACCTCCAGTCACAAACAAGGCTGAGCTCTGGAGCATGTACCCGGAATGCTTTGATGATTCAGTTGGATGCTTTGAAGACATTGAATATCACATCACCATAGATCCAAACTGCAAACCAGTCATCCCTGCTTCAAGGAAAGGTCCACTAGAGCTTAAGAAGCTGGAACAAGAACTAAAGAACATGGAAAGGATTCAAGTTAGAGCCAAAGTGACTGAGCCGACTGACTGGGTAAATTCCATAGTGGACAAAGGAAAACCAAATGGTCACTTGAGAATATGTCTGGACCCTAAAGACTTAAATCCAGCAATAAAAAGGGGTCACTACCCAACTCCGACATTAGAAGACATCACAGCGGAATTAACAGGATCCAAAACTTTTAGCAAGCTAGATGCTAAGAATAGATACTGTAATGTGAAACTAGATGAGAATTTAACAGTACTAACAATGTTCAATACTCCATTTGGTTGTTACAAGTTCCTGCGACTAACTTTCAGACTAAAGGTGAGCCAATTCATGTTCCAACGAGACCTATAAAGGGTGTAAAGGTGCTGTTGACATCACAGATGACATTCAGGTTTTTGGTAGAGATGGAAAAGCTCATGATTTTCATCTACATGAGGCCATAGAGATAACAAAAGGAGCTAGAATTAAACTAAATGCAGATAAATGCATTATAAAAGAGAAGAAATGCCAATTCTTCAGAATGGTGTACACTCCTGATGGGGTAAAGCCAATCCCAGAGAAGATTAAAACCATTGCTGAGATGGAGCACCCAAAGGTCAAAAAGGAACTCTTGTTTCCTTGGGTTGGTCCAATACATGAGTTCCTTCATACCATATATGTCAGTCTACACAGCAAACCTTCTTGCTGAAAGAAGACGTGGAATTTCGGTAGTCACCATCACATCAGAGAAGTTTTGACCAGCTCAAAGAAAAAATATGCAGAAAAGTGGAGTTGAGATACTCACTCTGCAAGAAGATGCATCTAACAGAGGACTTGGTGCAGCATTAGTACAAGAAGGAAAACCAATAGCTTTTGCCTCAAAAGTATTGACATCAGATATCCCAATATATATATATAGAGAGAGAGATTCATATTCTTGCTGATACCTCTTCATTACTTTCTCCGAATGAAAAAATATGAAATGGAAGACATGGGGATCAAGATACATCATCTCGTCAGTGTGACCAGTAATAAATAAAGCCAGATCAGAGAAGAAAGCAGTAAAGAAAGATAAGATGTTGCAAATGTCTTCTCAACTAGTAAATCAAGGATGGCCAGAGAGGATAAAGCAGATACAACCTTCAATACGTCAATATTGGTCTATCAGGGACGACATATCATTGGAGAATGGTGTTCTGCTGGCTGGATCAGGATTGATGATACCTAAAACAATGCAGAAAGAGATGCTCCAGAAAATACATGAAAGTCACATGGGAATGGAGAAATGGAATCTCAGAGAAAAGTCAGCCGTGTACTGGATTGGTATATACAAAACATCAAAAACATGGTGGCTACATGTCAAATATGCCAAAAGTACATAAACACACAAAAAAAGAGGAAATGTTTTCCACAGAAGTACCTGCCAGACCATGGCACACAGTGGGAGCAAACTTGTTCACCGAGAATCAAGACTGGTATTTAATAGTAGCCTGTTATGACTCAGGTTTCCATTTATCAAAAGGGTGAAAGACTGAGAGTGTCAACTATCTCCTCAGAAATGAGAGTGCTTCTTGCTGAACAAGGAATACCCAAGCAAGTAATATTTGACAATAGAACACCGTTCATGCCACAAGAATTCAGAAAGCTGGCTGTAGAGTATGAGTTTGTTGTTACTACATCATCCCCATGCTACCCCAAAGGTCACGGGTTCATTGAAATACAAGTGCAAACTGTTAAACGCACATTGGTGAAGTGTCGCAAAACAAAAGGAGACCCACACCTCGCTCTTCTATCATTACGAGCATCACCTTTAAGCGGTGACATGAAGTCCCTGCCAGAACTTCTAAATGGCAGAAGATATAAAACAACTCTGCCAAGCAAAGTACACCCTCCAGAGGACCAGGAGATGACTGGCTGACACACAAGAAGAAGGATGCCAGCTTTATAACAAACAAGACCAATATTGCCAGACTCTTCAGAGGGCAGCATGAGCATATTCAAGAGTCGATGTTGAAAACATGGACCCCAGCAAAGGTCATCAGAGAAGCTGAGACACCAAGATCATACATTGTCGAGACAGACTCTGGCAATCAGCTGAGGAGGAACAGAATTCACATCCAGCCGACACAAGATATGATGAAGCAGAAAGCTTTAATACCAGCAAAGTCTGCAACACCAATATCAAGTGAAGAGACCACAACCACTAATACTGAAACATCAACACAGCAGTTGTCAGGTGAAGCGCAACTAGCTACATCACCTACATGTGCACCAGCAACACAGAGCCCAATAGTTGTGTAAATAAACTAGTGTACGAGTTCAGTTACTTAAGTTGCACTGGAAAGAAAGTGATAAAGAATGCGCGCGTGTGTGTGAACAGTTTCCTGAGATGGTGGAAGGCATCAGTAAGTGAAATCTCTTCTGTTATTTGAATCTTGCATCTCTAAGTTATTTAAGAACCTTCCCAAGTAACCCAGAGACATAACAGGTATCTCTCACCTTTTGCATTTTTCCTCCATAGAAACATTGTTTCCACTGTTAACTTAGCCTGCAAATTGGACCTGAAGAGAATTGCTCTTCATGCAAGAAATGCAGAATATAATCCAAAGGTAAATTTCTTGTACAAATTAGTTCACTTGTGTTATAAAGTTTCCATAAAGTAAATTTGCTCTCTTTAGCTCTTCCATTCATTTCATTCACTTTTGGACTGTGCTTTTTTTTCACTCCCCTATCTTAAATCTAGTAGTCTCCTGTCATGCATTACACAACACTGTTTTTCAAAAGAGCATTACTAATAAGATGAATGAAGAACAGGCCTGTACCTTGAACTATTTAATGAGATCATAGTTGCTCCTCTTCCTTGTCCATTTTCCAAAACTGACACTTTTTCTCTCTCTGAGGCAAAATCGTACAGCACAAAAACAGGCTTTTTGGCCCACTAGGTCCAGGCCAACCATCAAATATTAGTCCCATTTACCAGCATTTCCCTTCTACACGCTGGTAATTTAAGTGTTTTAAATATTATGAGAATTCCTGCCTCCAAATTCAGCTGCTGTGTTCCAACCACCATCTATGTGCAAAAGATCTTCTTTAGATCCCCTCTAAGCCTCTTGCCCCTCACCCTCAACCTTTCCTCTAAGTTTCAATGCCTCTGCTATGGGGAAAACATCTACTTTCTCCCCTATCTATGCCACTCATAATGTTTATACTGCTGTCAGGACCCACACCTGACCACTTTTCCAAAGAAAACAGATCCAGCCTATTTTCTGAGATGCTCCATCCAAATGTGCAATTAACAAATCTCCTCTGCTCCCTTTCCATTCCAGTCATGCCCTTCCTTAATCAATGTTTTAAAAGGTTGCACTATAAGCTCCCTCCTCCATCCCTGTTGAGGCTAATGTAAGCACTCCTTTCACTCCTTTCATCGTTTGTGATTGCCATCTTCAGAGATCATTAGACTTGTACACCAAGATTCCTCTATTCTTAAGTGCTTCCACGGCCCTAATATTTCAAAAGTATATCACCTTGCACTTATCAGAATGAACTTCCATTATGTTATACAATACTTAATAGCAAGACACCCACAATTCCATGGAGTAGACCACTTGAAAGATTCACAAATGTGTACTTTGCCACTTCATCTGTGCTCTTTAGTTCTACATACATGATACAGCCCTTTGAAATTTATAATATCAATCCCTCTTAAACCACACAAAAGTTCATCAGGTTACTTCTAATGTCCAGGAAGAAATTATCCATCTCTTCTAGCAGGACAATCCCCTTGTCTCAGGAGGTAATCAAATATATATGACGTGACCTCCAAGCTAAGCAGATGATTTCTTGGATATCAAGAATAAAACTACACTAAGTGCCCCAGGTGTGATCTTAACAAAATTCTGTCCAATTGTAGCAAAAATATCCTTATTCTTGGATAATAATTCCTGAGAAACGAAGATCAAGGTTCCATTATCGTGTATCTGCAGCTGAATTTTCTGTCTTTTGGTTCTTTGACGAACTGGAGGGAGTGGTGTTTCACAGAGTTGGTATTGTGGCTGCAGTTTTTCTTACTGATGAGGAAATAATTTACAAATATATACATGACAAAAACTGGAGGATGTTAATACACGCCAAACCACTGAAAGATTAGGTAAACACAGAGCACATTCAGAACAATTACATTCAAGTTGGATGATGAGGAAATGCAAACGAGAGATATAATTCTAAAGAGAATATAAGAACAGAGGTTTCTGGCACAGAAGCATGCATTATTGAAAATAGTAGGATAGATTAAGAAAGTGCTTTTAAATTAGTGTAGAGGGCTCTAGGCATTATAAAAACAGGCACAGAGTCTTAGTGCATGTAATTTATGATCACCCTTTACAAGGCATTGATTTCGCTCAGCAGAATATCTTGATTAACAGAGTGAAACAAAGAATGTCTGCAGAAGCTGTGATTGAAGTCAATACACAAGTGCTGGAGAAACACATCCGGACCCACAGTGCCCAAAGGAGGTAAAATATACTGATAATCAATGATTTGGGCCTGAGCCCTTGGCAAAGGGTTCATGCTCAAAATGTTGGTTATTCACCTTTGCCTCCTAATGACACTGCGGGACATGCTAAGTGTTTTCAGCACTTTTGTGTAGTCTCTGATTAACTCGAGTGAAAATTAATTTGCAAAAGAGTCTCGAGTGTAGGGGAGTGAGACTATGACAAATGCATTTGTAGTAAGGCAGTGTGGATTTGATGCATATTTGATAGTTATTCTTGCCATTAGTAGAACATGACTTTTTTAAATTTGTCCTACCAACATGACCATCTCCATATATCCTATATTTCATTCCATCTGTTATCTTCTTTCTTAATCACTTAGCATGTTATTATTCAGTTTTCTATTCAGTTTTCAAGTTAAATTCTTCCCAGCAAACTTGGGTAAATCACATTTGGTCATCGAGTGTTGGTTGTAATCGTCTTCGTGCGGTTATTACAGATAATGCAATTTTGAAGGGAGTACAGGATGAGAGAGATCTGTGACAAATATGCAAAACTCACTGCTGACCTGAAGTTTGTTTCATTACAGTAAAACCCCTGGTACCCAGCACTTGGGGGGGATTGGTCGATTCAGGATAAGTGAATTTACCGGTTGCTTGAGAATGTGTGTTACGTGTTGGCGAACATTGGTGGAGCCAATGTTAATCTTTCTTTTTTTATAAACCTGTTTCTGCAATTTTTTTGCGGTTGCTTAGAGCTGCTCCTTGATTGAATTTGATCATGGACATTTTGTTTTATTACTGTTTTATGACCATTAATCATTCTTCTAAGTATAGTAATTTTATCAAAATCAAATGAATGGTTACAACCATTATGATTGCACCACAGCACTTTAAAATCTAGAAATAGTAGTTCCACAGGTTCCCACTGAGCCATCCTGCCAGTTATTTCTACCAACCGGTTTTTCAACTTTGAAATCCTTTTCTAAAATCATTACTTCTAACCAGTCACTTTCCAACATTGTATTTCATTTGGGCCACCTCTTGGACCATTCTTCTAATCTAAGTCTCCATTTTCTCATCACTTCGTGTCCCTCCTCCTATCTCTGTATCATCTACAAAGCCATTTATTCCGCAATTCAAATAATTAATTTGCAAAGTCAAGAGGAGTAGCCCCAAAACTGACTCCTGTGGAACACCAACCAGAATAAGATCCCTTTATTCCTACTTTCTTTCCTGCCAATCAGCCAATTCCCTACCCAAGCTCTTGTCTTTCCTGTAATTTCATAGGGTCGCATCATGTTGAGCAGCCTCATGTACAGCACCTTGTCAAAAGTCTTTTCAAAATCCAAACATACAATATCCACTGCTTTTCCTTTGTCTAACCGGCTTGTGGTTTCCTCAACAAAAAAAAAATTGCAGTTGGTTCATCAAACAAGGAAGTCATGCTGACTTTGACCTAGCTTATTATGCATCTCCTGGTACTTTGTAACCTCATTCTTGACCATCTACTCCATCAACTACATACTTTAGACTTACAGGTCAATAATCTCCTTTCTTCTGCCCACCACCGCCCCCCCCCCAACCTTTTTTAAATAGCAGAGTACCCTTTGTGAATTTCCTGTCTTGAACCATGCCAGAATCTATTTATTCTGGGGACGTCGTCACCAATGCCTTCACAATCTCTATAGCTACTTCTTTTAGAACCTGAGGGTTGATTCCATCTGGTCCAGGAGACTTCTCTACCCTTAGATCCTTCAGCTTCCCAAGCACCTGGTGATTGTGATTGCACTCACCTCTCTTTCTCTGACACCCTTGAAAGAGAGGTGTACTGCTAATGTTTTTCACAATGAAGAATGTTGCAGAATACTCATTCAATTCCTGTGTCATCTCCTTGTCCCCATTACAATTTCTACGGTGTCATTTTTCCACTAACTATAACTGGCGTATACAGAGCCGTTGTCATACCCACACTCCTGTTCGGCTCTGAATCATGGGTCCTCTACCGGCACCACCTACGGCTCCTAGAACGCTTCCACCAGCGTTGTCTCCGCTCCATCCTCAACATCCATTGGAGCGCTTACATCCCTAACGTCGAAGTACTCGAGATGGCAGAGGTCGACAGCATCGAGTCCACGCTGCTGAAGATCCAGCTGCGCTGGATGGGTCACGTCTCCAGAATGGAGGACCATCGCCTTCCCAAGATCGTGTTATATGGCGAGCTCTCCACTGGCCACCGTGACAGAGGTGCACCAAAGAAAAGGTACAAGGACTGCCTAAAGAAATCTCTTGGTGCCTGCCACATTGACCACCGCCAGTGGGCTGATAACGCCTCAAACCGTGCATCTTGGCACCTCACAGTTTGGCGGGCAGCAACCTCCTTTGAAGAAGACCGCAGAGCCCACCTTACTGACAAAAGGCAAAGGAGGAAAAACCCAACACCCAACCCCAACCAACCAATTTTCCCCTGCAACCGCTGCAATCGTGTCTGCCTGTCCCGCATCGGACTTGTCAGCCACAAACGAGCCTGCAGCTGACGTGGACTTTTACCCCCTCCATAAATCTTCGTCCGCGAAGCCAAGCCAAAGAAAGAAAAAAAGATAACTGGCAGGGTACTGAAAATCTGCACCAACCAACTAGCTGGAGTGTTCATGATCATTTTCATCCTCTCATTGTGGCAGTCAGAAGTTCCCACCAGCTTCAAAAGGGCACCAATCATCCCAATACCCAAGAGTAATGTGGACTGCCTCAACAACTAACTTCTATACTGTGATGAAATGCTTCAAGAGGCTGGTCATGGCCAGAATTAACACACAGCCAAGTAAAGATCTGGACCCACTGCAATTCACCTATCATCACACTTTCTGCATTATCACTGGCTCTCCACTCAGCTCTGGATCACCTCGAAAACAACAATTCATACATACGGCTACTCTTCATAGACTAGAGCTCAGCCTTTAGTACCTTTATTCCGTCAGTGCTGGTCAAGAAGCTACAAACTCTAGGCCTCTGTACCCACCTCTGCAACTGGATCCTTGACTTTCTCATTGAAGACCACAGTCAGTATGAATTGGAAACAATGTCTTCTCCTCACTGATCATCAACACAGGAGCACCCCAAGGATGTGTGCTTAGCCCACTGCTCTACTCATTATACACCCACAAATGTCTGGCCAGGTACAATTCCAATGCCATCTACAAGTTTGCTAATGACACCACAATTGTTGACAGAATCATAAATGGCAACGAGGAAGCATACAGGAGGGAGATAGATCAGCTCGTTGAATGGTATAACAACAACAATCTTGCGCTCAACCTCAGCAAAACCTAGGAAATGATTGTGGACTTCAGGAAGAAGTCAGGGGAACATGGCCCAGTCCTCATTGATGGCTCAGTAGTGGAAAGGGTTAAAAATGTCAAATTGCTGTGTGTCAACATCTCCGAGGATCTGTTCTGGAGCCTCCATGTCCATGCAATCACAAAGAAGGCTCGCCAGCAGCTATACTTTGTGAGGTGTCTGAGGTATGTCACCAAAGACTCTCATAAACTTCTACAGGTGTACCATGGAGAGCATTCTGGCTGGTTGTATCACTGCCTGGTATGGAGGTGGCAACTCTCAGGACAAGAAGAAACTTCAGAAGGTTGTTAACTCAGCCTGCGATATCACAGGCATCGAGGACAAAAGCAGGCTCTATCCTCAAAAACCCCCCACCTCCCAGGTCATGCCCTCTTCACTTGCTACCATCAGGAAAAAGGTACAGGAACCTAAAAATGAGTATTGAACGGCACAAGGACTGCTTCCTCCCCGCTGTCATCTGATTCCTGAATTATCAATGAACCAAAGACACTGCTTCACTTTTTGTGCCCTATAATTGTTATTATTACTTTATTCTATTTTATTTTTTATAGTAATTTTATAAGATGGTTGTAATATGTCTGTTTATATAATGATGCTGCCACAAAACTGAATTTCATGACTTGTCCATGACAATACTGATTCTGAGCTACTCTCACTTTTTCTACTCTTAATGTACTTTTTATATATATCTATATATATATATAGATATATATAAAAAACTTGGTATAATTTTTGATATTATTTGCTAGCTTCCTTTCAAAGTTCATCTTATCTTTCCTAATGACCTTCTTAGTTGTCTTCTGGAAGCTGTTAAAAGCTTCCCAGTCCTGTCTCTTCTCACTAATTTTTGCCTTCCTATTTGCCTTTTCTTTTGTTTTTACTTTGGCTTTGACTTCTCTTGTCAGCCACAGATGTATCATGTTTCCATTAAAATATTTCTTCTTTTTTCTGCACTTTTATTTCTCACAGAAACTCCAGCCATTGATGCTTGTAGCACGATCAATAACCATAAGAAGACATGATGAGTGATTAAAGGCTTTAATATCCAGAAACATCGGGCATGTCTCTACATGCTGCTGGGCCAGATCCAAGGCTGGTATAGAGGGAGGAGATTATTAGCCTTTATTGGGAATCTACGGGAAGGAGTTACAGAGTCTGAGGCGGGCCAGCCTGTACAGTCTAGTGAAGTCATACCTGCACTAGAGTGTTCCACCACAATGCTCTGCTGTCCTCCCGGCTAGAGTACATTTCCAATCAACTTTCACCAGTTCCCCTCTCATACCTCTGTAATCCCCTTTAATCCACTGGTACACTGACACATCTGATTTTATCCCTCTCAAACTGCAGGGAAAATTCTATCATATTATGATCACTGCCTCTTAAGGATTCCCTTATCAAGCCTGGTTCATTACACATTACCCATTCCAGATTTGCAATTTCACTGGTTGGCACAGTAACAAGCTATTCTAAAAAGCCATCCTAAAGGCATTTGATAAATCCCTTCTCTTAGGATCTAGTACCAACTTGGTTTTCCCAATCAATCTGGAATATTGAAATCCCCAATGACTATTGTAACATTGCCCTTTTTGCACGCCTTCTCTATCTCCCTCTGTAGTTTGCATGCCACATCCAGGCAGCTGTTTGGAGGCCTGTATACAACTTCCATCAGGGTCTTTTTACCTTTACATTTTTTTAAAAATTCTACTCACAGGGATTTATTTCTTCTCCAAAGATTTCATTCCATTTTTATCCAACAGAACCACTCCATCCCCTCTGCCTACCTTCCTGTCCTTCAGAAACACTGTGTACCTACAGATATTTAGTTCCCAGCTGTGATCTTTTAGCCACGACTCATTGATGGCCACAATGTCATACCTACCAACTTACAGCTGCGCTACTAGATCAACCTTGCTTCCTAAACTGCAGCATTTAAATACAAGACTTTCAGTGCTGTGCTCATCACCCTTTTTGATTGTATTTCTAAAGTACACCAAGTTAAATCCTTAATCTTACACTAGTAGTATTGCCCTATTGTCTGCTTAGCTATCCTTCTTCACAATTTCACTGCATAATGCATCTACTTTTGTATCTTCTGTTCTATTAACCGATTAACCATATAACCATTTACGGAGTGGAAACAATTCACTACTATCTCTCTCTGGTTTTGACCCCCCTGCAAAATTAGTTTAAACCTTCCTCAACAGCTCGAGCAAATCTGCCTACCAGGATATTAGTCCCCCTCCCATTCAAGTGCAACCCATACTTTTTGTACAGATCATACCTTCCCCAGAAGAGATCCCAATGATCCATGCTTCTGAATCCCTGATCCCTGCACAAACTCTTCAGCCATGCATTCATCTGCATAGCTTCCTATTCCTTTCCTCACTGGAGCATAACACAAGCAGAAATCCTGAGATTATCACCCTTGTGGTCCAGCTTTTTAGTTTTCTTCCTAACTCCCTAAATTCCCTCTTCAAGACCTCATCTTTTTTCCTATCTATGTCATTGGTACCAACATAGACCAATACATCTGGCTTCTCACCCTCTCACTTGAAAATGCTGTGGACTTGATCTGACATGTCCCTGACCCTGGCACCTGGGAGGCAACATACCATCGGGGATCTCTCTTGTTCACAGAACCTCCTGTCTGTTCCCCTAACTTTTGAATCCCCAATCTCTATAGCTTTCCTCTTTTCCCCTCTTCTCTTCTAAGCTCTGTGCCAGAGATCTGACCACTGTGACTTGTCCCTGGAAGATCATCTCCAACAACATCCAAAGCAGTATACTTATCGTTGAGAGGAATGGCCACAGGGTTGCTCTGCACTGACTGCCTATTTCCCTTTCCTCTCTGAACATCACCCAGTTGCCTGCCTTTTGGGTGTGACTGTCTCCTTGAACCTTCTATCTATCACCTCATCTGCTTCCCAAATGATCCAGTGTTCATCCAGCTTCAGCTCCAGTTCCCTAACACAGTCTGTAAGAGGTTGTTGCTGGATGAACATCTTGCAGGTATAGTTATCAGGGATACTGGTGCTGTACCAGATTTCCTACATCCTGCAACTGAAGCATATGGCTGCCCCAGCTGCAATCTCTACTACCAACTCTGGTACAAAGAGATCTTACCTCACCTTACCTGTATGTAGCATGTCCTCAGCCTCTCAAGCCAAAACCTCTAACTCACTGTTCACACAATGGCCGCTCATCTTCTGCCTGCTTTAAATGTATTTGTTACTGCTAATGATTTGCGATTTGATTGCTCTGCTGAGCCCTAAAAAAATGCTTTTTTTAAACTCCTCTCCCTGAGCTGTGTGTAACTCTCTCCTTGTGATTCGATTGCTCCACTAAAGAGCCAAACCCCGCAAATGCCCCTTTTTTAAACCGGGTCAAATGTTGATAATCTCGTGTCACTGCGGCCAGAGACCTCCTTCCACATCTGTTAGACTTGCTGACATAGTCCCTTGTCCCCAGTTACATACCAAATGTAAACTGCTTTCTAAGAACTAAGAATGGTTACTAGGTGAAGTTCTAAAAGTAATTTTTCACCCCCCTAAATGCATTTCAATATCTCAGCAGAAGTTCCAGTTTAGTCATTTTGAATCAACAATCCTCAAATTGAAAAATGTTGTGGCTCTGGATCATCTGTTAATTTGGAGACACGAGCCTCTGAAGATGCTGGAATCTGGAGCAAAATAAAAGAGGAACTTAGCAGGTTAAGCAACATTTTCAGGGGGGAAAGGAATCGTAAACATTTCAGATTGAGACCCTCCAGATGAGAAGCTAGTCATTTTAAAGAGAGAGAGAGAGAGGAGTGAAACAGCCCATTAGGTGATTGGTTGTCCGAGGAAGGAAAAGGGATGATGGGCAAATGGAACAAGGCGGGGAGGATGGAAGAGGTAGGTGGGTGAGAAGTTTAAACAGTCAAGAGAAAGAAAAGCAGATGGAGCCTTGTGCCAACAAGTGAAGACAATGGTGGAGAAAGAAGAATATGCGGTTTTGTGGATCTGACTCCCAACTAAATACCACACAATAGAATATGGAATTGTAGAATTGCATTCCCCTGGAGAAAATCACATACAATCTCAGGAAGAAATATGACATATTTGTTAAGGTGTGGCAACCTTACTTGAAATATATTGGAACACAGATAGATTAGCCCCCTCCCTTACCTTCAAAATAGTAGTTCTGTCGCAATCCTTCCCAGCAGGGAAATGAATGTGATGAAGGAAGTAGGGCATGGCACAGGCAACGAGTATTATCAGTTTCATTTTGGGTTTTTAAAATTTCTTTTTAATTTAAATTACTTTAATTTAATTTAAGTTCTTTTTAATTTCTTATCCTTTGTAACTTAGGCTTTCTGATTTTTTTTCCCCCTAGGCTTTTCCCTAGGTTTCTGTAGGTGTCTTTGGCCCCACTGGAATTTGTATCAATGTAATTTAATTGAATGTATTTACTAGGGTGGGGTGGGAGGATAAATGCAGACTCTATATGTTACATGACTGTTACAAAAGATTATATTGTTTGAATCTTATGAATCTATAAATATTAAAATAAAATATTTTTTAAAAAGAAGCATTAATAGTCTGATTTAAGTTCAGAAATACATTCAGTGATTCCAGCTGAGGCAGTGTGAATGGTTGTGATGCACCAAAAATAGATCTGATGCATGTGGCCATTGTCACAATTTGGGCTGTTACTCATGTTCTATTTGTGAAGGAGGTAACCACATCTTCTCCAGCTTGCTTTCAATTTCTTAAGATTTATTTTCCTTGCGAAGTTGAAGCCTGGAGCCTCATGGATTGGGTCACTGGTTTACAATTGATAATGTTTGCTGTCAGCCAAGAGAAATGACATTGATTAGTGGGATTGTCATCATGAATAGAATTATGAGTGTGATTCAATAGGGGTTGCTGGATTTCAGATAGGTGCAGAGTGTTTTCTTAAGGTCTTTCATGGGTGGGCAAAAAATAATCTATTCAAAATCCAAAATGCGACAGTTATGATAACTCTATCAAAACATTTCATTTCTTTTGGTTTTTAACTAGTATAAATTGTCGATATAATCGTTGAATTGATATATAGAATTTCCATGGTTAAGATCTGTTGTATTGTCAGATGTCATTTCTTGCTCTCGCTCTTGCTCTCTCTCTCTCCTTCTAGTCATTGCCACCTGCTCTTCTTTTTATTTTATTTCTGGCGTTTTACTCTGAGTTCACCCCATTTCCTGCCCTCTCTGTTTAACAACACTTTAAAAAAAAAAAATATATATATATATATATATATAAACAACAGTTCAACAACCTCCGCCTGCCAAATTATCACAATGGACATCCAGGTCCTATACACCTCCATCCACATAAAGAAGGTCTCAAGACTCCCCATTTCTTCCTTAATAACAGACATAACCAGTCTCCCTCCACCACCATCCTCGTCTGCCTGGCAGAACTTGTAATCACCCTCAGTAACCAGCAATGCCTTTCTTTTTATTGAATACGTGGACCAATCTATGCTGCAAGCCTACACAGGCAAGGCTCCTTAAATTAATTTCTGGAAACATTTTCCCCTTTCTATCTCTATCTCGGCATACAGAAATATTCTATAAACCCACTAACTCTCTGTTACTTCGACTACACCTCTTACCACCCTGTCTCTGAAACAATTCTATTTCTTTCTCTTAATTCCTCTGTCTGCTCTACATCTGCTCCCAGGGTGAGGTATTTTGTTCCAGAACATCTGCTTCAAAAAAGGTGGCTTCCCCTCTACTGCCATTAACTCAACCCTCCTCGCCCACAACACTTTCCCGCATATCTGCCCTAGCCCAATCCCTCCCCTTCCACTGAGATGTAACAAAGACAGGGTTCTCTTTGACCTCACCTACCACTCCACCAGTCCATATCCAGCACTTCCATATCTTGCAATTTCCAGCACGGGATCCCACTATCAGACACATCATTCCTCTGATCCCATCTCTGCTTTCAGTGTGGCTCACTTTCTCTGAAACTCTCTCGTCCACTCATCCGTTCCCACTAATTGCCTCCTTGGTACTTATCCCTGTGACTGCAATAAATGCTGCACATGTATTTATGCCTCTTCCATCACCACCATTCAGACCCCCAAATAGTCCTTCCAAGTGAAACAACTCTTCACATGAATATTTGGGATTCATTTACTGCATCCGATGGTCCTGATGTGGCCACCCCTACAAGGGGAGACTGGATGCAGACTGAAAGATTGTTTTGTTAACCACCTTCGCTCTGTCTGCTGAAACGGCAAGGTTACCTTTTTATTTCCTAAGGATGCAGTGTAATTCGCTGAGTTTCTCCAGCAAATGTGTGTATTGCATTTTTTTAAAATCTTGTGTGTATTGCAGTAAAATTGACTAAAAAAGCTTATCAAGGAACATGTATAGTATCTCAAAATGTAGTTGGGAATGTCTGATATAGTAAGCAGATCTATGATTTCAAGAATGGAAGGGAGAAATCTGAAATAAACAAATTGTGTTTTTTAACAGAATATTAATGCCAATAGAGCAGAGCACCACACAAATGTTGCCCAAATGTAGTTATTTCACATTGACAAAATAGAAAATATGTCACACATATCTCTCTAATGACTGCATGTTTCCAAATGAAAGTTTAAAAACATGTACCATTTCTCTTGAATGGCTTTTCAAAATGTTTCCAACTTCTTGGCTCTAACTTTTATTTTGTCATGTAAGATTCCTATGATGCTATAATCTACAGAATTACTATCAGCTTTTCATAAGTTTTAGATAAAACAGTTTCTTGTTTTCTTCAATACTTGGCAAGTCTTGGAATGTGGAAACTAAATTGCATTAAACAATTAGTCTGTTATTAACTTTGGTTCAATCATTAGTTTTACTGACTTGTTCTTCATTTTAGCGGTTTGCTGCAGTAATAATGCGAATCCGAGCACCCAGAACTACAGCTCTGATCTTCAGTTCAGGCAAGATGGTTTGCACAGGAGCTAAAAGGTATTGCATCCTGCTTTTGATAAATCATTAAAATATAAAATCACTTGCGACAGATTACATGTGATCAATGTTCAGGATTTTAATTAATATTAAATCGTTATTTCTCTCTTTTTTTAAACCTAACAGCGAAGAACAATCTCGATTAGCAGCTAGAAAATATGCTCGTGTTGTTCAGAAACTTGGATATCCAGCAAAATTTCTTGATTTTAAAGTCCAGAACATGGTTGCAAGTTGTGATGTGAAATTTCCCATCAGATTAGAAGGTTTGGTTCTTACACATCAACAATTCAGCAGGTACAAAATAATATTTAAAGACTGGCTACCTTGTAAATAATTTCAAGCCAAAATGGATTAGTTTTAAATTCGATATATTTTATAAAATACAAGTAGTATGGTGCTATCTCAATGTTCCACAAATCTAAAGGCAGCAATGGTTAAAGGAAGAGTATCACTTTGTAATTTTAAATAGCATATTTCTATAAAATAATTGCTTTTCTTCTTTGTGATTAGAAAATATCACAACTTTCAATTAATATTTTTCACCTATTCAAATAAAATATACAGGTATCAATGTACTTGTCAGCTAAGAGGCAATAATTAAAATTCTGGAGAGAGAGAGAGGGGGGGGAAAGCAAAATAGGAATTATGTTAATAGTAATCCTAACATCGAAGTACTCGAGATGGCAGAGACCGACAGCATCGAATCCACGCTGCTGAAGATCCAACTGCGCTGGGTAGGTCACGTCTCCAGAATGGAGCACCATCGCCTTCCCAAGATCGTGTTATATGGCAAGCTCTCCACTGGCCACCGAGACAGAGGTGCACCAAAGAAGAGGTACAAGGACTGCCTAAAGAAAGCTCTTGGTGCCTGCCACATTGACCACCACCAGTGGGCTGATCTCGCCTCCAATCGTGCATCTTGGCGCCTCACAGTTCGGCGGGCAGCAACCTCCTTTGAAGAAGACCGCAGAGCCCACCTCACTGACAAAAGACAAAGGAGGAAAAACCCAACACCCAACCCCAACCCACCAATTTTCCCTTGCAACCGCTGCAACCGTACCTGCCTGACCCGCATCGGACTTGTCAGCCACCAACGAGCCTGCAGCAGACATGGATATTACTCCTCCATAAATCTTCATCTGCGAAGCCAAGCCAAAGAAGAAGAATCTGTTCTAGTGTACTTGATGAAATAAAATAAGAATGGTGGTTCAAGGGAGAAAAGAGTGAGAAGAGTGTTGAAAATGTATTGAAATGAGAAGTCGAAACCATTTGCAAATGGATTTTGATGATGTGAGTGAAATTGAACTAGAAAAAGAGAGATGGGAGCATTTAATAATAGAACTTTTATTATGCATAGTTATATTTTAGTATTGAGTCTAATCATTTCAAAATACAGTTTTCTGGGGCCTCACCTGGGACTCGGGTTATACTCCCAGGAATGAGGGCTTTAATCAGCTCTAAAACAAGAATTACACAGTGCACTCTCTTTGGAGAAGCAATAATGAATGTGGCTGTATTTGGCAAGGTTTCTGGACACATTTGCTAATCCATATTCGTTCCTAGTACTTAATAAAAATATATTTGCCCAGGCCAAGACCTCTACAATGGATAATGCTGTGTAGGGTAGCAATAGATATGGTACCAATGTATGTATGTTTTTTAAACTACCAAATTGATCTAATTTTGGATTATTAGATTGTTAACATAAGGAAAACTGTTGAAGTGTTGATCCTCCTGAACTAAAGATCCTTTCAACTTTTAACACTTGCTCAATTTTTTGCCCCACTTATAATACTCCAGATTCATGACTTGTTCAGCAAGCAAGCACAAACTCAGAAAAGACTGTACAACAAGCTCTTTAATCCCTTACTAATCAACCAATTTTCCCCTGCAGCCGCTGCAACCGTGTCTGCCTGTCCCGCATCGGACTTGTCAGCCACAAACGAGCCTGCAGCTGACGTGGACTTTTACCCCCTCCATAAATCTTCGTCCGCGAAGCCAAGCCAAAGAAAGAATCACAGAGCACCTATGGCATAGGGATTACTTAAGGTGGTATGTGAGTGGAAAGAAAAAGGTTGAGAACCACTGCTGTAGAGAAATAGATCAGATGTCAATCCACAAGACCATAAGGGGGGCATAGAGGATCACTGGAGTGCCTTCCCCCCGCCCCCATCAACATGATCTCCTTGAGTTGTTGTCAGAAGAGGGCATGCAAAACCATTCAGGACCCCATCCACCCTGCACATAGGATCTTTCAACTGTTCGCATTAGGGAAGAGATACAGGAGGATCAGAGCCAGCATCGCTAGGCTAAGGAACAGCTTCTTCCCATGTGCAGTGGGAAAGCTGAACGACCAAAGTAACTACTCACACTAACCATCCGAGACGCTCATATTCATGAAACATTATTTATTTACTTATTTGTATATATGAATACTTGCCCTGCAAATGTATGGTTTGTCTTTGTGTGTTCTCTCTGTCTGTCTATCTGCGTGTTTTGTACCGATGGCTGGAGAATGCTGTTTTGTTGGATTGTACTTGCCCAATCAGATGACAATGAACTTGATTTGACTTCAGAATCACAGCATATCAGGAACTCATCAGTGAAGACAGCCAATGAGTTTGCAATTTCAATGTTTACACCTAAATCAAAACTTAACTTGGGAAATTACTGATATTCCTAAATTAAAATCTGGTTTATCATTTTAAATCTCCACTTCAATTCAATCCCATCAGTTGCTCAAAAATGAAATCTGATTTTTTAAAAATTCCACTAGATGGCAATGTAATTTGTTAGAGACACTTGTGTCTGTGTCTAAAAATATAGAGTCTAAGACACATTTTAATCGAGACTACATCAAAACTGATTTCTTTCACCCCACAAATTCTACTCGACCCACTGAGATTCTTTTTTTTCTGTCTATAAGCATGAACATGTTATTGAAGTTATATTTCATTGAGTTAATTTTTGAATTTTTTTGGTTTTTATTAGTTTAACAATCATAATTTCTTCATGTCCACTTCATTGCTTGGTGCACTGTCTCAAATAATAAGTTAAAATTCAATGAATCTGTTGTTTTTACACCAAAAATTGAAAATTAACATTTGATTTAAGCAACAAGTGAGGCAGTTAGAATATGCTGATGCGTACCTGGTAATCATGACTTGCACAGATTAAATTTTAAATTTAGATATACAGCATGGTAACAGGCCATTTTGGCCCACAAGTCTATGCCACCCAATTTACATCCAATCAGCCTATACACCTGGTACATTTTGAACAGTGGGAGGAAACCAGAGCCCCCAGGGAAAACCCACACAGACATGGGTACAAACTTTTAATTCAAATTTAATTTAAATTATTTATTAGGGATCACATGCCATTGCTTGCTTTATTTATTTTAATTTTCCAATGAATTAAACAGAAATATCTTGAGTAGAGCAAATGTAAACTCACAAAAGAATCATCTCCTTGAACATTCACATTATTCAATTTTTAAAAATAAACTTTAGAAATATTGTTTGATATACATTCAATGTAGTTACTGTTTGATTAATTTGCATATGCAAGTTGCTTGCATAAGGCCTGCACGCCCTTCACTGGAGGTGAAATGCGTGTCGCCAACCACAGGCTTCTGCTGGGAAGGGGGGGGGAACCACGCCATCTTGTGTCAGATGACTGGGGCGGTCGCTCAGTCCGCTACACCATCCCCTCCCCCCAATCGCTGCCACCCTTTAAGCAAGTTAACATATTGTCTTTGGGCAGGTGGCCTCCGTGTATGACCCGGGGATCCGGGGAGGGCTGGTTTGAGTCCAGATGTGCTGCCTTAAGAGTGCTGCCACCCGCCAATATCCAAGGTGAAAACGACACTGTCGCATTGCAACACCTTGAATGGGCCTTCATCAGGGGCATTGTAGGGGTGTCCCTTGCTTTCCTTTCTGCACAAAAATAAATTCATTGGACTGCAGGTTCACCAGGATGTGGCAGGGTGGAGAGCTACATCGGGAAGGTGGCAGAAGTTTCTGTCTTCTTGTTTGTTCCTTCAGTCGCTGGAAGGTGTTTGGAGCATTGGGTTGTGGGCCGGGAGGGTTGAAATGAATATCCCCGGGATGGTAAGCGGGGAGCCGTACACCATCTCAGCTGACGACGCTGGTAGGTTTTCTTTTGGTGCTGTGAAAATTCCTAACAGCATCCATGTGAATTCATCCAACCAATTTGGGCCTTATAGTCGAGCATTCAGGGCTGCTTTCAGGTGGCGGTTGAAATGTTTGATGAGGCAGTTTGCCTAAGGATGGTAGGTTGTGGAGTAACTGGCTGCCAGAGAATATGGCTAGTTTGGCCCAGAGCGAGGATGTAAACTGGCCCCCTTGGACCGAGGTGATGTGGGTCAGAACTCCAAAGTGTGTGACCCAAATGGACAAGAAGGCTCTCGCGTAAGTCTCTCTGTCACATGTGGATAGGGGCAAAACGGTCGATTACTGTGAATAAATACCACATGCCTTGGATCACTGGGAGCGGGCTGACAATGTCTACGTGCACATGTTCAAAACAGCGCTAGGCTGGGTCGAAGCTCTAGAGCGGGGCCTTGGTGTGTCCATGCATTTTGGCGCATTAGTAGTCCAAACAAGTATTAGACCACAGGGTTACATTATGGTGGAGGCTGTGCCACACTAACTTGTCAGACAGCAGGTGGACTGTGGACCTTATGGAAGGAACACCCACCATCACCAGGTTGTGGGTATGATGAGTCTAGGGAAACCTGTGGACATGTCACACAGTGAAGTCGGGATCCCCGGCGAAGGAAGCAAAGAGGATCATTATGGAAAGTGTAGTGATTAAGAAAGAGGAAGTACTGGAGCCTTTGAAGCATATACAGGTGGATATGTCTCTGGGTCCCAACAGGATTTTCCCCAGGAACTTGAGAGAAGTTAGTGAGTAAATAGCAGAGGCTCTGACAGTGATTTTTCAAATGTCATTAGAGATGGGTATAGTACCAGAGGATTGGTGTATTGCTAATGTGGTTCCTTTGTTTAAAAAGGGTTTGAGGAGCAAGCCTAGCAATTATAGGCCTGTAAGTTTGATGTCTGTGGTAGGTAAGTTGATGGAAAGCATATATGTAAGTATCTGGAGAGACAGGGTCTGATCAGGAACACTCAACACGGATGTGTGCGTGGAAGGTTATATTTGACCATCTTGTTGATTTTGTTTTGAAGAGGTGACTAGGAATGTTGATGAGGGTAGAGCAGTGGATGTTGTCTATATGGACTTCAGTAAGGCCTTCGATAAGGTTCTGCATGAAAAGTTAGTTAGGAAGGTTCAGTCACTAGGAATTAATTTTGAGATAGTCAAATGGATTCAACTGTGGCTGGAAGGGAGATGCCAGAGAGTCATAGTGGATAACTGTTTGTCAGACTAGAAGCCGGTAACAAGCAGTGTGCCTCAGGGGCCCCTTGCAATTTGTCATTTACATTAATGATCTGGATGGTGGGGTGGTAAATTGAATTAGTAACTATACAGATGATACTAAAATAGGTGGAACTGTGGATAATGAGGAAGGTTTTCAAAGATTGCGGACGATTTGGACGGCTTAGAAGGGTGGGGTGAAAGATGGCAGATGGAGTTTAATGCTGAGAAGTGTGAAGTGCTTCATTTTGGTAGGAATAATCAAAACAGGACATACATATTAAATGGGAGGACATTGAGAGATGCAGTGGAGTAGAAAGATCTAGGAATAATGGTTAATCACTCCCAGGAAGCGGTGGGGATATCAATCTAGGGCATGAGACTCCTAATAATTTCTGAAAACAGTTAAAAATGCTCATGTATAGTATGTTCACATTAACCCTCCAAATATAGTGAAATGTGAATTTCTGCAATTAGAGATATGGCTACTTTTTGAATTGCTATCCAATTCTCTTACATTATTAAATCAATGTTTCTGGTCCTTTTATTGTAACAATCATATTTTATTCCCAGTAACAAATTGTGAAGCATAATGGGTTATGTGAAATGATATTGAAATTTCAAGTCAACCTCACTTTCTTTGCGAGTCGTTTCACACGATTTCATCTACATCAGTTGTGTTCAATTAATATTTACATTAGAGATTTTTAAACAATTCTCTGGTTGAGTTGCAGAAAGCTATTATTCACAATTTTTCAACCAGAATTAAAATATAATGACAACCTTAAGGATTCTGCCTGTAGTTCTTACCAAACAATTTCCAACATTTTTCCTTCATTCTTTAATTTTTACAGTTATGTTTAATTGATTGTTATCTAAATCAGGATTATACTGTTGCTTCCAAAGCAAAGAGCTTCAGTGTGACAGGAAGGCAACACACAACATAGGGATAGTGTGTGTAATACATGAAAATTGGGATACTGGGAAATGGGGAAAATTGGCTTTGATTGGCCACTATGAATTTACTTTAAAATCATTTTTCTAAAGACAAAGCTGGTACCTATGTACTTAAACTTGTGCAAAAGGCATGTACATCTGCAGGATGGTGAGCGAACTATGATCTAAATTTTATAAATATTTGCTGGATCTCACAAAAGTTGAGAAATTTCATTCTTACTATTTTCACTTCCAGCTATGAACCAGAATTGTTCCCGGGTCTTATTTACAGAATGGTTAAACCAAGAATTGTTTTGCTCATATTTGTTTCTGGCAAGGTTGTTTTGACAGGTAAAGACAAATCTAATACTATATATATTTTAACTTCGATTATTGCATTTTGAGAATGATCAATTTTCAATTAAGCTTATTTGATGCATTGCTTAGACCTTTATAATAAGAGAGACATTTAAAAAAAGATTGTTTCTTTACATGGGAGAAATAAATAAATAGCTATAGCCAAATATTGAAGTGCCTCCTTGCCTTTTGACAAGTGAAAAAAATCTATTTTAACTTTGTGGAGTTTAGTCACTACCATTTAATGTGTATTAATTTCATTGATTTCTCTTGCTTCCTTCATTTTTGCGATTTTTTTTTTTTTTTTAATTTTTTTTTTAAGATGTGTGATCTAATTATTCATTAGTTACCTGATTCAAAGCAAATATGGCCCATTTGGTGGAGGTCAAAGATTACGGGTTGAAGTAATAAAGGAAAAAAAGAATAAAGAGTGACATGAAGATTTTGTTTGATTGAATCCACTATTTGTAAATGTGATGGGAGATAGATTCCACTGTGGCCTTCAGGATGGAATTGGATAAACACATGATGCTGTAACCATTTCCATAATTCTATGATATCTGTGAGGATATTTCTCAGGCAGATTTCTTAACTAAAACATCATCTTAAAAGTCAAAGTGAATGAGTAGTTGAATTAAATGGGCCACAATGGTTATATTCTTAAATATTCAAAAATTATGATTTATAAAGTACAAATATTTCTTGAGTTAGGTTTTCCAAATTATGAGTTTTATTCCTTCCCTCAAGGAAAATTAAATATTTAAATAAAATCCACAAGTTTGCTGCATTAGGAGAAATTGTGTAGACCAGTCCTTTATTTAGCAAAGTTGAGAAGAACTGAAGGTGGTTTCATTGAAGCTTACAGGACTGAACAGGAAGGTTGTTTTCCCTGGGATCACATTTATGGAATAAGGGGTAGGTCTCTTGGGTCTGAGATGTCAAGAAACTTCTTTAGTCCAGCCTCAGGGTGATAATTCTTTGGTATTCTCCAGCTTAGAGGGTTGTGGATATTCAGCCAATGAGTTCATTCAAAACAGGGATTGGTAAATTTCTGGAAATTAGTGGAATCAGGAAGAATAATCAAGTTAAGGTTTAAAACAAAAAGCAGAGCTGGCTCAAAGGTCCTGAGGCCCCATGCTCGTTCCTAGTTCTGGTGGCCCAATGATTTATCTTGCACAAAA
The DNA here is from genome assembly GCF_036971445.1 of Narcine bancroftii. Taxonomy (NCBI): domain Eukaryota; kingdom Metazoa; phylum Chordata; class Chondrichthyes; order Torpediniformes; family Narcinidae; genus Narcine; species Narcine bancroftii. The sequence continues at coordinate 67,659,736 of NC_091470.1, forward strand.
GACAGGTGTTTTGAAGAACTGGATGTTAGTTTCATCAAAGAAATGGTAAGAATATTTTAGTGTGGTTAATTTTGTTTATGATCTTTTTGTCAAAAACAACATCAGGAAGTTATCAAAAGAATTTTTTAAATGCCTGTTTTTCTCCAGGTGCCAAAGTACGTTCCGAGATCTACGAAGCATTTGAGAACATCTATCCCATCTTAAAAGGGTTTAAAAAGGCATAATGAAGAAAGCAGGGTCTCACTACAGTCATCTAAATACCGTTCAACTCTTTACACATCTACTCAATAATTGAAATCAATATCCACTGCTGAGTACATGAGAAAATAATATTTTCTGATGGCACAATTTCATGATATAAATATTCGAAAGGTGGGCGGGGAGGTGGAGGCGTGGAGAATTGGACCATTTAAATTCAAGAAACCCCATAACTCCATCTCCACCACATCACCACATGTCACACAATTCCCATTAAAGTGTTATTCTAACTGTAAATTATTTCCATTTAGTAACCACACTTTATCTGAATAACTTATTGTAACAACTACAATTTTACTTTTGATTCTTTCAACTGTCCATTGATTAACTTTATAACATTTATCACCTTAAAATTATCATGCAAGATCAGTGCTCAGTCACCTTCTTTCAAGACCAAATAGCTCACGTTTCTTAATTTTCTCCACACTAATCCAATACCAGGGAATAATCAAATAGCTCTTTGAAATACCTCCAGTCCTTTGGTGACCCCTTAATCTCAATCAGTATTCTGAATGAGGTGTTCTGATTCTGAACTCTAGATTATAAATATAACTAACTCCCCTTTAGGTTTTATAACTCCGAACTTTCTTTTTCAGTTTAACTTTTTCTAATTGTTATTCTACATTGGTTAGGTCTATGTTCTTGGATTACTTGATCTCTTCACGAAATTTGTGCCTTTTCCATTTTTTGTTCTTTTTGTATGCGGAACCATTTTAATTTCACTATTTATTTTCAAAGAATGTAATTTCATTATTTAATCCCCATATATTTCATCCACATCATTTTGTATTTTATGCACTGTCCTTCCTAGTTGTAACCAATTTTTGAACCAAATTATTGATATAAATTTGAAAGTTGTAATTCCAACATTTAACCTGCTCCATCTTCTAGAGATTATTTTGTAAATAATGTGTTGAAACACATTATTTAAAATGTAAATTTTGCTTGATATGAGAGGAAGGAAGTTGGATGTTTTGAAGATAATTGTGTATATATCTGCAACATTTTCAATGCTATGGAAACCAACTTTTTGAAAGAAATGTTACACAAAAAAACACAAGGTTAAGCCTTCCAAATTGTACTATATTTCAAATTATGCTTTATAATTTTGTCAAAAATAAATGTTTTCATTGCAGTATTCTTAATTTTATTTTTCCATCTTGTTAAATATTTGACCTATCTGGAGGTTTCATTGGAAATTGTAAACATTGGTGATTTTTCTTTGTTTGACTTTCCTTGCTGCACATCCTGATTATTGTTTCTCTGTGTAGAACCAGAAGGTCCAAATCATGATCCTTGAACCAAATAGGGTGCTTGCAGACTTCATGGAAGTGGAAGAAAATTGCACATATGAATCAAACATGCATTGCACACTGTGCCTACAACAATTTTGGTCCAAACTGTCTTAACTCTATATTAAAATTACCCTTTTATAATTCTGGGAACCCTTCAAACAGGGCATACCTTTAGCTGCTCATATTTTTAAAGCCTATAACTTAATTAAACTTGTACCACATACTCATTTTTTTTTAAGATGCTCCCTATTAGCTTAATATTTACAATTACTGAACAGCAATTAGCTTATAAAGGTTCATTGTGCTGAGTTAATTGACGAACCAGCTATGATGTCACTGGTTAATTTAAATTTACTGTGTGTCTAACTTTAAGAGTTAGATTTCAGTTTTATATTATGAACAATTGCAACGATGGATTAGCCAGTTCGGGATATTAGAAAGTTTCTGACAAGGGATAAATGACTTAAAGCTGACTGGAAAATGTCAAGTAGACTAATATTTAAGACTAAAAATATTATTTATAAAAATTATATTTATTTGGACAATTATCTAAAATAATTGTGTATGCATAGGATTTATTAACCACTGTTTCACAGAGTGTATCTAATATATTTTAAATGATGCTCTTATTTTGTTGCTTGGACCCAACATAAATTGTGAAGCTACTACCATCCCAAATATTTTACATGAAATAAGGGGAGATTTGATAGAGGTAATCAAAATAATGAGAGGTATAGACAGTAAATGTAGGGATGCTTTTTCCACTGAGGGTAAGTGAGATACACACCAGAGGGCATGGGGTAAGGATGAAAGGGCAAATGTTTAGGGGGAACATGGGGGGGTCTTCCTCACACAGAAAGTGGAACAAGCTGCCAGTTGAGGTGGTAAACGCAGGCTCAATTTTAACATTTAAGAAGAATTTGAACAGATACCTGGATGGGAGAGATATGGAGGGTTATGGACTGGGTGCAGGTCAGTGGGACAAGGCAGAATAATAGTTCAGCACAGACTAGAAAGGCCAATTTCTGTGCTGTCATGTTCTAAATATTGAGAGCTGTAAATAAAACTAACTGCTAGGATGCTGTTTTCATGTTTGGAGTTAAAATTTAAATGAAGATTATATTTCAATCATTTTGGAGGGAAAGTTACAACACTCTCCTCGTCCCTTAATATTATCAGGTTCCAAACTAAGGTAAGATTTCCACCATTTAATTTTATATCCTATAATTGTTCTCTGTACTTACAGGATATATTCTTCAAAAAGAGATGAGTTTTCTGTATTTGAACTCGCATTTATATGACACTGTTCTTGATATAGCACAGGTAAATATACATAACCGAACTCTCATGCCTGAGCCCTTCATCAAAGTATGGAAAAAAGTTGGCAGAAGTCAGAACAAAAGAGTAGGGGGGAGGTGTGCTCACGAAGGCAAGAGGTGATAGGTGGAGAAGGGAGAGAGAGGACAGCAGCGATCATAGGGAGGAGGGATGGCTCTCCAGAGGGGGGTGGAAACCGAGGGGGTGGAAACCGAGGGGGTGGAAACCGAGGGGGTGGAAACCGAGGGGGTGGAAACCGAGGGGGTGGAAACCGAGGGGGTGGAAACCGAGGGGGTGGAAACCGAGGGGGTGGAAACCGAGGGGGTGGAAACCGAGGGGGTGGAAACCGAGGGGGTGGAAACCGAGGGGGTGGAAACCGAGGGGGTGGAAACCGAGGGGGTGGAAACCGAGGGGGTGGAAACCGAGGGGGTGGAAACCGAGGGGGTGGAAACCGAGGGGGTGGAAATGGATGGAAACAGAGGACAGAAAACAGATAAAAACAGAAGGGTGGAACCGTAGGTGAGGAAACAGAGGGTTGAAAAGGGGTTGGAAAAGGCGTGTAAACAGAGGAGAGCAAACAGAGGGGTAGAAAATGAGGGCTAGAAAGGGAGGGGAGTAATCAGAGGCAGAAACAGAAAGGTTGAAAACAGGGTTGGAAATCAGAGGGGTGGAAACGGGAGGAAATGGGGCTGGAAACAAAGGGATTAAAACAGAGATTTGAGACATTTGAGTGGAAACCGGTGGAGACAGGGGTGAAATGGGTGGAAAGGGAAGGGAGTAATCAGTGAGGTGGAAACTGAAGGGTAGAAACAGAAGGGATGAAAAAAAAGGTTGGAAACAGAGGGTGGAAACAAGGATGGAAACAGAGGTGTGAAACGGGAGGAAAGGGAGGGGAGTAATCAGAGAGGTGAAACGGGTACAGGAAAATGCCTTAAATATTGTACCCTGTGACTGTGTTCTTTGAATGAAAGCAAACAGTCTTAGTGAGGTGACCTTGTCTACTCAACACGAATGACTGCTCATTCCCGCTACCGTTATTCAAATAAAGTTTGTTTGCATTGTATTGTGTGCTTGGTTGTACTTTTTGTACCTTGACAGGAGCACGGCTAACACATTGGTATAGTCAGCAATCTCTCACTGGGCAGATCACTGTGTATGTTGTAAGCGGCCACAAGGATACTGGGTCATCGGATGGAGCAGCAGTGCACCTTCGAGACCCTTGAGCTCGAACTGCTTCACTGATTCAGGGTAACATTGTAGTCCCTCATATGAGGTTAATCTGGTTCCCTGCCAAGAGAAAAAGAGCCAAATCACAAGACAGTACCTGAGGTAAGATGGGTTTATGTTGAAATGAGATGAGTTTTCGTTAATTCGAGAAGAATCAATGTTGATAATGATGAGTTTATAAGAGAATTAAGAAATGGAGTATGTTGATGATAATGGTTGAGCATTGAGAGAAACGTACATGTTCTGCCATCGCATAGTCTGTAGCTGGCAAATTGAGAAAGTTCTCCTGCCAGTTGAAGGTATATGTGGAAGGGTACCTTCTGACACTTGAGTATTGTTTTAGGCAGCTGGTTCCTTCCACATATATTTGGACATACGGTATTTGACCACAGTAACTTACGATCCTTGACTACTCTGAATCAGGTTACCTTGGTAGCTTGTGCCAAATTATTCTTGCTAAGTGCAAAGGTCAGTTGGTAGATGACTCAGTCAGATTCGGTACACCTTGCCACAAGAGATACCATCTGGCATCTATTCGGAAAACCAGCTGGGAACATGGGGCAGACTATGAATAAGAGGAGTGCAAACAATGTGTCACATCAATCCTAACCATGGTAAACAATACCGTATCCTGTCAGCCGTATTAACTAAGAAACTAGGAAATAAAACATGGCCAGCAGGAGGGACGTGAAATACTGGTACAATTGCCAATGCTAAACAACGACTGTGGCAAAAAGATACCTCAAAGAAATGGAAAAATAGAATTAGAGAATGGAAGGAGGAGGCTCACAAAAAGTGGGATGAGGAAATGAATAAGAATTGGAGAGTTAACGCAAGTAGAAGAAGCACAGCAGTTAGCACTCAAAATGGACAACATAAGACATGGCAGGTATTGCAGTCGGAGTGCATCGAGCATGATAAGCAACAAAAGAAGTGAGGTAATGAGCATAAAAACAAGTGCTTAAGGACCAATAAGGTAACAAAGAACCAAAATGATCTTTAGGAAAACTCTGTCGGGCATAGGTACCCAATTTAACCATGACGATGAGGAAGAGGAGTCACTAGACTCCCAGAGGACAGCCTCTCCACCATATGCGCCTTCCCACCCCCAACACCCAAACCGTCCCATCCAAAGATAGGTCCTAAACCCCCCTGCTCCAATCTCATATGCTTCAGGCAAAGAAAGAGATGAGGATTATGTGGGGGTTGAAACAGTGAGAACCAATTTAAAGAAAGACCCTAACAAGACACACAGGCTCCTACCAAACAGAAAAGTCCCCATCCAAAGGGCAGGCCGTGGGAATCAGCCCGACGCTGTGGAACTGCATAACCCCCTGGAAGCCACAAGAAATGATCCTCATTTCACAAAACGCTCCCAACAGAAAGACGGACCTAGTGAAATTTGTTAATTACATATGGTCCACAATGGCCATGAATGCAGCACGACCCTGCAATCTTTTCTCCCTCATATATGGAATATTAGACATTGAGGAGACTAAAAAGTGGAAAAGTTGGGGAGCTGCGCCCATCATAACCTTCAATACACTAGCACAAAAACATAATACCAAACCGGGTCAAGTTAACTGTGTACTTCATGGGCTTAGGGATTCCCTGAAGCACCCTATCGATATAGGCAAAGTATGAGCATGCAAACCACTACCTAAAGAATCTGCCCCTGATTTTAAGGAAAGGTTCACTGCAACTTACTGAACAAAAGCTGGCAATCAGACCTGCAACAATGGGGGAACCTCGCCACAAATTAATGCCATACTAATGCAGACCCTACCTGATAAAACGGCCTCATTAATAAAAGCCAATTTTGACTGGGCAGATAATACCAGAGAGCAACAGCAAAATTCAGTACTTGATTTCTGGCCCAACGGCAAAGAATATGAGGCTCCTGCCACACCAAAGCTCAAATATGAATTTCCCTTTCGCCCGCAAGAAACCGACCCTGATAGCCTAGATGCAAGCACCAACCTAGACAACACTACTGCCAGCAGCTGTCAGAAACTATTTCAGAGGGTTCGACAACCTGCACATAAACGACAGGACTGGAAACCCCCCCATGCCTACAAGGTACAGAAACGACCAGGCTCCAGTATAATGGACCACCCGATATTTATCCCAGATCCAACCTCTATAAGCCTTCAATTACCTGTTTCAGATATGGAGGAAAGGACACCAGTAGAGGTAATGCCCCACTCCACCGGAGCTTACAAGTATCCCGGAGGGTAGACAGGCTCCCTTTACCTCTCACAACCCTTTCAGGCAATGACTAGAGCCTGGCATGTCCTCCCCAATGTGTCCCTTAGTAACAAAGGGGGACAACGAACCAATTGTACAAATGAATGTCCAGGGTTTCCCCGACCCATTCCTAATCGATAAGGAAGCAACACTCTCCACTCTGGACCATGAAATAATTCAACAACACTGCTTCCCTGTTTCAGAAAAAAGTCTGCCTTTAAGGACTGGAAAGCAAAACGAAACACTATCGTTCTACTGACTCCCTCACTGTTACATACAGCAACACAAAACATTGCTTTCCCTTCTCTATCACCCATAGGCTGGGATGCAACCTCGCAGGGAGAGACTTATTGATGGGAATGGGACTTGAAATTGTGTGTTCAGATCAAAGAGTCCATGTAAATGAACACGTTAAACAGCGAATGATGGCCTTACACTTGCGGACGCCACAATGGTGGTCGGTGGACTTTGCACAAACGCCCCTTTTTAACAATGTCACCAACCCCATACCACACTCTATATGGTCCATTGGGAGCAGATACACAACAGGAAGATCATTTTGCCAAGATTGAGGGTACCCAGGTTCAAGTTCACATTCTGAGAAAAATTATCGACCGCCGAGGAGGCATTATTAGTTGAGGTACCTAATCACCTTGGGCAACAATCAGGCTTAGTCCACCCTCGCATTGCACTGAAAGTAAATGAGGGACACAGAGCTAAGGAGCTGGGGTTCCTCACACAAAGTCTCACAACTAATGCTAACGTGAACTCACGTGAACCCCAGAACCTAGCGCGAGGGACTGTAGATCTATGGCCTCAAACATTGCAAGTCAAAGGGACTATAAATTGACGTCGAGTACCCTCGACCAACGAAATCTCAAAGCAACTATCATCAGCAGGTGGGGGAAACTAACTATACACCCATTAAAAGGTGCTCTGTAAACCCTTAGTGAAGCTACCATCCATTTAACAATATCCACTTAAGTCCGAGGCGGCAGAAGGAATAAGATCACTCGTTAACTCCCTATTAGTTCAAGGCATCCTTCTCCCTTGCCAATCACCATGCAATACTCCTATATTCCCGGTGCCAAAGACAGGGAGATCCGAGTGGCATCTAGCACAGGACCTATGGGCAATAAATGACATTGTGCACCTCTGTACCTGATTGTTCCCAACCCAGCAACAATACTGAACATGGTACCCTCAGATGCCAGTATCTTTACAGTAGTAGACTTTTAGCATGCCTTTTTTGCTATCCCTCTGCACTAAGACAGCCAGTACCTCTTTGCCTTCTCCTATGAGGGTCAACAGTACACATGAACCCACTTACTGCAGGGATTCGTGCATTCACTAACGTTATTTTCACAAGTTTTACAGGGACAACTCGCAGAACTTCCTCTTTCTTATTTTTATTTTTTTTATTTTTCACACTATGAACACAAACATTTCCCTCTTGAATATACACTGTCATTTTCTCCCCTTTTCCCCCCTCCCTTCCCTCCCTCCTTCACCCCCCCTCTCCACCCACTCAACGTTCAACATATATGATACATTAAACCCATTAAACAATGTCCTCGCACAATGAAAATAAACAAGAAATTTGTGTCATCTACCTTTACATACAGGGTCAGTTAATTTCGTCTTCTTCTCCTTCTGTCATTTTAGGTGGTAGAGGTCCGCGGTAGGACTTCTCTGTTGTGTTCTCAGAACTTCCTCTTTCAAGGAACTCAACTATCATTCAGTATGTCGATGACTTACTTTTGGAGAGCACAGGAGAGGAACAGAACAGAGAAGACACTTTCGCCCTGCTGCAAGCATTGCACAACTGGAGATATGTAAGCCCAGAAAGGAAGGTGACCAGGGGACAAAGAGAGGTAAAATCCTCGGCATCAAACTAAGTACTAAAGAAAGACAACTCACTCCAAGTCGCCTTCAACCCATTACCCAGTTTCCGCAACCACAAACACCAAAACAAATGTGGGCATTTTTGGAACTTAGTAACTTTTGCAGGCAATGGATCCCTGACATTGTCTTATATACCAAACTTCTATCTCCCCTCCCTTCTGCAAATGTCCCATGCACATTGACCCTGACAACAGAGCAAGTGGTTTCCTTTCAAGCAATGAAAATATCCCTAGCCTCTGCACTGGCTGTGGGACGCCCACTGTATTTCAGCTGTTTGTCACCTTGAAGGAGGAGTTTGCGACAGCAGTTCTGACACAGTATCGTGGGGATGTGCAGAGACTGGTGCATACTTTTCAGTTAGAATGGACCCAGTAGCTCAGGGGCTCCCTTCATGCATTCAGATTCTTCCTGCCTTGCATACCATTGTTACGGCAGCAGCTAATACCACACTCCATCAGCCAGTTAAAATAGACACACAGCGTTCCGTTGCTTCACTCCTAACATCCCAACAGTGCCTTACACTGGCAAGACCTAGCCACTATGAGATTTCATTCCTGTCAAACCCCTACCTGACTTTTCACAACCCATCTGCTTTCCTCAGCCATCTCCCAACGGAACTGGACAACCCTGAACATGATTGCCTCCACAGGAATAAACCTCACCGGAACAAGATCAGATTTAAAGGACAAACCAATACTAGGAACAGAGACTTGGTTTGTGGATGGCAACGAACTCGGTTACAAAAAAAAGGATATGCCATAACTAAGGGAACAGCAAAGATAATTGAAGTGGTGTGGCGGCGTACATCTCTGTAAATGAACCGGCCCCGTTTGTACCATTGCGCTGGCAGGGCAGCTGCAGAAGATGGCGTCATTGGGGCTTGCTCATTGCCTCATGGCTTAGGCCTCAGCTCATGCCCTGGGCAACGTGATGACATCACCGCTGTGCGGGGCAGAACTCCCATTGGCCTTAAAGGGATGCACGCGAAATTCAAATAAACAGTGGTACTGGAAACCCACTGAGTTCAGTGGTGTGTTTTCTGTGTTGTAGCAGTCGCTATAGCAGCAGTTTTCCAAGCACACACCTCTGCCCAGCAGGCAGACCTATTCGCCCTGACACGAGCCTGCATCCTCTCGTAGGACCAGTCTTTGAATGTATATATGGACTCCCGATAAGCCTTTAGGATGGTGCATGATTTTTGGGGCTCTGTGGCAGCACAGGGGATACCTCATATTGGCAGGAACCCCAATTAAAAATTCCCTTTTTGTTCAGAACTTGATACACACCATTTCCCTCCCCAATTCCCTGGCTGTCATTAAATGTGACATCCATACTAGCGGTACAGACCCTGTCACCCTGGGAAATGCTTTTGTGGACAAAACAGCAAAAGATGCAGCCTGAGGATGGCACCTCCTCATTCCCACAGAGGACAATAACCAACTGGTGAATAGACCAGCTATGCCAGACATAAAAGACATTATTAAAATGCAGGGGGAACGCTTCTACAGAACATGATGAATGGAAATTAGAGGGGTACACAATCGATGGTGCCACGGGTCTTTGGCTCACTCCTTTTGGACAAGTTTGTGTACTTGATACCTTCTTACCATTGCTCCTAATGTATATACGCTCATTAACACACTCTGTAAAGGAGGCAATGGTAAAGATGGCTAAACAAACCAGGTGGCACCATAGGTTTCACCCAGGAAGCTCTAAGATTGGTATCAGAATGTGAAATATGTAAGCAAAATAATCCTGGCAGAGCACTGCGGTGTCCAAAAGGAGTTATTCCAATGCCGCAATGACCTTTTGATACTATACAAATAGATTTTAATGAACTACCTAGTGTTATAAGTATTGCTTGATAATAATTGATCTTTTCAGTAGATGGATAGAAGCCATACCAACCACAAATGCTACAGTAGAAACGACAGTGGGAATCCTACTGCAAGAAATAATCCGCAGGCTCGGACTCCCAACTACCATCAGTTCTGACAACAGACCACACTTCATAGCTAAAATTAACAAGGAGGTATGTAATCACTTTAGAATAAAACAACAGTTTCACTGTGTTCACCGTCCTCAAGCAAAGGTGACTGAGGAGAAGGGGTTGAAATGGGTCAAAGTCCTGCTGCTAGCCTAGCACTATTCAAGATGAGGATGATCCCACACACCACCACTGGCCTGACTCCAGTGGAGACCAACTATGGTCACCCCCCTGCACTCCCCATAAGGGGGGGGGGGTGCAGAAATTAGTGTGCAGGTGACCCTTGACCTTTATGTCTTAAATGAGAAGATGATAGAATATGTAAAAAAAAACTAACCCACATGCTGTCAGCTCTACATTCACAGGTTGTCACAACCCAGAAGATGGCATCCAAAGGACAGGGTGACACCACCATCCAACCAGGGGATTTCATGCTTGTTCAAAACTGGGATTGTAAGAAGCTGAGGCCACGATGGAAAGGACCAGCCCAAGTACTTCTCTCCACACCAACCACACTAAAAATCGAGGGAAATCCCAGGTGAATCCATCACACAGACTGCAAAAGGATCGGTACAACTGCAGAAAAAAAGAAAGCTATTCCCACAGGACATTGATTCAACTGAGAACTTCCCATGTACCTCTTTTATATTATGCTCCTGATCTTAGGATGGCTCCCCAACTTTTGGGGAGGACCAGGGATTTTTCATGGGCATCCCAGTCCAGGCAATGCTGCCACCCCCCTTCCAACAACCCCCATCCAATCCGTGGCAGAGAACTCAGACAAGAATATCTTCCTTTCACTATGCTTCCCCTACGCTAAGATCCCCCATAGTAACCACTGCTGGGTGTGCACTGAAATCCCACCTCATGGCAGTAGCATGATCCCCATTTCAGTTGTTCCCTTTAGAAAGCGAATTGCATTCTGCATGGACTATATCTAACTACACCTGGAAAAGTTCGACCCCAAACTGCCAGGGAACTAGGGATGACTGTTTTGAGGGAAGGTACCTCGATGGTACCTCCGATCCTTCTTAAGTAACACTCTTGACAAGATAAGACCTACCCATTGGCCCAACACGCAAGTGCCCGAGCCACACCGAGATGGGTCTATTGATCTTGTCAGTGTCTTTCTTCCTGTCAAAATTATAGAAACAATCTTTTTGGGCAATAGCAGTTACACAAACAACTCCATGGCCACAAAAGTATTGTCCAGACCAGTAAACAGCACACGAGCCTATACTTGGCTCCCCGTTGGAACTGCCCACAGGACAGAAACTCATCCGGCCACCAGCCATGGACTGGCTGCTGCTATTTGGCCTACATGGACCCCACCTCAGGTTCCTACCCCAGCTACAAAGCCACCCCCATATAAATAGGCAATTCTGGGACATCACAGAGAGAGAAAGGTTTTAGATGATTGCCTTCCCTGCATGTGGAACAGCCAGAAACTCGCGGGAAATTATCAATCTAGCAGCAGCCCTTGGACAGGTAGCAAACTCGACCGCTCTGTCCCTGACACACACCCAGAGCCAAATATCTGCCATTACCACTGAAATGATTGCTATAAGACATAAGGTAATATTGGTAGAGAAAGGTGGGACCTGTGCACTCATTGGGAAAGAATGCTGCACTTCCATGCCCAACGAGTCCTCTAACATTACCAACCTTTCACAATACATCACCCAAGAGATAGGCAAGATAGAGAAATCTGGGGTAAGCCTAGGAATGGGGGAAGTTAGGGAAGTTCTGGATGGTGGCCCTTCAATGTACTAGGGAACTTTTGGGGAGCAAGTTTACATTATGAATGCATCATATTATTGGGTGATTCTTGTCACCCTTCTGCTTAATCTGATGTGTGAGGTCGGATGACTTAAATAAAATAATTTAGTTAGTTATCGTAATCATGATAAACGGGGGAATGTAGAAATGTAGAAAGTTGTGTCTATAAGATAGCAAAACAATTGTTTATAAGAAAACCAGCACAAGTTTTACTCAGTGAGAAGCTTCCAGAGAACATATAAGTTTTCAGCGAACAAATCTCCCAGATAGGAATCCATTCTCACCTCTTCTACAGAACCCCCAGGCTCCAGATATCCTGATGCATGCCTGCTCTCACAATAGCTAACTGACTGCTGTGTCAACGAGCTGTCAAAAGGCAGTCCATTCATAAATCCGGTTCCTGCCCAAAAGCAGCTGATTGAGTTACTACCTGTCAGAAGCAATGTGGACTGACGAAGGAAGCATCCATCCAGCAACACTGATGGCGCTAATCAATCCCTGGTTAACATTGTTTCAATCCCTGGTTAACATTGTTCAGCTCAGAAGTTTTGGCCACCTTGATTGTTAACTTTAATAATTTAAGATTAGAATGAAACTAGCAATTTACATATCTTAATGGAAAACCAGAAATCAGGCAGAGAATGGATATTGGTGTGTACTGAGAGCAAATCTTCCAGACTTCTGTTGATTTTTGTATACAAGAATGTCTCTTAATTATGACTTGTACATAAGAATATTTGCCTTATATGTCTTTTCCCGGGTGAGGACCTCATCCAGCTCTAGCCTTAGGGGCTGTTGAGGGAGCTGGAGCAAGGCGGATTCTTGGACTGAGCGGTTGGCAATGAAAAGAGATTGGAAGTGTTCTGACCATCGGTTAAGGATGGAGATCTTGTCGCTGAGGAGGACTTTGCCGTCTGAGCTGCGCAGCGGGCTTTGGACTTGGGGTGAGGGGCCATACACAGCCTTTAGAGCCTCGTAAAAACCCCTGAAGTCGCCAATGTCCGCGCTGAGCTGGGTTCGTTTGGCGAGGCTAGTCCACCACTCATTTTGGAAGTCCCGGAGTTTGCGCTGAAGATGGCTGCATGCTCGACGGAAGGCTTGTTTCTTTTTTGGCCAGGACGGCTTTGCAAGGTGAGCCTGGCGGGCAGCTCGCTTCTTTGCCAGCAGCTCCTGGATTTCCTGGTTACTTTCGTCGAACCAGTCCTTGTTTTTCCTGGAGGAGAAGCCCAGTACCTCTTCAGTGGATTGCAGTATGGTAGTCTTCAGCTGATCCCAGAGGGTTTCAGGGGATGAGTACGTGAGGCGGATTGCATCCTCGAGCTTTGCTTTGAGGTTTGCCTGAAAGTTTCCTCTCACTTCGTCTGACTGCAGGTTTCCAATATTGAACCTCTTTCTGGGGGCTTTACTGTTCCTGGACTTTGGCTTGAAGTGAAGGTTGAGCTTGCAGCGAACCAGTGTGGCATTCCGCACTGAAACAACTGAAAAGTGGCAAAGCAGCAGGTATGGATGGAATCCCCCCCAGAGGTCTGGAAGGCTGGCGGCAAAACTCTGCATGCCAAACTGCAGGAGTTTTTCAAGCTCTGCTGGGACCAAGGAAAGCTGCCTCAGGTCCTTCGTGATGCCATTATCATCACCCTGTACAAAAACAAAGGCGAGAAATCAGACTGGTCAAACTACAGGGGAATCACGCTACTCGCCATTGCAGGCAAAATCTTCGCTAGGATTCTCCTAAATACAATAATACCTAGTGTCGCCGAGAATGTTCTCCCAGAATCACAGTGCGGCTTTCGCACAAACAGAGGAACTACTGACATGGTCTTTGCCCGCAGACAGCTCCAAGAAAAGTGCAGAGAACAAAACAAAGGACTCTACATCACCTTTGTTGACCTCACCAAAGCCTTCGACACCGTGAGCAGGAAAGGGCTTTGGCAAATACTAGAGCGCCTCGGATGCCCCCCAAAGTTCCTCAACATGGTTATCCAACTGCACGAAAACCAACAAGGTCGGGTCAGATACAGCAATGAGCTCTCTGAACCCTTCTCCATTAACAATGGCGTGAAGCAAGGCTGCGTTCTCGCACCAACCCTCTTTTCAATCTTCTTCAACATGATGCTGAAACAAGCCATGAAAGACCTCAACAATGAAGACGCTGTTTACATCCGGTTCCGCACGTATGGCAGTCTCTTCAATCTGAGGCGCCTGCAAGCTCACACCAAGACACAAGAGCAACTTGTCCGTGAACTACTCTTTGCAGATGATGCCGCTTTAGTTGCCCATTCAGAGCCAGCTCTTCAGCGCTTGACGTCCTGTTTTGCGGAAACTGCCAAAATGTTTGGCCTGGAAGTCAGCCTGAAGAAAACTGAGGTCCTCCATCAGCCAGCTCCCCACCATGACTACCAGCCCCCCAACATCTCCATCGGGCACACAAAACTCAAAACGGTCAACCAGTTTATCTATCTCGGCTGCACCATTTCATCGGATGCAAGGATCGACAACGAGATAGACAACAGACTCACCAAGGCAAATAGCGCCTTTGGAAGACTACACAAAAGAGTCTGGAAAAACAACCAACTGAAAAACCTCACAAAGATTAGCGTATACAGAGCCGTTGTCATACCCACTCTCCTGTTCGGCTCCGAATCATGGGTCCTCTACCTGCATCACCTACGGCTCCTAGAACGCTTCCACCAGCATTGTCTCCGCTCCATCCTCAACATTCATTGGAGCGACTTCATCCCTAACATCGAAGTACTCGAAATGACAGAGGCCGACAGCATCGAATCCATGTTGCTGAAGATCCAACTGCGCTGGGTAGGTCACGTCTCCAGAATGGAGGACCATCGCCTTCCCAAGATCGTGTTATATGGCCATTGAGACAGAGGTGCACCAAAGAAGAGGTACAAGGACTGCCTAAAGAAATCTCTTGGTGCCTGCCACATTGACCACCGCCAGTGGGCTGATATCGCCTCAACCCGTGCATCTTAGCGCCTTACAGTTCGGCGGGCAGCAACCTCCTTTGAAGAAGACCGCAGAGCCCACCTCACTGACAAAAGACAAAGGAGGAAAAACCCAACACCCAACCCCAACCAACCAATTTTCCCTTGCAACCGCTGCAACCGTGTCTGCCTGTCCCACATCGGACTTATCAGCCAAAAATGAGCCTGCAGCTGACGTGGACATTACCCCTCCATAATTCTTCGTCCACAAAGCCAAGCCAAAGAGAAGAAAGAGACATAAGAATAAATGATTGACAACAAATCATTTCTCTATCTTTAGGAAGAGAATATGCAAAATTTAAAACATAAGTTGTAACAATACTTTCAAAGAAATGACATCCAATTTGTATGCAGGAAAATGACTTAAATATTGTACCCTCTGACTGTTCTTTGAATGAGAGTAAACAATCTTAGTGAGGTGACCTTGTCTATCCAAAACTAACAACTGCTCATTCCTGCTAGTGTAATTTGAATAAACTCTGTTTGCATTGTTCTGTGTGCTTGGTTGTACTTTTTGTACCTAAACAGGAGTGCAGCAAACACAGATGTTAATGTCATCTGGCTGGAGCGGGCCCAGATGGAAAATCAGGTGTTGCTTTCCAATTTTCAGTGGTTTTGGTGGGATAGTAATATAAGGCCATGTATAGACATCCTCACTTACCACCCCACCAGCCTCCCCATCCAACACATTATCCTCCAAAATTTCTGGCACTTACAACAGGATCCCACCAACAAACACATTTTACCTTCTCAGCCTTCCATAGGGATCACTTCCTCTGTGACACCCTTGTCCACTCATCCCTCCCCACCAATCGCCCCCTCAGGCACCTTTCCCTGTGGCCACAGGAGGTGCCATACTTGTTCCCATACCTCTTCCCTCACCATGGTCTGTAACTCCAAACAGGCTTTTCAAATAAAGCAGGACTAATTTACTGCATCTGGCTCTCCCTTTGTGGCCTTCTTTACTTTGGAGGGCGCAGATTGGGAGATCACTTTGCTGAGCACCTTCTCTCTGACTGCACCAATGACATCGACCTCCCAGTAGCCGACCATTTCAGTCTGTGTAACACTCCCATACACACATGGCCTTATGTACTATCCTACCAAGACCACCCGCAATTTAGAGGAACATCACCTGATTTTCCATCTGGGCACTCTGGAGCAAGATGACATTAACATCGACCTTTCCGGTTTCTGCTAACCTGCTCTCCTCTTTCCCTCCTCTTCTTCCAGTTCTCCTTCCTCCCTCCCTTCACCTAGCCATCCCTCCTCCCTGTGATCACTGTTGTCCCCTCCCTCCTGTCGTGTTGGGTTCAGACATGTGAGCCTGGAGTCGCTTTATTTTACCCTACACATCGTGAATATCAACATGTTCCCTGCTAGTCCGGAATCTCTCGCTCCAAGATGCGGAAGACGCGCTCCGTGACGTCATTAGCCTGCCCGATGTCCCACACCTCCCTTCCCCTCCTATCAACTCCTGCCTTTGCCAACGCACCTCCCCACCTTTTTGTTCAGACGCCGACTGACATTTTTCTATATTTTTACCTTTGCTATATAATATAAAGGGCACGGTTTGACCTGCTGAGTTTCTCCAGCATTGTGTTTTTTTTTACTTCAACCACGGTGTCTCGAGATTTTCATGTTTTATTTCTCAGTTACATGAGGGTAATTTAACCTGTGTTTAACGTGTGTAGAGCGATGTCCTGGGTCTGTGTTCGCTTTCAACAAAAGCTGTCCTTGGTCCGTTCAGCGTCGAGAACTTACAGGTAACTCCTTGCGTGGCCACCATCTCCGGCCCACGTTCTCAATCTCCTGCCTCGCTCGTCAACTCCGACGGTCATTGGTGGACGCTCTCTTGGGGTTGCACGTGACCGCAAGCAGCTGTACCCACAATACCCCACAGTAAAACAAAACCACGTGACATGACCGGAGCATGGCGTCTCCCTTGGAGGCTGCCGTTGGAGCCGGAGCTTTGCGCGATCAACTGCCGATTGATTCAGTGGATGATGCCGAGGGATTGTACGTGGCCGTGGAGCGCTGTCCGCTTTGCAACACGGCCAGGCGACGCCTCACCTGTGCTAAATGTATCCTGGCCGGGGATTTCGTTTACTTCGACAACCGAAACTCCGAGAGGTAGTGTTTACCAAAAATCAAAATGAGACCGTTGTTGCATTAACGAGAAGCGGGGGATTACAGGCCGCACGCAGGTCTTCTGACAACTTTGATCAAAGTTGAGGGAGAAAGACCCTGGTGAACAGTGCATTCCAGCAGATATTTAATACTTCAGTAATACGCTGCACCTTTCTCCTCTTTCTTCAATAGCCTGGTTGAAGAAATAGTATTAGTGTTTCTGCTCTAATCACTTGCATAAAATCCCAAATTCAAAATTGGGATTCGACATCTATTGCTGGAGGAAAAAAGTCAGGGGAATATGATCGAAAGCTCTGAGTTAGTGTGATTTTAATATATAATTGTTGCAGTTTTTAAGATCATGAAACTGAAATGTGTACTTTTCACAACTTCAAAAGCACACCTTGGTATCGTAAAAGAAAGGAAAGCTGAATCACAGTTTAACAATGATACTCTCAACTTAATGCTTCTGTGAAGTTATTTGTTGTTTATCATCAAAAGTATCTGGCAGATTGTTATAATTTCAGAATTTGGTTACTTACATTATAATTGCTTTGCACATAAAATTGTATTGAATTGCTCTAGGATTTGTTTAAGGTAAATAACCAGATTAATGCAACACAATGTTTATCTCTCTTTAACACAAAAGACAATTTGACAGATGGTTATTATTGTAGACATTGCTTTCATTCAGTTGTAGTTCATTTAACTGTTGGAAGAATTGAAGTTTGATCACATAATTAAATGCATTATCAAAGATGGCAGTTAATTGCAATACAAAAGGGATGCAGAATTGGTAAAGATATCAACTTGCACATAAAATGAAAGAGTTATATGTCCTAATCAATATTCAGTTTAAACTGTACCCCAAAATAAATATACATAAGATATGTATTTCATTTGTCAAATGATGTTTGTGTGGAATAAATTGCCTTTGGAGAATGTGACAAGTAGTAATCAATTTAAAGTGCCCTTAAAATATCAAGAGTACAAAACTGTCCGGTGGAGCAGCTTCTTCGTTATGGATAGTTTCTGAAATGCATGAAGCAGATCATGCAGGAGATGTTGGAGGCTGTGGATCCAGCACAAACACAATAGATGAAACCAGATTTGTAGAGTTGTACAGTGTAAATTAGCCACTTAGCCCAACTTGTCCGTGCTAGTCAAAATGCCTATCTAAGCTAATCTTATTTCTTTGCATTTGCGCATATCCCTCTAAACCTTTCTTATCCATGTACCTATCCTAATGCAGTTGAAGCATTGGAATTTTATACCTGCCTCTACCTCGTCCAAATGCAGCACAGTGGATGATATTCAGGTCTGGGCTGGCAATGACCATTTGTGTCATCGAAGTGCCAGGCCTTGATGATATCTAACTAGAAAAAAGCCATCTACTTCTGATGTTCATGGCATTCCCATCACTGAATTGATAATGATCAATTGGCTGGGGATTACCACTGACACACTTGGAAACATGTCATTGGGTTGAAGACCTGAAACTCTCTCCCTTACAACATTATGGGTATACCTCAAAGATTATAGTAGTTTAAAAAGACAGATCATCAATGTCTCATCAAGGACAATTAGGGAAGGATAATTAAATGTTGATCTGGAGGGCACTTCCATTTCCCCACTCTATAGAAAACCTTTCCCCATAGGACCCTTTTAATTTTTTTTCACTTTCACCTTAATCCTATGCCCTTTAGTTTTAGATTTGCCCTATCCCAGGAAAAAGACTAATTATTGAGCTTCTCTGTTACATCTCATAATTTTGTTTCCCTCTTTATAAGCTTTCTTTCTCAGGAAAATAGTCTCAAGAAGTTGTAGGCTGGTGAGCTTCACATCAATAGTAACAAAATTATTAGAAAATATTCTTTGGGATTGGATCTCCTCACTTCAGCAAAAGATGGTCTGGGGTGGGTTTGTGCAGGGAAGATCTGTCTTACAAATTTAGTTCAGTCTTTTGAGGAAATGATGATGATGATTGAGGACAGGGCAATGGCTGTTGCACACGTGGACTTTGATAAATCTTTTGACAAAATCAATGCTGTCGAGTTCATGGGTGTTTTCATCAATGATTTGTTGGACAATAATGAAAGATTTGTGACAAGTTGCCTTTAAAAATAAGTTTGCATACTTAATTGAAAAATTAATGATTTGTCATTAATAGATTTAAAACTAAGGTTTCTATTTCCCACAGATACGCTGACAAGATGGAACGGTTAAAGCTCTTCAGGAATGAGAAGGAACAATACCAGCATCAGTAAGAACTGACGTCGCCATTTTGTTTTGAAATGATAATCTTCATTTTACTTTAGCCCAGTGGTTTTCAAACTTTTTCTTTCCACTAACATACCACTTTAAGTAATCCCTATGCCATTGGTACCCTATGATTAGTAAGGGAGTACTTAAGGTGGGATGTGAGTGAGGGATGGTGGGGGGGGAAGGTTGAGAATCTCTGCTCTGAACCCAATTGTTACTGAAATATTTTGGTTGAGGAAAAATTGTCATTGGTCCATTTCCTTTGGAGTTAGGAAATATAACGAGTCAATTAGGTACGATTAAAACAGTGGTTTTCAAACTATTTCTTTCCACTCACATTTATTTCAGAGTTATTAAAGCTGTTGAAGGGAAATGGAAGAGTGATCAATTGGTAAGTTTATTATACAATGTATTCTGCAAATATTTCTGAGCTGGCAATTTGTGTGTTCATTGTGCTGAGTGAAGGTTCAATTTCACCTCTAGAATCAAAAGAATTTATGTGCAGCATTTAATAATTTGTATTTATGGTGCACCCTACTGACATATTATCACCCTCAATCAAAATTTAAACATGTTGAAATTTTATGCTATTGACATTATTTGACATGAGCATATTTTGAATGTTATTCATTATGTTTCAGCCATGCTGGATGAATACTTTAGGATGGCATAGGCTACTAAGTAGAGGATTTTTTTTAAAAGTGCAAACATTGGACCAGCGTTGAACAGCTCCTTTTCTGACCTGAAGATAAAGGGAAGGACTTTGACAGAGGATGTTATAAATGCAATGTCCTGAGGTTGTGTTAATAGACACTTGGCTATTTCACTATGCTTTATAATTGAGCTCCTCAAGACCTCTCTGCAGTACTTTACATATTTTGCACTGCACAATTTTTTTCATTAGTCTTGCATTTTGTGAACCATGATAATATTGGTGTCTATAAAGCAGACTATATTCCCATGGTGTTCTTCAATGTTGATGATTTATTTTTTGATTCTCAGAGACATAGTATGTCGCTAAATGATAATTCCATATCCTTGGAATTCCTATGTTGTGTTCCAACATACTTAAGCTATCTTCCTGATATTAATACCTTTATGGCCATCTAATCTTCTTGCTTCTCAAGACCAGTATACCACCATTACAGAGGCTGCTATCTCTTCCTACCATTTAACAGCATAATATTTCCAGACCATCAAATTTTGCTCACTCTGTTCTATGGCCAATATGCCTCTGTCAAAATACTTGAAAAGCAAACATTGCTGAATAGCCGGTTGCCAACCTTTTTGTTCGGGTGCCTGCCTACATTTTGCTCATACCTTGATGAAGGGCTCAAGCCCAAAACATTGGTTATGTATCTTTTTCTTTGTAATATAAAGTACACTGTTTGGCCTGCTGAGTTACCACAGCTTTGTTTTTTTTTTAACTTCAATCACAGTGTCTGCAGATTTTGTGTTTTACTTCGTTATTATCTGTGCTTTAAAATTGCATTACTCCAATATCTGAAATTCAAGTGAATTTGAAGAAACTTGACCAATTGTACCATTTATTTTAAAGGGACCATATGTAAAACTTGACTTATAAAGTGCATTATTCATTTCCTCAACTTTTTGCATGTTGCATTTCAGAAGCAGTAGAAAAGAGTAAGGAAGCTTTATTTTTTTAATATATTTTTTTTATTTTTCACACTATAAACCATATTGACCAAGATACATACAGACATTTTTTCTCTTGAATATATAGTGTCATTTTCTCCCCCTTTTTTCCCCCCTCCCTTCCCTCCCTCCCTCACCCCCCCTTCCCATTTATTTGAAGTTCAATCTATAAGATACATTAAACCCGTTAAACAATGTTGTCACTTAATAAAAATAAACAAGAAATTTTACTGAGTCAGTTCTTTTCGTTGTCTTCTCCTTCTGTCATTTTAGGTGGTGGAAGTCCATGGTAGGATTTCTCTATTGTATTTCGTGTATGGCTCCCATATTTGTTCGAATATTGTGATGTTATTGATGTGTAGAGATTAGACTAAAAGCTGAAAATGATGGAAAAATTCAGTAGGACCAGTATCTGCAGAGAGATTGAAGCAAAGTTCATGCTGGTGCTCAGTGCTAGAGAATCATCGTAATCTTTAAATCCATTTTCCATTTATCAGGATTTGATTTATTAAGAAAAATTTGTTCAATAAGTTTGTCTTGCAAACTTTGATATCTAAATAGTATTCAACATCAAACTTGTTTCACATTTCCAATGATTTAATCAGTGATATCAATTCTAAAGGAAGATATTCATGTTATACTTTAAAAATCATACATCCATAACTTTACCAAAGTACAACCGTTAAATATTTTCCACTCTGTATGTTTTTAAAAAATATATATACTTCCTACTTTTAGAGGTAGAAAACATCTTTTTAATAAAAATTTCATTCAATTTGGAGAGAACCAAAAAAATTAAATTGTTTTCACATTTCAAATACAAGTGAGCAAAAGTACAGCAGTATTTGAATTGGGCATATCAAATTATACTTTGGTTAAATTTTTGCAAGGGACTAATAAATGTTGTGCTTCACTTTATTTTGTGCTTTCCTTTGGATCAAAGGAAAAACTATTTTGCAATCTGATAGAGCTGGTGACTTTTAAAGATATAGTTTGGCCTATTATTATCAACAGTATTTAAGTAAGCAGTGAATAATTTTACATATGAAATTATGTCATATGAAATGTGAAAATCTCAGGCATAGATTATTCTTTGAATTTGCCTATATTTGCATTGGTCCTTGATATTCAAACATTCATTTTTATTTTCAGAAATGGAAGATTATGTCTTGCCAGAAAAGGATTGAACAATTGAAAGATGCAATTTGTTCAGGAAATGAGGAAGCACAAAAAGGTACAGGAGCCTATATAAAAGTAAAACAATTTAAAGAATGTTAAAGGTGCACGACAAGGGAGAAAGCACAAAAAAATCAATGTTTCATTCTGTTCTGAGCAATATGTAAATTTTTATTCTTAAAATTAGAAAGATGCCATCTCTATTGCAATGTAAAAGCTGCAAAATTTATGTGAAACAATTAGTTTTCATTTCATAGTAATGTTCACGTATTTAATTGGTATGTCTGTTTCTTAATCCGTTTGTTTTTACATTAAGGCAAATAACATTTTTTTTAAAAATGTGTAAATAACTTGTTAATTATTAATGGTTTGTGCAAAATCCAGACAATAATAAAATAATTTTTACTGCATGTAACTGTCTTTGGGTAAAGTCAATGTCATTCTAAACAGCAAATGGGCATTTAAGTTATGGTTTTTTACATCTACTAATTCAGTTAATGTGTGGTACTTAAAAAGAATTCTGTTAATTCAGTCATTTATTAAATGGGATATATCTTTGTGATGTTCATACAGCAATTATAAAATATATTCATGTCTTCTCCTTTTTCTATCCTGTGTTCTGTCATATTCCTCAGCAAAATGGTCATGGTCTAAAGACTTTTTCCTGAAATTTCCAAATGCTGCTTTGCTAAAATGCAATAGTGACATATAAATGTTAAGAAATACTTCTCTGCTTGTACTTTTATAGGGTTAGGTCCCATTAATCAACTCCCCTCCAGGCCCCCTTGATGCATTTCCCCAAAGCCTTTGGCTGTTGGAGATGGGAGAACCCCTGGGTACTCGCGAATTTGTATCAACTCAGCCCTCTTCTCCCATGACTGTCCTTACTACCTCCCAACTTAGTTCAACGCACAAAAGTCCTAGAGAAATTTAGCAAGTCTCATGGCATATATAGAAAATTAAAAGGCAGTCAATGTTTCGGGTTTGAGCCCTTCAGGAGTGCTGAAAATCAGACAAATGCCAAATTAAAAATGTGGGAGGCGAAAGCAGCAGGTGGAGGAGGCTTGCAGGTAATAGGTGGGGCAAATAGCTTGAGAGCAATGAGGATTACTTCACTCCTCACTAAGAAAGGAAGAAAACCTGATAGGCATCCACGGAAGAGGTTTTACACTGGAGCAGTTAAGTGGAGGTAAACAAGAAATCTGAAGATTCTGGCGTCCTTATTATTTGTGGGCCCACTGCTAAGACCTTTCTATCTCTCACCTCCCTCACTCTGTTTGGCCCCACATCATTTTGGCTTGAGTGCCATCTCTCTAGCTTGCAATCCCTCTTCCTCTGTAGGTAGGAGCTGTCGTGACTTGCACCATCCTTCCTCAGGGCTGATACTAAACACCAATCATCTTTTCTCTCAAGCCTTCTTGTTCTTTCTTGACCCACTTGTATTGAATGCTCCATACATGTTTCCTCATACTCCCTCTGTCTCACTCACCATTCAATCCTTTTCTTACCATTCCTCCTTTCTGCCAGCCATCTTTTTCTGAACTCTTGATTGTTTTTTCACCACAGATACAGACTGGTGTATGGTATATCCTCAGCAATTTTCAATTTTATTGAAACTTTATCAGTTATTTGCTGTTCAGTTATACATTATGAACTGATTCATGACTATGATCCATAATAATGCCACAGATGTTGCGAATTTGTATCAACTCTATCAATTTGTATCAATTTCTAACAACACTGATAGGTTATTGTCAAATATAAAGAAGGAAACTTTTCTGAACTTCCATTAACATTTTTTAAAAAGTGCTGATTGAGAATTATTTCTTTTCCCTTTATTACTAAATTCAGATACAGAATTGGTATGTAAACATCAGGAAGACAATCAAAAGCTTCAACGTCGGGCCCAAAGACATCATGAGAAAAAGGACAAGATTCAAAGGCACATTCGTAAATTGAGTGATTTAGTTGAAAAGAAAAACACAGAATTTTGGAGTCGACAGGAGCACCTAGCCTGCAACCGTTGGACGCACATCCATGAGTTAACACGTGTAATATTCCCATTACAAGAGGTGAAAACAGGGATGAGGTAAAAAAAAAGCATTAAGACCACACTTGTAGCTTTAATCTTAAAAGCATTGTAGCATCATGGTTATATGACTGGATTACAATTAACAAAAATGATACAAACCAGGGGTAATTAAGTTATTAATTCATTTCCTGCCAGTGGGATTGCCAGTAATAAATGAACTTTCTAATTGTCCTTCAGAATATGGTGAATTGCCACGATCTTGATCTGTTGTTGCCCTTGAGTGATGAATTCTATTATTCACCCTTTCCTGGTAGTTTAATTTCATGGCAGAATGGCATTGAACCTATAAGAATTTCCCTATGCCTGCTGCAGTTGTCCATTTGTGTGATAAAAGGTCACTAGTTCCAGTGATTCTATCAAATACATTTTTTTGTGTTGCAGCAGTGATTGGAGTCAGCAGATGACATTGACCATAATAGATATTTTCTGATCATCCAATTAAGATGAGAGTAATTTGTGTATATTCCTTATTTCAGCCTGGTATGTGTTGGAAAGACCTTTAGGAATTAGTAGTTTGGAAATTTACTACAGGTTGAACCTCTATTATCTGGCGCTCTATGGTCTAGCACACTTTGAATCTGCTGCCATTAGTGCAACTCCTCATAGACAGTGCAGGACTCTTACCCTGGTCCTGATCACTGGCACTGTAAAGGTTGAATCACTGGCACTGTAAAGGTTGAATCACTGGCACTGCAAAGGTTGAATCTGCTGTGATTAGGACTGGGGTTCGAGTCCTGCACTGACTGTAAAGAGTTTGTACTAAAGTCCCCATTGCTGGTGCTGTAAAGGCATTGTGCTAACCGCTACATTAACTGTGCCATCCCACAATATTATTTCCTGTTTTAAGCTCTGTTCTACCTTTGATATATTGACATAGGGGGCTTCCTTAGCAGTCAATTCCTATTTTCTGTGATCCAGCAATGGCCAGGTCCTGATGACGCCAACATTGTCAACATTGTCAGCCTCTTATTTGTATATTTGTGACTGATGATGAGTTTCTAGACAATGATGACCCTCCCCCCCCCCCCCCCACCAAGAATTATTCTCCTTTCTTCTGCTGCTGTCCTTTGTGCCCCATCCTTTTGAAGGATTTAGTACATCTGGTTAGGTCTCTTAGAAGTAGACTCAAAAATTCCAACATAGTTGATCATTAAATGGTCCTTGAAGACAGTGATTCATGGTCTTTGAATTCCAAACCAAAGAATTAAAAAACCTTCGACTTTAATTGAAAATTAGACCAATCGTTGGTACAAATACTGGATTGCTACTTTTTCATGTGAAAAATCTTTAACTGCATACATACCCTGTTTAAATACACATATACCCTGCTTTACAAAACTAGAGTGTTCCTATGGAACCTTTTGTAAGCTGAAATGGCATAAAGCAAAGAAGCAATTACCATTGATTTCTATGCTAAATAATTTTGAGTGTTCCCAGATCCAAAAAACAACCTACCAAATCATACCAAATAGCGCATTAAACCTAAAATAACACCTACATTTATTAAAAGCAGGAATGATATAAATACACAGCCTATAAAGTAGAAATTTACTTTTTTAACCTTCTAATGCACTCCAGACAGAGCACCACCACTACCCCCCACCCCCATCGCTCAGTGCTGCTGCCGCCACCTGTACCACCCTGGACGTACAAGGAACACACAAAGTTTCTTCTGTGCTCGGTAGACATGTACACTCAGTCAAGGGGGGTGAGGTGACACCATGAGTTACCCATGAATAGGAGAGAGGGGAAGAGGGTCATGTATCTATTGAGATCTCATCGTAGTTTCTGGAGAAGGAGCTGCTCGAGATGCGTGTGTAGATTCTATAACCGCTTGCTGCTTTCATAAAAGTGAAAATCCTTTCATAAAAGTAAACACAGGTTTCTTAGTTCATAAAGTGGGGTATACCTGTATCATGTTTGGTTTTCATGTAAGTAATTATTTTGGCATGAAATGTCATCTCATTAACCTTTGGTCTATACCACCAGAGATCCAGCAGATACACCATTTGAGTCAGACAATGGCATGACTTCTAGTACTGTAAGTGAGCTAGCAGAGGCAAGGAGAACCACTTATCTTTCCGGAAGATGGATCTGTGACGATAACAATGGAGAAACTAACATTGGGATTGTTGGCCGCTGGATATACCTGCCCAGCAATGGGGATTATTCTGCTTATTATAACTGGGTGGAAGAGAAGAAATCTGCACAAGGGCCAGGTGAGATTTTCATTTGTATTTTACTGTTTGTCTTTTGTGCTACCTAAGTGAACTATTTGTTGGGTTGTTGGTGTAGGGTGGTAAATTGTTTTGATTTTATGCAATATAGTATGTTTGCAAACTAAAACTGATCAACCAAAATTCCAAATACCCCACAGTTTTTTTCAGGTGAGACATGACGTCAAAATTTTTTTTTTTAAGTTGAAAAAACTTTACCCACCATGCTCAAATGGGGCTGCAGGGAATCAGTTTTACAAAGGAGACATTTGTCCACAGGTTACATACACATTGAAGAAAAGGGTAGCATTGATTATTTATTTAAAAATGTCATTTTTTTGCCATGAGTTACTGCAACTTTATGATAAATTGTATTGTGGCATTCTCAGAATTCAAAATGAATACTGCCCTCTCTCCCTGCCCCCCTGAGCCACACTCTCCCCGCTTGTCACTCCCTGTCAAATACTCTTTCAGGGTCACTGAAATTCTAATGGAGGACAATCCCTGTGCAATCTCCTACCACAGACAGGTGAGGTGAGACCTCGGGCAACTGGGCAAGAGCAGGGACCTTGGGCTTCCAGGCAGGATTGGCGATGGCGGTGGGGAGATGTTGGGGATCAGTAATTGTGCTGACAGAATGTAACCTCTTTAACTTAGAACGCCTAACACAGACTGCATAAAGTTTAGAAGCTTTCCAATCAATAAAAGAAATTACTACATTCTCCTGTCCCACAAAAAGTTATAACCTTTTGAAAATCAAACAGATGTAGAAATGGAAAAATAAAACCGAAAATGCTGGAAACAGTCAAGTTAGCTTTCAGCACTTTACCAAGTTAGGGAGCAGAGAAGGTCAAAGGATAGAAATACTGTAAGTAGAACAAATGAAATGTCATAATAGAGTGAGACAAAATTAGTTAACAGTTATGGAATCAGAATTTTACTGCACATGAACAGGCCCTTGGGCCCAATCATGCTGGTCGCATTTGCCTGCATTTGGCCCATATTCTTTAAATCTTTTTGATCCATACATCTTTCTAAATGTCTTTTTACAATTGAATTTGTGTATTCTCTTCTACCACTTCCTGTGGCAGCTCATTCCATGGACGCATCACCTTTTCTGGGGGAAGGAAAGGTACCCCTTGAGTTCCTTTTAAATCTTTCCTCTCTCAACCTGATCCTTTTCCTCCTAGTTTTAGATTCCTCTACCCGAGGAAAAAGATTGTGACTGTTGTCCGTGACTATGCCCTTGTACTTTTATACACTTCTATAAGGTCCCTCCTGGCCTTCAACAGTCGAAGAAGAAAAGTTCCAAATTCAAGCCTACCAGTCCCAGTAATGTTCTTTTGAATCTTTTCTGCACCCTTGTAGCTTAATGACATCTCTGCTGGGTGACTAGAACTGTGTACAATACTCAAAGTGGAGTCTCTTATAGTTGTGACATGATGTCCCTCCTCTTGTAGTCAGTGCCCTGAATGATGAAGGCATGTACACCTTCTGTGTACCCCTGCCACCACATTCATTGAACCATGCATCTATTACCCCCGAGCCTCTGTACTACGACCTCTCATGGACCCTATCATTCCATGTGCAAGTTCTGCCCTGGTTAAACCTAATGAAGTGTAACACCTTGCATTTGTTGTGGTAAAATTTGGAGGGGCATGGTCAGCCTAGTAATTTGCACAATGATATTCCAGCATCAGCAATCCCAATCCGAATCTAGTGCTGTCTATAAAGAATTCTCGTTGTCACCTGCATGTATTTCTTCCCACCCATTTTGTCTAGATTCTGTATTCTTGGATAACCTTCTTTACAAATCATGCTTACTGTATTGTTATCCAAGTCAGTAATGTAGTGGACCCAGGACTCATCCCTGCACCATGCCACTGATCATAGGCTTCCAATGAGAGTGACAACCCACTGACTCCAACTGTCGAGCCAAATCTGTATCCAATTGGCCCCCTTGCCCTGGATGAAGTTCAAATTTCAGATTTATTGTCAGAGTACATACATAATTTAACATACAACCCTGACGTTCTTTTTCCTGTGTGCCAGGCAGAATTTCTACTTGTTGGTAGTGCAAAAAAAACCTGCACTCGAGAAAAGA
This sequence comes from Narcine bancroftii, assembly GCF_036971445.1. NCBI lineage: Eukaryota > Metazoa > Chordata > Chondrichthyes > Torpediniformes > Narcinidae > Narcine > Narcine bancroftii. The sequence goes on from NC_091470.1 coordinate 67,688,383, forward strand.
AAAGAGAGAAATGTAAACAAGAAGGAAGTGCAAACCATCTGTGCAATACAGAAAATAAATATTTATTAATAAATAATATGCAAAGTGAGAGTCCTCAAGTGAGTCTCGGATTGAGTTTATTGTTTAGGAGTCTGATGGTGAAAGGGTAGTAACTGTTCCTGAACCTATTTGTATGAGTCTTGTGGCACCTCTTTCCTGATGGCAGTAGAGAGAAAACAGCATGTCCTGGATGGTGTAGATCTTTGATGATTGTTGCTGCTCTCCGACAGCAGCATTCCATGCATATTTTCTTGATGGTGGGGAGAGTTTTGCCTATTGGCTGTGCCCACTATTGTTTGCAGGGCTTTCTGATTAGAGGTATTAGAGCCCCCATACCAAGTCATGATGCAGCTGGATCTACTACCCATCTGTACGTGTTTGCCAAGGTTTTTGATGTCATACCAAACCTCTGTAAACTCCTGAGAAAGTAGAAGTGTTGACATGCTTTCTTCACGATGGCATTCATGTGTTGGGTCCAGGAAAGGTCCTCTGAAATAGCGACTCCCAGGAATTTAAATTTGCTCAACCTCTCCAAGTTGATTCCCCCAATGATCACTGGATCATATACCTCTGGATTTCTCCACCTGAAGTTCACAATCAGCTCTTTTTTTTTTGGACTATTTTATTTATAATTTTCCAGATTTGAATTCATTTTTCAACATTGTCATTATCAGTGATTTTACAAATCTGCACCAACTACCAAGTTATCTATTCCCATCCTAAAAGGTTCCTCTGTCGAGTCCAAGCTTATTTCCTCTCCCTCCCTCCAAACCCCCCCCCGCCCCCCATTCCCTTGAAATCTAACATTTAACACTCAACCAATCAAAGAAAAACACACAAGACATTAAAAAACACAACTTAGTAAATCATATTGGGGAGTTGTAGGTGTGGCATAGCTCAGTGGCCCGGTTCAGGCCATTTTTTTTCCTTGACTTTTCTTGGCTGGAATGAGACGGACCCCTCGCCCCTCCCTCCTTCCTCCCCCCCCACCCCCCCAGAGTTGAGGAAGAATAGGGGCAAGCAGGGCAATGAGGGGCAGTTGTCCTCTTTACAACCGTGCTCCTATGGAGTTTAGGTATAGTTGCCAAACTTTTTGGAAAGTGCCGTACGTTCCCCTCAAGTTGTAAGTGATTTTCTCCAGGGCATTCCTTTGCTTCACTGCGCAATACTCAGACAAGAGTTGGACTTCCAGGTAACCGCTATGCACTGCCAATGCGATCATTACAAATTGAATTTGGACAGCTTCATTTAAAATCTTATGTCCGTTATGTTACCCAATAGGAATAGCTCTTGGCCCTGTGGGAATTGTTTACCTATGATTTTCCCTAGGACTTCACTTAGTTCCACCCAGAAGGGCCACGTCCAGGTCGTGTGCACAAAGGTTGCTGTCTCAGTGCCACATCTAAAACATTGATCTGATAATTTTGACTTAAATCTATTAATCTTTTGCGACAGCTGGTGCAGTTTAGGTCCTTTTGCTTGGAGCAGAAAGTACATTGCCAAAATAAATTTCCGTGTGTTCCCCTTTTGAACCATGGTCGGACCTAATTTGTCCTGTAGAAAAGTTTTATCTGAAGTTAGCAGTGGAATGCCTTATTTGATAAATCATACTTCTGCCTAAGTTGTTCAAATTACATTAACTACCCCTGCTCATAGCAGTCCTCTATACACCTGATGCCATTTCAACACCAAGTGTCCAGGATCTTGTTACCTAACATTGATTGGAGTCAGGGGTATTTTTGGGGACAGCCCGACTTTTATTCTTAAATGTTGGTTAGCGTTATTCCAAATACAAATAATTTGTTTTAATATAGGGCTATTTGTTTTTCCAGATAACAATTTGGCATCTCGTTTATCTGCCACCTTACCCACCAAGTGCAGACCAATTTGTGCCCAGGATGGTACCTCTTTTTTTCCCCCTCCTCCCGCCCCCCCCCCCCCCAAAAGAGTGAGGAGATGTATCTCATCTGGACTACCCAATAATATTTTTTGAAGTCCAGCATTCGCAATCCACCCAGACTAATCCCAGGTCATTTTCTCAATAGAGATCATGACTACCTTCCCGTTCCATAGAAATGCTCTGTCGTGAGAGCAGGGTTTGGAAAAAATCCCTGGGGCAACACCACAGGCAGTATCTGAAAGATATACTGAAGTTTTGGCAACACATTCATTTTTATACAGTTGACCTTGCCCATCAGCGTTATGGGCAGGGACATCCACCTGTTTGGGTCCTCCTCGATTTTTTTTTTTTCCCCCCCCCCCAGTAAGGGGGTATAATTTAATTTGTACAAATTATTTAGATTATTATCTATTTTGACTTCTAAGTACTTATTCCCATTTTGCGGCCACTTTGGGTAACTATTCTCTTGACATTGGCTTTGATCACCCTCTGTAAGTGGCATAATTTTGCTTTTGTCCCAATTGATCTTGTACCCGGAGACCTCCCCAGAGCATTCCAGTGTAGAGTGCAGTTTGGACAGCAAGTTTATTGGTCTGTCAAATATGTCAACACATCATCAGCAAATAAGCTGATCTTGTGTTCTTCCTGGCCTACTTTAAACCCTTTGATGTCTGGATCCTGGCGAATGGCTGCTTATGCCGTCCTCTTGTAGACCTATTTCATTATTAAATATGGACTATAAGATAAAAGCAAAAGCCCTAGCAAATAGATTGGTGATGCATTTGCAAGAAATAATTAATAAAGATCAGGTGGGCTTTGTACAAAATTGACAGGCAGTGGATAACATTGGTAGACTACTAAATATAATACATTTGGCACAAACCAGAAATGAAAGGGGTCTTGCTGTGGCTCTTAATGCAGAAAAGGCATTTGATAGATTAAAGTGGGACTTTTTATTCAAAGTGCTGGAAAAGATTGGGAAGGAGCCAACTTTTATTAATTGGATAAGGGTGCTATACCATGCACCCAAGGCAAAAGTTGTGACAAAGGCAAATTTCTTCAGCTTTCGCATTGACAATATCAAGTAGGCAGGGGTGCCCACTATCTCCAGCTCTGTTTGTACTGGCAATGGAACTGTTGGTTGAGGCCACAATCAGTTCCTTGACTTTGGTGACATTGAGTGTGAGGTTGTTGTGAGTAAACCATTTAGCTGTGTTTTCCATCTCCCTCCTTTATGCTGACTCGTCAGTCCCTTTTATACAGCCCCCGACCCTGGTATCATCAGCAAATTTATAGATGGTGTTATTGTCATACAGAGCCACACAGTCGTAGGCATAGAGTAGAAAATGGGGCCATGAATGCAGTCAGCCCTGTGGTGCTCCGGTACTGATGGAGATTGTGAAGGAGATGTTCTTGCCAACCCTCACTAATTATGGTAAGGAAATCCAGAGTCCAATTTTGCAGTGGGGTATTGAGGCCCAGGTCTTGGAGTTTGCTTATCAGTTTTGAGGGAATGATGGTGTTGAATGCTGAACTGTAGTTGATAAAGAGCATCCTGATCTTTGCTGTCCAGGTGTTCCAAAGCATTGTGTAGAGCCAGTGTGATGGTATCTGCTGTAGACCTGTTGCTGTAGTTGGCAAATTGGAACGGGTCCATGTCGCAGCTCAGACAGGAACTGAAATGCTTCAGAACATTTCAGTGGATGTGAGTACCACTGGTTGGTGTTCATTTAGACAGATTACCATACTTCTTGGGTATCAGTATGATTGAAGCCTGTTTGAACCCTTGCCGAGTGAGATATTTCTTTATTTGTTTACATGTGTGCGTTGCATACAGTTTTTTTGCACTACCAATAAGTAGCAATTCTGCCTTGCCCAGAGGAAAAAGAATCTCAGGGTTGTATGTGATGTCATGTATGTACTCTGACAATAAATTTGAATACATTGACAAACTGGTCAGCACCGGATTTCAGTACTTGGCCGGGTGCGCCATCCGAACTGGATTTCCTTGGATTCACTCGCCTGAAGGCAACCCACAAGCTTTAATGCTGCCAGTAGAGGATCATCAGGGGACATGGGGGTGCACAGTGGCTCTTGTTCTGGTGGTCAAATCTGGTGTAGAAGGCATTTGGATCTCCCGCACTGGATTTGGTTTTATCGCAGGTTATGTCATTTAGGCCCTGCCACAGCTGTCCAGTGTTTTGCTGTATTAAAAATTCTGAATAAATGAAAATGTGTGGTATTACTGAAGTTTGTTAAATGCAGACATTTAAACTTTTCAGTTTATTTCTTGGTGTGTATTCTTCACATACAGACATGGAGCAGAATAATCCTGCATTTACCATCAGTGCGGCTTTGTGCTTTGCCACTCAGCTGGCAAACATACTTTCCCACATTCTTGATGTTAATCTTCCCAAAAGACTTTGCAACAGGCAAGTATTGTAAAGTCAGATACTAATTATAATACAATTTAAGGATTAAAAGAAGTGTTTTATTTGTTTCCATCTTAATCCAGTAGCAAGTAAACTAACTTTTGAGTATGAGAAGGGATGAACAGGAAGTACTCTGAGACATTTGCTTTGCCAAGTGGTTCATCATTTCCAAGATTGGCTGTGAATTATTAGAGTTGTGCAATGTCTAATGGTGAGATTTTCATAATTTTTTTATGATCACAATAGATATTGTTCCATTAATCATCAATGTCCATCAAAATTGTAAAATGACTGGGCTTTGGATAATGCACACTTCTGCTCAGCCCTATTGCTATCTGATATTTATACACAAACAGCATAGCTGATTGCAGAACAAGTTAGTGCCGCAGAATATTTTTCAGTTTTTTCTATCCGGGAATATCTATTGATCTTATTCTATTTTAATATGTATTTGTTAAATCAGCAATTCCTCGAAATCAAACGTTGGACCTATCTGTTTCTCAAATACTTTGAATAATATCAATTGAAGTTGGGAAGTTTTTTTAAATGTTAAGTAGAAGAATTTTTAAGTGACAAATGCAGAAAAGTTACATTCATGTGATTAGATATTTTCTTCTTTGAAAGGCCTTGGAGCTTTATGGTTTATTAATTTCAGATTTTAATATTATTAAACTATATTCTTGCATTTCTTACAAGTGAAATATTGCAGTTTATGAATTGGTGAGCTATACAGCACAGTCCAAATTGTCCATGCTCACTAGGTTCTCTATCTGAGCTCATCATATTTGCCTGTGTTTGGCCCATAATTCCTCCAAGCCATTTCTATTCTGTTTCAATGTCACAATTGTACCCACCTCTACAACTTGCTTTGGCAGCTCATTCCATATGTGGGGGAAAAATGTCCCTCAGGTCCCTTTTAACTCTTTCCCCTCTCATTTTAAACTTGTGCCTCATTGTTTCAGGCTCTCCTACTCTAGAGAAAAAGACTAAGACTGTTCACCTAATCTACACCCTTAATTCTGATATTCCAGGGATAAAAATGGTCCAGTCTCTCCTGTAACTCCAGCTCTCCAATCCTGGCAACATCCTTGCAAATCTTTTCTACACTTTTTCTAGCTTGATTTCATCCTTTCTATTGCAAGGCAACCAGAACTATATACCGTACTCCAAATGTGACCTTACCCTTGTCTTGTACAGCTGTAATACCATGTTCCAACTTCTGAACTTGGTGAATTGACTAATGAAAGTGAGGTGCAAACAGAATCTTCACCACTCTGTCTTCTTATGATGTCACTTTCATGGAACTATGTACCCGTATCCCGATTTTTTTTTTTTTTTTTCTTTTTAATAACACTCTCTAGAGCCCTGCAATTTGCTGTGCACATCATGCCTAGTTTGTCTTACCAAAAAAACATTTCACTTGTCTGTTAAATTCCATTTGTCATTCCTTAACTCAGTTCCCCAGTTGATCTCGATTCTGTTGTAATCCTCGACAGCCTGCTTCAGTATCTACTGTACCATCAATTTTGTAGACTTGCCAACTCTGATTCAAGAAAAATGTCTACATGGCCATATAATGTTGCTGCAGTAATCTTAGCTGAAATTCTCATTGTTCTCTGATTTAAGTATTTAAATGTAAAGCTACAACAAATAGGCCCTTCTGACCCCCAAGTCTGCCCCACCCAATTACAATCAAATGACAGATTAACCCATACATCTTTAGAATGACTCTGAGCATCCATAGGAGGTAAAGTGTATAACCAACATTTCGGGCCTATAGACATTGCGAGACCTGCTGAGTTCCTCCAGCATTTTTGTGTTTTTACTCCATCACAGTGTCTGCAGACTTCCGTGTTTCAATCCATTCAGTTGCTCCACTGTGACGTCTTTTTGAGGCATGCCCACCTTGAAGAATTTCTCCTCCTCTCTTTGAAGAGAGTTCTGTGAGATCCTCTCACTGCTTCCCCTCTGTACTCCCTGCTACTCCCAAACTCTACAACCTTGGACTCACCCAGACTTGCTTCCACAGCCACTTATCCTTCCAATGATCATCTTTTGCCTGTTGACTTCTACTCCTCCCCCTGCCCATTCTTTCCTTCTCCCCTCGACTTTTTATTTAGGCTATGCTTGCTTTTTGCTCATACCTTGAAGAAGGGCTCAGGCCTGAAATGTTGCTTTTACCTCCGATGGACGCTGAAAGATCTCCTGAGTTCTTCCAGCATTTTTGTGTTTTTAGATTAATATGAGCCATGGTCTGTTTTTTTAAAAAAAAGTTTCAATTATTATTTTGAACAAGATGTTGTTGACATTGCTGAACCTTCATCATCAACATCTTGGAGATTACTATTGATCTGAAACACAACTGCATTGTTCACAGAAATACTGTGGCTGCAAAAGCAGATCAGAAGCTGGGTATCTTATAGTAAGTTACTCTTCTGGCATCTCCAAGATTTTCCTCCATACACAAAATATAGTAGAGCTTGAGTTGAATTTGTACACTTGCCTGCATTAGTGCAACTTTAACAACTCTCAAGACATTCACATACACCCAGAAGAGAGGTGCTCCTGTAATTGCACACCTCATCCACCTCTCTAAATATTAATTTCCTCCATCAATGCACAGGGGATACAATTCTACCACCAAGATGAAGGTCCACAAGGTGAATGGGAACCTTCATCATCAACATCTTGGAGATTACTATTGATCTGATTTTGATTTTGTGTATGGAGGAAAATCTTGGAGATGCCAGAAGAGTAACTTACTATAAGATACCCAGCTTCTGATCTGCTTTTGCAGCCACAGTATTTCTGTGAACAATGCAGTTGTGTTTCAGATCAATAGTAATCTCCAAGATGTTGAATGGGAACATACAACATCCATGCTATGATGTATGCCTTTCTGACTTGGAAATGTATTGCAATCATGGTCTGTGTAGAATTCCCTACCTAATGGCACCATTGAATAATCACCGAAAGAACTGCAAAGGTTCAAGATGTTTGCTTACCACTTTCATATGTCCAGTTGCTGAAATTCTCATGCAGTTTGTAATCAAAGAATTTTGTGTTGGTGTGGATGGTTTCGGGGAGAGTGGTGGGGTGTTCATAGGTTTAAAATGAGTGAATGGGTGGTGGCATCACTGGATAAGGGAATAGAATGAAGATAGTGGGAGGGATTAGGGACTCTGAAGATACAACTCACAATGAAAATTGGGATAATATTGGCAAATGAGATTCATGATCATTTCCCCCCATTTTCAGACTTGTTTTTCCTGCTTTAAACACTCCTGAAACCAAAATCTGAAAAAATACAGAATATGGACATGAATTTTATTCAGTTAGAATATTCTACCAATTTTCTTGATTAGTATTACATTAAAAATGTGCAGTTTGAAGATTTGTACAACTTTTTTTTGCAGTGAGTTTTGTGAAGAGAACATGAGCCGAAAGAAGTTCGTTCGAGCAGTGAATAAACTAAACACAAACATACTATACCTCTGCTTTTCCCAGGTATTTCATTTTAATGCTAAATAGAATAAATTTAGATTTGTAGATTTTACAACAATATGTCTGATTAGGTTTGCAATCAAAGTTGTTACAAACTGAAAGAAATGCAACAATAAATGGGCTTTTTTTTTAAAAAAAATCCTGATAAATTGGTGTGTGGATCATTAGATGATATTTGCTGTACTCCCATTCCACTCAGGCTTGGTTCCTGTTAAACTTGGCTTAAACAATGGAAATTGTATGAGAATGCTGCCTAACATTTCAATAAGAAAATTACAATTGTTTAGTGGTATTAGCAATCAAAGTCCCAAATGTTCTGGATTAGCAGAGTTTTGTTCTCATAACAAAGTAGAATTGAGTGGAATTCTTAATTCAGATTATTTTCAATGTGCAATATTGTTAATATTGTGTAACATTTCTATCACACAGCATGTCAACCCAGAGCTACTGCATCCATTGCACACACTCCGGAACATTATGCACTTGGTCAGTCCAGAGAATAAAGGTTTGGGAAGGTATGTGGAATTTTTCATGGAATTGAAGGCAATTTAGCTGAAGATGTAAAATTTAATTGTGATTTACATAAATAGGCTCATTTTAAAATAAAAATGGGTGTTGTTTTTACTAGCCAAATTTTTGTTTTTTTTCCCTTACTTTCCCCTGTGCTCCGCAGTTTTAAATTTGTGATCAAATAATTCACATGTGATTAAAGTGCACATTCCAGATGTTATTAAAAGTTATCAATGTGCATTTTGGTTTGACCATGTAGAAATTACAGCACTATATGGTTTCCCCATTTTCAGTTCTGTTTGACTCCCTCTCTGCTTGCAAAAAAAAACACATGATCCTCTTAGAACAGAAAGCATCATTCCCATTCAACCTGCAGCTCTGAACTACTCCTCAGAGTTCTTTCATCTGTTGCTTTTCAAAACAACAATCCATTAATGAAGTCTTTTGGGCACTCTCCAAAGCTTTTGCAAAGGCTCTTGGAGCCAGCCTGTCTAACTTGAGCAGAGCTCCTGTATTTTAAATGAAATCTGTTTTGAGGTGTTTGTATGTGACCTACACTTAAAAATAAAACCTGCCCCAATTTATCTCCCAGAAACGTATCTATAATCTGTCACAATACCAATAGCAGACAATTTTTAAATAGCATGGGAAAATTGGTAGCGCAATAGCACTTAATTTATAAAGGCCGTGGGGAAAAAACAATGGTGGACCTGACTTCCCAGAAGCCATGCAGCAGAGATACCTCTCTATGAATGCTCCATGCGTGCAGCTGTCCATACATCCCTTTCTCTGCCGCATGGAATTATTGGATGCAGGTCTGCCATCGTTTCCCCCCCCCCCCCCCACAGTATTTATAAATTGTACACTATAGCGCTAACAATTTTCCCACCTTGTTTAAAAATTGTCTGCTATTGCTATTTATTGCTAGCACTTTCCCACAATCCCTTATAAAGATTTATATAGGTCGGCACAACAACAATGGGCTGAATGGCTCATACTGTGCTGTACATAAAGCTTAATTATCTAATGATTATGCATGGTTAATTTTGTTCAAATATAAGATCATAATACATTGATCAGGACTAAGGGCAGGTCCACCATTGCTTGATGTATCATGACATCACTGGTAGAAGGTAGAACAATCCTAACCCCAGGGATGGCTTCTTGCAAATATGAAAGCATTCAGTGTCCCAATTAGAAGTGGTCAAGTGTGAAAAGCCAAACACCCATTCCTATCCCAGGACACTGAATGGCCAATTTAGTGGAATGCAAGTGTGAAAGGGGCTTCTCTTAATAGGAGTTCTAGGGTGTTGCCATCATTGTGAAACAAAATATATACAATGTTTCCTACCTTGGTCTGATCAATGGTAGTCAACTTACATACTGTAACTTTGCATCCACAGACTGCGATTATGTATCTATAAACTGTATATTCAGTTTCTCTTGATTGTGCCGAGACATGCATAGTAAATACCAGTTAAAGGTGCCATTAAAATCCATTACAGAAGCTTAATAAGCTAGCATGTCCAGTGATAAAGTTTCCATAGAAATAGCTGTTCTCTTGCTGAGACTTTTTATGTATAATACATGTCAAACTGTCTTGTGAGTCAGTTCAGTACCCTGAGGAAAGTGTTGTCCAATGTCCCGGTATCGAATGGGTTGTAGGGAGTGGTGACAAGAAGTGGAAATTTTGTCCAGAAGCCTAGCAAGACTCTGCACCCTTGGATCTTCTGCTGGAGGTTCCATTCGGTGACCACCTCACTGGCTGAGATCTGTCATTTAAGAGGAACATCTGCCCGGTTTTGGGGTGGGGGGGAGGGGGCGGTAAGGAGAGTGGCAGTGCTTGTTCAACAGCTTGCTTTGCTGTGCCAAAAGTAACCTATTATTCTGGTCCCCATAGGAAGGTGGCTTTCTTACAGGAGACCCTAAAGCGTGGTTTAAAGAGCATGGTAAGGTGGGGTATAAGCTGCTCCCAATAACTTAGGAGGCCCATGAAGCTATGGATGTTTGTTTTATTTGAAGCGATGGCAAAATTCAAAGTTTCATTCTTGGCTGTCAGAAATATCACTTTTGCCTGAGCACCATTGTATCCTCAGAAACAGGAAATTCTGGCTGGGGCACTGCACCTTTTCGGTAGGCACTTTCAGGTGGCCAATTTCCCCGCATGTAAAGCCGCATGTTTAGGCAATATGTGGCTGTTTTGAGGCCACTTGAATGTGCAGGAGGCACTCTTGAGGTGACCTTCGTAACCCTCCTCCGAGAGGGATAATCGGCTCGGCTCAGTGGCTCCCCCAGCTACCTGAATGCAGCTGGCTGAAAGCAGATGTTAAAGGGTCAGGCTACTGATCACAGCTGACACTGGGCAGGAGCCGGAGTGTGCTCAGAGCCACATCCTGTGCAGCTGTGTCCTTCAGGTGGCCAGCGTTGCGCTTTAAACGCTGCCACCTGAACAGCAATTTAAAGGGCCGCTTCTGCTTCTTCAGGCGCAATCTTACCGTAGAATGCACCTGAAAAAGCCTCGTATTAATGGTCCTTCCCCATTTCCTGAGGGAGGAGATTACCATGTGAGGGACCTCTGAAACAATGGCCAATTTATACCTCTGAAAGAGGTTGAATAGGTTGGACATTGCAGCAGATTAAACTGTATCAAATAGTGGGACTGTGGAATATGTCTTGTCTCTTGTCCCGAGTAACTGCAAATTGCTCTTGTGAGTTGAAATGGAGAGGAATGGAAAAGAAAGCATTCTTGTTACAGGTCATTTTGGAAGGAGGGAGGACAACAACTGGTTCCCATTTGGCTATCCCATCTACAATTATGGCCCGGGCAACCCTGAATGTAAACTTTCCCCTGTTAGTATATGGTGGCACTACAGCTCCCAGGAGGCATCAAACCGGCCACGTGACGTCTGTGCATGATGATGTCAGCATGTGATTCTGGCTTTTAAAAGGTTGTACAAGTGATGAAGAGTAAATCCATTTGATTCACTCTAGAAACACCTTGTGTGGTTATTTCGTTGTCTACTGTGATACCAATGGCCACAATTGATGACCCCGATGAATCCAAAAATGTGTTTTTGGACAAACATGGACTCTGAAGCTATTGCTGTGAAGACACCACCTTTCCAGACAGCTGAGCCTGAACTGTGGTTCCAACAGGCTGAAGCACAATTTCACCTTCACAATGTCTAATTATTACCATCTTGTCAGTGCCCTGGACCAGGCCATCGCTAAGAGGGTTGGTGACTTCCTACAGGATCCACCATATTCCAACAAGTATGACACTTTAAAAGCACTTTTATTACATGTACATGGAATGTGCCATAGGGAAAGGGCAGCCAAACTACTATATTTCAATGGGAAACTGCACCCCTTCAGAATTAATGGATGAAATGGTGTTCCTGGCAGCTGGCAAAAGGCTCAATATATTATTCGAGCAGCTCTTTTTAGAGTAAATGCTAAATGATATTAGGCTCTAGTTATCCATGTGTTCTTTTGAAGACCCAAGGACTGAAGTGGCGGAGGCAGACATTCTATGGCTGGCTAAAAAGCACAGCAAGGAAAGACAAGTCTGCACAACCAACCCCTCTGATACTGACTCCGTGTCACATTTTAGTACTCTTAGCCTATCACTCCCTACAAGCAGGCAACACCCCAAGACAAGTAAGAAGCCTGTGAACACCTCTTCTTGGTTATTACCACAGGGGTTGGGGAGTAAATACTCGCAAGTGCCTTCCACCCTGCCGGTTTGTGGGAAACGTCCAAGCCAACTGCCAATAAGGGCTGCAGTGGTTGACAAGAAACCTTTAAGCTTACTATATATATGGGACCAGTTGTCCCAGTGAAAATTTCTGGTGGACATGGGTTCAGAAGTTGGTGGATTTTGCTCCATTGATTTTTGACACGCGCCATCCTACCCCAGACCTGCAACAACGAGCAGTTAATAGTTCCAACATTCTGACTTTTTTCACGAGGAAGATGAATGTCAAGTTTGAGAATCATCTCTACACTTGGCCATTTATTATAGCAACAACATCCCAACCTTTGCGTAGTGCAGATTTTCTTCAGGCTCGTTCATTCCTCATCAACTTTAAAGGGCGTTGGCTAATAGATGGAACTACGTTTTAGACTATTCCTCTGGCAGATGCCTATACCCCTGCTCTGCACCTCCAAACATTAAGTAAACCAGTGGATGAATTCTCCAAGCTGTTGGAGAATTTCCTTGAGATTACTACTCAACAATTTTCTGCCTCCACTGCACAGCACGGTGTTACTCATCGCATTTGTATTCGGGGCCCTCCTATCCATGCTAAAGAACGCAGCTTGCCACCAGAGAAGCTGCGCTTATATAGGAACATAGGAAGTAGGAACAGGAGTAGGCCAAAAATGGCCCATCGAGCCTGCTCCGCCATTCAATACGATCATGGCTGATCTAATTTATGACCTAACTCCACCCACCTGCCTTCTCCCCATATCCCCTAATTCCTCTTATCTTAGCTCAGGAAAAGTTTGCCAAGCTAGAAGAACTAGGAATAATTCATAAGTCCAATAGTCCCTGGGCATCTCCATTACATATGGTCCCAAAACACAATGGAGGTTGGCAACCTTGTGGAGATTACAGGCAGCTTAACGACTACACCATCCTGGATCATTATCCAATACCTCATATTCAGGATTTCTGGGCTTATTTGCATGGAGCGAAGATCTTCTCCAAAATAGACTTGGTGCGTGGCCATCACCAATTACCGGTAGAGCCAGAAAACATTCCAAAAACAGCAATAATTATCTCATTTGGGTTGTTCATATTTTTACGAATGCCATTTGGACTAAAGAATGCTCACTCATTTCAACAGGTGATGGATGCTTTAGGAAGTGGTATGACCAATGTCTTGAAGAGCTTTTCCAGGAAAGTTGATAAAGGAAAGATTGTGGATGTTGTCTACGTGCAAGGCCTTTGACAAGGTCCTACATGGGAGGTTAGTCAGGAAGGTTCAGACACTAGGTATTCGTGGTGAAGTAGTGAATTAGATTTGACAATGGTTGGCTGGGAGAAACCAGAGTGTAGTGGTGGATGATTGCTTCTCAGACTGGAGGCGTGAGGGATTGGTGCTTGGACCATCGTTGTTTGTCATCTATATCAACAATTTGGTTGATATTGTGGTAAATTAGATCTGCAAGTTTGCAGATTACACTAAGTTTGGAGGAGTTGTGGACAGCAAAGAAGCTTTTCAAACCTTGCAGAGGGATCTGGACTAGCTGGAAAAATGACAGATGGAATTTAATACAGATAAATGTAATGTGTTGCAATTTGGAAGGCAAACCAAAAAAGGGTATATACAGTAAATGGTAGGGCACTGAGGAGTGTGGTAGAACAGAAGGATCTGGGAATATAGATACACAATTCCCTGAAAGTGGTGTCACAGGTGGATAGGGTAGTAGAGAGCTTTTGGTATATCGGCCTTCATAAATCAAAATATTGAGTATAGGAGTTGGTATGTTATGGAAAAGTTGTATAAGCCATTGGAGAGGCCAAATTTGGAATATTATGTGCAATTTTGGTTACCTAACTACAGGAAAGGTATCAATAAGATGGAAAGAGTGCAGAGATTTACTAGGATTTTGGCCGATCTTCAGGAACTGAGTTACGGCGTAAGGTTAAACAGGTTAGGACTTTATTCCCTGGAGTGTAAAAGAATGAGGGGAGATTTGATAGAGGTATTTAAAAGTATGAGGGGGTATAAACAGAGTAAACGTAGATAGTTTTTTTTTCCCACTGAAGGTAGGTGACATAGGGTAAGAGTGAAAGGGGAAACATTTAGGGCGATTGTGAGGGGGAACCTCTTCACACAGAGCGTGGAACAAGCTGCTAGCTGCGGTGGTAAATGAGGGCTTAATTTTAACATTTAAAAAGAATCTGGACAGGTACATGGATGGGAGAGGTATGGAGGGCTATGGACTTGCAGGACAGTGGGCCTAGGGAAAAGAAAAATGATTCGGCACAGACTAGAATGGCCGAAAGGAACCTTTTCTGTGCTGTAGTGTTCTTCATAAATGTGTGGTTTGAAGCTCATTTGTAACTTGAGTTTTCCACTTGAACTCTACTTAGTGTTCAACATCCTAGAAGCCAGCCTTGCCCATTTTGGTTTGTTCTATATGATTACAAGTGATACTGAGTATGTTGTATAGAAAAGGATATAGTCCCCAACTACAGTTCAGCTTATCTGCTGGTGACCTGACAACTCTGATTCTAGTTATTGCAATAAGCTTCTCTTATTATGAAAACTTGCAACCAGAAAGATAATGCATTAATTTTATGATCAGAATTTTGTTGTAATATACCGTTAACATTCTCTCAGAGAAGTTGTTCACTTATAACCAACTTGTTTGACTTTTGGCTTGACCACTTGATCAAAAAATATGGACAAAAGGACCTGAATTCCAGAGGTACGAGTGTTGATGTCAAGGTTGCATTTGAGCAACTGTGACATTTGGGAACCTAATGAAATTATTGTCAATAGAAATACAGGGTAGTACTATACTATTGGAAGCCCACCTAACAAAAGATGGTTGTTGGAAAGCAACAATCTTTGCCCATACTGCAGCTACAGGATAGTGTCTTTGATCCTTTCAAACTTGTAACCTATTTTTCTTTAATTTCTGTGCCTCCACCACCATTTTAGGCATCCACAACTCTCCGTGTATGATAGATAACCTCTGATGTCTCCCCTAAATGTTCCATCTTTCACTTTGTACACATGTCGTCTGGTGTTTGCTATTCCTGCCTGGGAAAAAAATGCTGCCTGTCCACTTTTGCCTCTCAAAATCTTGTAAACCTACATTAAGTCACCTCTCATCCTCCTTCACTTTAAAGAGAAAAGACCTAGCTCTGCTAACCTTGCCTCATAAGCCTTATTTTCCAATCCAAGCAACATCCTGGTAAATCTCCTGCACCTTTCCCATATTGAGGTGACCAGAAATTAACACAATATTCCAAGTGTGGTCATGAACTCAATCTCCTGACTAATGAAACCCAGCATCCAATAGGTCGTCTTGACTATCCTATCAACCTGCACGGCAACTTTGAAATGTTGTGAGCAACCTTGGGAGCTGATTAGAAATTCTACAACTTTTTGAGGTCCCCTTTAAGCCCACGTTGCCTAGTCAATATACTAGAGAGCTCCATCTTGACAGGATTGGAAAAATAACATCACCAGCCAAAACGTGGCGATTCAAAACACCAGTTTCTCAAGGCCAATGATAAATAGCCACTGCTGGTTAGAGCATCAAGTCAATACATGGACATCTTTGTTTTCAATTATTGCATGTTATAAAGTAATATTTGTTTTAAATTTAGATCTGGTCCTTTTGAAATCAGTGCTGATCTTGAAGATTCCATGGAATTAGTTGATCCAAATATTGCTGTTCAGACAGATGAAAGTGGTGATGAATATATAACTGATGAAGAAACTGATTTGGGAACCGATTGGGAGACTGTACCTAGTCCTAAGTTTTATGATATTCCCTCTCAACCGGTTGAAGTATTGCAAAGTCAAGCCATGCAAGCGTCTCACCCTATCAGCAATAGCACAGGTGGTATGATATCTTCTGCAGCAGCTTCTGTTACATCATGGTGGAAGCAGTATTATGGACAGCGCTGATATCTGCTGCTCTGGGAAAAAGAAAAACTTCTGACTACATGAAGGACACAAGAACAATACTTGAGTAGTGCCTATAAAATACACAAACTAGATACATCGCATGGATTGGAAGCATAATGGCAGATTACAACTGATCAGTTTCTGTTTTGGTAATAATGGAACTATTTCTTTCAAAAAGTTATAAACAAGCAAAGGAAGTCTCAAACACTTTTCTAGAGTACGAAATAATGGTCTTACCAAATGTTTCAAAAGCCAACTTTATTAATGACTTTGCGAACATCAGTCGGATCCTGGAATGATATTTGTGAACTACTGATGATGCAATTTCAAATCTATTTAGAAGTCACCAAGCTCAAGGAATCCCATGTTGAAGAATTACTATTTATTCATCCTTTTTGAGGACACTCATTCAGATTCTGCCATTCTTGACTTCATTCTAGATGATAGCAGCTGGTTTCATTCTCTAGATTGCATGGTTATTTTGTAAATCATCTTTTCTTTAAACCATCAAGAGTGTAAAAACCTATCAAACTTGTCTCAGGTTGACTGCATCACTGAAATAATTTCAGCATGCTCTCTTAAATCTAGCCACTTTCTGAAAATGAGATGTCCATTTTGGGCCTGAACAGGATTTGATAAAGATTTAGTTGAACTATTTTTATTCTTTACAACTTTGAAGCTAAGGATTCTATACGAGTATTTGAATGACTTTCTCAACTTTTCCAGGACTTTTCAAAATCTGTCTATAAATTATCCTTTCTCATTGTTGTACATCCTCATTAAAATTCTCCGACTTAGTTGGTGATTGTCTCTTGTTCTTCCTACTAAAATGAATAATTTCTGACTTCTGCGTTGAATTGTATTTAGGTATTTACTCTGGTCATTTCATTACACGTGATGTTTTCTGGTGTAGAAATAGCAAAGGGCTGGATAGCCTGCTTCTGTTTCACACGTCTCCATGTAATCTTATTTTTTTGGTTCCCAAGTAACTTTTTTTAAGGTTATGTCAAACATTTTGTAATCCCTTTTATGATATCTTTTGGTTCTCATCTACATTTGATTTCAAAATAGTTCTCTGCTCCTGATGAATATTACAAGTTTTCGGCTTCATTTGAACCTGTATCTTCAATTATCCGTGCATCTTTTGGTTTGGATGCCCATTCCTTCAGACATGAGCATACAATGGCCTTTTAACCCTCCGTCTCTTGCTTTTACCTCAAAATCAAACTTCAATTCACAGAGATCAAATTCTTTTTCAATCACTGAAATTAATTCTACATTTGAATTAATGTTATTTTCCTCAACAAGCAAGTATACACTTCTTAGTAATCACACCAAATTCAAAACTAAATAACCAACATTTGTCTGAACCATGCATTTTAATGAGTCATTCTATTTTGCCAGTGGTTTACAAAATAAATTTAGTGGTTGATTAGATTAACAGATTGATTCAAGCAACGGAGTAAGATTTGTTCCTTTTGTATTTAGAGGGCCAATTTAAGAAGAAGAACTCCCATATCATGCAATTGGAATTCTTCCCATGACTAGCATACACAACAAAAGAATTTCTAATCCATTTAACTATTTTAGTTAAATAATTCTAGACAAATCATTTATGTAAAAATACACACAAAACCATTAAATAAAACTAGGGCATTTTATGTGCTAAATGGCTTCTAGAGTTTCAGCAGTTAATTTATAACAATTTTAATTATATTTTGGAGAGGGCCTGATACTGGAGTAGTCCCAACAATTGATTACCCCAACTGTAAGATTCAGCCGAAGCTTGAATCCACGGTGAACAAGGACGCAACAACAGCAGCAGCTGCTGCCACGGCTGCAGTTAACACATTAGGCCCCTTTCTGGACCTACCAGCCTAGAGTGTGGCTGAACCAGGCTGAGACCCAGTTCCGTCTTCGTGGAATAACGGCTGAAGACGCAAAGTTTTGGCACATAGTTGGGGTACTGGATGCCACTACAGCAGCTAAAGTAAGTGA
This sequence comes from Narcine bancroftii, assembly GCF_036971445.1. Taxonomy (NCBI): domain Eukaryota; kingdom Metazoa; phylum Chordata; class Chondrichthyes; order Torpediniformes; family Narcinidae; genus Narcine; species Narcine bancroftii. Next base: position 67,706,421 of record NC_091470.1, read on the forward strand.
ATTAATTGGACACACTCCCAGCAGACAACTAATATATCAGGTTCCGCCAATTCCTCCTGGACACCCTGGAATTAACCAAGCACGAACGGGGCGTGCAGTTTTTGAATATCGAGGGGCTAGGTGACAGAAATCTGGCCAATTTAATGAATGAAATGCTTGCGTTAGCATACGGTCATTCTAATTGCTTTCTGTTTGAGACCTTATTCCTGACGAAGCTTCCAGGTCATGTCTCCATACCAATAGCAAATATGGATTACAGCCATCCTTATGGTGTGGCCCAGGAGGCTGACAGACTCTACTGCATGCCAAGGCAGTAGTCTGCCCACATACAGCCCATGTTCTCAGCAGAAACCTCTCCCATGCCCATATCTACAGTGGGAATGGTGTTTTTACCACCGCTGGTGGGGGGAAAATGCCTGTAGATGTGTGCCCCCATGTGGCTACCACAGCATCAGTGGCAGACCTGAAAAGGGGTCAGGAGACAACAGTACTGGCCTCCTCTATCTTCATGAGAATGCTTATAAGTTCAAATTTCTTGTAGACACTGGTGCTGAGCTCATTTTGCTCAAAATACTTTGAAAAGACGCATAAGCGACAGGGACTCTCCCTTCAAGCTGCAAACGAGACTTCCATCCCCAGCTTTGGTTCATGACGCGTCACTATTAAGATAGGAGAGTCAGCATTCTATTCGAATTTAATTTTGGCTTTCATCACACAACCCATCTTGGGTGGAGATTTCTATGGGCCCATGACCTGCTAGTTGACGTTAAGCCAAAGAAGCTAATCAACACCACTACTTTCCAAACATACCCTTTGATAAGTAGCAAAATTCGAGTCTCCCTACTCAGGGTGCACACTCTATGCACTGACACCTTTACTGCCTTGCTCAATGAATTTCCAGGTCAGCGCTCTCCTAATTCATTTCCTCGACCACGGCCCATAGCATGTCCCTTTATATTGACACAAGCCTGCCAATTTATGCCAGGGCTCATTGTCTCCTGCAAGATAAACGACAGTAGACCAAGGCAGAATTTACTGCCATGGTGGAATTGGGTATCATATGGTGTTCTAAAAGCCCTTGGGCATCACCATTACACCTGGTGCCCAAGAACACCACTGGGTGGAGATCCTGCAGCGACTAACACAGGCTTAATGATATAACTACGCCTGACAGATACCCCATTCTGCACATACAGGATTTTGCTGCCTGCCATCACAATTACTGTGTCTTTTCCAAGGTAGACCTTGTCAAGGGGTATCATCAAATCTCAGTCCATCCAGAAGACATTCCTAAAACGGCAATTATTACTCCTTTTGGGCTTTTTGAATTCCTCAGGGTTCCATTTGGGTTGAAGGACATCGCTCAAATGTTTCAGCGGCTTATGGACGCTTTAGGCAGGGATTTAGAATTCACACATATATATATATATATATATATATATATATGCTTAAATGACATCCTCATCGCCAATCAAAATGAGCAAGATCACCACCTGCACTTACGCATACTGTTCTAATGGTTGGCTGAATTCGGACTTACCGTCAACCCTAGCAAATGCCAGTTTGGCTGAACAACCATCGGGCACAAGATCACAGCAGAAGGTGTGTTTCCCTGATCCACCAAAATGGATGCCAACATGCTTTCCCAAAACCTACCACGGTTAAAGGAGTGCAGAAATTTTTGGGCATGGTGAATTTCTATCTCCATTTCATTCCGGGAGCCACCAACATTCTTGGCCCACTATTTCAACTGCTCACCGCAAAGAGCAAAGAAGTTGCTTGGACCGCAGAGGCGGAGTTCGCAGCCGCCAAAGATGCCCTAGCCAATCCAGCCAAATTCACACATCCTAATCCCACATCTGCCCTGGTACTCACCACAGATGCCTCTGATGCAGCGATGGGTGGAGTTCTCGAACAGTCCATCGATGGTCATTGGCAACACCTGGCTTTCTTTAACCACCTCCTACGACCATCAGAAATGAAATAAAGCATGTTTGATCAAGAGCTGTTGGCGTTGTTCCTGGCTACACGACACTTCCGATAAGTTTTGGAGGGCCGCCACTTCACTACTTTCATAGATCATAAGCCACTCACTTTTGCCTTTAGCAAGATATCAGACTCATGGTCAGCCAGGCAGCAACGCCACTTGTACATTTCTGAATTCATTACAGATGTGTGGTATGTCTCAAACAATCTGGCCACTGATGAGCAATCCAGACTGGCAGTGTATTGTATCCAAGGTGGTGTCAATAACTCTGACTTAGCCAGTGCACAGTCCATGGACCTGAATGTTCAGGCATACAAGACTCCCATACAAACCTAGACATACAACATATGGCACCACAACTAGGTGGGCCAAGTCTGCTTTGCAACGTCTATGGACTACTCCAGGCTGGTAGTCCCCACATCTTGGAGATGGCGCCTTTGACGAAGTTCACAACCTGTCCCAACCCTCCATCAGAGCAACGGTCAAGCTCATGACAACTTAATATGTATGGCATGGACTTAAAAAAGATGTTGCACAGTGGGCCCAGATGTGTACCTACTGCCAAACTTCCAAAATTCAGCGGCACACCAAGGCATCTCTCCACTCTTTCCCAGCAGTACACCAGCATTTTGAACATGTGCATATAGACCTGGTCAGACCACTGCCAGTGTCTCAGAACATGAGATACATCCTCACAGTCATAGACCAATTCACGCGATGGCCATAGGCCATCTCATTGCCAGCCAGCGACACTGAGACATGTGCCAGAGCATTCATTCCCAATTGGATCTCAAGATTTGGAGTTCCAACACACATCACCTCAGACTGTGGGACGCAATTCACCTCCGCGTTGTGGACTGTCCTTGCGCACTTTTGTGGCACATAAATGCATCTCACCACAGCATACCTCCTGCAGTCCACGGGCAACTCAAGACCACACTCAAAGCCTGACTCACCAAGCCCATTTGGATTGACGAATTGCCATGGGTTCTGCTGCGAGTGTGCACCGCCCAAAGGAAGACATGCCAGTGTTGTCCACAGAAATGGTTTACGGTTCAGTTCACTCAGTTCCAGGTTCCTTTCGGATCTGGACGAGCTTCAGCAGCTTTGACACCACGTCGCAGTAAGAAAACAGATTCCAACCAACTGGTATGGAAGCTCCAAACAGCACGTGCCTCCAGCCCTCCTCCACATGGACTTTGTGTTTGTGCATAGACAGGCCCCAGGAACACCATTGCAATGGCTGTACGATGGATCTTTCTACGTGATCAAAAGGGATGGAGTTGTGTACACTTTAGACCACACATGTCAAACTCTGGCCCATGGGCCAAATTTGGCCCGCAATATAATTATATTTGGCCCGCAAGTTCATTTCAAAAATGTATTAGAGGTGGCCCACCCTGCAGCGAGAGCCGATGCTGTTTTTTGGTTATGTCACCCCCACCATCCTCCCCCTTCATTGCACATCCTTCCCCATTGTAACACGAGAAATTGTAACACGAGAAGTCTGTCGATGTCATCAGCCGGCAAGCCAGTTGGAAGGCTCCCCGCACAACCAGTCACTTCTCCCACCTGTCGAGCGGTGCAGCGGATTGGCGAGCGCCTGTGATTTCCTGTGGGCGCGACGGACATGGCAGGCTGTGCACGGCCCCTGGGCAGTGCGAGCCCCGCGCGACTGGCACCAGACGGCCCCTCAACAGTGCGAGCGTACTTCTCCCGGTCGCCACGGCCTTCAGCGCTTGCACCTGCGTGGACCCCAGGGACGGCTGGTTCGGCCCTGCATGTGAAGAGAGAGATGTGGCTGTCCACAAAGGCTGATCAGCAGCGCGCTGGGCCTGAGTGGGTGGGTAAGCAGGGGTGGGCAGAGGGTGTAGGTGAGGAATAATGGGCAGGGGAAGTTATGGTGGTGCGAGGGGCAGTTAGAGGGAGGGATGAGTAGAAGGAGGGGTGGATAGGGAAGAGGTAAAAGGGGAGGGGCAGGGCGAGTAGGGGAGGGGTGATTAGAGGGTGAGAGACAGGTAGAGGGAGGAACAGGTTGAGGGGAGAGGCAGTAGAGGGGCATGTATAGGATGGGGTGGGTAGAGGCAGAACGAGTGGAGTGAGGGGTGAGTAGAGGTTGGGTAAAGGACTGGTCAGGTAGAGGGATGGTGGGTCGAGAGTGAATAGAGGCCTAGAGCCTGAGGAGTGAGCAGGAAATGCTGAGTCCTGATGCAGGCCAAAATGGACACAGCCTGTGAATGCTGACTACATCTCCACAGGGACCAAATAGGTTTCCCTCAGGTCAAGCAAAGGGTGAACTTGAGCTACCTACTCCTGACCTGTAACATTATCCTCCTAAAGTTATATCATAAAGTTTAACATTACATATGTTGAAAGAAGAGAAAACATGCAGATGTTGTTGAAAATTTTCAATAAATATTTAGTTCGGCCCTCGACTTAGTCCAAGTTTTTAATTTTGGCCCTCCGTGAATTTGAGTTTGACACCCCTGCTTTAGACATTGGGGACATTCTCAAATGTTTAGTCTATATGACTCAAACCAGCATATGTGGACCCAACTATTCCTATTCGCTGCCTCCACCCCAAGAGACAAGGGTGTCTGCCTAAGGTGCATGCAGCCAATTCGTGTCTTTTGGGTGACGATTCTGGGGGGGGTGTGGTGTAGCAGGCCGAGTGGCTGAACCAACACCTGTGTGACTCACTGAGCAGCTGCACAGCGCAGTGGGCTGAACCATCACCCGAGTGGCTGCACAGCGGCGTGGACCTGGTTGCTGTTCACTCACTTGGCTGGGGGGCCGCGCATGGCGCTGCAGGCTGGGTCACGGCACACCAGAGACTGGGACACTCACTTTCAAGAAGACGCGGGGCTCCCTTCGTCTTTATTTTAAGACACGAGCCCCTGTGAGTCACAGGCACAGGGTGATGTCACTTCTGATTCAGAGCTGGGAGGTGTTTAAAAGTGGAGGCAAATTCAAATAAAATGACTGGTGACTAGCACTGTTCAGGTGTATTCATTTAGTAGCGCTACTGGAGTAGTCACGACGTTATTAATTTTGCATTAAAATTGCTAGGTCAAAAATGCTGGAGAAACTCAGCAGGTCACACAGCATCTATAAGAAAAGAGTAACTAAAATTTCAGGGCTGAACCCTTCATGAAGGTTCCTTGACAAAAGACTCAGGCCCGAAACGTTGGTTATGCCTTACTTCCTAGATACTGCATGACCGGCTGAGTTTCTCCAGCACTTCTGTGTATTCCACTACAATCACATTGCCTGCAGACTTTCCTATTTAACTGGATAGATTGTAAGTTAGGTGTTGCAAATTGGTACTGCTTTGCTGGGAAATCTTAAAATCAGGTAGGTCTAGGTTAATCTATTTAATATCCATTTGGAAGAATTTTTGAGTGGTTGCTAAATAAAGGCAACAGCTTACTGCTTTGTACTTATGAGAACAAATATGTTTAGAAATTTATATTTAATTTGAATTTTATGCTGTCTGAGTGGTGGCCTGGATCCATTCCAGTTCGCCTATCGTATTAACAGGTCTACAGCAGATGCCATCTCACTGGCTCTACACAAAACCCTGGAACACCTGAGCAGCAAAGATGCTTTCATCAGGATGCTCTTTATCGACTACAGTTCAGCATTTAACACCGCCATCCCCTCAAAACTGATCAGCAAACTCCAAAACATGGGAGTTAAAACCCCACTTTGTAATTGGATCATGGATTTCCTCCTCTGTAAGTCACAATTAGTGAAGATTGGCAAGAACTTCTCCACAATCTCCATCAGTACTGGAACCACAGGGTTGTGTTCTTAGCCCCCTACTCTACTCACTTCACACCTACGTCTGTGTGGCTCGGTACAACAATAACACCATATACAAATTTGCTGACGATACCATGGTAGTGGGCTGTATAAAGGAAGGGGATGAGTCCAGCATACAGAATTGAAATTGAAAACTTAGCTGAATGGTGCACCAACAACAATCTTGCACTCAATGTCACCAAAACTAAGGAAAGGAAAACCAGAGGTATACAATCCAGTGATCATTGGGGGAATCTAAGGTGGAGAGGATTCTTGGGAGTCACTATCTCAGAAGATCTTTACTGGACCCAACACACCAATGGTATTGTGAAGAAAGCACATCAGTGCCTCTACTCCCTCAGGAGTTTGAGGAGGTTTGGAATAAAACCAAAAATCCTGGCAAATTTCTACAGATGTGTGGTAGAAAGTGTGCTGACTGGCTGCATCACGGTCTGGTGTGGGAATATCAATACCCCTCCAAAAGGTAGTGGACGCAGCCCAGGACATCAAAGGCAAAACTCTCCCCACTATTAAGTACATGAACAGGAAACGCTGCCATCGGAGGGCAGCAGCAATCATCAAAGTCCCACACCTCCCAGCACATACTCTGTTTTCGCAGCTGCCATAGGAAAGAGTTGCAGGTGCCACAAGACTCACACCACCAGGTTCAGGAACAGCTGCTACCCTTCCACCATCAGACTCCTCAACAAACTCAATTAGGGATTAATTTAAGGACTTTATTGATTTTCTTTTGTTTTCTGTATTGCAGTTTGTTTTCATTCATCATCTAATTACAGTTCTTTGTTTACACTGTGTAGTTTATTTTTTGCCCTAACAATTAGTGGTAATTCTGCCACACATACAGGAAAAGGGAATCTCAGGGTTGTATGTGATGTCATCTATGTACTCTGACAATAAATCTAAATTTGAGTACATCAATATTAATTGCTTCCACCATTTCTCAAGAGTGCCCTTTCAGACATTGTCAATTCACCAAAATATTGTTAGTTAAAAATTCTTAATGTTCGTAATCTTCTGGATATTTTATTCTCTTGTGCACAATCCATAACCCATTTGATTCACTGTGGTTTATTTTGTGCCATTCAAAGTGTGATAAATGTTAGAATAAATGACAAGAGGCATATATTGTGACATCTTAATTGCCTTGACATCTGCTGTAATGCTACAAAAATACTATTTTGTTTTCTACTTACTCTGATTCTTGGCATGTTACTCTCTTCCAGTCTTGATTCCCCCACCACCACGTGTTTATTTCTTGTCAAGATTATGATCAAGTCCAATTTTTGAGCCCTTCACCAGTGACTCAGCATCACTGAATGTGGAGAAAAAGTGAGCAATTAGCCTCTCAAGATCCCTCCACCCAAGCAGGATTGTTTTAATTTAATTTAGACATACAGCACAGTAACAGGCCATTTCAGCCCACAAGTCCATGCCCCCCAATTTACACCCAATTAATGGTGGGAGGAAACCAGATCCTCCCCCCCCCCCCAGGGAAAACCCACGGAGACACGGGAATAACATACAAACTCCTTACAGACAGCTCGGGATTTGATCCAGTCCCGATCTCTGGTGCTGTAAAGGCATGGCACTAACTGTGATGCCAACCGTTGATGCTAGATTTAAAATCAATTAATTTTGTATTTGAATTTGTTTGTCATATCCATTTCGTGTCTCAGTCCTGAAAGGCCTGGCTCTAATTTTAGTCTTGAATATCCTTGTTCTAGTCCCCCTGATCATCAGAGACTGTTCTCAGTATTTTAAACTCCATTAAATCATCCTTTTAATTTTCTAATTTCAAAGGATACATGTAATCTGTAATCAGTTATGGTGGTGCTTCGTCCAAGGACTATCAGTATGTATTTTTATTCTAAAATGAAGTATCTAGATCTGCTCCTATTGTCTTTGATTAGATACTATATATTGTCATGGGAAGGCGATGGTCCTCCATTCTGGAGACGTGACCCATCCAGCGCAGCTGGATCTTCAGCAGCGTGGACTCGATGCTGTCGACCTCTGCCATCTCGAGTCATTCGATGTTAGGGGTGTAAGCACTCCAATGGATTTTGAGGATGGAGCGGAGACAACGCTGGTGGAAGCGTTCTAGGAGCCGTAGGTGGTGCCGGTAGAGGACCCATGATTCGGAGCCGAACAGGAGTGTGGGTATGACAACGGCTCTGTATACGCTTATCTTAGTGAGGTTTTTCAGTTGGTTGTTTTTCCAGACTCTTTTGTGTAGTCTTCCAAAGGCGCTATTTGCCTTGGCGAGTCTGTTGTCTATCTCATTGTCGATCCTTGCATCTGATGAAATGGTGCAGCCGAGATAGGTAAACTGGTTGACCGTTTTGAGTTTTGTGTGCCCGATGGAGATGTGGGGGGGCTGGTAGTCATGGTGGGGAGCTGGCTGATGGAGGACCTCAGTTTTCTTCAGGCTGACTTCCAGGCCAAACATTTTGGCAGTTTCCGCAAAGCAGGACGTCAAGCGCTGAAGAGCTGGCTCTGAATGGGCAACTAAAGCGGCATCGTCTGCAAAGAGTAGTTCACGGACAAGTTTCTCTTGTGTCTTGGTGTGAGCTTGCAGGCGCCTCAGATTGAAGAGACTGCCATCCGTGCGGTACCGGATGTAAACAGCGTCTTCATTGTTGGGGTCTTTCATGGCTTGGTTCAGCATCATGCTGAAGAAGATTGAAAAGAGGGTTGGTGCGAGAACACAGCCTTGCTTCACGCCATTCACGCCATTGGGCTTCACGCCCAAGATCGTATTATATGGCGAGCTCTCCACTGGCCACCGTGACAGAGGTGCACCAAAGAAAAGGTACAAGGACTGCCTAAAGAAATCTCTTGGTGCCTGCCACATTGACCACCGCCAGTGGGCTGATAACGCCTCAAACCGTGCATCTTGGCGCCTCACAGTTTGGCGGGCAGCAGCCTCCTTTGAAGAAGACCACAGAGCCCACCTCACTGACAAAAGGCAAAGGAGGAAAAACCCAACACCCAACCCCAACCAACCAATTTTACCTTGCAACCGCTGCAATCGTGTCTGCCTGTCCCGCATCGGACTGGTCAGCCACAAACGAGCCTGCAGCTGACGTGGACTTTTTTACCCCCTCCATAAATCTTCGTCCGCGAAGCCAAGCCAAAGAAGATATATTGTCATATAACTCAACAAAAATATATTACATAAAATTGCCTTTAATCTGCCATAAGGCAAAGATTTTCCATTACATTACCTGGCAACACTTACAGTCAGAAAGAGAAGTAAAAGAGTCCCACAGAGTCACCGAGTGTCCTTGGATTCACCTCCAGTGCTACCACAGCTTTTGCAGCCACAAGACTCCAGTTCAGTTCAGATGTGGTCTAGGCAAAGCTTTGTAGCTCATGGCTACAACCCCAACATAGCACAATCACATTTGCCACATCCTACCAACTTGAGGAACTGTCCAGAATCCCTGTTCTGTGTCTCTGTACCAGATGGGTTTTGATGGCTCTTGAACACAACTTCACTCACTTAAAATATTGAAGTAGGCATGATTTACCTTTGACATGCAGCTCCATCAGTATATGGTGTTCTACCACTTCTTTGAATTGAATCCTCAATTCCTGTTAACTTATTTCCACTATTTTATAATTATAGTTTGTTTTTAAATCCTCAAGTTGCCTCCCTAATGTTTCAGTCTATTTGGTTCCTAATGGACCAAGTATTAATTTTGATAACCCTTGCAATCTTCATACTTTTTTTGGTAACTTGATGCTTAATTACCATTTGGAATAGAATGCAGACATTTATTTTTAAAGCCAAAGTTTTTGGCTTTGAGTTAGTATGTCTTTTTCTACCATTCAGTTCTCTAGAAATGAAGTCCTTAGTTTTATTTTTGCTATAATGTGCGGCATTACATTTAGCGGTCGGTGTTTTTTGAACACCCCCATTATACTGAAGACTTCCTCTTTTTAATTATTACCACTAACTGTCCTCTTACATGTTTTCCACCTCATTTGTGAATTTGTCCATTTTGAAGATTTATTCATCTGTAGTTTGTATTTTGATTATTCCGCACCTCTCAAAACCACTCCCTTTCCAAAATAAGTTTCAACTAGTCAATTATGAATAGCAGCAATCACAGCACAAATCCTTGTGACGAAAAAAACCCCACCCCTTTATTCTCTACTTTCCAAGTCAGCTGGCAGGCTATTGTGTTATTTGTCCCAGCTGAATTTTGACCTAGTTAGGTGGTTGTGAAATACCTCAGAAAAAGTCTTATGAAAATCCAAACTATGGCCTATTCTGTTAATTGTTCCAAAAAGAAGTTGACAATTTTGTTCTGCAGTCAACTGTTGCTTTCTTAAGCAACTAGAGTTCTTCATCTTAAGCTTATAGACTTTACACAAATTCCAGTCGAAGAGCTCAGGCCTGAAACATCGGTCATCAATCTTTACTTCCTTTGGATGCGAGACCAGCTAAGTTCCTCCAGTACCACAGCTTCTGCAGCCTTTCATGTTTCACTCTATTATAAATATCTCCAGCTCTACTTTTACCTTTTAGGCTTCCCATCTGTTTAATTGGGTAGATATAGAAATTTAATTGTTTCATGGTTCTCTTTGAATGCTGCATTGAGTTCACTTGGGTTGTGATTGCATTTTAGGTAAATATTCACAATTAAGATGTTAACTAAATTGGGCTCTTCAAAGTATATTATTATGCAATTTTAGTTATGGGACATGTTGTAGAATCAGTTAGGTGATTAAAATAGATTTATTTAAGGGAAAGCTGCAGAGCATACCAGGATGAGAATAAAAGAAAAAATACAATAAAGGGATTAGATGCATGTTGACTTTTTTAAATTAACATTAAAATGTCATTTAGCTCTTCAGTCCTGCTCTACTATTCAATGTCATGGTGATTTCCTGCATCTATTCTACTTTGTTCTCTGTCCCATTCATTTTTTTTAAAAATTGAGAAATTAAGACCCATCTAGAATCTCAATGAGCAAAGAACTGTTTGCAGAACTCAGCAGGTCAAACAACATCCATGGGTTGAAATGGTCAGTCAATGTTGCAGATCTGGAACCTTTATCAAGACTAGAGGGATGGGAGTGATATTACAAATATAAAAGGTGCAAAAAAAAGCTGAGAGAGCAGACAGAAGGTCGAAGATAGTGATTCCCAAAGTGGGTACTTGCGCCCCCCCCACCCCACCGTGGGCGATGGAGAGATTCAAGGGGGCAGTGAGGGAAAAGGGTGTGTTCTGAACTTTTTGTTTTGTTATTATTCAGTCTGCTACAAAGTTTAATGAAGAAGCCAGTGCAGTAATTTTCTGGCCAGATTCGGGGTGGAAGTAGTGAGCAAAATAAACAGCAACAAGGGATTCTCGTGAGAGCTGTTCTCGGTGGTCACCACCACCCTCCCCACCTCGCTCAGCACTGCCACTGACCCTCCACCCCAGCACTCATTGCCACCACAAAACCCCACCCCCCAGTGCCGTTGTATGGGGAGCGGGTGCTCAGGATGTGGCCTGGAGGCCAAAAAAGTTTGGGAACCATTGGTCTGAGATGGAGAGACAGAGGGAGAAACAATGAGGAAGGTGGGGAGGCAAGAAGTCACAATGATCCTGGTTTTTCAATTACTCACAAATTAATGAAACCAACTATTTGTTACATTCATAGATTTTTGAACTGGATCTTAGTTGATAAAAGAGATCCAAGTGGCACATGCACACATCATAGGATTTGAACCATATGAATAGGGAAAGGGGCAGTGGTTCGATTTATCCCAGGCTAATAAACAATATTGTCACTGGAGTTTGTGGACAGGTAAAGCATCTTATATACCAATTTCATTTCAACAATTAACTGGTCACTTGATTTTGCCATTATTTACATAAAACTGGACAAACAGACCAAAGTTGATTATAAATTTCAAAACCTTTGCTTTTGTTATATGCAATTGCATCTCTGCCCATTGGGTGACGTTACAAAACGCATTAATGAACTTCCCATGTCAGCAAACAGAAAACTGAACATTTAAATTGAAGTGGACGCAGGTGACTTTGAATTTGGAGCAAAACATAAGCTGGCAGCTGTGAACCGGAAATATTGACCATCCATTTGCCTCCATACATTCTGCTCAACTGTTCTTCCAGCAGCTTGCATTTTTAATTCAAATTTAAATATGTTTCTAAAAGCTTTGTACTAAATTTTTAATGAAAATTTAGACATAAAGAGCTGTAACAGGACATTCGACCCACTAGTTCATGCCGCTCAATTTACACCCAATTAACCTACAACTCTGGAACGCTTCGAATGCTGGGAGACCAGAAACCCACGCAGACACGGGGAGCACATACAAATTCCTTACAGACAGTGTGGGTTTCGAGCCCAGGTCTCGATTGCTAGCGCTGTAAAAGCATTACGCTAACTGCTAAGTCAAGTGTGCCACCCATACTCCTTGTCTGACTACCACCAATCATCCCCACCCACACCTCAACACAAAAATTCAAATCCAGTTGCTGGTTTGGTACTTCCAGAGAATTTAAAAAAAATCTTTCAACTGATCAATTCTGTGAGGACTTAATGAATCATGTGGGAGTATAACAAACTTCAGTCAATATCATGTCTTTACATTCCCATCATCCTCCCAGCTTGCCCCACCTATCATCCCTCTTCTTTCTGTGCTTGCTTCCCTTCTCCTTTGTTCACCTATGAATGTATTTTTTGTCACACCCTATTTTCACCTTCTACATCAATTTATTTTTAAAAATTATAATACTTAACCAGCACATTGCAGCTCTTTTGGGCCTTCTCCAGGATGTTGATATTACACCTTATTCGTGGTCAAAAGACACAAGCTGTGGTTAGAAATAACAATGTAATTATTCCCCAAATTAATCCTGTAACTCTTCTTGATGTCTCCTAAATAGTTTCATTTTACACCTCTGGCCCACCCCCAATTTCATATTCTAGCCTCCAGTGACAGATACAGCCCTGCTTCATTCCAATTAAAAGATCCAATTAAATCAGTTTCTGGCATTCAATAAGAACACTACTAATTTTGTCCAAAGCCCTTTCATCCACCTTCACCCCATTTTTAACATCCTGGTTTAACAAAAATCTTTCAAACTCAGATTTACAAATAACAACACATTATTTATGAAAGTTCCAAACATCTATCAACACTAAGGAAAATTCAAGTCCTTAAAGATTTGGCTCAAATCTCAAGGCTAAACTGCCTACTCAGCAGAATCAAAAGTTTTATCTGGTTGAGGTTCTTAATATCTTGAAAAGCTATCAAGTCACATGACAACCTTCTAATTACAATCTACAGTGAACTCAAAATGGAAAATCTTATTCCTCATTGAAGAGTATGTATTCGGAGGGATAATACAGTGTTATTTGGATGTATCAAGCTGTAATTACAGACAGTTGTTTACTGAGTAATACATTTGTTTCAGAACATTTTACAATACATTGTCCAAGTACTATTTTGTGCAACTTACACAAAAAAAATTCTTCAATTTAACACAAAGTAGATTACTATTCAGTACTTCTTCGCAGCTAGCCACCTGCACTTGGCGTGAGATTCATTGGTGCCACCACCATGAAAAACCATCACATCATGCAGGTTGGTCTGGCTATATTCCCCGCTATAAACTCAAAGCAACTAGTGTCACCCAAAGCACAGAGCAACAGTGGTATATGTAAAGTATCTACTTATTTTGATTTAAAACATACCACACAGTAATAGAACAAGTTGATGACTAAAATGAGAATAAGCACTTAAAAACACAGAAGACACGTAAAGATGACAGAACTGAATAAATAAATACAAATCTAATACAGTACGTTTCTGATTATCCGAAAACCACAGCCAAAATTCTCAATTATCCTTGAAAATTTTTGGCGGTGACATGACATCACAAGTTGAAAAAAAGTCGAATTTTTTTTAAAACCTGCCGTGCTCAAGTGGGACTCCTTTGGGCTTTCACCTTATTCGTGGTCAAAAGACATACAAGCTGTGGTTAGAAATATCAATGTAATTATTCCCCAAATTAATCCTGTAACTCTTCTTGATGTCTCCTAAATAGTTTCATCTTACACCTCTGGCCCACCCCCAACTTCGTATTCTAGCCTCCAGTGACAGATACAGCCCCGCTTCATTCCAATTTTGAATCCGACGGAGCTCTCGTGTACTCAAGGTAAAAATTAAACTTTTATTTCATGCTTGAAAAACCTTCCCTTGTTCTTTGTTGTTGTTTTATGCTGATGCTACTGGGCTGGGATTGGAGCAGGGACTTCGGCTTCCAGGCAGGATTGGCAAAAGCAGTGGGAAGGTATCTGGAATCAGAGCGGGCACCCCAGGCTTCCAGGCAGGTTCCGCAATGGTGGTGGGGAGTTGTCAGGGATCCAAGAGGGAACCTCAGGTGCTTGGGCAGGTTCGACGATGGCAATGGGGAGGTGTTGGGGTCAGTGACACCGATACAAGTATTCTCCTGCAGCTTAAAGGCATTTCTCAGATATCCAGAAAATACAGTTAACTGATACATGTCCAGTCCTGAGTGTTTTGGATAATTGGAAACGTTCTGTAATAATAGATATACACAAGATAAAACAAGACAGCTTAAAATTATGCCCCATGATCCAACTTTGGAATTAAATTCTGATACTGTTAGTGTATTAGTGCAACTGCAAAACAGTGCAGTCAAAAAGTGAGATATTTCATTTCATTGGTCAAATGTTGATCAAGTTGTAATCAACCCAAAATCTGGCTTTATTAACAGAATATCTGGAGTCTGATACAGCTTCCAACATAATATTGATAAATGTTTACAGTAAAGAAAGTTTTAAGTACTAATGCACAAAATGGATACAATGAATTTCAATATTGGATTCCAAACATTTACAACCAGTAGTTTTTCTATGCATGTACTATTTTATTTTACAATGCTTTAAACTCGAAGATTTTAAGCTTATAGAAAATTGCGAGTTAATGTACATAATGTACTGAAACAGCAGCTTTATAGATTCACTTCCAAACTGCTGAAGTGTAAATAGAGATCATTGCAATTAGTAGTGGGAATGAAATACACTCCAAAGCCAAGCCATATGCAGTGTTACAGGTTATGCAGAATTAAATCAGCAATCAGCAAATGAACATTTTCACACACCATCTGAAAGTAAAGGCAAGTGCAGGGAGAATCAAAAAAAATGTGAATGAGATACCTTTAAGTTATGAAATTCAAAAGCAGCACATTTAAAAGAAATTAGCAATACAAAAATGAAAATCATAGCTCAACATAAGAAATACAACCATGTACTCCAAATTTTTAAAGGCAGTTTGAAAAGGACTTTAAAAATGGATGTAACAAGATGAGTAAATCTAGAGAATTCTTACATTTAGTCTTAGGAGTAGCCACATACAGAAATCAAAATATTTCATGGGATGAGAATAACAGAGCAAATCAGGAGGCATCCGTTGAAAAAAAAGTTTTTTTCATGATAATGACTATTTTTCAAGATCCCATTTCTCCTCTTTCCATTGAGTGTGTCATGTTTTGGTCTGTTCAATTCTTTCAGTATTTTTATTAATGGAGTTAGAGAAGAAAAACATTATTAAAATAAAATCCCATTTAGTCCCAGACTTGAGAAAATAGTTACTTGGATTGAGACTATTAAAAAAAAAATCAAAATTCCCTTCAGTATTTTAAAACACATACTCACACACACAATTTCCACTAATAATTTTAACCAATCAAGGAGAGGATTTTCTTTGCTTTCATTTTTGAAACAGGAAAGATAAAGAATAAACATTAAAATTAATTATTTTAAAGTTGGAATAAGGCTTTTGACTGGAACTCAAAATATAAAAGATCAAATTTTATTCTAGGTGCTGAAGCATAGGTAGATAAAGCCTGGCAGTTTATGAGGTTGTTTAGATTTAAACATGGACTTGGGATATGTGGAGATGAGACCTGATTTTTTTCCTACCCCACATTGCATAAAAATACCTAGGCATAAATTTCAGACAATATTTTTTTGTGGAAGGGTTTGTTTAAAATATTTAATCCTTGTCAGCAAACAAGATTTCAGTTATGATTGAATTATATCAATTGGACCAATGAATTGTTTGCAGTGGCTCAATGAATTTTATTTTGATGTACAGTTGAGTTATATGCTAGAAACACAAAATTGGTAAGTCCTATTAAAACATCCATCTCACTAAAATAACCACTCTACATCATCCATATAACTCTCTGCATACTGTATACCACCAAAATGTTAAGACCAGTAAAAACCCTTCCCCCAACAGACAGTGGCAATACAAGCAATGTGACTTACTTTCAACCAGATTTTTTTTTGCATAACCTGTAATTCTGTAATGCCACTAAAATTTTTCTGTCCATTGTAAAGTAACACTTGCCCATCATAATTCTCAGGTGATCAATTTTGTTTAGAATTATTCATTTCCATGCCAATATTTTTCACTTAAATGTAATTTTAGGCAGAATATACAATCCATTCAAAACATAGACCATTACTTAAAAACAGACTAACTGTGACACATAGCTGCACTGTAGTGGTTTGTTGCTGTTCCAGCTACATTAACAGAACAATACTCTCATAAATCAAACACATGATAGAGCAAATACTGCACTTTTTTCAGAGCAATTAACTGCTGCAGTTTGGTTCATGCAGATTCACACAAGCTGATATGTTCATACTGTACAATGTAAACAGTGCAGAACCAAAATATTCCAATTTTTATAAGAAGCAAACAATATCATTTTTTATGCCCAGTTAGACTAAACAAAATTCACAATGAAAAAGAAAAGTCATTCTCCACTCTTTACACCTTTTCACATATTTGTTGGTTGTGTTTATGAGACTGCACCCAGTTATTGTCATGAAGCCCAATTTTACAGCCCGGTGAATCTTTTTCTGACTGCCAACAGCACATCCAGTAAGAACGCCCATAGGGTAGAACTTTGTAATAGGGTTTTGAGTGCCATCGACATGGTGACACATCCCCTTTTGAGTAATGCTTTTTACATTGCTTGCATGGATCATCTTTATATCGTGGGTCACAGACCCAGCGAGAATCTGTTGCTCTAATGTCATAGTTCTCTATAATGAACTTAAAATAATGGCACGTACATTTGAGAGCTGCCAGGGTTTTGGTAGGAAGGAACATGAAGATCTTCACCATGATGTGGTGTGGTAAAAAGGCCATGTATTGCCGAGGCTCAAGGAGCTGCTGGATTTTGAAACGAGTTTCTAGGAACTCGTGAGATACTTGCCTTCTTAGGGGAAAAGGCTCAGTTAAAGGACACATCATTCCAAAAGGTGTAAGAGAATCGCTCGGATTCACTTCTAAGCAACCTGTGTTAAATGTTCTGCTTTCAGAAATAAAGTGATCCCTGTATTGTGCAATATTCAGAATTTCCTCAGTAGTATTTTCATTTGAATCCAAGTTTTCCATGTGGGACTGTTCAAGTGTGAAAAATAGTTCTCCAGGAAGGGGTTCCTCACAAGGATTAAATTTAGTTACTGATGTACATTCTGTGGCTTCCTTCACCTTCCTAACCATATTCCTATCCACCACACAAGACTCTAACTCATTGACAATGAAGTTATTTGCATATTCACCCATACCATTCTCTGATAAAGTAAAGTTTGATACAAACTTATTTTCCATTTCCCAACACAATGATGGGGGATTGCAGGACGCCACTGATAACTCTGCATCATTACTGCAAAGTTCTCTGGTACTGTTTGGCAATGATATTACTTCCTTGAGGGTCAATGAAGCCTCTTTAGTAGATAGATCCAATACCACACCTGAAAAGTTAATAGCTAGAGATGGAGATGGAACATTTGTGGCATTATCCTGTGGTTCAGTGCATGGTTTATTATAGCTTGTGCTCAAGTGGCTACATTGTTCTTTGCTCTGCCCAATGTTATCAACTGTACTAGAGAGACCAGTTGTTTTTCTAATTATGCGTGTACTCTTGGTGCTTTCTTCTGTAAGGTGTGGATTAGTCAACAAAACTCTTTCCACCCCTCTCCGAAAGCTATTATTCCTAGCTTCTCCATTTCTGTTGTGTTGATTTTTTAAGCATTCAGATTCAAGCTTAGCTATTACTTCTATAACTCGAACGTATTCACCCTGAAGTTTATTTTCAGTGGACTTTTTGTGATTTAAACCAGACTCTGATCCTGTGTCCGAAATGGCTTCTACTGATGGGGACCCTCCCTTTGAAAGGGCAAAACTTGACGAATTAGCATTTGTAAACGTTTTGCTACAGTCTGGGAGAAGAGAATTTGCCCTTTGTTCCAGAAGAGCCACCATTTCTGCTACAGAAAGAGAGCTGCTATGACAAAGTCCATCGCCATTTTGTTTATCAATGTTTATCAATGAATTCTCTTCATAGTTACTGGTTATTGGTGGGTCAGCACGCAAATACTTTCTATCAATGTCCTTTACACTATCTTTTCTTGTTGGATGAATTTTTATTTTGTCTAAATCAACAGATTTCCTTCTGCGTTTAGCAGTCGTGACCTCAGCATCCCAACTGCTTTTTATTTTCAAGGAATTCGTCCTGTTACTGCACTGATGTGCTGCAAAGAAGGCAATTTTCTCCTTTGTATTACCAGGTTTTATGACTGCCCAGATATCCAATTGTGCCTCCCCTTCTTCCTGATGAATTGAAGGAGGCAGAATGTTTTCAGACATGTGCTTCTTTCTTCCCTTAAAGCTAACGTTATCAGCGGGATTCCTCATATTGCACATTTTATTTTGAGAAATAAAACCATAGGGTCTTGGACACCACAAGCTGATGTGAGATACCAAAGCAATGGATTTACAGCACAATGGTTTCTTGCAGGTGGATTGGCATCTTTCGACCCCTACTGTCGTATGGTGGCTTGATTGAAGTCGTCTAAGTGGCTCTTGACTTGATTCAAGAGATGCATCTTTCTTTTGTAGTTTTGGGTACGGCTTAAGATGCATGGTTGCCAACCTACAGATTAAAGAGAAATTATCACAATACAACTGTATATATTACTGTAAACAAACATCTAGAAAGAGATATAGTGCAGTGACGTCCACTAAAATATTCAGTTTACAACACAGTAGTGATTTGTGTTCACATTCATGAGGCCTATATCTGTAGATCAAGCTTCTATTTCGAGCCCAGAGGATCCCAAAACCCAGCAGCAATATTCACCAAGACAAATGGTTACTTAAACAAAAGTTGCTTTTAATTATCTTTAAACATGAAAACAGAATCACACTTTAACTTGTCACCATTAACTTAACTAACCTAACTTAACCCCCTTCTAATTCTAAGTGCACGTGTATGTAATGTGTGTGTGTAAGTTTAGAATCTTTCTTTGATTCACAGTCCAATCTCACTTTCCATTTCTCCAAGTTTACTGGTTGCAGGCAATTCTTATATTGTGCACAGAATTCAACATTTATGAAGTTCACCAGGCTTTGGTGCTTGAAAGGTAAATGGTTACCACTCAGGAAAGTTCTTGATGATTTTCAGAGAGAGATTTGGTGGACACAAACTGGATTCTTTCTAATCTGCCCCGTCAGTGTCTTGCAGATGAAACTTGCCCCATCAGGGTTTTCCAGATGATAACCGCTTTCTTTCAGGTCACCACAGAGTGCCTTCTTGTTTCTCTTGTTTCAAGTGAAACATTAGGCAGCCAGTTCTTTACTTTTGTATGGACCACAAGGGCTTTTATCAGACTGAACTAAGCACTCACAATCAGTCTTCAAAATGGTGTTTTTCTACAAGCTTGCCAGCTTGTCCTGTTCCAGTCCCAGCTGCTGCTGCTGAACTGTGGAACTGCAAAACTGAATTCTCTTTCTCTCTCTCTCTCTCAGAAAAAAAGCCTATTTGACCCTCTCTGCTTGCAAAACCACATGACCTTCTTAGAACGGCAAATTACACTCAGACAGCCTGCTGCTCTGAACCTAATATCAGAGTTCTTTCACCTGTTGCTTTTCAAAACAACAATCCATTAGTGAAGTCTCTATAGACACTCCCCAAAGCTTTTGCAAAGGCAATCAGAGCTGGCCTACCTAGCAGAACTTCAGTATTTTAAATGAGATCTGTTTTGAAGTGTTTGTATGTGACCTACACTAAAAAGCCTGCCACAATTTATCTCCAAAAAACATATCTATATACAATATAAAACACAACATAATCTGTTGCACTTCTAACTTCTGTACATGGTCATTCTAGAAACGTACCTTTCTCAGCAAACATCCCCATGCTACTGTCAAGCAGTTTACTCCCTTTTTTGCCTGAAACCAAATTATTTCCTCAGATAGCAATAGCTTAGACTGTCACAAAGAGAATCCCATGTTACTACAAAGAAAATGTACACAAGACATTTCTGCAGCAAACCAAATTTATATCCACAATGCTAATCAAACCAACAGAGTTAAGGGAGATAAACATAGATCACATCCTATCTCCTCCCAACTCTGAAACTGCCAGTTTGTGATGATGGGTCAAAATGTAGGTCATTGTGCTTGTGATATAAATTCCCTATCTATTCCATTCAACAGTTCATCGACATTCTCCTTTTTATTCCTTACCTTTGGTTACCCAGTCACCTTGGACGTTTTTTCCTAGGTTTCTGTAGGGGCTGTTGACCCCACTGATGTTTGTGTTCTTCATATCTGTATAATTTATATGACTTTATTCTTAATTGTATCAGGGTCAGGGGGTGGGGGACAAAAACAGACTCTGTATGTCATATTGGGATTGAAAGAGATTGTAATGTGTGTTTGAATCTATATGAGTCTTTGAAAAAAAAATTTAAAAACTGCTTCACTGTTTCATGCCCTGCCCAACTCCCCAATCTCTACAAATTATCCTGGAAAAATATTAAAATTGCATTCTTTGTGAACAGAAGATGAATTGGATCTGAGTACGACGAGCACAGGGGTGAGTTGGAAAAGGATCAAGAAACTGATCCAAAAGTATAATTCATGAAAATAGGATTGTCTGAAAAAACAAAATTCTAGAAATAATCACAAATTAGGCAGCATCTGTTACAACCAGGAAACAAAAATTATAATATATCCATATAAAATCAGTGCAGAAACAGAAATGGGGAAGAAAGATGAGAGTAAAACAAGGAGTCAAAGTAAAAACTTTTTTTGTGTTTAAAGTCTAAATGTACAACCCTACATATTTAAAGATAATTTTCAGTGCCAAAAGGGGTGTTGCATTTGTTTTTATTAGTTTAAATTCATATTTATTACCGTCTTGAACAAAACCTTTTCTGGCAAGTTTAATGGTAATTATTGCAATTCCATGTTGAATTGCTGTGAGATTGGTGTGTAATTAGGAAACAATTTCTGATTTGGCAAACAAACATCTTTCAGATTTATTCCATTAGGACGGCATTAGCATTTTCATTATTTTCACCACAAAATCCAAGCCATTATAAATAAATCACAATAACAAATGTTTAACATATTTAATATGCAAATAGATAGATTTTGGAAGAAATGGGAAATTAAGGATTATGAGAAACAGGTGATTAAGTGGAGTTAAGTTCAGGGCTAGATCAGCCATAATCTTATTGAATGACAAAGAAGGCTCAAAAGGCCAGATGATCTACTCCTGCTTCTATTTCTTATGTTCTCATATTCAAACAAAGAAATCAGTGGAACAGAGCATTTATTACAACACAGGAGACCTAAACTGAATGGATCTGTCCTAACTCCTTAATTCCCTTGCACCATACAGTAGCAGTTTTTAGGTTATTGGAGGAAACCATAGGGAAGTGCAAACTATAAACAAATAGTACCAGAGGTAAGGATTAAACATATTGGATCTGTGAGATAGCAACATTAACAGCATGCCACCCAGTAATACTTGAAGAATTCAAAACCAGTTTAATATTAATACTAAAACAGTGCAACTTGCTAAGATACTTGGAAAATCAGATTTGACTGATACAATCTGCAAACAAAACCAAAGCTGAGAGTCCATTAGAAAACTTGTGGAAATAGCCATCCCATCCACGTCCTTTTAGACAACTCCTTGTCAGGAAAAAAATTTATAATTGTTTGTTTCGATTTTAGCAAAAGATTTTACATTTTCCCACAAAGACTGCCACATAAACCTGGCATACACACCATTATTATGGTACTTACGAAATGAATGAAAAAAATTTAAAGAGGAGAAGGTACAAGGACCAAAAAACTGCTGGAGAAACTCAACAGGTCAGACAGAAAACATAGAACACAAACTTTTGAGATTTTGGATCAAAATCCTACTTCAGTCCTCACAACATCCATTTCTTCTATGGATACTACCTGACCTCTAAGTTCCTCCAGCAATTTGTTTTTTTTAATCTAGATTCCAGCTACTGTAGACTCTTAGATCTCCAAAAAGATACAAGGCCCTAGTACAAACAATGCAAGTGCCTTACTGATCAGTAAGCCTTTTCACACCATAGTGAAAGTGGGTAAACTGGGCAATTTGACCCATTATCTTCTCGCAATGTGAAAGGTTGGGTGCGCCAGCCAAAAATCGACCGGGTTCCGAGGCCTAGGTCGAGCCCAGCCGTGTTCACCTGCCAACCACTTTATGGCAGTATGAATCTGTAAATAACTTACCGGGAAGGCTTCGTCACATCAGCACCTGCGTGCATCACGTCGGTGATTAAAATAAAGAATTATACCACAGATATACTTGCAACATGTCAACACTGTCAGCTACAACGAAAACAAAGTTCAAATGGCCTTTTCATTCATGGGAAGACAGTTCCCTCATCGTCAGCTTCCTTTTATTCTGATAAAGAGTGAACTTGAAGTAAAACAGCTGACAAGAACTTGAGACATTAACAAATGTGTTACCGTGAGAGATCACAACACTCAAATATGCCAAGAGACGGGGTGAGGATGACGATGACATATTTTCTATCCTACTGTGCTCTTGGTGCAAGCGTCTGTCTAAACTAAACACAGGGAACAAAGATAAATATTGCTGCCTCTTCCACTCTACTGCTCCCTGTCCATCTACCATCTTGTCTGTCTCCATATCTTTGCTTCTATTGTCCAGTTTTCATTCCTGATAACAGCGTGACTATAAATATACTTAATAAATAGAGCTATTATACACGAATGTCCTTGGCTCACCGGAGTGGCGATCGGGCATCTACTTGGGCCGTTTCGGGACCTCGCAGCGGCAGCTCAATGTGGCATCAATGGCCACCTTCGTTAACCATAATCTCCCACGCAGCTGGATCCGCTCTGCTAGTGCCAGGGAAATGCAGAGCGATTCCAGCTGCGTGGGAAATTATGGTTAACGAAGTCGGCCATTGATCCCGCATTGCTCCGCCATCGCAGTGCTGAACCGGCCCAACAAGGAACCGGAGCGCCACTCTGGTAGTACTGACGGCTGTGAATCATGCTTCTAACAATCAAGAACTGCTCCTCCTTACAGAAAATCACCAATATTTTTAATTGGTACAGGACTAACGATAGGAAATACTTTTAAAACAAATTACGTTGAATAACATAAGTGGGCGTCTGAGTGGGGGAAATAAAAGATGACACAGGGAACAGTCTTCTAAAAAGCTTTTTCTGTATTGTTGACCAGACTGCAAGCAGTAAGGCAGATGCTTGGACATATAGAAATCCAATGATAATCAGAATATTTATCTCTGCTGGCACTTCCTGACAGTGCTTAACGTGTCATTTGTGATGCCATTGCTGGGGGCAGGACCCCCTTGAAATGCCCGGTCACCAGATTTCCGGGTAAGTAAGGTTGCAATGTGAAAGACTCAGGAGATGCAGCTTTCCCAGGAACTTCACCCAGGTCCCAGGAGGGTCAGCTAGATTTGGCTATGTGAAAAGCCTTGGCAAAATGATTACTGCTTAAGGTGTACTCAATATTTTGGAGTGAGCGTGGAAAGCAAAGTTTGCAGGTGATGCCTAACTATGAAAACTGTAAACAATGAAAAAAGGCTAATCAAATGCAGAAGGACCAAGTTTGCAGGTACATCTCATTATGCTACTCACCATAAAATCTGTTCACATCACATCCTTGTACCTCATTTGGAGTCCTATGTATATCAAAGGCAACTTGCTCAAGGGAACCAAAATGTACCTGGTGACGAGAGGTGAAAGTCACTAAATAATAAATAAACATAGGACAACGATATAGTCTGAAGATCCACCAATTCTAGTTCCATTAAAATGTAACATCAAGGTCTGCACGTCCTTAAAACAGGACAAGAGCCCCAAAATTCTGCATTTCACAAATGATCTCAAAAGTTCCATCTTTATTAATAGAATGTTATCCTCAACCATTTTATTATGATATGAATTCCAATATCTTTACTACCAATCATTGTATAACAACAATTCCAAAAAAGTCAAAAATGGAGAGAACAAGCGATAACATTGATAAGTAGATTTTTAGAACTACATCTACATTAATACTTTTCACATAATTTTAAGATATTTTCATACAAGATATGAAATCAAACAGAAGTAGAGAAGTGTAGTTGAGCTTCTAAGTTGTGCGAAGCTGGATGGGGAAGCAGGCAGAGGGTGGGGTTGGTGCACAGAAGAAAGAAAAAAAGGCATCTTTTCTGTGCATGTTGGAGTCACCCAAGATAAAACCACAATGGTGCAGAAGTTAAGACAAATAAATTAATACTTTAGTAGAAGATAATTAAGTCCGTTTCTTGACCTGTGTTAACTGAGAGTGAAGCTCAAAATACGTGCAACAACACATTGGGGCTTGCAAAGGGAAAAATAATGACAGATAATGAACATATTGCACTGCACTCATTAACCTCCTTTTTAAACAGAATGCAAATATTCCATAATCACCCAAATTGATATTTCATTAAATATTCCATTCAAAATATTTTGTCTCCCAGAATTATAAAGTTTTTACAAATTGTTAATATATAATGCTAAGTCAGTATAATTACTTTTAAATATAATTTCATTGCTTCATATAATTACACTTTATTTTGTACAGGCATTTTAAATATTTGATAACCCTTCAACTTTATTGCACCAAAGGTTTTCAGGTAGTCAAAAATATCATATTGTATTTACAGGATGATAATAAAGGGGGCAGTAAGGAAAATTTGTTACTGACCCTTTTTTTACATGGCAGTTTCATATCCCTGGTAAGCAACTCCTTCCTTCTCTCCAAAGTATACTACATTACATCTTGAATTAAACATTTCTGATACTGGATAGCTGGCTAGGTTGGGCTGGAATAAGCCAATACAGACATTTCCTGGCAATCTTGCTACAAGAACAAGAGGAAAGGATGTATTAAGGATACATATAGAACAAAAGACAGAAGTACAAAGGGTTCAGGAAAGAAAGAAAATGCGAGATCTGGATGGCACTTTAAATTGTAAAATATCAGGATAAACAGAAATAGCTTAATGTTATACCATAAAATTCTTTTTATAACTGCTGACTTGTGCACAGCTGTTTTCCAGCATTATCATGAAAATTTACTTACTACTTAGTGAATTGAAGCGTGCATTTTCTGTTCTTATATAAGCTGTCATTGACTGATATTCTCACCAAGATAATTCCAAAGTAAGGCATACAGTCACTCTCTTCAATGATTCCTATATCCTGAGATCTGGAGACCTAACATGGCTTCTTACCACAGTCTTGTCACATTTAGTTCAGATCAAACTGAAAAAGAGAAGAAAGGAAATCATGTCACTTCACATACAGAAATACTACATGTATGGAAATGTTGGTTATTGCACAAGTGTATCCATTGTCTAACAATTTTCATTATCTGGTTGTACTATTAAAGCAATAAAATGTTTTTTTTTTGTACCAAAGAATATAATTTAAAAACTTCAGACCCTTGCAAACATGCAGATTAATCAGAACACAAAAAAAACGCAGGAGAAACTCAGCAAGTCACGCTCTATCCAAGAGAGTAAAAGGCAGTCAATATTTCAGGCTGCAGGCCATTTTATGAGTACCAAATAACAAGCAGATGCCTGAAGTAAAAGGAGGGTGGGGGAGGAAAATACAGACTTACAGGTAAGTGGTAAGAGGAGGATACAGGTGAGAGGGTAAAACAGAAAGAAGCTGCAGTGATGGGGAAGAGGACAGAGCACTAAGAAAGATCGTTCTCTAATAGGCTGAAAAATGGCAGATGAAATAAAGTAGACAAGTGTGAAGTGTTGTATTTTGGAAGGAGAAACCAAGGTATGGCATACATGGTAAATGGTAGGGCACTGAGGAGCGCAGTGAAAGAGGGATATGAGAACACACAATTCCATGAATGTGGTGTAATAGGCAGATAGGGTCACAAAGAGAGCTTCTGGCACATTGGCCTTCATAAATCAAAGTATTGAGTGTAGGATTTGGGATGTTATGATAAAAATTGTACAAGACATTGGTGAGGCCACATTTGGAATATTGTGTGCAGTTTGGTCACCAAACTATAGGAAAGATAATAATAAATTGAAAGAATGCAGAAAATATTTACGAGGATGTTGCCAGAACTTGAGAAACTGCTAAGCAGGTTAGGTCTTTATTCCCTGGGGCAGAGAAGAGAGATTTGATAGAGGTATACAAAATAATGATGGGTACAGATAGAGTAAATGCAAGTGGGCCTTTTCCAGTGAGGTTGGGTGAAATACAAACCAGAGGATATGGTTAAGAGTGAAAGAGGAGAAGATTAGGGGGAACATCAGGGAGGATTTATTCACACAGAGAGTGTGAGACTACGGAACAAGTGGATAGCAGAATTGATGAATACTGGCTCAATTTTAATATAAGAAAAATTTGGGCAGGTACATGGCTGGGAGGGGTATGGAGGGATATGGAATGGGTTCAGGTCAGTGGGACAAGTCAGAAAAATAGTTCAGCACAAACTAGAAGGGATTATTTTCTGTACTGTAATGTTCTATACTTCAATAAGAAAGAAGGTGGGGAGCTGTTGGAAGAGAGACAAAGGGATGAGAGAAAAGGGGATAGGGTTAATGTAATGGGAGGTCTAATTAATGCCATCTGACTGGAGACTGCCAAGATGGAATACAAGGTATTGTTTTTTAAATTTGCAGGTGGTCTCAACTTGGCAGCACATGAGGTCCATGGACAGACATGTCAATGTGGTCATGGATTATAGAAATGAAGTGGTTGGCCAATGAAAAGTCCTTTTTGTTGCAGCAGATAGAATGAAGATGCTCAACAAAGATCTCCCATACTGTGTCCAGTCTTCCTGATGTAGAGGATGCTGCATTGAGAGCATTGGATGAAGTAAATGACCCCTACATATTCACAATGTGGCTTCAATGGGAAAGATTGTTTGGGGCCCTGAATGGTGGTGAGGGAAGAGGTATAAGAGCCAGTGTAGCACTTCTTGCAGTCACAGGGGTAGATACCAAGAGGCTATTGGTGGGAAGGGATCACTACTCAGCTTCTTTGTTTTACCCTCTCACCTGCATCCACCTGTTACCCATTAATCCGTGTTCCTCTACCTTTCCTCCCATTCTTGGCACTCCTGACGGGCTCAGGCCTGAAATATCGACTATCTTTTACTGGATGCTCTATGACCTGCTTTCTCCTGCACTTTTGTGTAGGCCCAGCATATTTAACTCATTAATCAGAAATTAGTTTATAGCTACAATAAAAATTTAAGTACTCAAAATACATTATCAATTGTTTAATAGTTTAAAATACTAGAATTCAAAAGAACTAAAATACTAGAATTTTATGAACCAAAGCACCACAGAGTGGCTCAATTCTCAAAATCCACTATTCCCAATATCTGCATATAACACAAACAGGAAATACAAACTGGGCGAGAAACATTCTAATGCTGAAGTAAAATCTGCCAGAGAATTGCATTAGATTCAAGATTACTTAATTGGTACCCCTTACAAAAAGAGAATGAGGAACAAAAGAGAGTCCCTTCAGAATCAGAATCTCTGTGGATTTGCCTCGAGCGCTCCTGCAGCCTCTTAAACCACACAGAGGCCTATTCTATATGTTGGCAACCAAATGTTCAATACGATCAGGAAGGCTTCAGCATCCAAAGCCCTTCAGGAGCTCATACTTCTGGTGATTCAGAGGTACAAGACAGTATTTTGGAGAAAAAGAACATCACAAAATATTTTCCAGATATTTAGTCCTGCATCAACAGAAAATTCCAATGATGTGTGACAGATTATGTTGTGTTTGTATTGTATATGTTTTTTTAGTGTAGATCATGTACAAACACTTTAAAACAGATCTTACTTAAAATACTGGAGCTCTGCTCCTGCTAGACAGGCCGGCGCCAAGAGCCTTTGCAAAAGCGTTGGAGAGAGCCCAAGAGACCTCACTAATAGATTGTTATTTACAAAAAGGCAACAGATAAAAGAACTCGTTAGAGCCGCAGCTTGTCTGGAGTGGAACTTGCTGTTCTAAGAGGTTTATGTGGTTTTGCAAGCAGAGAGAGTAAAACGGGCTTCCTCTCAGAGAAAGAGAGAGAGAAAATTCAGTTCTGCAGTTTTACAGTCAGAAACAGGAGAAGCTGGAAAGCTTGTGAAAAAACCCCATTTGGAAGACAGGTTGTGACTGCTTAGTTCAGCCTGGTCAAAGCCCTTGTAGTTCATGCAAGAGGAGAGGACTGGCTGCCTAATGTTTCACTTGAAATAAGTGAAACAAAAAGAAACTCTGTGGTGTCCTGAAAGAAAGAGGTTATCATCTGGAAAACTGTGATGGAACAAATTTCTTCAGCAAGACACTGACGTAGCGAACAACAAATCCCCCTCTGAAAACCAACAAGAACCTTTCTGAGCGTTTAACTTTCTAGCACCAAAGCCTGGTGAACTTCATAAATGTTAAATTCTGTGCACAGTATAATAATTGCCTGCAACCAGCAAACTCGGAGGAGTGAGAAGTGAGATTGGACTGTGAATCAAATAACTTTTCTGAACTTACGTACATGTACGCTTAGAATTAGAAGGGGGTTAAGTTAGGTTAGTTAATAGTAATAAGTTAAAGTTTTATCCAGTTTTCAAGTTTAAAGATAATTAAAAGCAGCTTTTGTTTAAGTAACCATTTATCTTGATGAATATCTTGCTGCTGGGATTTGGGATCCCCTGGGCTCGTAACAGAAGAAATGAATTTTTAGTTATTTTGGTCATCAAATACAATCCAAATTCTGCTGTAGAATACTAATCAATGCTAAAAATGTACAATGCTCATCTTAAAAAAAAATTCCATACAAACTTGAGCAAGATTGGCAGGCATATCCTTCTAAATATAAAACTGTCTGTCTATATATGCCTCAAATGTACTTTTATTTTGCACAAAGTAACTGAGTCACAGCAATATGGTTATGTTCATGCTATATCTAAACGAAAAATTTGAACCTCTTTGGGGTGTGTTGCAACTTATCAATAACATTTGAATGGTGGAAAAAAGACAACCCAAACCTGCAAAGTGCAATCTGACAATTTAGTTCAGTTGTAGGTGTCGGCCTGAGCTGATAACAGCTCTATCAGCCAGCTGTCATAACAGGATATCTTTAACTGCTTAGTCATTGAAAGTACCATGAACTATTTAAGCAGTTAGAAACTCAGAAAATATTTCCTGTTGATGATCTTGTCCTATTCTATGAAAGAATAAAACAATCCAAAAATAATACATAGTTGTGAAATTATATAACTAATATAAATAATACTTTTTTCTCCTCTCCCTCTGTTCCTGCTTAACCCAGCACTAAAATTAGGTTTTTGTTTTTATTCTAATTCACAATTTAGTCAAAAACAGCATGAACCATGAGAGTTGAATCCAAAAATCTCCAATGTGTAGAATTTACAACACAAAGTAACCCATTGGGCTCACCAACCAACTCAAGTCTGTTAACATCATATCATTGCCAATCCCAACCACAGATCAGTTGCCACAATAAAAACTCCTCCATGTTGGCTCTGTTTTCTTCCCCATCAGCCATGCACACAGTTGTTGTATTTAGCATCAATGGGAGGGATGTTAGTGGTAAAAGTTCCAGGGGACAGGATAAGCCTAGGAAGGGGAAAGATTAACCAAGGACAATCAGAACTCCACCTCCCCACCCCCAACTTTTTATTCAGACATCTGCCTGAGTTCCCACATTCCTGACAATTGGTTTAGGCCTGAAAGACTGACTGTCTTTACTTCCAACAGATGCTGCATGACTTGCTGAGCTTCTCCAGCAATTTTTTGCACTGCACAATCAGAATGGCTTTGTTGGACATGATCCCTACCAACCAATTTGCTTTTAATTTTTGAAGAGGTAGCAAAATTATTAATGAAGGGTGTGTATGATGGACTTCAGAGAAACCTTTGACAGGACCCCTCATGGGATACAGTTTCAAAGGATTATAGCTCAAAATTGGCTGAGTAAAAGGAGACAGAGGGTGACGATGAAGGGTTGTTTTTGTGAATGGAAGCCACCACTGAAATCAATGCAGGGCCTTGATTGTTTTAACAACACTGATGTGAATATTGTATACAAGCAATGATCTGCCATTTTCAAGACAACACCAAAGGCCATTGATAGTAATGAAGTTAGTCATACATTATATGGTGATATTGCCAAGATGAGAAAAGAAAGGGCAAATGGAACTTCATTTTGATAAATGTAAGATGATGCACTCTGAGATCAGAGTAGGACATATAACATGAATTTTCAGCCTCCAAGGAATATTGGGATCAAAGATCCTTGAAGATAGCAGCACAAGTTGTTAAAACTTTTAAGAACAAAGGTAGGGAGCCTATGGCACAACTTAATAAAACATTAGACAGGTCACAGCTTGAACTATGTTTGCTGTTTTAATTGCAACACTATGGGAAGGATGTAGAGGCCATTAAGGAAATTCACCAGGATGATTCCTGGGAATGAAGAGAAACAAAGGGAAGGCCTGCAATGGGGAAGAGATGTTCTTTATTTCTAACTTTTCCTGGTTTTCATTAAAGACCACCAATCCAAAACAATAACTGTTTGCCTCTTCATTGGATGTAGATGACTTGCTAAGTATTTACAGCATTTTGCTACAATTTCTGGTTTCCATCATTTGTGGTGGAGCCCATTCTCCTGTCCATGTCAATGCCCAGAAGCAAAGGCAGTAGAGAATTTTTGGGAGTAAACGTTTCCAGTGAGCTGATCTGGAGAAACCATGTTGATGCCTCCACTTCCCACATATCTGTCAAAAACTTCCACAAATGTACTGGTCCAGGAGATGGGATCATTTATACCAGAGAGAGATTATAGATATATTTTGGGGAAATAAATTGGGGAAGGGTTTTTAGGGTAGGTCACATACAAACACTTTTAAAACAGATCTTATTTAAAATACTGGAGCTCTGCTCATGCTAGACAGGTCGGCGCCAAGAGCCTTTGCAATAGCTTTGGAGAGAGCCCAAGAGTATTCACTAATGGATTGTTGTTTACAAAAAGGCAACAGATGAAAGAACCTGTCGGAGCCGCAGGCTGTCTAGAGTGGAACTTGCTGTTCTAAGAAGGTCATGTGGTTTTACAACCAGAGAGAGTAAAACAGTCTTGAGAGAGAGAGATTCAGTTCTGCAGTTTTACAGTCAGCAGGAGCAGCTGGGACTCCAATAGGACATGCTGGAAAGCTTGTGGAAAACCCCCATTTGATTCCCTCCTTATTCTCTCTATTCAAAAAAAAACAAGACGCTGAAGTAGCTGGTTACAAGGAAACAGTTGTGGGTGTCCAGTAAACAACAAATCCCACTCTGAAAACTGACAAGAGCCTTCCTGAGCAGTAACCATTCATGTTTCTAGCACCAAAGCCTGGTGAACTTCATAAATGTTAAATTCTGTGCACAGTATAAGAACTGCCTGCAACCAGTAAACTTGGAGGATTAAGAAGTGAGATTGGACAGTGAATCAAAGAACATTTCTAAACTTGCACATTACATACACGTGTGCTTAGAATTAGAAAGGGGTTAAGTTAGGTTAGTTAAGTTAATAATGATAAGTTAAAGTGTGATTCTGTTTTCATTTTAAAGATAATTAAAACCAACTTTTGTTTAAGTAACCATTTGTCTTGGTGAATATCTATTGCTGCCTGGTTTTGGGTTCCTCTGGGCTCGTATCACCACGTAGTAGTGCTTTGTGGCGTTGGCAGTTATCTGGCAAATGTGGAATTTGGCTTCAGCTTGTTCAAACCATACTTGCAGTTGTGATGTCCAGAAGATGGGCAGTTTGAGTGAAAATGCATTCTGTAGATCTCAATTGTCTCTTTCCATCATTTTGCAATCCAAAAGAGGCCATTTTGGATCATTGGGGTCACCACTGTAGTTGTTCAATGGTTCTCAACCTTTTTCTTTCCACTCACATACCACCTTAAGCAATCCCTTAGTAATCACAGAGCACCTGCGGCATAGGGAATACTTAAAGTGGTATGTGAGTGGAAAAAGGTTGAGAACCACTGCTCTGGACAATTTGTTTATCCACTAAATTTAGTGTCATCAGTAAACAGATATACTACTCAGTACCCTCTTCCAAATCACCATACATAGTGAATGTAAGCCTAACACCAACCCCTGTGGCACTCTGCTCAATCTGATTGTCAACCAGAGAAGTCCCATTTATTCCCAACTCCACCTTCAATTGGTTAACTAATCCTCTATGATTAGTTACATTACATTCAAATTCATGGATTCTTATTTCATGAACAAGTCTTTTAGATTATCAAACACCTTCAAGTACACTACATACCCCTCTATACACTGCATTCGTTACATCAAAGAACTTCAGTAAATTTGTCAAACAGGACCTGCCCATGCTGTTTGCCTGTTGGAACAATTTCTATCTTGATGTTTCACCATTTCTTCTTTAATGAGAAGCATTTTCCTGACTATAATTGGCTTATCGTTACCTGCCCTCTGTCTTCCATTCTGCTAGGACCTGCCCAGAATCCAGGGCATTTTGTTAAGTCACCACAAATGCATCCACTCTAACTTCTAGCATTCCTTTCAATGCCTGGGATTAATTCCATCAGGACCAGTGGACTTGCCTTCCTTTGCTCAGCACTACCTCTTCAATGATGATTGTAGTGATGTCTTCACCTTCCATTGCATCCTTAACATCACTTTTTGGCATTTTACATGAGATCAAGGCAGTGGCAATTTTTGTATTAGCCAATATTAATTCCCCTTTTCATCTTCCAAGGAACCCACGTTCACTTTAGCCACCAGTAAAACACCCAAACAAAATGGTAGGGGAGAAGCACAGTGCCAAAAGCAGGAGGTAATAGGTGGATAAGGGAGGGAGAGCACACAAGCAAGCAGGGGGAGGAGGGATGGCTCTGTGAATGGAGAGCAAAGGGGTGGAGAGCTGGAAGAAATAAGGGAAAGGGAAGGGGGGGGGGAGAATGGAGAGTATGCAAGTAGAAACCAGAGAAGTTGATGTTAATGCCATTCAGTTAGAGAGTGCCCAGACAGAAAATCAAGTGTTGTTCCCCCAATTTATGGGTGGTCTTGGTGGGATAGTACATGAGGCCATGTGTGCATGGGAGGAGGGGAGCAGAATTGAAATGGTTGGCCCCTGGGAGATCCCTGTAACTGATGTGGACTGAGTGAAGGAGCTCAACCAAGCTGTTTCCCAGTCTGCACCCAATCTCTGAAATGTAGAGAATGCCACAAAAGAAGCACTGGATGCAGTAGATCACTCTCGCGGATCCACAAGTGAAACATTGTTTCACTTGAAAGGATTGTTTGGGGCCCCGAATTATTGTAAGGGGGAGGAGGTGTACAGCCACAGGGGAGTGCCAGGGGTTTTGGAGGGAGGTGGGTGGTGGCACAATTGGTGAGGAGGGATGAAAGGAGCGATAAGCCCTTACCCGCATCTCTTCCATTTCTCGCTCATCTGCTCTGGCCCCCTGCCCACAAACGTTAACAAACACAGGATTCTCCTTGTCCTAAGCCAACAACCCAACCAGCCTCCGCACCCAACATATTATTCACCATAATTTGTGCCACCTACCAATATGATCCCATTACTACACAAATCTTCCCTCTGCTCCCCCCACCCCCCTCCGGCTTCCATAGGGACCCCTTCCTCCATGACTTGTCCATTCATTCATCCCTCTCCACCAATCGCATCTCTTCACCCCCCCCCCCACCTTATCCTGTGGCTGCATAAAGTGCCACACTTGTACCCACACGTCCTCCCTCACACCATTTTGGGCCCCAAACAGTTCTTTCAAGTGAAGCAGCACTTCACTTGTATCTGTGGAAGTTAGCTACTGCATCCCGTGTTCCTGCTGTGACCTTCTCTACATCAGAGAGACTGGGCACAGACTGGGACATCACTTCACTTGACACCTTCACTCTGCTTGCAGTGACGAGGATCTAGCAGTGGCCAACCATGCTCACACATCTATCCATAGTCTCATGTATTATCCCACCAAGACCACCTGTAAATTGGAGGAACAACACTTGATTTCCATCAGGGCACTCTCCAACCGGATGGCATTAACATCAACTTCTCCAGTTTCTGCTAGTCTACCCTCCATTGTCCCTCCCTTCCCTTTCCCTTCTTTCCTCCAGCCCTCCACTCCCTTCCCTCTCTATTCACAGAGACATCCCTCCTCCTCCTCCTGCTTCCTGGTGTGCCTTCCCTCCCTTATCTACCTATTACCTCCTGCCTTAGTGACCCTGCTCCTCCCCTACCATTTTGTTCAGACATATGTCGACATTTTTTCCATACCTGATGAAGGTCTCATTTGCTCATGTATCTTTATCTTTGCTATATAAAAGTACATTGTTTGATTTGCATTGTGTTTTTAACTTCACTTAAGCCACCCTTTTCTGTCTTATATAATTATAAAAACATTTACCATTCTTTTTATATTTTATACAAGTTTATTTTCATAATCTTTCTTTTCCTTAGTGATTCTTTTGTTGCTTTTTAATGTTTTCTCAAATTTTCAGTTTCCCAGAAGTCTATGCAACATTGTTAAAAAAAAGTTTTTAATTTAATGTCTTTCTTTACTTCCTCAGTTATTCAAAAATGTCTCGCCCCATTCTTATTGTCCTTGTTTTTACCTTTTGTTGAGCACCATAAAAAACCTCTGAAAGTCTTTCACTGTTACTCAACTGTCCAACCAGATGGCCTGTGTTCTAAGCCTACACTAGCCAATTCCTCCCTCACTCCATTGTAGTCTCCCTTGTTTAGATATAGTACACATGTTTTGTATCGAACTGTTTCACCCTCCATTTTTATGAGAAATTCAATTATTCAGTGATCATGCTTTCTATTATATCATTAATTTTACCTATCTCATTGCGCAGGCCAGATCTAAGATAGCATGTTCCTTCATACGTTCAGTAATACACTATCACAGATCCATTCAATGAACACCTCCTCAAAACTGACTCAATTCGCCTAACCTAAGTGCAAGTTAAAAATCCCACATTACAACTGCAGTTCCATACTAACATGCATCAGATATTCCTTAGTTATGTGCCTTTGCTACTGTTATGTTGTTATTTGGCTGCGATCATTTTATACCCAGTAGTGATTTCTCCCCCCCCCCTTATTCTTAATCTCTAACCAGTCAGATTCAACATTATGCTCCTTGCATCATCTCTCACTATCGCCTTGATCTCATGCTGCCCCACCTTCCTGCCCATCTGTCCGAAATCGTGTGGATCAGCACCCGGGATTAGGATACTCTTGCAATCAACAAAACTTGTTTCACGAAAGGGCAATGGGTGGCTGTTCAATGGTCCAGGCATATAAATGTTAGGTGTTAATTGGGGTTTGGAGGAGGGGCAGAACACTGTGATCGGCATAATGCAGTACCCAGGGGGAATATCCTGGAAAAATGGCCAAGAGACTACATGAGTAGAACTAAAGAATAACAAAATCTCTTGAAGGTATTATAATTATAGGCCTCAATTGATGGCTGAAATTTGAAACAAAATATAGGCAGATTGTCAAAGGGTGCAAAAGCAATGGTTTTGCTTGGGGGGATTTTAACTGGGATTGCCTTGGTGCAAGGGATGTGGATGGGTAGAATTTGCAAAATGCCACCCAAAAGGATTTTTGAAGCACTTTGCAGAGAATGCCATGAGGAAGGAACTGTACTGGGCCTCCACTGAGTGAATGACAATGGCCAAGAGGACCATGTATTTCTAGGAGTCCTTTTGGAACAGTGCCTATTTCCATTCAGCTTCAAGATAGCCTTGAAAAGAGACAAGATTGGCTGACGAAATAGCTCTTTAGACTGGGGACAGTGGATTTCAATGGTGCGAGACAGGATCTCTAGATGTAGTTTACATGGAATTCAATAAGATCCAACATGGTAAGTCAGTCCAGAAAGTTAAGGCACAAGTGTTGGTAAAATGGATTCAAAATTTACTTGGTGATAGGAGGCAGAGGAGAGAGGTGAATGGGTGTTTTTCTTACTGGAAATCTGTAATAAGTTGCATACTGTATGAAATCAGTGCTAGGACTTTTGTTGGGTGTAACATATATCTTGAAATGATTTGGATGAGAATAGAGGGGATCTGATTAGCAAGTTTGCAGGTAACACTACAACCAGAGTCTCAGGATGTAGCATAGTTTAGCAGTGGCAGATGGAATTGAATCTAAACAAGTATGAAGTAAAACACGTACAGCAAATGACATGGGTCTTAAATATAGAGGGAGCTTGTGATGCAAGTCCATACCTCAATGACATAGATAGAAAAGTTAGTAAAGGCAGAGTTCAACTTGCTAGGCCAGAACTTACAGGAAAGAGTTTGGATGTCATGTTGCATCAAAAATAAACAGTCTCCATGCAGTCTAGTCGTTGAGTTATACAGCACAGCACAGGCATTTTAGCCCAATGTCCATGTCAGTCAAATTGGCATTCTGGGCTTGTCCCATTTCCTTGCATTTGGCTCATATCCTTCTAAGCCCCTCCTCTCCATAATCTGTCTAATGTATTTTGAATGTTAAAAATTGTGTTTGCTCTTCTGGCAGCTTGTTCCAGATAAGAAACTCAGGTCCCACTTAAAACATTCTCCTCTTACCTATGCCTCATTCTAGAATAATCTACCCTGGAGAAAAGACTGACTATTCACTTTCTCCATGCCTCTCATGATTTTATAACGATCAGGACCAGTGGACTTGCCTTCCTTTGCTCAGCACTACCTCTACACTCTAGACAAAAGAATTGATACCAAACCCATCTCCCAATAACTCAAGCTCTCTGGTGAATCTCCTCTATACCTTTTTCAACTTATTGATTAACCTTCCCAAAGCTGAGCAACCAGATCACACAGTTTTTTTTTTTTAAAAAGGGCAAGTCAACACTATGTATTGTGTGGATTTATAGATGCCACACCTCAGAAAAGGTGGGACAGTAATAGAACTAGGAGTGATTAGATAAGTAGAGTTTATTCTCATCAAAATGCAGGAGGCTGAGGGTGACCTTCTAGGGGTTTATATAATTCTGAGGTACATTGATAGGATAATCAGTTATTTTTTCCCCCCAAACAAGATGATCTAGAATTGGACAGCATAGATTTGAGATGAGAGGGAAAAATTTTAATGAGGATCTGAATGGCACATTTACCACAGAGGACTTGAATTTAATGCAGAGAAAAGGACTTAAGTAACATCTTGTACCACGAGTTTAACATTTTTAATGTTTTTTTTTTAAATATAGAAAATAAGTGACTAATAGGTATAGTTCTCACCGATTCACTGACTGAATATTCCTAAATAGGATCTTGTAGACATCAACTTCCAACTTCTGCATTTAGCCATGCATGTGAAGTTTGTCAGATGGTGGTTCAGTTTTACAGTGAAGGCAGTAACCACTGACAGGACAACTTCCAGGTCTCAACAGCAATCTTATATACAATACTAACTTTGTTAATTTTCAAAATAGCACCCAAAAATTCAGTGGAATTGTGAAAGTGAGTGATGAAGGCTAGTAAAACCTCAAATCACAATATTTTGTTCAATGGCTTCAAAATGTTCAAATTTAATTAGTAACACATGCACTAACCCAGTGGCAGAGTGAGATTTCTTAATGAGGTGTTTTGAATGTGAAGTTCACACTGCACATCTTTTTACTCAAATCTGGCACGAGTTTCAGACAACAAATGACTAAACACAAATGCTTAATGAGGAAATAATATCATTTTGTCCTTTGATTAATAAATAAAACATCAACATGAACTGCAAAACTGATTTTCATTACTTGTTTTAAAAGTCACAAATACCTGTATTTAGTGCATTTAATGGTGTCAACTTTTTAAGTGATTCAACTTGCACTTCAACTTCATTTTATATTTAAAATCACAACAAAAACAAATCTAATTCAGATTATAAAGAACTTGTTGAAAAATTCTTATATAAATCATTCTTAAGAGGAGCAAACAGGCTAAATGACAGACACAATTTAGCAGCCAACCCTGGAAGTCCACGAGGGACAAGACAGGCTTATATTAGTGTTAGGAAGGTTATTGGAATAAATTCCGAGGTCTTAATCTTCTGGGTTAATCTACCATGTTTCTCAGTTATCTTCTCAAAAAAAAACTCACCACAGGAGGTCTCCTGGAATGTTGTATTTCAATTATAAAGAGATACTCTATAGGCCGAGTTAGTTTCCCCTGAAGCAAAGGAAGCAGAGGGTGGACATTGTATACAATTTAGATATTCTATACAAAAATTAGGGGGCATAGATAGAATGGATTTGAAGAAACCGTTCCTCATAGTAAGAGTCTAAAAATCTAAAAATCAGAGCTCATGGGATTAAGAGCTAGGAAGTTTAGAGAGAATCAAGAGATACTTTCCATCCAGAGTGTGATTGGTGTCTGGAACACAATGCCCAAGATATTGATGGAAGTTTAGATTCTCACAACACTTAGAATGTTTCCTGATGAGTGCTTAAATTATTTGGGTATAGAAGGCTGCAGGTCAAAAACTAGAAAAAACGAATTAATGATGGGTACTTGAAGGACTGCCATGGGCTTGGTCTGTTCACACTTTCAGTTCTCTTTCCACATTCAGATACAAATACTTAGTAAAGGTTTAAGATTCACTTAGTGAACTCCAGCACTACCTACCTGGTCCTCGAGAGCAAGGCAAGGACTGATTGGGGGGTGGGAGGGAAAGAGGAGGGGTGAGGAGATCTTCCTGAAATACATTGCACAAACTATACTGTATCCTTGAAGCTGTTAAAGGCAAACTAGTTCTCAAGGTCCAAAATGCTGATTTTAAATGTTGCAGATCACTATTTCTTAAAGAGCAAAGTAATAATCAAACCCAGCAAAAATATTAGCAGCAAACAACTCCCCCCCCCCATCTACTTTGTGCAAAATATACAAATATAAGCAATTAGTACTAAAGACATGAATATACTTAAAATATTCAAATCAGGCAGCAATGATTAATGCCACAGGTCAATTATCTCCCAACAGTGTCCATGCAAGATCAAGTGGAAGCATGAACCACATTTCTTGCTTCAGAGATCTTTTATATTTCCAGTTGCCTGTTTACAGATAGAAATCATGTGACTTGTAGTAATAAACAAGTCCTGTAAATGCCTGATTGCTGTCAAATTTATTTCATAGGCAGTCCAGGGATTATAAAAGTCCAGCAGACATATATACTCTTGTTCATACAAACAGCAGAATTCTCTCTCTCTCCCTCTATTTTTACTCCTACAAGTCTTATGTGCTTTTAAAATAATTTATTATCATACTCTGGTGCTATCATTATCATACTGAGTGATTTTTATGCATTTTCTGATTTAAACAGAACTTGTTCATTACAGGGAATGATCCATATACTTAGTTGGATCACACCATGCAACCAAATGGAAGTTCTTAAATTACATTCAAGACATTTTATTCCAGTCACACAACTTCGTTGTATAATCATGTTTGTTCATAAATGTAAGTCTTACTGGAGTTAACAAAGTCAGTCTTGGATTAGCAATATTGATTTTTTTTAAATTCTCAAAATTAATCATTTGAACTCTGTAAAACAATAGTGTCAGCACAGATTCTACTTTTCCCAACTTCGACCATTGATTGGAGAAAGTTCCCAAGCCTTTTGATTTCACGTTATACAACTCAAAATCCCTTCGCTTCTGCAATGCAAGATCCAGGTTCTCACCTATTCACATTCACAAAGGTTGGTTTAGGATTTTGATTAATTTGCTAATGAATCAACACTGTTTAAGGAAGCCTTTTCTAAGCTCTCAAAACTACAGAATTCAAATGAAACAAATTGACAGAAGTATAAGAGCAAAACTGAAGTTTCCCAAGGCCGAAATAAATGACTGAAAAGTGAAGATTTTTATGTACCAGTTTCCAGAAATGGCAACTTGAACATGTAATAATTTTAAAAGAGAATTTACAATTGAATGTTAGCCTTATAATAATTCATTTTGAGCAAAGCTGATTTTCCTTGAATGCAATGCTACTATTATGTTATGCCCTAGGGTGACATGAAGCTCTGCAATGTATTCATTTTACATTGCTTTTAATCAGGTATGATGAAAGGTCAACCGTAACAAAATATTAACTCTGCTTTTCTTTGTATTGCCAGATACATTACTTCCAGCATTCTGTTTATTTTAATCCAGATTTCCAGCATCAGTAACATTTTTTAAATCGTGGATTTATCTCAGATCAAAATCAACACTAGAATTTGAAAAAGCACAAGTTTCCAGATGTTCAAAAGTCATGTACATTTAAATGCAGTACATGTTTTCTTGCTTTCTCTGTGTTTGGATAAAAATGCACAAAGCAACAAAATAAAAAATGCATTCACAATGATAGAACATCCAACTGCACCTCTCCTCCACCCCCTACCCCCCATCCCTGCTGCCAGTGTCCAACTGAAGAATGTTCGAATATGAAGCTAAACACAATGTACTGGAGAAATTGGAGGACTGTACATCAGTAACCTCTAGATGTTCTCTTGGCCTCAGTCTCTCTGAGCTAGAAAAAAAAACTAAAAAGTTGGTGTTCTCTTTTCAAGGGGTCCAGCTGGAAAATGGGAACTTGGACATGAAGTAACATGGTCCTTCCACAGGAAAATGACTGAACATCAACTCTCATCATTCTCACAAATGTTTGCATTTTGAACATTTCGAAGATCTTCTTCAGATTTCTTGTCAGAGAGTATACATGACATCACATAAAGTCTAGAGATTCTATTCCCTGCAAGAGGTGCAGAATTACCACTTACTGTCTTCTTTTCTTTGGCTTGGCTTCGCGGACGAAGATTTATGGAGGGGGTAAAAAGTCCACGTCAGCTGCAGGCTCGTTTGTGGCTGACCAGTCCGATGCGGGACAGGCAGACACGATTGCAGCGGTTGCAAAGGAAAATTGGTTGGTTGGGGTTGGGTGTTGGGTTTTTCCTCCTTTGCCTTTTGTCAGTGAGGTGGGCTCTGCGGTCTTCTTCAAAGGAGGCTGCTGCCCGCCAAACTGTGAGGCGCCAAGATGCACGGTTTGAGGCGTTATCAGCCCACTGGCGGTGGTCAATGTGGCAGGCACCAAGAGATTTCTTTAGGCAGTCCTTGTACCTTTTCTTTGGTGCACCTCTGTCACGGTGGCCAGTGGAGAGCTCGCCATATAATACGATCTTGGGAAGGCGATGGTCCTCCATTCTGGAGACGTGACCCATCCAGCGCAGCTGGATCTTCAGCAGCGTGGACTCGATGCTGTCGACCTCTGCCATCTCGAGTACCTCGACGTTAGGGGTGTGAGCGCTCCAATGGATGTTGAGGATGGAGCGGAGACAACGCTGGTGGAAGCGTTCTAGGAGCCGTAGGTGGTGCCGGTAGAGGACCCATGATTCGGAGCCGAACAGGAGTGTGGGTATGACAACGGCTCTGTATACGCTTATCTTTGTGAGGTTTTTCAGTTGGTTGTTTTTCCAGACTCTTTTGTGTAGTCTTCCAAAGGCGCTATTTGCCTTGGCGAGTCTGTTGTCTATCTCATTGTCGATCCTTGCATCTGATGAAATGGTGCAGCCGAGATAGGTAAACTGGTTGACCGTTTTGAGTTTTGTGTGCCCGATGGAGATGTGGGGGGGCTGGTAGTC
Organism: Narcine bancroftii; assembly: GCF_036971445.1. Classification (NCBI taxonomy): domain Eukaryota; kingdom Metazoa; phylum Chordata; class Chondrichthyes; order Torpediniformes; family Narcinidae; genus Narcine; species Narcine bancroftii. Next base: position 67,748,321 of record NC_091470.1, read on the forward strand.
ATGGTGGGGAGCTGGCTGATGGAGGACCTCAGTTTTCTTCAGGCTGACTTCCAGGCCAAACATTTTGGCAGTTTCCGCAAAGCAGGACGTCAAGCGCTGAAGAGCTGGCTCTGAATGGGCAACTAAAGCGGCATCATCTGCAAAGAGTAGTTCACGGACAAGTTTCTCTTGTGTCTTGGTGTGAGCTTGCAGGCGCCTCAGATTGAAGAGACTGCCATCCGTGCGGTACCGGATGTAAACAGCGTCTTCATTGTTGGGGTCTTTCATGGCTTGGTTCAGCATCATGCTGAAGAAGATTGAAAAGAGGGTTGGTGCGAGAACACAGCCTTGCTTCACGCCATTGTTAATGGAGAAGGGTTCAGAGAGCTCATTGCTGTATCTGACCCGACCTTGTTGGTTTTCGTGCAGTTGGATAATCATGTTGAGGAACTTTGGGGGACATCCGATGCGCTCTAGTATTTGCCAAAGCCCTTTCCTGCTCACGGTGTCGAAGGCTTTGGTGAGGTCAACAAAGGTGATGTAGAGTCCTTTGTTTTGTTCTCTGCACTTTTCTTGGAGCTGTCTGAGGGCAAAGACCATGTCAGTGGTTCCTCTGTTTGCGCGAAAGCCGCACTGTGATTCTGGGAGAATATTCTCAGCGACACTAGGTATTATTCTATTTAGTAGAATCCTAGCGAAGATTTTGCCTGCAATGGAGAGCAACGTGATTCCCCTGTAGTTTGAGCAGTCTGATTTCTCGCCTTTGTTTTTGTACAGGGTGATGATGGTGGCATCACGAAGATCCTGAGGCAGTTTACCTTGGTCCCAACAAAGCTTGAAAAACTCATGCAGTTTGGCATGCAGAGTTTTGCCGCCAGCCTTCCAGACTTCTGGGGGGATTCCATCCATACCTGCTGCTTTGCCACTTTTCAGTTGTTCGATTGCCTTATATGTCTCATCCAGGGTGGGAACCTCATCCAGCTCTAGCCTTAGGGGCTGTTGAGGGAGCTGGAGCAGGGCGGAATCTTGGACTGAGCGGTTGGTACTGAAAAGAGATTGGAAGTGTTCTGACCATCGGTTGAGGATGGAGATCTTGTCGCTGAGGAGGACTTTGCCGTCTGAGCTGCGCAGCGGGCTTTGGACTTGGGGTGAGGGGCCGTACACAGCCTTTAGAGCCTCGTAGAAACCCCTGAAGTCGCCAATGTCCGCGCTGAGCTGTGTTCGTTTGGCGAGGCTAGTCCACCACTCATTTTGGATCTCCCGGAGTTTGCGCTGAAGATGGCTGCATGCGCGACGGAAGGCTTGTTTCTTCTCTGGACAGGACGGCTTTGTAAGGTGAGCCTGGTGGGCAGCTCGCTTCTTTGCCAGCAGCTCCTGGATTTCCTGGCTGTTTTCGTCAAACCAGTCCTTGTTTTTCCTGGAGGAGAAGCCCAGTACCTCTTCAGTGGATTGCAGTATGGTAGCCTTCAACTGATCCCAGAGGGTTTCATGGGACGGGTCCGTGAGGCGGGTTGCAACGTCGAGCTTTGCTTTGAGGTTTGCCTGGAAGTTTCCTCTCGCTTCGTCTGACTGCAGTTTTCCAACATTGAACCTCTTTCTGGGGGCTTTATTGTTCCTGGGCTTTGGCTTGAAGTGAAGGTTGAGCTTGCAGCGAACCAGCCGGTGGTCAGTGTGGCATTCCGCGCTAGGCATGACCCTGGTGTGGAGCACATCTTGTTTGTCACTTTCTCGCACCAGGATGTAGTCCAGGAGGTGCCAGTGTTTGGATCGGGGATGCATCCAGGTGGTCTTAAGGCTGTCCCTCTGCTGAAAAAGGGTGTTTGTAATGACAAGCCGCTGTTCTGCGCAGAGCTCCAACAGGAGGCGCCCATTGTCGTTGCACTTGCCGACGCCATGCTTGCCCAGGATTCCTGGCCAGGTTTCTGAGTCTTTGCCGACACGAGCGTTGAAGTCGCCCAGGATGACAACCTTGTCGGCTGTAGGGGTACGTTGGATGAGGTTGCGCAGGTCGGTGTAGAACTTGTTCTTTTCTGCTGGTTCCGCCTGGAGGGTTGGAGCATAGACACTGATGAGGGTGATGTGACGCTTGTTTTGAAGTGGGAGTCGCATGGACATGATTCGGTCCGAGAGGCCTGTCGGAAGGTTTTCGAGTTTGGAGGCGATGAAGCTCTTGACCATGAAGCCTACACCAGATAGGCGTCGTTCATCCGAAGGCTTGCCAGACCAGTAGAGTGTGTAGCCCGCGCCGCGTTCTTGGAGGCTGCCTACATCTGCCAGGCGGACTTCACTGAGAGCGGCTATGTCGATGTCAAGTCTGAGGAGTTCATGTGCAATGAGGGCAGACCGACGTTCAGGTCGGTGGCTGTCAGTCTTGTCTAGCATGGTTCTGATGTTCCAGCATGCTAGCTTGAGTTTGTGAGCATCTTTTGAGGGGGAGGACGTGGAGGGGGAGGACGTGGAGGGGGAGGACGTGGAGGGGGAGGACGTGGAGGGGGAGGACGTGGAGGGGGAGGACGTGGAGGGGGAGGACGTGGAGGGGGAGGACGTGGAGGGGGAGGACGTGGAGGGGGAGGACGTGGAGGGGGAGGACGTGGAGGGGGAGGACGTGGAGGGGGAGGACGTGGAGGGGGAGGACGTGGAGGGGGAGGACGTGGAGGGGGAGGACGTGGAGGGGGAGGACGTGGAGGGGGAGGACGTGGAGGGGGAGGACGTGGAGGGGGAGGACGTGGAGGGGGAGGACGTGGAGGGGGAGGACGTGGAGGGGGAGGACGTGGAGGGGGAGGACGTGGAGGGGGAGGACGTGGAGGGGGAGGACGTGGAGGGGGAGGACGTGGAGGGGGAGGACGTGGAGGGGGAGGACGTGGAGGGGGAGGACGTGGAGGGGGAGGACGTGGAGGGGGAGGACGTGGAGGGGGAGGACGTGGAGGGGGAGGACGTGGACCTGTCCTCGGACCTGCGCAAAGGAGCTTTTAGGTGGAGTGCAGTGCGCGCAGTACTGGCCCCACCCTTTACACCCATGGTTCGTGTGCCGTGGCCAAGCAAGCTGGGACGTGGCAGCGAGGTCCTTGGGTCGTAGGTTTTATATCGGAGTGGCCTTCTCCTATGCAGGTTTCTTACCCGGGCTGGAGGGGCCTGCCTCCCCTCCTAGGTCGGTCCATACTGCCCGGACCGGGGCCGAGGCCGCCGCAGTTCACCCTGTGCCTGGACTGGGGCCACCGCCTCCCACTCCCTGCCCGGACCGGGGCCTCCGCCTGCCTCACTCGACCGAGGCCGGGGCCGCCGTCTCCCCGGGGCCGCCGTCTCCGGGCACTTACTGTAGTGCCAAAATAACCTGCACACTACGTGCACGTGTAAACAAATAAAGAAATGTAAACAAAATGACTGTGCAACACAGAGGATAAAAAGAATAAAGTGCTAAAGTAAGAGTCCTTAAATGACCCCCTGATTGAGTTTGTTGAAGAGTCTGAGGTGGAGGGGTAGCAGCTGTTCCTGAACCTGCTAGAGTGGGCTTGTGGAACCTATACCCCTTTCCTGATAGTAGCAGCTAGAACAGAGCATGCACTAGGTGGGGTCCTTGATAATTGCTGCTACTCTCTGACAGCAGCGTTCCCTGTTAATGTTCTCAATAGTGGGGTGGGTTTTGCCTGTGATGTCCTGGGCTGTGTCCACTACCTTTTGGAGGGCTTTACGCTCAGGGGTATTGGTGTCCCCATACCCGTCCACGATGCAGCCAGTCAGCACATTTCTACACACATCTGTAGAAATTTGCCAGCGTTTCCAACGTCATACCAAACCTCCACAATCTCCTGAGGAAGTAGAGGCGCTGACGTGCTTTCTTCACGATGCCAATAGTGTGTTGGTTCCAGGAAAGATCCTCCAATATAGCGACTCCCAAGAACTTAAATTTGCTCACTCTCCACCTCTGATCCCCTAATGATGTCTGGTTTTCCCTCCTGAATTCAACAATCTGCTCCTTGGTTTTGGTGGCATTGGGTGAGGTTGTTGTTAGTACAGGTGCTCCCCTACAAATGATGATTCCAAACCGTACTTTCAATTTTGAATTCCGATCTGTTCAGTGTACTCTCTCTCTCGCAATACTGGCTGATGGCAGCATTGCGCTAGAGTATTGTACAGCATACTTCAAACATTCTTCATGCCCAGTGTGCTTTCAGCTGTGTGCATTGTATTTTCAGTATGGAATAAAGGTATTCAAAATTTAATTAGAAAAAAAATTGTAGGTTGTGGTATTCTTTTTTCACTTACAATGGATTTGCCGTTAACAGAATGGTATAAACAAGGAGGCTTACAACTGCCAAACTTTAAAAATTATTATAGAGCCGCACAATTAAGATACCTATCAGATTTTTATCAAACAAGGGAAAAACCAGACTGGACGAGATTAGAATTAGATAAAATAGGGGAAAAGATACCTGAACACATATTATATAAATGGGATGAAAAATTGGTACAACATAGAAGTTCTCCAGTATTACATCATCTCCTCAATATTTGGAAGAAGATTCATGTAGAAAGAAATAAAACAAATTATCAATTACCAAAACTAATATTGACGCAAAACAAGTTACTCCCTTTTACAATAGATAACCTTTCCTTTAGAGAATGGGAAAAAAAAGGGATTAAAAGAATAGAAAATTGTTTTTCAGGAAATAGATTCTTATCCTTTGAACAAATGAAAGATAAGTACAATATAACTCAAGATACAGCGCTGGCATATTACCAATTGAGATCCTACTTGAAGGATAAATTAGGAAGCAGTTTGAGTTTGCCAGAGGCAAGTAACCTTGAATATGTGATTACAGATACAATGATAATCAAAAGATTTATAACAAATATGTATATTAAACTGCAAGAAAAGGAGAATGAGGAAACAAATGGTAAAACTAAACAATGGATTTGCCGGAACATAACCCCATCGTAAGTTGAGGAACACATATACCCAATTCGGCCAAGTTTTCAAGCTCCCTCCTGTATGCTGACACATCGCCACTTTTTAAGCAACCCATTATTATGGTATCGTCAGCAAATTTGTAGAGAGTGTTGTTATTGTACCGAGTCACAAAGTCACAGGTGTAAAGCAAGTAGAGCAGGGGACTAAGAACTCAGCCCTGTGGTGCTCCAGTACTGATGGAGATTGTGGAGATATTTGTACCAGTCCTCACAGATTGTGGTATTGAGGTGAGGCAATCTTTACACTCGGAATTGTTTTGGGGCAACAAATGCAGTTTTCATGTTTCACTAACCAGATGAATTTTGGTTTATTTGTTGGGTCAGTAGGATGGAAAACTGGCCACATCACTGAACATAGAATACTCATATCTTCTTAACATTTCAGCCGGAGGACAGTTTGCTTCAACTACAACACTCTGCCTCAGAAATGCCCTTGAATGTTAGCCGAGGCCAACATTCATACTCATACTTAATCTTCTAGTTGCAGATGAAAAGAATGACCGTCTTCACAAGATTATCATTCAAAGTACCTGGGAGAGTTAGTAAAAACTGAGAAAATAAAGAGTGATAGAGCCAATTCCTGAACATCCATAAATCTGTATTTTTTTTTTAAATATTGCGAATTTTAACAGAAAGAGCCTTCTATGAAGATCAGGCGCATTTGTGGACAATTATCAACACATTCGATTTGTTTGAGCTGTCTACCCCATCATTCCACCACCCCACCCACAACAAGACCAGTTTAACTCAGTGGAATATTATCAGAATGGCAATAATAAAGCCTAGATCTGCATTAGTTGCAACTGTCCTTCTTCTTTAATTTAGAGCGATTTTACACTGGGATTACCAACTAAAAACAGATCCAAGTATTACCAAAACGTACACAAAAGGCGTAATTAATATTTGTCTCCAAATACCCTAATGGTTCGGGGTCAGTTTTTTTCCCGCAGTGCCCATTCGACGTGGGCAGTCAGGCTGCTGCTGCCGCAACTCACTCACCTCCCCGCCGAGGACGGGGCAAGACATTGGTGTCAGTGGAGCCCGAGGCTGCGGCCTAACGGGCTCCGCTTCCGCCTTTCCCACATTAAAAAGTTCCCGAATTAAAATTAAACCCACTCCCGCCAAATCACAGTCCCGCCGAACCCTACCCTCAAGCCGCTCGCCTCCGGAAACCCCGCTCACCTGGAATTCGTGACCCCTCTGGAACCGGTCCCTCAGAATCCGGATTCAGAGACTCGGTGGGCTGTTCTGAGGCTTCTCGTCCGCAATGTTGTTTATGGGTTCACGCGTGACTCTCCTCGCTGCCCTTCCAACTTGGGGTCCCGTTACGACCGTCGTCGATCTCACACACACTACCTCCCCTCCCTCTTCTCTCTCTCCCCTCAAGCCCGCGGCCGTCGTTGTTCCGCCCGCACTTGAGGCCGTCAGACGGCAAATATCCCAGGATGCTGCGCGCGGAGAGTTCCCGAGGCCACGGTCACCGCCGCTGGATTCGAACGGGACTCCGCGCCGTTGGCCAAACAGAAAGCGGCCGCGGCTTCAACGGCTCGCCTCACCTGTGTGGCTGAAGCCGGGGGGAAGCAGCCACATTCCGAGGGACAAGGTAAGACTTGCCCACCCCCTGACGGGTGAGGATGTGGTTTTGAAAGCGACTCGTCGCGGGCTACGGCTGGACGAGGTTTCACAGACAAAGTGCGGGCGGGGGCATTGGTCAAGTCGCCAGCATCCGTGGAGGGGGAAAGAGTAAGTGGGTGAAGCGCGAAGGGAAACGGTCTCACGACGACTTGCAAAGGATCAACGATGGAGGAGATCGAGAGGAGCAGAATTACAAGCTGCAGCTCACCGAGAGGGAGAAAGGAAGGAAGGGTCCCTCCATCCTAGTTTCTGACGTCGCCAGTGTGGGAACTGCAGACTCTTCCACAGATGGGTAACCTTTGGGCTGCTCCATTTCTTTTCTGGTTGATGTTGGCCATCTGTGTTCCCAATTCATGCCCGAAGCATCCTCGAGAATAAATCATTTCTTCAGTTAAGTGATTATGGGTCTCCGGATTCCCAGGAGGGAGTACAGGCTTCTTCACAAGGCAGGTTTCCCCCCTCCCCATAATAAAGCTCAAAAACCGGTCTGAGCAATGTGGCCTACCCAAGGAAGCAATTCAGTATAATTAGGACATTAATACAGGGGATGTTGACCTGGAAAAAAAAAGGCACTGAAATTGTGCCCATCTACTTGGAGTAAACATTGGATGCATACGAATTTGCCTATGGTAGTGACAGGTGCTATCTCACTGGCTGTACACAAAGCCCGGGAACACCTGCACAGCATCAGGATGCTCTTTATTGACTACAGTTCAGCATTTAACAGCATCATCCCCCTCAGCAAACTCCAAGACCTGGGACTCAACACCTCACTGTGTAATTGGATTTTTGATTTCCTAACCTCCAGACCACAATCAGTGAAGATCAGTAGAAACTTCTCATCCACATCCTCCAACCAGAGCACCACAGGTTTGTGTTCTTAGCCCCCTGCTCTATTCACTTTACACCTATGATTGTGTGGCTCAGTATGAGACCACCATCTATAAATTTGGTGACGATTCCACAGTAGTAGGTTGTATGAAGGAAGGGGATGAGTCAGCATACAGGATGGAGATTGAAAACTTGGCTGAATGGTGCACCAACAATAATCTTACACTCATTGTCACCAAAACCAAGGAAATGATTGTTGACTTCAGGGAAGGAAAGAGGTATACAATCCAGTGATCATTGGGGGATCAGAGGTGAAGAGGGTGAACAAATTTATGCTGGGAGTCACTCTCTTGGAGGATCTTTCCTGGACCTAACGCACCAATGGCATCGTGAAGAAAGCATGTCAGTGCCTCTACTTTCTCAGGAGTTTTTAAAAATATTTTAGTTTTGATTTTTTTTTTTCAAAAATATACATAATAAAATCTTCAATAACACAATGTATTAAACTTTAAAGAACAAAAACAGCATTCCCTCCCTCTTTCCCCCCTTCAATATGCAGAGATCCTCACACCATCAGAGCTTACATATCTTTTAAATATATAAACAATTGAGGAAATCACTTTTGGATATGTATAATATCAGCATTTATATCCTTTCTATTATTGTATTTGGTCCCCTATGTGGTCCAGGTATGGCTGCCAGATCTTTACAAAAGTGTCATACTATTCTTTAAATTACGATTTTTTTTCCCCCATAAGTATACAGCTATTCATTTCCACAACCCATTATATTGAGAAGTCGGACTTCCAAGTGATTGCAATACATTATTTTGCTACCACTAGTGCTATTTTTAGAAATGAGATTTGATATTTAGTCAATTTGTTGCTTATTTCAATAAAATTGCCTAGTAGATAGATATAGCTCCTGTTATCCTGGTTTGATATCTTGCCAAGATGGCCTCACCTTTATGCACAGCCCGTAGCATGTAGAAAAGTTCCTATTTCAGTCCCACATATCTGAAATTTTTACTTTTGATCTGTGAAACTTTTGTGGTATAAGATATAATTGGTACAGAAAATTATATTGGATTAGTCCATATCTTGCATTTATAATTAATGTCCTACTGTCCGTACACCAATCTGACCAGCTTCTTTCTGAGATCACTACACCCAAGTCTGACTCCCGTATTTCCCTTGACCTCTGTAAACCTGTTTTTGCACTTTCACTTTGGTGAATGTAATACATTTTTGTTATAAATTTTACTGTATTCCCCACCCATACCATTCGTTCCATTTCACTAGTTTCAGGTGGAGTCAATGTTGGTCCCCATCTTTCTCTTAGGAACGATCTTAGCCAGAGAAAACAATAGAAGGTCCCATTGGCCATTCCATCTTTATGTTTTAGTTCTTTGAAGAACCTAAGAGTTCCTTCTGTGTAACAGTCTTTAATATATCTTATTCCTTTGACATACCATGAATTCAATATTCTATTGTCTGTGTTCATAGGCATTTGTACACATTTTTACACAGTGGAGCTTTTATTTGTATCCCTACTTGTTTTCCTATACATTCATTAATTTCCTACCACGTGCTGATCATATGTATTAGTATGGGATTATCTGTTTTTCTTAGTGATTTGACACACCATTTATAGATAAAATCCTTTGCTTCCCCCTCACCCATTGAGTACATTCCCAATTGAATCCAAGATGGGGGCTGTCTTCCACAAAGAATGCTGCGAGAAATCTAGCTGCTTGGTAGTATTTTTTAAAATCTGAGTCTAAGTCCTCCCAGCCTGTAGTTCCATGTCAGTTTATCCAACACAATTCTTGATACTTTGCTGTTCCATAGGAACTGTCTAATATGATTATTTAATAATTTAAATAATTTTTTTAGGCAACGGGATAGGCAGTGATTGGAAAATGTTATTGTAGTCCTGCATTTATTTCATTTTGATACAATTAATCCTTCCCACTAATCAGTAAATCTCTCCATTTCTGCAGGTCTTTTTATATCTTCCCCAAAAGAGAACATAATTTAGTTTAAACAGATTTTGTAGATTATTGTCAGTTGCTATTCCAAGGTATTTTATTTCATCTGTCTAACATTTAAATTTACTTCCTTTCTGGTACCTTTCACATTCTAAATGTGTCAATGGCATTATCTCACTTTTGTCCTTATTTATTTTATAGCAAAATATTCTTCCATTTTTTTCTAATGTTCCTTGTAATTTTTCTAAAGATTTAACCAGGTCATGTTATCGGAAAATAGACTAATTTTGTGTTCTTTGTGTCCAATTTTGAAGTCCTTTATATCTGGATCCCTTCTTATTATCTCTAGTTCAATCGCTAGTATAAAAAGCGCTGGGGGCAGGGGGATTCCCTGTCTACTCAATCTACTCAAGGGAAACACCGCTGACATCTGGCTATTGGTTATAATTTTGGCTTGTGGTTTATGATGTAAAGTTTTTATCCAGTTTATAATTTTTTTGCCTATGGCATAGTTTTCCAATGTTTTAAATAGAAAGGACCATTCCAAATGTTTTTTTACGTATCCAGGGAGACTGTAATACTTGGATTCAGTTCAAAATTTTCTATATGTATTATTTTAAATAACTTTCCTAAACTATTTGAGGAATGTCTTCTTTTAACAAATCCTACCTGGTCTGTATGTATCAGTTTTGGTAGATATTGTCCTAATCTATTAGCCAACATTTTTGATATCTTGTAATCAGCATTTAACAGCGAAATTGGTCAATATAACAAAGTTTTCATGGATCCCTATCACGGCCCACAAAATAGCCGACAAATGTGGAGACCACATGGACCTGGGGGTACAACCGGCCGTCAACCCAGGTGACATCCAGTCAGCGGGAAGATGGGCAACTCTGGTGGGAATGCCGCCAATCCCAGGCAGGCGGTCCGATGACACAGGGCCCTGATGTCAGTGCCTGGGGCCCATATAAGCATGATGGCCAGAACAATAAATCAGTCTCTTTTTCTAAGACTTTGGTGTGCGTGTCATTCTTCTCCACACTCACAGAGTGCGAATGCTATATTGGTGATCCCAACAGGTCCATCAGAAGATGATAGATCAAGCAGAGCCAGCGACCATCCACATGGTCTCTCTCAGGATCCAAACATTTTGGGTGTCACAGCCATGCGTGTGGTTTGAGCTGCTACTTCTACCTTGAGAGCACCCTTGATCAGCAAACTTGGCAAGGGTTGTAGATTTCCTTCGGCAGCCTCCGGGCAAGAAAAGCAGCCCTCAAAGAGCAGTTAACCCACACTTTTGGGCTCTCCCGGTGCGAGCGTGCTGCCCGATTGCTGCATATGGACAGATTGGAGGACGGGGCCCTGTCCACCCTAATGATCAAGATGCTCACTCTAACCGAGGGCCACAAGCCTTGTCTGTTCTTTGTGCTGATCTTTCTGGAGCGGCTGCCTGAGGCTATCCAACTCTTGCTCACAGACGAGGACTCCGCAGCCTGGGCAAACGTGCTTTGGAGAGCGAAGAAAGACATAAGTGCCATTGTAGACCAGATCAGCAAGCCCCATGAGCAGCCACCTGCTAGACCAAGACCAGCGGAGAGGCAAGTTTATACACCAGAACAGCTATGCTACTATCATCAGCGATGGGTTGAGGAGGCCCGTCGATGCCGCCCACCCTGCGGGTTTCCGGGAAAGACCCTGCCCAACCGTCATTGATGGCTGTGGCTGTTAGTCTATGTAGCCTTTTGTACGTCTGGGGCTCCTGGTAAGGCAGGCATTTCTTGGTTGACACTGGCACTGAGATAAGCATTCTACTCCTCGCAGGCCTTAACACCCGCAACAGCAAGCAGGGCCCAGCATTGAGGGCAGCCAACAGCTTCTCTATTTGGATTTCTGGGACCCACACCATTCCCCTTTGGTTCAGCAACAGCCGTTTCACTTGGACCTTCACCTTCATGGGAGTGATGCAACCACTCCTGGGGGCTGACTTCCTTCGGGCTTACTGCTTGCTTGTCAACCTAGAGGGATGGTGCTTGGTGAACGCTATAACTTTTTAGCCTCTACCTCTGGAGAAAGCCAAGCTAGCCCCCACCCCACCACCCCCCCCCCCCCAACCAACCACCTGGTCTCTATAACACTCTCGGATGATTAATTCACCCACATCCTGGTGGAGTTCCCCTCGATAGTAGCACCACAGTTCTTTGCGGCCAAGCCAAATCACGGCACCATATTTTGACCAAGGGCCCTCCCCCCACTCTGTGCCAGAGTGCACCAACTCCCTCCCAAAAAGCTCACCCTAGCGAAGGAGGAGTTTAAGAAAATGGAGGAGCTGGGGATTGTGTGGCACTCTGACGGTCCCTGGGCCTCCCCCACCCAACCCCCTCCACATGGTGCCCAAATCACTAGGAGGTTGGAGACCATGTGGCGACTACCACTGCCTCAACAAGGCCACCACACCCAACAAATATCACATGCCCCACATCTGAAAAGCCATCCCACTGAAACAATTTCTGTTCTCTTTAAATTAGTTAAATCATGGCATCTGGCTTAAAATGAACATAAATAAAAGCAGGAGTAAGCCATTCAACCTTTTTAAAAATATTTTATTTAAAGTCAACACATATATTACAATGAAAATCATTGTTGTTAAAAAACTTAATTAAATACATGTTGATTTATATAAAGGAAAAAAAGAAAAAAAAACTACAGAAAAAAATACCCATTTAAACCCCAACTAAACTAAAGAATAATACCTAGTGTCGCCGAGAATATTCTCCCAGAATCACAGTATGGCTTTCGCGCAAACAGAGGAACTACTGACATGGTCTTTGCCCTCAGACAGCTCCAAGAAAAGTGCAGAGAACAAAACAAAGGACTCTACATCACCTTTGTTGACCTCACCAAAGCCTTCGACACCGTGAGCAGGAAAGGGCTTTGGCAAATACTAGAGCGCATCGGATGTCCCCCAAAGTTCCTCAACATGATTATCCAACTGCACGAAAACCAACAAGGTCGGGTCAGATACAGCAATGAGCTCTCTGAACCCTTCTCCATTAACAATGGCGTGAAGCAAGGCTGTGTTCTCGCATCAACCCTCTTTTCAATCTTCTTCAGCATGATGCTGAACCAAGCCATGAAAGACCCCAACAATGAAGACGCTGTTTACATCCGGTACCGCACGGATGGCAGTCTCTTCAATCTGAGGCGCCTGCAAGCTCACACCAAGACACAAGAGAAACTTGTCCGTGAACTACTCCTTGCAGACGATGCCGCTTTAGTTGCCCATTCAGAGCCAGCTCTTCAGCGCTTGACGTCCTGCTTTGCGGAAACTGCCAAAATGTTTGGCCTGGAAGTCAGCCTGAAGAAAACTGAGGTCCTCCATCAGCCAGCTCCCCACCATGACTACCAGCCCCCCCACATCTCCATCGGGCACACAAAACTCAAAACGGTCAACCAGTTTACCTATCTCGGCTGCACCATTTCATCAGATGCAAGGATCGACAATGAGATAGACAACAGACTCGCCAAGGCAAATAGCGCCTTTGGAAGACTACACAAAAGAGTCTGGAAAAACAACCAACTGAAAAACCTCACAAAGATAAGCATATACAGAGCCGTTGTCATACCCACACTCCTGTTCGGCTCCGAATCATGGGTCCTCTACCGGCACCACCTACGGCTCCTAGAATGCTTCCACCAGCGATGTCTCCGCTCCATCCTCAACATCCATTGGAGCGCTTTCATCCCTAACGTCGAAGTACTCGAGATGGCAGAGGTCGACAGCATCGAGTCCACGCTGCTGAAGATCCAGCTGCGCTGGATGGGTCACGTCTCCAGAATGGAGGACCATCACCTTCCCAAGATCGTGTTATATGGCGAGCTCTCCACTGGCCACCGTGACAGAGGTGCACCAAAGAAAAGGTACAAGGACTGCCTAAAGAAATCTCTTGGTGCCTGCCACATTGACCACCGCCAGTGGGCTGATAACGCCTCAAACCGTGCATCTTGGCGCCTCACAGTTTGGCGGGCAGCAACCTCCTTTGAAGAAGACCACAGAGCCCACCTCACTTACAAAAGGCAAAGGAGGAAAAACCCAACACCCAACCCCAACTAACCAATTTTCCCCTGCAACCGCTGCAACTGTGTCTGCCTGTCCCGCATCGGACTTGTCAGCCACAAACGAGCCTGCAGCTGACGTGGACTTTTTTACCCCCTCCATAAATCTTCGTCCGCGAAGCCAAGCCAAAGAAAAAAAAAAGAAAAGAAGAAACCCTCCCTCCCAACTCCTATCCCTACTAAAGAAAATCTAGAATATATTATAAACATAATTATATATTGAATTGGATTGCTTCAGAAGATGCTCAAAGATCCAAAATATATTTCACTGAAAAACATTTATTTTTTAATCTGGAGGATTCAAAGGAATTATTTATAATTTCAAATCCAATGTTCAAGCATATGGGCTCCAAATCTATAAAAATACAGAGTATATATCCCTCAAATTATATGTATTTTTTTTCTAATGGAATACAACTTCGAATCTCTGCATGCCATCTTCCTAATGTCAATGAAACATCTGATTTCCAAGTGACAGCAATACAGTTCCTCGCTATCATCGAAGCTAGTTTAACAAATTTCAATTGAAAATCTGATAAAAGTAATTTAGGAGTTATATTTTCAAAATTTCCCATCAGGATTTAAGAGAAAAACAGCACCTGCAACCTGTTGTAAAAACTTACTAATAGAAACCCAAAATAGTTTAACTTTTGAGCAAGAGAATGTAGAATGAATAAAAGTTCCAATATCTTCCCCACATCTCACACATTAATCCGATGTATTCATTTTCTGAAGCGTAATATATAACTGATGTAAACAATTATAATGAAGTAATCTATATTGTACATTTATTGTATTAGATATAACCTCTTTACATAAATCTTGCCAAATTTGTTGATCTTGTAGTTATCTGCTACAAGCTATGGCTCTCCAGAGCCTGTAGCGCAGGAGAGGTTATAGTTCTATGCAGGTTAGCTTAGAAAGAACACGAACCCCATTTGGGTGTACCTAACACACTTCACTTTATTGGGCTCACAGCCCTACTTTTATTCTCAAGATGAAGTGCGTGGTCAAAACCCTCTCAACACTGATTGGTGTGTTTGTGATCTGCTTTCCCTGATAGGCCAATTGGAGGGCAGCGCTGCGGGCCTCGTGCAGCCTGCTGGATCGTTGCATTCGTCCTTCATTTTGTGAGGTCCCGTGAGGGAGCTGCGAGGGGCTGCCACACAACACCCAACCCCCCCCCCCCCCCACCGAACTGGTGATCAGAATGTTGTTATTCGTAGAAATTTGCAGGGGGGAGGGTGGTCAATTGGCTGTATAACGTCCAAATGGGCTGGTTTCAACCTGTCAATGGTAAAGGTCCCCTCTGCCTCCAATATCAATTACACAGGTTGTCCCATTGTGCTGGACAATGCGGTATGGTCTCTCATAGGGTCTCTGCAATGGGGGTCTGTGTGCTCCACATTTTACGAAAATGTCTGAAGTTCTGAAAATCTCTGGGGACAAACGTGCGGCTGGCCATGAGCTTTGGGTGGTAAAGGGGCCAAGGCTCTCAACAGCTCACGAATGTGCGCTAGCACTTCCCGGGAGGGTGGGGGGGGGTTCTTCAGTTCCCAGAGTGGCCAGAAATTCACCCGGGATAACCATCGGTGCCCCATATACCATTTCAGCGATCGGTGCCCCATATACCATTTTGGCGATTAGACTTCCAAATCCTCTTTTGGCACAGTTCGGATACCTAAGAGGACCCAGGATAATTCATCAGCCCAGTTGGGCCCAGTGAGTTGGGCCATCAGGGCTGTTTTTAGGTGCCTATGGAATCTCTCCATTAGGCCTTTTGCCTGGGGATGGTAGGCTGTAGTGTGGTGCAGCTGTGTCCTGAGGTCGCCCAATGACTGAGGTGAACTGGGGTCTCCGGTCTGAGGTAAGGTGCTCAGGGACCCCAAAACGTGCCACCCAAGTGTTGAGGAGTACCCTGGCACATGTTTCAGTGGATATTTTGGGTAGGGGAATGGCTTCCAGCCATCTGGTAGACGTGTCTGCCATAATGAGTAGGTAATGAGCACCTCAGGAGACTGGTAAGGGGCCCCCTATATTAATGTGAACATGGCTAAACCTGTACTGCACAGGTTCAAAGGTTTGGAGTGGGGCTTTAATGTGTGTCTGGGCTTTTGAAGTTTGGCACTGTGTGCATGTTCTGGCCCAATGGTGACCTGTTTACGAAGGCCGTGCCAGACGTAACGGTTGGCCACCATCTTGACCATGGTCTTAGTGGCAGGATGGGCTAAATTGTGCACGGATTCGAATATCTGCCTCTTCCATGTGGTAGGAATAATGGGATGGGGTTTACCAGTTGAGGTGTTGCAGACTAAAGTTGTATGTCCTGTACTGAAGGGAATGTCTTCTGTGGAGGCTGGCTATTGCCATTCTGTAGGCTGCAACGTCAGGATTGGAGTACTGTGCCTCGGCCAGGGCCTGGTAATCGATGCCTGGAGTGTTATGGACAGCCAACATGTTTGGGCGTGACAGCACATCTGCCAGGATATTCACCTTGCTAACAATATCTTCAATGTCTTTGATAAATTCTGAGACATAAGAAAGGTGACGCTGTTGTCTGGCTGACCAAGGATCCGAGAACTTTTTGAAAACATAAGTGAGTGGTTTGTGGTCAATAAACACTTTGAATCTTCCTTCCTTCCAGGAAGTAATGAAAATGTCTTATGGCCAGATACAGTGCCAGTAGTCCCCTGTCGAATGCACTGTATTGTATTTCAGTTGGCCACAGTCATTTACTGAAGATGAATCCTGCCATCTCATTTCTCGTTTCCCCTTTGTAGCTACCGCTACAACCTAAACACAAGTTGCTTTTAATTATCTTTCAACATGAAAACAGGATCAAACTTTAAAATTACTATTAACATAACCTAACTCCCTTCTAATTTTAAGTGCATGTGTATGTAATGTGTATTTAAGTTCAGAAAAGTTTTTTGATTCACAGTCCAATCACACTTCTCACTCCTCCAAGTTCACTGGTTGCAGACAATTCTTAAACTGTGTACAGAAATTAACATTTATGAAGTTCACCAGGCTTTGGTGCTTGAAAGGTAAATGATTAACGCTCAGGAAGGTTCTTGTTGGTTTTTAGAGAGCAATTTGTTGCTCGTTGGACACCCACAACTGATTCCTTCTGAACAGCCACTTCAGTGTCTTGCCGAAGAAACTTGCCCCATCAGGGTTTTCTAGATGATAACTATTTTCTTTCAGGTCACTACAGAGTTCCTTTTTGTTTCCCTTATTTTAAGTGGAACATTATGCAGCAAGCCATCTCCTCTTGTATGGACCACAAGGGGTTTGTGACCAGGCTGAACTAAGAACTCACAACCTGTCTTCAAAATGGGGTTTTTCCACAAGCTTGCCAGCTTATCATGTTCCAGTCCCAGCTGCTGCTGCTGACTGTAGAACTGAATTCTCTCTCTCACTTGGAGAAAACCACATGACCCTTTTAGAACAACCAACTGCACTCGGACAGACTGCGGCTCCGATTTTGTTCATCTGTTGCTTTCCAACACAATAATCCATTACTCTACAGCATGTCCAATTAACACCTACTTGTGAAGTCCTTAGAGGCAATCTTCAAAGTTTTTGCAAAGGCACCTGGAGACTGAGCTGTCTGCCTTGAGCAGAGCTTTGGCATTTTTAATGAGATCTGTTTTGGTGTTTGTATCTGTGTGTGACCTAAAGAAAAAAACCTGCCACAATTTATCTCCTTTAAAACATATCTATATACAATATAAAATATAATCTATCACACTATCAAAGGTTTTTTCTGCATCGAATGCAACTGCAACACTTCAATCCATTTTCTTTTGTGCTAAATTAATTATATTTAATAATCTTACTATATTTTCAGAAGTTTGTCCATTTTTAACAAAACCAATTTTATCCATATTTATTAATTCAGGAAGACAATAATTAATTCTATTTACTAATACATTTACTACAATTTTATAATCAACATTTAACAACAAAATAGGTCTATATGAAGCTGCTTTTAATGGATCTATATCTTTTTTAGGAATAACTAATTATCGCTGTAGAAAAAGTTTCTGGAAGAAAATGCAATCTAAAAGCTTGTTCTATTACTTGCATAAATAAAGGAATTATTAAATCTTTAAATTCAACTGGAAATCCATCCTCTCCAAGAAACTTTGTAAGGGGCCAGGTCAACCCCACACACGACGAGGCGAATCGCCGTAGCGAACAGCCAGCACGTCATGGCACAGCCTCACAGCAGCATTATGACATCCCTTCCATGAGCCTGTTGCGTCTCCTAAAAAGGAATGCACATGGTTTGAATAAACAGCAGTTACTGGTTTACTTGCACGGGGTGGACAGCATTTATTTCAGTAGCTCTGTCTTTAACAGTGCTTCAGTGGTGACCCTAAATAAGTTCTAATGTTTTTAGAACCACAAAATGCAGCAAGATGAATCCTGCCAACTCATCCACAATCCAAGTTGCTTCCACCAACAGATCTCCCACAGCAGATTACACCTCAAGCATCCACTTGCTGCCAATCTGGGCAAACCAGCCACGCAGCTGGCTGCAACGTGCAGAATCACAGTCTACTCTGCGAGGAATAACAGCTGAGGACAGACAAAGTTATGGCACGTGGTCAGCACCCTGGACCCTGCCACAGTAGCAAAAGTTGCCCTGTTTGTCAACAACCCACCCGTGGATGGCAAGTACACTATGTTTAAATGGTTTTTGCTCGAGTCATTTGAAGTTAGCCAGCACGATGGGCCGTTTGCATGCTTAACACACAGGGCTTAGGTGATCGCAACCCTTGCTAGTGGCCCTTGCAGACGGACACACAAAGTGCTTCCTGTTTGAGGCCTTTTTCCTTTCCAAGTTGCCGATCCACATTGCCACCACCATCTCCAACATGGACTTTGCCGAACTGCACTTCGTGGTGAGAGAAGACTGGCTCTTCCGTACTCTGTATCCCAACTCCATCCACGTGCAACTCATTTGTGCAGTGGGAGCAACAACACAAACTTCAGCCACCTCGTGCCATGGTGGCCATAGCAGCAGGCCAGCCACAACACGGCAACCACAGCAACAAAATAGCAGGGTACTGTTACCACCACTGTCATTGGGGCTGCAATGCCCAGCGGTGCATACCACCCTGTGCCTTTTCAAGCAGCCAACCCAGTCTGATTGCAGGGAAACTAGCAAACCGGCCGCCGATAATGACCTTGGTGGTTGGCACCAGAAAAAGCTGCTCTACCTTTGCGACTAGAAGGCCTAGCGGGAATTCCTGTTAGACACTGGCACAGAAATCAGCCTAGATCCACCCATGTTCTTTGAGCGAAAGAGCAATGCCAGAGACCTACCCCTACAGGCTGCCAACGGTTCAACCATCTCCACCTAAGGGACATGTTGCATGGCCACACTGGGAACGCTGTTTTCAGGTGGGACTGTGCAATCGCGTCAGAAGGCCAGGCCCTCCTAGGAGCGGACTTCCTCCAGGCAAATGAAGCCCTAGTCAACCTCAACTGATGCTAGCTGGTTAATGCCACCACCTTCCAGGTTTCCATCCCCACACTATGCCAATGCATTTTCCAGCCTTTGGGAGTCCACACTCTCAAACAAAGCGTATTCTTAACTACTTGGATCTTACACTTGATTGTCCAAGTTTTACTTCATGCATGTATGAATGGTTCCATGTACCAAACATCATCACTGAAATTTGACTGGAATCATATGAGAATATTCCCACTTGTTTTTTAAGACATACAGTACAGTAATACACATTTCCTGCCCACGAGCCCATGTCCTCCAAATACCCCAATTTATTTGAATATTTTATTTTTCATTTTCCTTAAATACATTCAAGCAATCTTTAAACTTCATAACTTTATAACTTCACGTACCATTAGAGCTCTCATTTTTTGTTATCCTTTTTCAGGGATGTAAAATCTTTACATATGTCAAAGGGTCAGATTTATAATTGGACCTCTACATAATCCAAGTACTGTTGTCATATCTTAATGAATGTATCATCTTTATTCTTTAAATTTGTAAGTAATTTTCTCCATGGGTATACAACTATGGTAACTCTGAGGCCCATCAAGCAATAAGGAGAGAGTCAGATTTCCAGGTGATTGCCAGATTTCCAGGTGATTGCTATACACTTTTTGAATATTTTATTTTTGATTTTTTTCAAAAATATATAAAATAAAATTTCCAGTATCACAATATATTAAACTTTTTCTTACAAACAATAAACAAAAACAAAACTGTCCTTCCTTCCCTCCCCCTTTTCAATGGGGATTCTTGTCACATGCACTGTAAGTGGTCACAGAACTTGCAGATTAAACCCTCACTAACACACATCACGGCTCCTCTTGTGGTTTAATTTTTAATATTTTTAAGTTTTTAATTTACATTTTAAATTTAGACATTAACAGGCCTCTTGGCCCAGAAGCCCAATTATACCCGATTGACCTACAACCCCAGTATGTTTCGAATGGTGGGAGGAAACCGGAGCCCTTGGGAAAACCCAGACAGACAAGGGGAGAACGTACAAAGTCCTTACAGACAGTGCAAGATTTGAGCCCTGGTCCCAATCGCTGGGGCTGTAACAGTGTTGTGCTAAATGCTACACCAACCATGCCACCCAAAGAAGATTGCTATACACTTCCTAGCCACAGCCAGAGCTACTTCCGCAAAGCAAATTTGAAATTTAGTCAGCTTGTACCTTACGTTCATAAGATTGCCCAGAAGATACAGCTCTGGGTTGCATGGTACTCTTGTTGGTATTTCAGTGATATCGTACCAGAATGGTCTAACCTTTGCACACAACCAGGTAGAATTTCAACGCCACATCAGAGCACATTTTGGATATTTCAGATTTTGATTTATGCAGTTTTTGTGGCGAGAGATATAGATGATGTAAAAAATTGTACTGAACCAGTCCATATGATGTCATATTATTCAAACACAAATCAGACCAACATTTCTTTGGTATTATAACACCCAGGTCTGATTCATACCTCTCTCTTGACCTTTCACCTGAGAGAACAAACTAAATCCTAGATCTTTGAATTGTCTATAAAATTTGGGCAGAAAGCCATCCTCCCCTGTTGATTTATTTGTCTGTAATATATTCAAAGCTTTTTCAATCTCTTCTCGGGTAAAGGAGTCATCCAATTCTATCTGATCTTTATTTTCCAATTTTGGCAATTCAATCAATGAAAGAAATTCATCTATCTCCCTATAGTCACTTAACAATTCTGACATTCAATTTTGTACATTATTGCTTAAAGGTATAATTGATTTCTTTCAGATATGTTAATTTATTAGGCTCTGTTTGGATTGCATTAATCATCCTTGTATCATCCACCTTTAATTGCCATGACAGAACTCCCAATTCATAATATTTTTGTTTTGATTTTAAAATAGTTCTTTCTACTTTATATGTTGTAATGTATTATATTTCAATTTTTATTTTCATAGATCTTATATTATCTTTTGAACCCAATCTCTTGTACTCGTTTCCCAGCTGTTATTTCTTTCTCCAGACCATTAACCTCTGCCTTGTGTTCCTTCTTTAATTTTTTAGTATATGAAATTATCAGTCCCCTTAAATAAGCCTTGATTGTATTCCATATTTTTTAAATAAACTATCATTAGTATCGGGTCAATTCGTTTCACAAAACAATTCTATCTGTCCCCTAATAAATGTACAGATATCCACCCTTCTCAACAATATAGAATTAAGACACCATCTATAAATATTCTCATGTTTCACTTGCATCAGTATCATTAAGGTCGGCGGTGCATGATCAGATAGCAATCTAGTTAGGTATTCCATTTGAACCACTCTTCCAATTGTGCAGACATTGAAAAAAAAAGATAAATTCTTGTATAAGAGTCATGAACCTTTAAGTAGAATTAATTATCTCTTGCCTTGGGGTGTGACTGTCTCCATATATCTATCAAATTTAAATCCTTCGTAAAAGATAAAATAATTTTTGCAGATTTTGCTTTGTCTCTGCAGATTTATCAAGGATGGGGTCCAAGCAAAAATTAAAATCTCCTCCAACCTATATTTTTGTCTTCCACTGCTTTTCATAAGATATTCTGCTAAAGGATTCATCATCAAAATTCAGATTATCAATATTTAGAAGCATCCAGGATTCTGCGTATTATTGATAATGTGCCAATACAAATCTTCCTGCTGAATCAATGGATGCATCCTCAACCAACAGAGGTTATTTTTGTAAATTAAAATTACCACTGCTCTTTTTGGAGTTGAAAGAAGGTGAAATGATGTCCAACCCAGTCCCTTTTTATTATATTCCAATTTTGTAAGGTGCATTTCCTGTAGGAAACCTATGTCCGCCTTTAATTTTTTCCAAGTGTATAAAGACACACTTCCTTTTTATTTGTTCATTTAAACCATTAACATTACAACTAATAAATTTTAACGTTTTACTCATTCATGTTTACACATATCCAGCTCTGCCATATGATCCTTCTGCTTATCAGACAGTACAAGGATTTTACCTTTTTAAAGAATATGCCCCTGCTTTGACAGTGACAGAAACAAGAACCCCTAGAAGCCCGCAATAAAATCCCGGGTGCTATTTAAAAAAAACCCTCCTCTTAACTTTGGCGCCATTTTGTAAAAACTCTCCTTCTCAGAAGCCATTAACCCCCTTAAATCAGGGTATCTGCCCTGCTACTATTTTGCTAAGTATTTACCCTCTCTTGAGCTCTCCTTATACATTTCGATACTACTTTAATTAACCAATAAAAAATGATTCAAAATATAACTCTTTTTGCTTTTGCCCAGATTTTTAAGTTCACGGTTTACTTTGTCTTTTTCTTATTTTTCTTCCTATAATCTGTTCTGAGGTCCTCTATACTCCATGTGTGTGTATTTATCTCAACTTCCTTTGGAGATGTACAGAATTTTCAGGACCCACTGGCACATCGATCCTCAACATCACAAGGTATAGCAATGAGTACTTTATTTTCCATATCTGCAGTCGTCACTTGATGCCATCAAATTCCTTTCTTTGTTTCACCAAGTTCACACTAAAAACAGCACTTTTCCACATTCTAACTTGATTGGGCCATTATTTTCCCTGGCATATTTGACTGCTGCTCTTAGTGTTGTCTTCTGATCCTGATAATTCAAAAATCTTACCAGGATAAGTCGTGGTCTTTGATCATCTGTCTTCTGGATCCGAGGGTCTGGTAGGCTCTTTTGATAAAGTTTTTTTTTTAAATCTTCCTGTTCCCAACACTTGAGGAATCCATTCCTCAAAGAACCCCACAGGGCCCTTCCCTTCAATCCCTTATTTTTGTCCGATGATATGGACATTATTTCTTCTGTTGAAATTCTCCACATGATCGATTTTATCCAGCAGCAGTTGTTTATCCAGTTTCCATGCCGTTGTGTTTTCTTCCAGGGCCTTCAATTTTTCCCAGGCCATTATGAGGTCATTTTTGAACTGGTCTACCTGAGTCTTCAGATTTTCAAGCACTGCCACTATCCCTGATATTTTGTTTGCCTCCTCTCTGTGCATTTTCTACCTTAGAAAATCATCCACTCAATGTCTCCATTATTTCCAGCAACTTTTGTATATCAGATGTTGACCCCTCCCCCACCCCCATCAATTTGAGTCTGTTTCAACATCATGATTACGCTTTCTACAACTCTCACTCGTGGACTTTCTGTCAATTAAGAGCCGATCTGCTTCTTCAGCCCTAGTTCTTTTTTGGGTCTTATTTTTCTTACCCATCATTTTCTATTTTTAGTCTGATAAATTTGAATCATCTTTTAAATCAAGAAGAGCTCTGGCCACCCCCCCAAAAATTCTGATCAACCTGTAACCCCGGTTTGTTTTTTTAAAAAAATAGTTGGATTGAAAATGTAGCAACCAGTGGAAACCCACGCAGACACAGAAGGTGTGTATTTGAGGGCCTTTGCTTCAAGGCCGGCTCCATCCACAGAGAACATTTTTAATTTATACAGCATCCCTAAAAGACTGCTCCAGCATTGCTTTTATGTGGAGCAATGCCCTGGTGCATCCTCTGGAGCTGCTGTAGGCAGGGCAACTGTTGCCATGGTCCTACCCATCATAAGTTCACAGCGAGCAATAGCCATCTTTGTTACCCTTAATCTTCCATGCAGCTAGAACTGCTCTGGGAAATGCAGAGTGGTTTCAGCTGCATGTGGGATTATGAGTAAAGAAGTTGGCCACTGATCATTTTCATAGAGCTTATATTTCACTCTCACTCACCTGTGATTTCTTGGTTCTAGATATTGGAAATAGTTAGTGAAAATTATCATCAGTGTGGCCATCACTGCCACACCTTTGAGGTCCTGGCTTTGTGTTCCTGATCCACCACGACTGGGAGATTGAGAAGGATGAGAGAGCAGGGGGGCAAGTCCCCGGGGCCTTGAAGGTGCGGCATTGGGTACACCAGTGACTTTTCGCGATACTCTGGCATAATATGTTCACTAAACAGTCCTGGGTCACGGACTGACGGCGTCATCGAGACATCATCTGCCCGCCCCAAAATGGCCACTTGCAGCAACTGGATATTTATGGTGTGAAGTGGAGTGCTCCACTCCACTTCTGACACAAGCCTACAGAAGGATCAGTGTTTGTGCCTTGGAGCCATTCATGGACCATTTACATAGGTAAAGTTTGCGACGTAAGGGTGAAGAATCTCCGCCTTTGTTTGGATTTTTTTATCTTTATAAAAGGGCCTAGAGAGAACATAAACTCCTTACAGACAGTGCCTAATTAGAATTTGGGTCACTGGCGCTGTAATAGCATTGAGCTCATTGCTGCACTACCAGTACTACCCTGAGATCTTATGATGGAAAGTCATTGATAAAGCCATTGATAAAGGTTCACCTTTTCAGGACCATATTAATTTTCAGCCCAATGGATTTATTGAAATAAAAACTGATCTTGTATATACATTGGTCATTTTTATTAAATTTATAAGCAAATGAAAACAATCTCAACATATTTCTCATGTCATACTCAATTTTCTTGCAATAAAAACACAGAAATTCAGAAGGTCTTATGCAGCATTCATAAGAGGTAAAGATATAAAACTGACGTTTTGGGCTTGAACCCTTCTTCAAGGTATGATTAAGGCACCTGAATTAAAAGAAAGGGTGGGGGGGAGGTGTACAGACCATCAAACAAAAGCTGTTAATTGGATATGGAGAGAAAGCCAGGAAAGGAAAGATGCAAATTGATTGGGGGGGGTGTGTTGGAGTTGGGGAAAGAGAGGGACAATTATGTCTAAATGGCAGAAGGAAAAGTAGGGAGAGAGTGCATGCTAGAGGAAGAGACAGGGAAAGATTGGTGGGAGGAATGCTGATGGAAACCACAGAAGTTGATGTTAATGCCATCTGGTTGGAGTGTGCTCACACGGAAAAGGAGGAGGTGTTCCTCCAATTTGTAAGTGGTCTCAGTCTGATAGTGCATGAGACCATGGACAGAAGACCATGTCACCAAGGGAATGGGATGGGTGATTGAAATAGGTGGCCATTGGGAGACAGAGCCAAGGTACTTAATTAAGCAATCTCCCTGTCTGCGTCCAGTCTCTCTGATATAAAGGAGATCACAACAGGAGCACTGGATGTAGTAAATGGTCCCTGCAGATTCACAAGTTTTACTTCACATGGAATTACTATTGGGGGCCTCAAATGGTGGTGAACAAGGAGATGTGACACGCAAGTGGAGTACCTCCTGGGGTCACGGGGAAGGTGCCAAGCGGGAGATTGATGGGGAGGGAGGAGTAGTTGAAGGAGTCACGTAGGAAACAGTCTCTATGGAAGGTGGAGAGGGGAGGAGCAGGGAAGATGTGTCTGATGGTGAGATCACATCATAGGTGGTGGAAAAGGCAGAGGATGATATGTTGGGTATGGTGGTAGGTGAGAATTCTGCTCTTGTATGTGGATAGGGATCAGGCAGACGTGCAGGTAATGGAGGATGTGCATTCGAGGCCCAAGCTAATAGAGGAAGACAGTGGCAGAGAAAGAAACAAAGGCCTTCAATATGGAGGATGGAGGTGTATAATGATTGGATGTCCATTATAATGAAGCATCGAGTTCAGGAAACTGGAATTGTTGAGGTGATGGACAACACATGAAATATCACAGATGTAGGCAGGAAGGGACTGGACCTGGGGAACAAAATGAACTCAAGGTAAGTGATTATCTCAGTAGGGCAGGAATATGCAGAAATAATGGGTCTGCCGGGACAATTGGGTTTATGGATCTTGGTTAGGAGGTAGAACCAAGCATTGTGAGGTTTTTAATCACCAAGGTGTTTCCTATTCCTTACATTTTTGGTAAATGCCAAAACTATGGTTCAGTGGTAAACTACATGGAATTATAAAATTGCATATCTCATAGGGAAGAACAGTTGTACTGTGCTGAGTTATGGCTACCACAATTTGATGAATAACAATATCCCTATTTAAATGGGAGTTGGAATAAATTGTGTCAATACTATACTCCAAAATCATGGGAGTTAGGGAAGTTGTACCACACAAGTTCATTACAAAAGGATGAGAAAGTAGGGAAGTATCTCCTCCTGGGTTAGATTTGAGGAAGTGGTTTTCAAGATTTTAAGGGGTTAAAAGTAATGGTGTTTTATACAAAAGGTCACAACCATATGAGAAAAAAGTTGAGAAACAGTTAAGAGATAAAGAACTAACAGTCATTAAGAAAAGCTAACAATATTCTAAAATTAATTAAACACCAAGAAAATTAAAGCACAATGAAAGGTATACAAGCAACAGGCTAAGACAATGTGAATCACTTAGTAAACTTTGCCAGAGACTAAATTGGCTGTTTTTATACTTCTACAATATAATTAATTCTGTAATGGATTAAGAATGGATTAAAATCATAAAATGAATACGAGTTCACATTTTAATAAGAAATGCCAGAATCTGCCCATGTTGAAGTGCCTGCTTTCATGTTAAAATAATTTCCAGAATTTACAACATCGCCACGTTATGCAGTATAATATCACCGTAGATGTTGATTTTGGTCACTTCATTCAAATTCTTCAGCTTATGTTTGAATATAATTAAATGTTGTTTATTCATAGCCACCTTGAATTGATTTGGATCACCAAGAATCAGTAACTGCAGGTTTAAAAAAAATAAACAAAACATTATTACATTTGTTAAACATCCTCAATTATTGATTTTAATTCTATTTTCTGCAATGAAGAACAAACCTGCATTTACAGCATCTTTCACAAACTCAGAGCTCCATTATAAAACTAGAGACAATTAATTTGAAGTATTGTCACTCCATCTATGAGCAAAGTTTAAGCATAGGCTGAATTGCCTGGATAGCACACAAAACAAAGCTTTACACTATAATTGCACATGACAACAAACAATTCAATACAAAAGTGGGTGTGGTATCATGGTGTTTTATGTTCTGATGCTCACTGGAAGGAAGATGTGATACAGTCATGTAAACAATCAACTTGGATCTACAGTTCCCCACCCACACCCACCCCGACAGTGAAATAAATATGCATAGTACTGGAAGTGAAAGGAATCAAAATTTTAAGGTCCTAATTAGGTTTTTTTTAAGCATTGGAGGAAGAAGTGGAGCTGTTTAGGAATAGAATTCTACAAAAGGAGAACTTGGGGCATAATAGTGGACCAATTTAAGGGATGGGCTCAGAAGGAAAACATTGGAGGATTGCAAATAATGTATAAGGCTGCATAACTGGAAGAAATTAGAGATTCAGAGGAATTCAAAAATAAGGATGGCAGATTCTTAATTAAAGTATACCTTAATCTAGAATTATTAAACTGTAAAGACAGGAGTTTGAATTAATGGTACTTGATTCAAATTAGGGCACAGATAGCAATATATCAGAGAACACATTTGCAAGGATTAGAAAATGAGAGACCAGCCAGGAAAGCCAGTAAGTAGTAAATTGAGAAACGAGGCCTTGCAGTAGATGCCACCCTGATCCCAAGGTCCAACCAAGAGCTTTTTAAACTTTAATATATATTGGAGCTAGAATTCATGAAGGATTACTTTGCAGCCCCTTCTGCTCATTTCTTGATATTCAGCGCCTATTTGTTGGAAACCATTTTGTCTAAAATAACCTGAATTTAAAAGCATCAGTGATCTCATTTTGTGTTAAACATTAAAATCTGTGGACACTGACTGTGGTGCAATACACAAAAGTGCTGAAGAAACTCAGCAGGTCATGCAGCGTCTATCAGAAGCAAAGGGATATAACCAATGTTTTGGACCTAAGGCCTTCGACAAGGTATGATCAAACAGCAGGCAGTTGCCTGAATAAAAGGGTTGGTGGAAGGAGAGGAGGCAAGAAGGGACAGGAAGAGAACAGACCACAGGCAAAAGGTCATGGGGTAGATATGGATGGGAGGGCAGAAGAGAAAAAAATGCTGAGCAGACCATAAGATAGCTAAAGTAGGTCATTCGGCCCATTCTGCTCTGCAATTCCTTCATAAGCTGATCCATTCTCCCACTCCTCTCCCTTTTCCCCATAACCTTTGATGCCCTGACCATTCAGAATTTCTGCCTTAAATGCATCCAACGACTTGGCTTCCACAGCTGCTGTGGCAGCAAATTCCAGAGGTTCGCCACTCTCTGGTTAAAGAAATTCCTCTGCTTCTCTGTTTTAAATGGGCACCCTGAAGTTGTGCCCTTTTCTCCTCTACTCCTCTAGCTTGGGAAACAACTTTGCCACATCTACTTTTTCCAGGCCTTTCAAATTTTGAAATACTTAAATGAGGTCTCCTTCATTCTTCTGAACTCCAAGGAGTACAGTCCAAGAGCCATCAAACATTCCTCATAATGCTAATCCTTTAATTCCAAGAATAATTCTTGTAAATCTTCCATGAACCCTCACCAATACCAGCATATCCTTCCTAAAATAAGGATCCCAAAACTGTACTCTGTACTCCAAGTGAGGCCTCACCAGTGTCTTGTAAAGCCTCAACATCACATCCCTGGTCTTGTATCCTATTCCTCAAGATATAATGCCAACATTGCATTTACCTTCACCACCGACTTCATCTAGTGATTCCCAAGTGGGTGCCCCTTGTGGGCAGTGGAAAGATCAAAGGGAGCGGTGAGGGAAAAGGGGGAGTCAGGGGGCATTCCAAACCTTCACTCTTGTTATTCACTCTGCTGCAAAAGTTTCTGGCCAGACTCAGAATGGCAGTAGTGAGCAAGAGCTGGTCTCAGTGGCCACCATGTTGTACTGGTTTCCCGATCCCCCACTCAGCATTGCTGTGGCCACTACCCTCCCCACTCGCTCATTTCCAACACTACCTCCTCCACCTTGGTCAGCACTGCCACTACAACCCCACTCAGTGCCAACAACATTACCTCCCCCCCACTCAGTGCCGCCACTACCACCTTGCTCAGCAGCACTGCTAATACTCCCCACTCAGCGCCGCCACTAACCTCCCCCACCAGCACTGTGCCACCACTAACCTTCCCCACCCCGCTCAGCACTATCACTAACCCCCCCTCACCTTGCTCAGCGCTACCACTAAACCCCCCACCCAGCACTGCGCTGCCACTAAACCCCCCCCCCGACCCTGTACAGCACTGCCACTAACCCTCCCACTCCACTTAGAATCACAACTAACCCCCTCCACACCACCACTCGGCGTCACCACTAACCCCCCTCACCCTGCTCAGCATCGCCACTAACC
Source organism: Narcine bancroftii (assembly GCF_036971445.1). Classification (NCBI taxonomy): domain Eukaryota; kingdom Metazoa; phylum Chordata; class Chondrichthyes; order Torpediniformes; family Narcinidae; genus Narcine; species Narcine bancroftii. The sequence continues at coordinate 67,777,558 of NC_091470.1, forward strand.
CCCCCCCACCCTGCTCAGTATCACCACTAACCCCCCACCCTGCTCAGCGCCATCACAAATCCCCCACTCCACTCAGCATTGCCACTAACCCCATCCCCACCCGAATCAGTACTGCCACTAGCACCCCCCCCACCCTGCTCAGTGCTGCCACTACCCCCCACCCTGCTCAATGCTGCCACTACCCCCCCACCCTGTTCAGTGCTGCCACTACCCCCCCACCCTGCTCAGTGCTGCCACTAACCCCTCACCCTGCTCAGTGCTGCCACTTCCCCCCCCACCCTGCTCAGTGCTGCCACTACCCCTCCACCCTGCTCAGCGCCACCACTAACCCCTCCACTCTGCACAGCACCGCCACAAATCCCCCACTCCACTCAGCATCGCCACTAACCCCACCCCCACCCCAATCAGTACTGCCACTAGCACCCCCCACACCCTGCTCAGTGCTGCCACTAACCCCCTACCCCGCTCAACACCACCACAAACACCCCACCCCAGTGCCATTGTATGGGTGGATGTGGCCTGAAGTTTTGGGAACCATTGACCTAGAGGTTAATCTTAATGAAAGGCACAAGCCCAAAACATTGGTTATATACCTTTATACTTGCTATATAAAGTACATGATTTGATCTGCCAAGTTTCTCTAGCATTGTGTTTTTACTTCAACCATGGTGCCTGCAGACTATCGTATTTTACTTCTGGAAGTTAACCTTTAGTGTGTCCTATACAGGGATTCCCAAGTCCCTTTACACCTTTGAATTTTGAATGATCTCCCCATCCAATGAATAGCCTGCCCTTTTATTTCTTCTATCAAAGTGCATGACCGTACACTTTCCAACATGGTATTGCCTTTGCCGCTTCTTTACCCATTCTCCTAATGTATCTAAGTCTCCGTGCAGCCTCTCCTTTTCCTCATCATTACTTGCCCCTCCACCTATTTTTATATAATCTGCAAACTTAGCCAATAAAGCCATTTATTCCACAATCCACATCATTTACATACAATGTAAAAACTGGCCCAAATACAAATCCTTGTGGCAGACCACTGGTAACCGGTAGCTAATCAGAAGAGGATCCCTTTATTCCCACTCTGTTCCCTGCCCATCAGCCAATGCTCTACCCATGCAAGTATCTTTCCTGTAATTCCATGGCTCTCATTCTGTGATGCAGCCTTATGTGTAGTACTTTGTCCAAGGGCTTTGAAAGTCCAAATATTCAATATCCACTGCATGTCCTTTGTCTAACCTGCTTATAAATTCCTCAAAAAATTGCAGTAAGTTTGTCAGGCAAGATTTTCCTTTAAGGAAATCATGCTTACTTTGGGTTATCTGGTCGTGCACCTCCAGGTACAGTATCTATAACATCACCCTTGACAATGGACTCCAACAACTAACCGGTTAGGCAAACGGGTCTTTCTTTTCCTCTACTTCCCTCCCTTTTTAAATAGTGTAGTTACCTTCGCAATTTTGCTGCACTCCGGAACCATGCCATTATCTAATCGATTCTTGGAAGATCATTACTAATGTCTCCACAATGTCTATAGCTACTTTCAGAGCCCGAGGGTGCATTCCATCTGATCCGTGAGACTTCTCTACCCTTTCAGGTTTCCAAGCACCCACTCTGGTGATCAGGACTGCACTAACTTCTCTTCCCTGCCACCCTTGAAAGTCTGGTGCACTGCTAATATCTTCCACAGTCAAGACTAATGCAAAATACTCATACAGCTCCTCTGCTATCTCCTTGCTTCCCATTATAATTTCTGCAGCATCATTTTCTATTATTCCTATATCGACTCTGGCATCTTTTAATACTCATTTTTAAAAATAGCTTTAGCATCCTTTTTTATATTTTTGCTAGCCGCCTTTCAAGGTTCATCTTTTCCTTCTTTCCCAATCCTCTATCTTCCCACTAATTTTTGCTTCCTTATATCCCCTTTTGCCTTTTGCTTTGACCTTTCACGTTAGCCACAGCTGTTATTTTTCCATTGAAATATTTATTCTTTTTTGGAATATACTTGTCCTGCACTTTCTTTATTCTCACTGAAACTCCAGTTATTGCTGCTCTGCCATTCCCTACCAGTGTGCCTTTCCAATGAACTTTTGCCACTTCCTCTCTCATACCTCTGTCAGCTGCTTTGACGTGATGGGGATAAAGAGAAGAAAAAGAGGCAGGCCATCTGGCTTGATTCAGATTTATTGTTAGAGTGCATACATGACATCACGTACAACCCTGAGAATCCTTTTTCCTGTGCGTGCGGCAGAATTACAACTAATTGGTAGTGCAAAAAGTTAACTGAACACATAGTTTAAACATGTAAACAATCAAAATGCAAATGAATGTAAATGTGCAATACAGAGAGAGCAAATACAAATCAATAAAATGCACAAGCAAGAGTCCTTAAGTGAGTCTCTGACTGATTTTGTCGATCATTCTGATGGTAGAGGGGTAGCAGTTGTTCCTGAACCTAGTGGTGTGAGGTCCGTGGCACGTATACCTCTTTCCTGATGGCAGCAGCAAGAAGTGTGCGCGCTGGGTAGTGTGGGTCTTTGATCATTACTGCTGCCCTCCAATGGCAGCATTCCCTGTAGATGTACTCAATAGTGGGGAGGGTTTTGCCTGTAATTTCCTGAGCTGTTTCCACTACCTTTTCGAGGGCTTTACTCTCAGAGATATTGGTGTTCCCATACCAGTCCGTGATGCAGCTGGTCAGCACACCTCTGTAGAAATTTCCTAGGGTTTCTGATGTCATACCAAACCTCTGCAAATTCCTGAGGAAGCGGAGGCACTGATGTGCTTTCTTCAGGAGGCTATAGGTGTGTTGGGTCCAGGAAAGATCCTCCAAGATAGTGACTCTCAAAAACCTAAAATTTGTTCACCCTCTCCAACTGTTTCCCCAATAATCACTGGATTGTATTTTTCTGGCTTTCCTTTCCTGAGGTCAAAAATCAGCTCCTTAGTTTTGATGACATTGAGTTCAAGATTGTCATTGGTGCACCATTCATCCAATCTAAGTTATTGATTCACCATTCAATCCCTCATGTCTGCTGACTCATCCCCTTCCTTTAGACAACCCACTACCGTGGTATTGTCAGCAAATTTGTAGATGGTGTTATCGTCATACCGAGCCCCACGGTTGTAGGTGTAAAGTAAGTAGAGCCGGGGGCTAAGAACACAGCCCTGTTATGCTCCAGTACTAATGGAGATTGTAAAGAAGTTCTCACCAACCTTCACTGATTGAAGGATGGGAAATCCAATGTTAACTTCCAGGTCTTGGAATTTGCTGATCAGTTTTGAGGGGATGATGGTGTTAAATGCTGAAATTAGGTAAAGGTTCCATTATTGTCATGTATTACTATATTTAGAATGTAACATACATAAAATTCTTTAAATTTTAGACAGAGAGTCACCACTTTTTGAGTGCCCCTTACAGAAACCTACAGCACCTGATGTCCTAGGCAGTCTCCCTTCCAAGTACTGACCAGTCCTGGCCTGCTTAGCTTCCGAGATGAGAGAATCCCAGGCATATTCAGGCTATTAGGTGTTGTTCCTCCATTTTGCAGCTGGCCTTGGTTTAGCAGTGCATGAAGCCATGAACAGACATGTCAATGTGGGTATGGGGCAGAGAATTGAAATAAATTGCCATTGAAAGATCCCCGCTATTACAGCAGACAGAGTGAGGGTGCTCGTCAAAGATTTCTCCCATTCTTCATCCAGTCTCTATGATGTCAGTCTGCTGTCATTATGCATCAACTTTCAACCCAAGAAATTGCTGACAAATTTGCCCAGAAGGCATGGAATCATGAGTCGGGAATTTTACATATCCAATGCAGCAAATTTTATGGTTAAAATTAATTTTATTTTTACTTTTTATTTTTTTCTAATTCACATCCCACAATACCAACAGAAGGGGGAAATAAAATCAAAACCACGTATTCTTGAAGCAAAATAAAAATTTAATTACAACTCATAAAAGAGGAAAATACACCAAGGATTTTACTTACGTTAAATTTTTCTCCTTCCTTGAATGGAAAGTACGGTATACTTCTTTCTTCTGCACCCCAAACATTTTTCACCCTTGAATTTCGAACAATGGCTTGATTATGGCCATCTTCTTTAAAACGAACATTTAAATGAAAAACAATATTCTGGCCAGAATAAACATCAATGGTAAACCTGTGAAGACAACATTTAAAAAAATATACTGCTTTGTTATTCCATTGCACAACAAACAATCCTTATCCTTCATTTAATAAACTGAAAAGTCAGGCTAAACTGGAAAGTTTGCTTCCTTATATCCCCTTTCTTTTGCCTTTTGCTTTGAGTGTTGTGAACTGTTCTGAAAGGAGTTTAAAAAGATTATGAACAAGTTCCCTTTCTCTCCATTCTACCTAACTCAAATACTCATAATCAATTCATTTAACAATCTATAATAAACTCCAGGTCTCAAAATGTTGCTTTTTGAATACTGGAGACACAGAATGGGGCAATACAGTGAAAACAAGGAAATTATTACAAGGCACAGGTTGAAGGGCCATGAGGATTCTCTCGAGTCAAGATAGAGTTGCTCAAAGATTTAAAGATCATGCAAGAGACTTGTAACTCCACAATAAGTATCTGGTTAAAGGAATTGGGATTGCACTAATAGGTGCAGAATTAACATTTGGTGAATTGGAATAAAAAGCTTATATTAGTAATGATGACTGCTTTTGACATAGAAATCTTGTGATATTGCTGTAAGGAAGATCCGGCATTAAGCTGTCTTTGGTCGTTTACACTTGAATCAAACAAAGCAGGCATAATGCAGGGTCATTGTGTCTTTTCGGGAGCAAAAGGGGCGGGAAATGTAACACATCAGCGTCTAGTGTCACGTATAACCTATCATATTTGATGGCACGTTAGACTTTTTTTCCCCCCAATGGCTCAAAAATATTCCCCGGTCTTGCATACAAAGTTGAAATTAGGGCTGTTAGGGGGGTGGGGAGCAGGCCGGTAGGATCAGTGTGGGGGTTGGTGGCAGGAGACTCTCTCTGTGGCCCGCTGTTGGTCCTGCACTGCTCATTGTTGTGTTGAGAAAGGGTCGGGTTTGAAGGAGACAAGTCTGTACGCAAGGGTTTGCAATCAAATGTTGGCTTTTTTTGTGCGTGCTTACTTGAGTACAAATGAATTATTATGTAATTGTTAATTCTGTATTTATGTTTGTATGTTGAACTCAATAAAAAATATTTTAAAAAGAAAGGAAAATCTACTTCAAGTATGATCTAAAGCTGTGAATTTAAAACTTACCCTTTCCACTTGCATACCACCTTAAGTAACACCTTACTAATTGTTATCCATTGTTAGGGGGTGTGAGATGGTGGGCTTCAGACTGTTCAAACTGAGGACAAGGTCATTGCACAAGGTGACTAGAGACTCCTGGGGACAGGTGAATGCGGGGTGGTGGGATCAGTGTGGGGGCTGGTCTTTTTTATCACAATGCCACTCCCTCACACTAATTTCCTCTCCCTTAATATCTGAAGGTCTATCAGTGACCGTCTTGAATATCTTCAGTAACTGAGCATCTGCACCCTTTTCTGTAGAGTTCCAGATTCAGTACCCCTTGATGCATACATTTTTTAAAATCTTATTCATGAACGATCAAATCCTATTTTTAAAGACAAATAGCCACCCAACATCTGTCCTATGAAAACCATGAACTATCCCATTGCAAACCCAGATAACTTTCATTGTCCACTGAGCACATATTTTCATGACATCAGCAAACATACTATAACCAACAGAAACCGAACAGCCAAGCATGAACAGAGTCGAACAGGACAAGCGGACTGTGTCATTGCAAACAAATGGAACAAGTTGTTCAAGTGAACCGGTGTGGACTTGAAGGGCCGATATGGCCTGTTTCCACGCTGTAAACTGTTATATGGATATTACTCAATTTTGAAAATCTAGACTCCTTCCTTTCCAAAATGTATGCCTTCAGAATCAGGTGAAAAACGAATGACCACTATTTAGAAGGCACTGCCTAGGTCAGGGGTGTAAAACTCAAATTCACGGAGGGCCAAAATTAAAAACTTGGACTAAGTCGAGGGCCGAACTAAATATTTATTGAAAATTTTCAACAACATCTGCATGTTTTCTCTTCTTTCAACATATGTAATGTTAAAATTTTTCTTATTAAAATAAATGTTTAATAATAGTTTTGGATAAACTCTTTCCAGAAGCATTAACAAATGAGAAATAAAATATTCAATAAATAATATTTCTCTATAGAGGATTTGTCAAATGTTGCTAGTGTGCTGTCGAATAGTAAAATCTGAGGGCTATTGAGAATGTGGGAGAATAACATGATTCCTGAAACAATCAAATGGGTGACTGATTGTGGGCATGAACTCTAGCAGGGTTATTTGCCATGCCCTTTTTCCATTGGTACAGATATCCTTTGATTTACACACTTTTCAAGTTTTATGCCTAATGAGCTTGTATCCAGGTGCAGGACCATTTTTAACCAGGAATATATTTATCACTGTGACATGAAACTATTGGAAGATCATTTTATCCTGAGATTAAAGTTCATAATCCTTACTCAGGCCTGTGTGCGGGAGGGCGGGGTTTGCGGGCGATCGGGTTGGACAACGACAGTGCGGGGACATCGGCTCTCGCTGCAGGGCGGCATCTCGGCGGATCAGCGGCCCCGTCACCGTGAGTCGCGGGTCGGCCTGCGGCAGGGAGGGGGAGTGGGCAACGGTCCTGGCGAGGTCAGGCCCGAGGCCTCCGGTTCCGGGCGCTGGGAAGCGGCCTTGGCTTCCCCTGACACCGGCCAGGCCCCAAAACCAGAGTCCACGGTATGACCCTGCAACGTAAACAGAGGAGGTGGGGGCGATTAGCGGGCTGACGCCAATGCATTCTGGGATTTATAGTATTAGCTGTGCATGCGCTATACTGGCGCGGCGGCCAGCAGGCCACCTCTAATACATTTTTGAAATGATCTTGCGGGCCAAATATAATTATATCGCAGGCCAAATTTGGCCCGCGGGCCAGAGTTTGACATGTGTGGCCTAGGTGAATGGGCCAGAGACCAGTCACAGCCTTTCTGAGCTACTGTGCTGCCTCGAATATCCTACACACTCAATCTAAAGGCAATGAGTCATCCATCTCCTTCCATTACAATTCAATCTTGCAAACAAATGTTTCTTTAGCTCTCAATTTACTTTGCATGGCAAGTTCACAGGAATAAAATTCAGATTGACCAATCTGATTGTATTTATACATTTATTAAAAAAATTCATTTCAAGAGGTGGCATTGATAGTTTTTCCTGAATTCCTGGAGCCCTTTGGTTAGTAGAAGGTTCAAGAATTTACTTAAATTATGAAAGAACAGCAATTATGTTTCCAAATCAGTGTTAATGTAACTATCCAGGCACAAGTTTTAAACTAAAATCTTGATCTCTGCTCTGTGGCATTTCCCCATATCCCTTGGTCTCCTTGATATCCAAAAGTCATCAATCTCTGTTTTGAACAAAGTAAATGACTGAGCCTCCACTGTAGAGAATTCTAAAGAAACAACATTCTCTGCTTGAATAAATTTCTCCTTATCTTACTACTAAATATCCCATCCATTGTTCTTGTCTCCTCAGAGGACACATTCTCTATATCTCCCTCTATAACAATTTTGTAAGTTTCAATTAGATCTTTCATTTTTCTAAACCAGAGAATACAGCCTGAATCAACTCAAATTTTCCTCATTCTTGTCAAATCTGCCATCTTCAGAACCAGTTGAATTAATCTTTCCTGCACACCCTCTATGGATAAGGTTTTTTTTAGGTAAGACTAAACCTGTGCACAATATTTCAGTTGCTAGATCACCCAGGCCTGACACAATTGCTTAAGGCATCATCACTCTGATCCTCAAATCCCTTCAAAATGAAGACCAACATCACAAGGCACAGGTTGAAGAGCCATGAGGATTCTCTAGAGTCAAGATCGTAATCTCAGAAAAAGTAGATAGTTTGAAGAAGACAAATTTCTTCACCAAAAGGTTGTATATCTTGGGAATTCTCAAGCCCAGAGGATTAACCAGTTAACCTGATCATTCAAATAAGATATCAATGGTTTACTAGATATTAAAGAAATCAAAAGATATAGTGTAGGAAAATGGCACTGAGATAGAAGATTACCCATAATGAATAGCGAAGCAATATCAAAAGGACTGGTAATGTCAAGAGTTTTCCTGCTCCTACTTAGGATTTCATGATACAATTGTGCTTTTGGAACATATATTCTTCCTCACTTCCATATAATAATTTTCTGAGTCAATTTCCTTTTTTCATCCATGCACAAGTTCAGACACCTTCCTTTTTGTCATGTGGGTGAGTTGAAATAGACATCAGCAATGATCACAGTGAATCATAGAACAGGTGGGAATTCAAGGAGCTCTAAATTCTCAGCAGAGAAAACAGCTCCCAACTTTAGTAATGAGACTTTGAACTTAGATCTTTGAAAAGAATGTTCATGAATAAACATTCAGAAGTGCAATTTGGTCAGCTTCTAGCAAGACCAGAGTGGCAGCAATTTCTTCAAAACTACAAATCTAATTTTCAACAGCATGAGAAAAGATTTCTCTTTGTTACACACATCAATGAATTGTGTTAAAACTCCAAAATGCTGGAAGAACTCAGTTGGTTTATTCACCATCTATAGGATCTTCTGACAAAAAATATATTCCTGACGTTTTGGGCCTAAGCCCTTCAAGGAAAAATCAGAAAGGGCAGATATATCAGAAAGTCTCAGAATTCAAACAATGGGGGAGGAATCTAGACCAATGAAAGGTGTTAATTGGATGCAATAAGGGTCTAGATGACGAGGGAAACAAGGCGGGGGGGGGGGAGTTAATGAAAGCCAGAGAAGTCGGTATTAATGCCATCCAGTTGGAGGGTGCCCAGTTGGAAGATGTGGTGACCGAGGCTACCCATAAATTGGAGGAGCAACACGTCATCTTCTGACTGGACACCCTCCAACCAGATGGCATTAATATCGACTTCATTGGCTTTCATTAAAAATTACCCCCCCCCCCCACCTTGCTTCCCCCATTTCTGACATATCCTGCTTCTGCCTTTACTGATTTTTCCCTTGAAGAAGAGCTGAGGCCCAAAATTTCAGCAATATATTTTTGTCAAAAGATTGTATAGATACTGAATAAACCAGCTGAGCTCCTCCAGTACTTCAGTGTTTTTACTACAATCAGAGCATCTGCAGCCTTTCATATTTCTATCAATGAATTGTATGTTAGTTTCAATGGACTTGCAGTTGATCCCTAAACAAGAACACAATAAAATGGGAATGATCCACTCCAACCCTCAAACCTGCTCAAGACTTCAACTTCTGTGCCAGTTCCCCATAACTCTTCTAATCAAGCGAAGGGATCAGACATTGAAACTTGGAAGTACAGCTTGCAAAGGAGTTGGCAGAAGGGAGAGGTAAAGCAATATATTGACATACAGATATTACCACCACTTTCTCCCATTGCTTTCAGGATGCAAAATAGATTATTGGACTAGTCATTCAAACAATCAGTAGGGAAAGACCCAAGGCTTGTTGCAGTCTGCTGGTAGCTGAAAGAGTTAATTTCCTGATCAAGTGCAGTTTCATTTGCTAAGAAAAACTGTAGAAATAGGATGATCACCTTGTTTGGGTAAGATGCATTGTAACAGCACATGCACTTCAGTGGCATTAGTTCTAATAAAAAGCAAAAAAAAACCCAATATCCATACAGAAATTAAAAGCATCATCCATATATTACAAACATTTTGAAATAACTAAAATATGAAAGCTTACTTGTCAGCATTCATTTTGATGGTTGCATCAACTGTTAACATTTTAAATGGAGTCCAAGCTTCACGGAGAGGAAAATCATAAGGTACATTCTGTAAATACCAAATAAAAATAAAATCTAATATGGAGTTAAAAATTGCCACACCTCCAATGATGTACTTTGAAATTAAGGTGCCAACTCCATCTAATTTATACACAATTTATACTTCAGCATAGGTTCAGGAAGGAAAAACCAAAGCCTATTTTGGAGCCTTTTCAAATTGTCTTGTCATTTTTGTTCTTCAGTTCTAAACTACAAGAAGCTCAGTGAAGATAATTCCACTCTCAAAAAGTGTTCATCAATCCTGCAACCTCAGTGCTAATTCCATAGTGGCATTAATCTTTTACAAGATTCAAAATTCAGAAAAATAAAACAGTTAAAAATGTAAAAACAGCATTAATTTAGAAACACATTAAATTAAAAACCTGGATCGATGTTCCATTTGGTTAAATCTATATCTGAGTATTTCAGAGTTGAGTAATGTTTTTCAGATCCTCACTTTTCCCACTCACTGTAAGCAAAATTTAAAATTCTAGACACTACTCAAGTTAAATTATGGATTGGAATACATTGAGATGATGCCTAATGATTGTTTCTGTATATTTTTGTTTCTGATTTGCAGCATCTGCAGAGTTCTTTTTTAAATTTTCTTCACACACTAAGAAAACATGGTTGAAATGGCACAAACTTCTGAAGCTAAAATGAATCCAAAATGTCAGTGCCTCTACTTCCTCAAGAGTTTTCAGAAGTTTGGTGTTACATTGGAAACCTTAGCAAATGTCTACAGATCTATAGAGAAAAGTGAGGTGATCGGCGACATCACAGCCTGGTATCGAGGCACCTTTACCTCTGTAAAAAGTAGTGGACACAGTCCATCATAAGAAAACTCTCCCCATCATCAAGGAAATCTACATAGAGCACTGACATTGGAGAGCAGCAACACTTATCAAGGATCTATGCATCCCAGCACAAACTCTGTTCTCACTGCTGCCATCAGGAAACAGGTATAGATGTCACATGTCTCATACCACCAGATTCAGGAAGTTGCTAACCCTTCACCATCAGACTTTTAAACAACAAACTCAATCAGAAATTCTTTTAAGGACTCTGCACATTATTTATTTCTGAATTTCTATTGCTTTTGCATTGCACAGTTTGTTTACATTTCTCGCTTTTGTATACGCATCTTTTCTTGAGTATAGTTTATTGTACTACAGATAAATATAAATTCTGCTTAGCCACAGGAAAAAGAATCTCATAGTTGTATGTGATGACATGTATGTGCTCTGACAATAAATCTGAACTTTGAATTTGTGGAAGAAATTTTATAAAGATTGAAATTTCACTAACATCATTAATGTTTTTTAGACTGCAATGTAGGGAAAAATGCTGAAAAAATTAACATATTTACTGCCTGTGTGGTCATTCACACTGGGCACCTTTTTAGACTGCAAGTATCTGAGTGATTGGACCTGCAGTAGAGTGAATGACCGAAAACAAACATTTCCAGTACAATTTATACTGCAAGGTTCCTCCAAAAAGTTGTAGGGATCCTACAGGATAAATCGCAGTGTAGAAATTGACTCCTTTTCAGACTGCCCGTGTAGCAGCAAAATTCCTTGATTGTGCCATTGTATGCCTGAAGTCTAAAATTGACACAAAATCTATGAAAGAAAGTTTGTACTGACAGCTTTGACATTGACACTAATATAATTGGCAAATAACCTGTTTTAATACAGTATTTTTTCACCAAGATACTATTTAGAGGTTAAGCATTAACTGAACTCAAGGACACTAACAGTGGTTATTGACACATTCTTCTTCAGATTATTTAGAAACTAAGTTGTAGCCTTAACTGTAGACAAGGACATTCATAATGAATATTGACACTTGCTTCTTCGTACAAGATAAAACTAAGATTCTAATGCAAAACTGAAATAATTGGTGTTCTCACGAGCTATTCCATGATGTAATCCTATTTTTGTAACAGCTTGTTTATCTCATGGATGTAGAAGTAAATTTCTGAGTTGGTAAGAAATGGAGACTGCCACCTTCTCTCCATGATAGAGCATGTGAAATAACATCTGTGAGAAGGTACTCAAGTTCTCTGAATCAATTTATTTTTATTGACAGAATTTTGTGGCTCCAAATTTTGGTTTAACAAGTCTCATGATCTTGTGTGAATAAACATTAAAAAAAACATGGGTGCCAAAAATCTGAAATAACAATATATGGTGCAAATGCACTTGAGACAGCATCGGAATCATAGATTCATTTCAGATCAAAGCCCCTTCCTTCATAATTAAGCATGACAAAACAGGTTACAGTGGGTGGTGTAGAACAAAGAGATTATTTCTTTTGGGATGAGGCCAAGGTTGCCACATTGATTCTAATGTTTATAGAGATTTCTGGATATAGAATAATTAGGGCAGTTACAGATACAGGTAGGAGCGAGAAAGCATTTCAAAGGGAGGAGGTAGAGTTGTAAAATTAAGTTCAGTTTTTTGTTGCAAAACATGAAACCAAAGGAGAATGATTTAAATGGCAAACATATCAGAAAATATCTGTTGAGGGAGAAAAACTGAGTTAATATTACAGGTATAATAGAATAGAACAGAAAGAGCAAATTAACTGAAATTGTTGAATTTGATGCACAATCCTATTCTGGAATTCTTATTTTAACCTCTCCATTTCCATTGGCGTCAGTGCTCAGCAAAAGGAGGTGTAGGGCGCTCCTTCCATCCGTTAGCCTACAGGTCACCCTTGAGCAAGATGTAGTACCTGTTTAGCCTCCCAATCAGGGTGACATGAAGTCGAGGATTGCAAATGGTGGATGGTTTTTACAGGTAGATTCTATAAATTGGAATTTATGGTTGTAAAACTAAAGACGCTGGGCAGATGAATCTGCTGATCAATGGCTGGGGTTACCCTTCAAGTATGGACACTGCAATTGAAGAAGGCAGTGGGAAACCAGTATTTTTCCCCTGTATAATCATGAACTCAACATCGACTACGGTCTCAGCTCAAAGATGGAGCCTTCACGAAGGAGACCAGGGGAGGCAAGAACTACAATACAGGGGGTCAGAGATCATGGCAGATGGAGAGACATGATCGCCCATGCTGAACTGAATAAATTATCTCCATTCAAAATGTTCCTAAACTTTCTTAACATTACCTCATCCAAAATGAACATTTTAAAAATGCTAGAGAAGCTTAGAGGGTGAAAAAATAAAAACCGTTAATCTTCCAGTCCTTGGGCCATTTGTCAGTATTGCATACTGCACTTTCAGTTTTAGCATCATTAGATTGGTTTTCATTTTCATTTACCTCACTGCCCTCTTATTTACTTATTATCTGGCAGCAACCCTATCCTATCTTTGCCAAGTTGTTTTCTTTATTGAAAATACAAACAGTTACATATAATGCATGTATGAGGTAATACCACAAGATATTCTTCAAAAACAATGTAGGATTTGCACAGTAAATGGTGGGGCCCTGGAGGGTGTTGTAGAGCAGGGATACCTAGGAGTACAGGTGCATAGTTCCCTAAAATGTGATTCAGGTAGACAGGGTGGTGAAGTTGGCACCCGACAGACATGCTTGCCTCTATTGAGCTCATAATACAAATATTCACAGCGTTGATGAGATCACACTTGGAGTGCTGTGTGCAGTTCAGATTGGAAGGACATCAAATAAGGTGGAAGGGCAGCAAAGGAGATTCATCGGGATGTTGCCTGAAATGGATGGCTTGAGTTATAGGGAGCAGCTCTGAAGCATAGGAGTTTGAGCTGTGCTCTTTTAAATGTCTATAAAATCGTGAGGGACATAGATAAAATGAACCCTCACAGTCTTTTCCCTGGGAAATTCTAGAATGCAAGGGCATTGCTTTAAGCCGAATAGAGAGATTTAAGAGGGACTTGAGGAGCAACTCCTTCACACAAAATGTAGTTCACATCTGGATGGAGGAAGCTATAGAAGTGAAAAAGTAGGATCCTGGAGTCGTCGAGAGTCACACAGGCTCTGCTGCTCTGTTTGTCCATGCCAAGTGGGCATCCTGGGCAAGACTCATTTACCTGTTCAGTCCATTTCCTACCAAAACCTCCCTAACCATATATCTGGCCCAATGTCTTTTGGATGTCACAGGGCAAGTGTCCATTTAACTTTCGATTATACGGTATCATAGAATCTCTTGGGATTTTCCTTTATCCCATTCACTAGATTAATCACATGTCCTCTTTGTTCTCTTCTGATTTCCCTCTTAAATGCTCTCCTACATCTCTTATACGCACTGGAAAATTTGGTTGATTTGCACTGCTTAAATCTGACGTATGACTCCTCCTTTTTCTTGACCAGAGCCTCAATATCCTTCTTCAATCTGGGTTCCCCAAACTTGTCAGCTTTGTCCTTTACCTTATTAGATACTCTGAACCCTTGCCATCTCATTTCTAAAACTGCCTAGTTTCCAGCCATTCCCTTACCTGCAAACATCGTCTCCCAATCAACCTCTGCAAGTTCCCACCTAATGCCTCCAACACTAATCCTAACTTATGGACCAGTTCTATCTTTCTCTTTAACAATGTTGAAACTAATAATATTATAGTAACTCAAAATGCTACCCGGTGGAACTTCTGTCATTTTCCTCAAGACATCCAAAGTCAAATGGACATATTTGGCCAAAGGGCCTGGTTCTATGCTGAAGGGAGCAAGTGATAAATCTAAAATTTGATCCATTTACAACACATTACAACAGTGTAGAAGACTCAAATGTTCCGATATGTAATCGCAGAATTTTTAATCACAGAGTTAGCACCAAAAATTAAGTCTCAAAATCCACACTTACCAATGTGCTAGCAGTAGCTCTTGGCTGCCCTGGCTGCTTGGGGCCAGGTCCTGGCTGCCCCGGCTGCCCAGGCCAAGGTCCTGGCTGCCCCGGCTGCCCAGGCCAAGGTCCTGGCTGCCCCGGCTGCCCAGGCCAAGGTCCTGGCTGCCCCGGCTGCCCAGGCCAAGGTCCTGGCTGCCCTGGCTGTCCCGGCTGCCCAGGCCAAGGTCCTGGCTGCCCCGGCTGCCCAGGCCAAGGTCCTGGCTGTCCCGACTGCCCAGGCCAAGGTCCTTGCTGCCCCGGCTGCCCAGGTTGCCCAGGCCAAGTTCCTGGAAACCCAGGCTGCGGACCCTGATGCCCTAGCTGACCAGGTTTTGGATTTGTAGCACCAGTATTTGAAGGATCACAATCCAATGCATCTTCCAACTAAAAAGATAAATATTTTGTTATAATCTATACTTAGGATAGACACAATGATAACATATAAAAATGGTTTTTAGTGACATCTAAAAATTGAAAGGTTTTAGCAATAATATTTGAACAAAATCATAGCTGTGCGTAAAGACACAAGAGTATACTTAAGAAAAAAACTCACCTGGTAATAAATAGCTTTTGAGGACACTGGCCACTGAGCACTCAAGAGCAGCAGATCATATTGGTCTGATGTGTTTTATTGGGAGGCAAGTTATCACATTTGGACAATAAATAGACTAACAATTTCACCCTAGACTAAAATGATGCACAATAGGAGTCAGGATTCCTAATTCCACATTTCCTGTGGCAATCAACACGCATAGACAGAGCATGCGCCAAAACAGGAATTGCTCATTGTGAGAGTTAATTGCACTCTTAATTTTGACATATTAATATTGTGGATACAGTTGTATCTTGAGTGGGACAAACCCAAGGTTGAATCTGGCCCACTTTCAAATGCTCCATTGAGCACCTATCAGTGAACATCTACCATCAGACAAAGCGGATATACCATCAAGGAATACCACAACTGCTGTTGTGAAGAGCACTTGCCACATGCATAAATCTTTCCTCCCTTTCACAAACCCCACAGTTCTGTCTTCTGTAATCAATGTCTGATGGATTTCATTTGAGAGAATAAAGAACAGTGGATCCTCCAAAGGCAATATGGGAGAAAGGGAGGGCTGGCATCAATTATCAGTGAACCTTGAAGCAACCCAAAAGAGATCAAAAGCTCCACACATGAAAAAGTAAAAGAGTACAGTACTGTATATGAAAAATATACTTAAAATGAATACATACATCCATATGTGGAGAACATTATGATCCATCCACTCCAAACACACTGAAAAGTATATTTTTTAATGATAAATGAAGCAGCTGGTTTCTGATATTCTAGCAGAATGTATAAAAGCAGCAAAAAGTCTCAAAGACCCTGCAAGTGTAATAGTGATCTGGCTTACTGCTCGTTTCATCTGGGCCAGGTTCATCCCTATATGTGCGCATTCTCAGAGGTCACATATTCACATTTTTGTCTGGCAGAACATTTCCCATCTATTGAACAATAAGCTTTCTATCCAAGGTCAAGATAGTTTGCACATTGCATTATTGAATTTAGGTGTGGGATAGGGGAAAAAAGCAATATTTACAACATAGCCCACTAATACTCAAAGTGAAGAAGAAATGCATGGCAGTTGGTTAGACACAAAAAAAATGAAGCAGCTCAAATTAAACCAATATAGGGATACCTTGTATAACATGGTTAATATGTTCCAAAAAAGTTCAGTGTTATGAAAAACCACACTGTTCAAAGCATTATTGCAATGCACCTTAATGTAATGTATTCCAATCCTATAATTATTTATTCTTTTACCTAGAATATTTTTGCAAACATGTGCTTAAAATATTTAAAAGGGATATACAAAACTGAAAAATGACAAGGGTCTTCAATGGCAATAAGTGAGCATTATTTAATCATCTGTAGTTTGCAGTTCTTTTAGTCCTTTTACATCATGAATATCTTCATAACCAATGTTCCCTCTCATTTTTAGTAGTCAAAATGCGCAAAAATCTTATGTTATCCAATCTTTTCTCCTGTGTCAAAAGTATGTGCACACTGAATGCTTGTGCAAATGTAAACTTAAAATGGTTTAATAATTTTGGCACAGCCTAACTCTCATGGCTAATAAAACTCTGTTGGGAGGTTTTAATACAAATAGGACTGCATTCTATGAAGCAATGGATTTAGTTAAGATTTTATTCTATACTTTGAACTACTTTGTTCAGTTTGTTGTTCCATTCAATAAAACACCAAGGAGTATTTCTTATTTTTATGTCATGCAATGTCAAAATAAATTAATAAATTAATTCAGATCATTATTATTATTAAAGTTGCTGGAAATGGTTAAATCAAAACTCATTCAATTACAAACCTAGTGGACAAACTATCCAGATGCTTAATGTGAAAATGTTCACACATAGCACAGCTTATGTAGGTTTACAAAATATTTGTCATAAAACTGCACAGAATAACATACACATTTAAGACACTCAGTTATTTTTTCTTTCTCTGGTCTTTGGTACTTACCCATTCTTTGTAAACTCTATCTAGACTGATAGAACTTCCATTCAATTGAAAGCCTTTTCAAGAGAATATCCAAATGACATTCACCCAAACGGTTTCTCATCTTGTTTTTCAGTTGATTCATTAGGCTAAACCTCACTCACAGTCTGCATTAGACACAAGAAAGGTTTTCCCCAATGTCCATCAACTTTGCATGATTGCAAAATTGTTCATTTTGAAGTACAAATGCCACCATTTCATACACAGAACAATCTTTAGACCTGAATTTGAAGAGCAGAATGAGACATTTGTTGACAGTTATGTCTGTGGTTTCATCAGGAAACTTTGGCCTGGATGCTTATTTCCTGGAATTGAAGGCGATAGAAGAGGAAAACTGTGGAAGGTGATCTGATCTGAACTGTTAATGTGTGAAAATCTACTGATGCCATTTTTTTAAGCATGTCTTTCTGAACAATATCGTTGATAGTCTCCAGAAATTCAAATGCATAATTTTTGCTTTGCCAGTTGTCTGGCAGTTGAACATACTTTTCCTTTGTTCTTTAATGTCTTGAACTGAATGTAAAGAGTTATTCATTTTAACAGCTAACAACAAGCTGTCGATAAGAAATTTGATCTCCTCTGGGTTTGAGTTTTCGCTCATCTGCACTCTCACCTAATGTGTAGCACTCTGTTAATGGGTAATAGCGGGTTTTGTTTCCAGAGCTTTTGCACACTGTCCCAATGTGATTTACTTGCCAAACGATGCTTCAAAAAGTAGTTTCCAAATATCATCCCACTTCTTTCCACTTGCAAATCGTCCAGCAACTTTCCCATCACAACAATACAATGAGATAACTTCAGTTTCCAAATCTAAGTAAATATTTCTTCCAGCTGAACATTCATGACCTCGTGAGCTTTTGGTGTAGCAATTTCAACTATTCTGTTAAACCATTCAACTTTAAACAATCTTGTAGTTCTTTTGTGCTTCATACCCTTCGCTTCTTTTGAATTCAGCGTAGTGACTCAATATTTTTTTTCAATAAAAACTCAGTAAGCTATCTACAGAATTTGAAACAGGTCTTCGTAAACTTCATGATAGGAACAGTATAAATTAGTGATGTGCAAATATGGTATTTGAAAAACTGACTAATTAAGAGAAACAGTTAGCTAAGAGATTATTTTAAGTAACTAACTGACCCCCGTTAGTACTAACACAGGAACAGCAATGGAAGATTCATGTGAGTGATAAATTCAAACTATTAGTTTTTATTAAGTTATTAATCACTTAACAGTTCTCACTTAATTTTAAACTTACTTAATTCTAAGCTTAAACCCTACTATGCACGAATGTAATTGTATAAATGTGTGTGTGTATTAAAGTCCAAACTATTTCAGTTTAAACTTAAGTCAGAAAAGTTAGTTTTAAGGCCCAGCATTTTAAAGTCTGGATGAACTTGAAGGTCTATTAAACTAGTTCAGAAGAGATTACACAATATCAAGTTGTAGCAGGTTGTGAGCGAGTGCAGCGAAAAGATTAAGACAACAGACTGAGAGCTCAAGTAACACAACTGCTTTACTTTGAATTCCATGCTGCAACCTTTAAGGCGGTATCTGGTCCCCACGTGTTCCAGAACTTGCGTCACTTGCGCGCACATCCTTCTGGTCTAGAGCGGAAGAGAAGGTCCAGCGATGTTATCTTTGTTGCGGCTGCCCCGCTGACCACGAGTGACAAGCGAGGCTAGTTCACTGTGATGCTACACAAACCCCCCCAGAACCAACACTGATGGTGGATGCATTTCTTTGCAGTACCTTATAGGGTCTCTCATGGGGTGCTGAAGGTGTGTCCTGTGCACACCCTTCACACGAATACATACTTGCAGGAGGATAAGTCTGGGGAGAAGTTGCAAAGTGCTAACCGTGTCATGGTGGTGGTGGTGGTGCAAGGGAGCCCAATTTGTTTTGCAGTCTCTCGAGGACTGCAATGTCAGTGGTTTGATTGGGTGCTGAAGGAAGGAACTGGCCCGGGACTGCAGAGGCCTCTATATGGACTAGTTCAGCTGAGGAGGCTTTGAGGTTGTCCTAAGGTGCTGTGCGTATCCCCAGATGAACCCAGGGTAGTTTATCTACCCATTTGGGCTTCTCGAGCCATGCCATTAGTGCTGATTTCAGGTAACGATGGAAGTGCTCAACCAGCCCATTGACCTGAGGATGGTAGCCGTGGTGCAATGCAGTTGGGTGATCAGGAGTTTGGATAGCTTATTCCACAGGGTAGATGTGAACTGAACTCCACGGTTGGTCATTATGTGCGCTGGAACGCCAAAACAGGAGACCCAGGTGGAGCGGAAAGCCCTGGCACATATATCAGTGGAGGTGTATGGGAGGGGGAATGGCCTCTGGCCATCAAGTTCACCTGTCCACCACTGTGAGCAGGTCGCACGACCCTCGGGAGACTGGCAAGGGCTCAACTATGTTGAGGTGGACATGTTAGAACCTGCAGGTTCGAGAGTCAAACTGCTGGACTTGGTGCCTGGTGTGTTGATGGACCTTTGAAGTCTGGCAGTCTGTGCAGGTTTTTGCCCACTCTGTGATTTGCTTGCATAGGCAGTGCCAGACACATTGGGAGGATACCAACCACTCTGTCGTTTGGATGGAGGGGGTGAGACAAACTGTGGATCGTGTTGAAAACTGTTTTCCTCCATTGGGAGGGACCAGTGGCCAGGGTTGGCCCATGGAGACATCGCAGAGGAGCGTAGTGCCATTGGTGTCAAATGGGAGGTCCTGAAGCTGCAATCCTGTGACCGCAGTCTTGAAACTGTGCATTTCAGGGTCATCTTGTTGGGCGCGAGCCAGATCATGGTAGTTGATGTCTTGCGAAAAGGCGTTGACTGCTGGCCTGGAGATTGCGCCATTAACAACGTTTTGTTTTCCAGAGAGATAGCAAATGGAGGTGGTGAATTCAGAGAGGTAGCTTAAATGCCTCTGCTGTCAGGCAGACCATGGGTCAGAGGACTTGGAGAACAGCGGCCTGTGATCTGTGTAGACAGTGAATGGCCACCCCTCCAGGAAATAGTGAAAATGGCAAACGGCCAGGTAGAGGGCCAGCAGTTCTCTGTTGAACACACTGTACATCAGTTCAGGCAGCTGCAGGCGATGAATAAAAAAGGCGAGAGGTCACCATGAGTCATTAATGAACTGTTCCAGGACAGGCCTACTGGAGTATTGGACGCATCAACTGTGAGGGTCATCAGTATGTCCATTTTTGGGTGGACTAACATCGTTGTCTGTGCCAGGGCCTTCTTGATCTCCTCGAAAGCATGGTGAATTTCATCCGTCCACGTGAGCACCTTCGTCGAGCCTGACATTAGAGCGAAAAGGTGGCACATAATCCTGGCTGCTGCAGGAATTAACCTGTTGTAATAATTCACCATCCCCACAAATTCAGTGTCGTTGGTCTGGCAAACTGTTGAATGGTTTCCACTTGGTCGGGTTGGGGGGTGGTGCAGTCTTTGGCAATCTTGTGGCCCAGGAAGTCAATTTCCTCGAGATCGAACTTTGCAACGTGGTTGAAAAGCTAGCGCAGGTGTGTCATATCCTCCTCAGGTGCTCTGCTGGCTACCAGGATATCGTCGAGGTAGATGAAAAGGAAGGGAAAGTCTCTGTCGACCATGTCTACGAGGCACTGGAAGGTCTGGGCTGCATTCTTCAAGCTGATGGGCATGCAGAGGAACTCGAAATGGCCGCAAGGGGTGATGATAGCAGTCTTCTGGACATCGTCCAGGTGCACGGGAATCCGATGGTATCCCCGAATCAAATCGACCTTTGACAAAATCTGCGTGCCATGGAGGTTCACTGCAAAATCCTGGATATGGGGAAAGGCATAGTGGTCGGGCGTTGTTGAGGCATCTGTAGTCTCCATATGGTCTCCAGCTGCCGTTGGACTTTGGTACCAAGTGGAGGGGTGAGGCCCACAGTCTGTCAGAATGGTGGACGAGGCTGAACTCTTCCATGCATTTAAACTCTTCCTTGGCGAGGTTGAGCTTGTCTGGGGCTAGGTGGCAGGCTCGCGAATGCAATGGTGGGCCAGTGGGCACGATGTGGTGCTGGACACCGTGCTTCAACATGACAGCGGTGAACTTGGGGTGCAGAATGGAGGGAAAGTTAGTGTGGAGGCCGTGTAGTCTTCACGGAAGTGAGCTGGGTGGACAGCTTATTGGACGTGTAGAGGGCAGTCTGGAAAGCCTCATGGACTAATCATCTGCCCTAGAAGTCCACTAGTAGGAAGTGTGCCCATAGGAAATTTGCGCCCAACAGAGGCTTGTCCACCAAAGCCAATGTGAGTGACCAATTGAAGGTGGTCTCGCCAAAATGTACAGGAATTCTTCCCAAAAGTTATGATGGCTGTGTTGTTAGCAGCGCACATGGAGGGGCAGTGAGGTCTCGTGCGTGTCTCAAGTGGCTTGGGGGAAAATGATGCTCATCTCTTCTCCCATCTCCACAAAGAATCTGCGGCCCAAGATCTTGTCCCAGATGTGGAGAAGGCTGTTCGGTCGGCCAGCTGCCATAGCCATTAACAGCGGCTGGCCCTGTCGTTTCCTGAAAACAAGCATGGCTGGCAGCACCTGTGAGCTGATATTCTTCCCCCCCCCCCCCCCCAACGCTGATGGTAGAAGCACCATTTTGGGTTGGGTCTGTTTTCTGGTGGGACGAGCCTGTTCACGTGGTAGACTGGGTTTTGGTGTTGCCCTTAGCTGCGGCCATGTAATGCAGTTGACTGAGTTTATGGTCTCGCACTTGAAGCGGTAGAGAACACCTGCTCATGCTGTAACATTGCATGGATCACTGAAATCTGCGTCAGCCAATGGGAGTTTGATGTATTTGGGCATTTGCTTCGAACAAGGGGCAGGGCCTGTCCCTTCTGCCAGTGTGAGCATTTCATCCATGAGGGCGGATGGGGTCCTATTGCTGAGGCCGTCCAAGTGAAGGACCCTGGTGACTCTCTCATGTTGTGAAAGCCAGTATGTGCTAATGAGGAGGTTTTTAAGAGCCATGTATTTACCTTCTTCTGGCGGCACCTGGATGAGATAATTGACTCATGAGGCGGCTTCCTGGTTGAGCAAGCTGACAACGTAGAGGTATCTTGTCAAATCGGAGGTTATCTGTATGATTTGGAACTGGGCCTCCACTTGGCCAAACCAAGTGCATGGCCTGTTTGTACAGAATGCTGACAGCTTCAATGCAACAGTGCCGAGACTTCAGGACATGGAGACTCTGGGTCACCAGTGTAGTGGGTTGTGCGCGAGTGTAACGAAAAGGCTGAGAGCTCGAGTAACACAACTGCTTTACTTTGAATTCCACACTGCACCCTTTAAGCCTGTGTCTGGTCCCACCTCATGCATTCTGGAACTTGCGTCGTGCTGATGCAAGCACGCACGTGTCCTTCCGGACTGGACCAGAAGAGAAAGTCCTGTGATGCCATCTTTGTCGCAGCTGCCGGGCTGACCACGCGTAACAAGCGGGTCCAATTTGCCGCTACAACTATGTGTGTCGCCACAAGTTATTTCAAATTGTTGCTTAAAGCAGTAATGAAGTGTTTGTTAACATTGATTCAGTCCTTAGTCTGTTCAAACTCACAAATCTTGTTACTTCCCCAGGAAGAGATCTTTTCTTACACTTAAGAGTTCTGGAGCTTCCTTCCAAGATGAGGCTGCCTTCTAGTAGCAAAAAGAGAGTCAGAAATGGTCTGGCTTACTTAAATGGCACTTAGAACAGCACCTCTTCCTTCTCCAGAGAATTTGTCAATTTTCTTTTCCTTCTGGTTTCTTCTTCTTCTGGGCTCAAGATGCCTTTGCCTTCAGATACCCTTAGACTCACTTATGAGGTCAGTCTTCATTTCTTTGACAACATGTGACCATTTACTAGAATCTTTATTAGCAACAGTTTCTTGGAAATCATGTGATCTTCATACCTCTGGCTTGTAAAAGTCACGACTCCAAAAGATGACATCACTTCTGAATGATTTGTATGAGTGTGTTTAACCCTGTTCCAAACCTACATTAGTTAAGACATATTGATAAGAAATATAGCTTAACCTTAACCTAAATATTACTATTAACATGGATCCATTACAGTGCACATTAATTTCCTCTGTGTGTTGATTGCACTCATGCACAGCTGAAAAGGAACAGCATATCTTTTTTGAATAGCACTTTGCATTTCTAATGCTTCTCGCAATGTTTGTTTCCACATCCATAAGCTTCGTTAATTTTCCCAATAAACATTGATAATTCCTCTACCAAACCAACCACAACTTTCTGAAAAAGTTTCCCCTTCATTTCCATTTTTTTTTGTTTTCTTTTAATGTTCAATAGAGGCTTGTTGCTTTAGCTTGAATTGTCATTTAACTTAATGGAATTCTTTTCTGGTTGCAACCTTCAATCCAGATTATTAAAAGGCATTTCATTATTTTCCATTGCAGAACTTCTATGTCTAACAATCACTATAGTGACTTTGATCCAATAAATAGTCGCTTGAAGGCGAAGTGAGACACTTACTAGCGATGCGTTTTCAATTAGTTTCAATACAAGTCCAGATGTATTTTAATCCTTTGTTTAACATGTAAACTTGAAATTATCTTATTTAATGTTGAAATTAAATATTCATAAATAACATCTGCACTGATGTTCCATGAATACAGAATAACTTTAGTGCTAACAGCCAACTAAAGTTATGAGGGTTTCACTCACCTTTTTTCTATGGCTCCATGTCTATATACTATATAAATTCCTATATAAATTCCTACCAGCACTAAACATTCAAACGCACTGCACATGCTCCTGGAACCACGCATGCACATAACAACAAATATGACCACAGAAAGAAAGAACTAATGAGACGCCGACCTAACAAGGTAAATTCTTTACACATTTTTGGCTCTTTTGGCCCCTACAATCACTTTACTCATACAAAATGCTGTTGTCATTCCACATTCTTTAGTTTTATCTTTATTCTTGACTGGAATTCCAACAGTTGAATCATCCATGCTTTTGTCTCATGCCATTTTAGCAAATGATGCACCATCTTCATGTTGCTTAATAATTTCCAGTTTATTTTCCAGTGTTGGCCACTTATGTTTGCGAGAAACAGAAGTACCTTCACAGAATTTGCTCAAGACAAAAATTGAGAACAAAGAACATTTATTATACAACAATGCAAAGTTGGGTGCTTCCCCTTACCCTGGGAATACACACATGCACTGGGGCTCACCCAACTTTGATACAGTTTATTTCAGTGTAGAAGTACCCTCCCCCTTGCATTCTTCTGCCTCCTGGATGAGTTTGGCATTAGGCAATCCTGTCTGCCTACGTGCTGTTTCTGTGAACTTGGAGGACCAGGAGGTATCCTGTTGGTGTCCCATCATGTCATTGTCCTTATTCACACCTTCCCGACTCTCAGGGCTTACTAACTTCTTATATGCAGAACTTGCTAATTCTGTCTAAGGCTAGAAGACCCTTATCTTATTCAGACTAACTTTACTTCCTACATTCTATTATCTAACCTTATCCTATTCATACTGGCTTTATTCATTACACATATATCCATACTAGTTTTCTTCATCTTTCATATTTTCATATTAGTTTTACTCATCTCTCACATGTTTATTATGTGTATCACCTTCACCGCATTTCCTTTTTCTGCTCATATTGTTTGTAAGGGTGCACTTTTGTACAACACTATTAAAATTTTACAAAGCAGCCATGGCCTTCCTGATCAGAGTCTAGAGTGATACTAAACCAAGTTAAGCAATAATAAAGTTGAATGAGTGCAGCCAAGCATCATTGCCGACATGTTAAATTATTGCACCAGTGTTGGTAATGCAATATTAATAAAATTCAACTATATTAATTTATAAACTACTTTATATCAAAACCCATGCTGTTCAAAATTGTGTTAGATAAGGCATCTCCATAATTATTAATTGTTCATAACAGAATCAAAACAATATGATTATTAGAATACATGTTTGAAAGGTATACGTAACATTTCTAGTGTCAAAGAACAGATCATTATTCATACTCACACTCAATTCCTCCTGAAAAAACAAAGAGAGATAACATGTTCAAATTATTTTTTGCAACCAAGGAAATAAATATTGCATATTAACTTTTAGAAGGGAATGATCTACACCAGGGGTGTCAAACTCAAAGTCACGGAGGGCCAAAATTAAAAACTTGGACTAAGTCGAGGGCCGAACTAAATATTTATTGAAAATTTTCAACAACATCTGCATGTTTTCTCTTCTTTCAACATATGTAATGTTAAACTTTTTCTTTTTTAAAATAAATGTTTAATAATAGTTTTGGATAAACTCTTTCCAGAAGCATTAACAAATGGGAAATAAAATATTCAATAAATAATATTTCTCTATAGAGGATTTGTCAAATGTTGCTAGTGTGCTGTCGAATAGTAAAATCTGAGGGCTATTGAGAATGTGGGAGAATAACATGATTCCTGAAACAATCAAATGGGTGACTGATTGTGGGCATGAACTCTAGCAGGGTTATTTGCCATGCCCTTTTTCCATTGGTACAGATATCCTTTGATTTACACACTTTTCAAGTTTTATGCCTAATGAGCTTGTATCCAGGTGCAGGACCATTTTTAACCAGGAATATATTTATCACTGTGACATGAAACTATTGGAAGATCATTTTATCCTGAGATTAAAGTTCATAATCCTTACTCAGGCCTGTGTGCGGGAGGGCGGGGTTTGCAGGCGATCGGGTTGGACAACGACAGTGCGGGGACATCGGCTCTCGCTGCAGGGCGGCATCTCGGCGGATCAGCGGCCCCGTCACCGTGAGTCGCGGGTCGGCCTGCGGCAGGGAGGGGGAGTGGGCAACGGTCCTGGCGAGGTCAGGCCCGAGGCCTCCGGTTCCGGGCGCTGGGAAGCGGCCTTGGCTTCCCCTGACACCGGCCAGGCCCCAAAACCAGAGTCCACGGTGAGACCCTGCAATGTAAACAGAGGAAGTGTGGGCGATTAGCGGGCTGACGCCAATGCATTCTGGGATTTGTTGTATTACTGTGCATGCGCTATACTGGCGCGGCGGCCAGCGGGCCACCTCTAATACATTTTTGAAATGATCTTGCGGGCCAAATATAATTATATCTTTGGCCCGCGGGCCAGAGTTTGACATGTGTGATCTACACCATCTACCTCTAGATGATGTTGGGGAAAGGGAGGGTTGTTAAACTCGAGTTTAATCATTCATTTGTTAGAGAGTATGTACAAGTTTAGAATTGGAGAAAGGTCACAAGAGCTATAATCCCTGTACATTAAATTTTTAATTAGGAGGACGAATGTATTTTTTACAAACCCCAAATATTTCTGGATTATAAATAGGATCACATACCTATAATGGGAGTGTCACTAAGAGTTAATCTACAGGTACACATACCTGTAAAACCACATTTTCAACCAATAAGAAATGAAGGCCTACTGGCAATGAGCCTGTAGCAGAAAATTTCTGTCCTCAAAGCTGGTCATCGACAAGTGACAACGTTTTCTACAAATTAAGACCCTTTCCTACATCCGCATTCTTTCCACAAACAAGGCACAATGAATTCAAGGTCATTGCTTCATTAATCGTCTGAAGTTACGCGAATTTAGGTGCAGAAAGAAGGATTGGTGGCATTTATTTTTTTTAATCTTTAATTTCTTTTGGAGGTGCTTTTTAGCGGGAGGAAATGGGTGGGGACGAGAGAAGTGACTGCTCCGTTGAGGGGAGCGTGGGTGGGGGAATGAAAAGGGAAATGGGAGGAGGCGCAAACTGGAGGAAAGGTGCGAAAACAGAGTGGGACGGGGTGGAGAACATGCGTGGGACTGGCAGAAAGGGTGCCAGGACTGGGCAAGGATTAGTGCCTGCAACTCCATTGTGAGACGATTTTAAGTAGTTTGTTTCTGCTTTGAAGCAAGATCCTTCCAATATAATAGGACGATAAAGTTTTGTCGTTTCTTACCATGGTCCCGTCGATGCCGTCGGATAGGAAAACCTGCAAAAGGGATGGTGTATCAAGCAGTGTTGCAGAGAAAGTGGAGCCCCCCCCCCATTCCCCATCCCCACCCCCACCCCCGCCCCGCCCCCGCCGAACAGGGAGGAATCTCTGAGCAACAAATGGCCCGTAGGGCAGCGCAGCGATCCCAACCCACCCGCGCACATTGCAGGGTTGGATCGCGAAACAGCAAACGCATGCTTCCCAATGACCACCGACCCCAACCCCAGACCATCCTTTCACCAGCCCCGCCCTCCGAATCATTAGCCAAGCCCCTCGCGCATTCCTCCCCACCTTCTCTAACGCGTGAGATGTTGAAATCTCTTTTCCAAAACCTGGCCACAATCCTGCTTCAAACAGACACTCTCGCTTTGCACAGATTTTAAAACTTCACCGACGCCCTCAAACAGTCATCACGTCACCTCGCCTTTCACATGATGATATGGGTGGAGTTTTAGAACCATTCATAAAAGGACAGAAATGGTTATGTTAATTAATTCGTTTAGTTGACGGGGCTGGAAATGAATGAATATTTTTTTACCTTTGGTGGATAAATTGATCACTGTAAATTACCTCCAGTGCAGGTGAGAATAGTTCCTGATAGGGCGGGGAGTGAGGAGTCTCCTTTTGTGCAGTACCCGTCATGACCAATGTCGTTTTAAAATCAGAAAATACAGCATTTTTAGGAACGCAAAATAATTAAACTTTTAAAACGAAGCCACTATTTAAAAACATAATTTTGGATGAAAAGTTGCGGTTGTGTCGATTAGAATGCTGGAACAGATTTGGGGATCGAGGTGTTGATGAAAATATCTTTCTCAAGGCACACAGGACTGGTTACATTTCGCGGAGAAGCCCGTGGAAATGGGAACGGGGATCCTATACGGATGCATTGGTGATCCAAGGAGAGCTGAGGCATGATTGATGGAAGCAAGGGAATGGCAGATGCCAGTCAAAAAAAATACTTGGGTTAGGAGGAGGAAGATGAGTCATACAGTAGGTAATTCCAGTTCTGGAATCTGACAGAGATGAGAATGGTGATATAAACACCATTGATGGAACCTAAGTGAGAGGCGTGGGAGAGGAGAAGTCCCCAAGTCTGTTTTAAGTTTTACTGATGTAGTGGAGGCGGGTGGGAGAGGAGAAGTCCCCAAGTCTGTTTTAAGTTTTACTGATGTAGTGGAGGCTACATGGGGAGCACCAAATGCAGTAGATGACGTTAGAGGAGGTGCATGCGAATCTTTGCCTCACGTGGAAGGGTTGTTTCTGATCCTGGATAGTGGTGAGGGAAGAGGTGTAAGGACAGGTATTACAGCTCAAGTTCGATTATCATCTGACTATGCATGTACAACCAGACGAGAAATCTTTTCTCTGGAGCACTGTGCACACATACACACATTTCTCACACAGCAGATAATATCACATACACGCATAAAAAGGTAATGTAAAATAAATGTATAAATATTCTGAAATGTATTCAGTTTAATTTATGTGATTTTTGTTTACTTGAAATTTATTGAATTTATAAGGATTACAATTTGCAATGAATAGTTAAAAATTGCTGCAGGCAACAGTTTAAATGTGTAGGGGCTGGGTGTACACATGGGGTAGACATTAAACAGACCCTCTGGCATCTGTGCCAACTGCCATATAAAGATCAAAGTTCAGATTTATTGTCAGAGAACATACATGATATCACATACATAGAACATAGAGTATACCTTGAGATTCTTTTTCCTGCAGGCAAGGCAGAATTTCTGCTTTTCAGAGTGCAAAAAACTGTACCATAAAAGATACTTATGCAAAAGAGAGAAATGTAAACAAGAAGGAAATGCAAGCAAATTGACTTGAATGCAGAAAATAAATATTCAATAATTAAATAATGTGCAAAGTAAGAGCCCTTAAATGAATCTCTGATTGAATTTGTTGTTTAGGAGTCTGATGGTGGAGGGATAGCAACTGTTTCTGTCTTGTGGTACGTCTTGTGATACCTAGACCTCATTCCTGATTTCAACTGTGCATATCCTGGGAGATGTGTATCCTTGATGACTGCTGCTGTTCTCTGACAGCAATGTTCCCTTTGATAATCTCTTTTCTCCTCTTGCATTCTCATAAACTCTTTTCTTGATTCTACCAATCAGCTACATGATTAGGCAAATTTACAGCAGCCAATTCACATCAATATGCACAGTTTTGGGATGAGGGTTGAAACATAACATCCAGAGGAAACTCATGAAGCCAGAGGGAGAAAGTGCACAGACAGCACCTTATGTTAGGATTGAACCTGAATCGCAAGAGCAGTGTACCTGAGGAATGGGTGTAGAAGGAAAAGTTGCTATGCACAATGCAAATTGAAGATGTCAAAGTTGGAAGTAAATAATATCTATCATACAATATTGTTGCATCTTAAAAAAAAATTAGATACTGCCGAAATATGACATTGACAATCTATAGCAGATTCAATATCTATTTACGTAATGTATCTAGTGTTCGAATGAGCAAACACAAAGATTGACACTAAATTTCATAAGATACAGTAAATCCTCTTGGTATATGGCACATATGGGAATTGGTAGATGCCAGATAAGTATTTTCCAGTTGCTTGAAGCTTACTCTCTTATAATGCCTAATACACCTGCATTAAGAATAAGCTGTTTAAAAGACAAAAATACTGTTCTTACTCTGAACAAACTTATCTTGCATGAATATATAAACCTTAAAGCGTTTAACTTTATTTCAGTCACATTCTTTGAAAACATTTAACCTCGCAAGTAACTCCCGCTCCACGGAATCTCCCCAATACAGTCCTTACAGATAAAGACTCTGATCAGGGCAACTCTTACTCTTACTTCAACAGAGTCACCCCAATGGCGAGCAGCATCAAACAGCTTTTCAACCTGGGCAATACCATTGCTGTTTCACACTTCATTCAAATAGCTGCTATGAGCAATGCTGGCTGAATTTTTGTTTCCATCTTCCAGGTTTATGTGTTATTTCAGAGAACATTTACTTTTACAATTTAAAACTTATGGATTTTTTAAATTCGTATTTATTATTTATTTTCCTCAATTTTTTTGCCATTTGCTTGAGACTTATGGTTCCTTGAATTCTGGATACCAGGTGTTTTACTGTACTAGGGGCAGGTAATCCAAAACTTAGTTAAAGGACTATGTTTCAAGGAGTATCCAATAGTAGCAAAGTCCATAAAATTCTTCAAATTGACTTAGAGGACAAACAAACTAATGTTATTGTCTTCTTGTAGACTAATATCACTAGTATTGAGACCAAAGTTATACCCAGTTGGCTGTGTTGGGCAGGCTATATTAATATGCCAAAAATCAGATAGAACCATAGAATATTACAGTAAAGAAACAGGACCTTCAGCCCTTCTCATCTGTGCCTATATATTATTCTACCAAGTGCTCACTGACATGCACTCTGGCCATAGCCCTTCATATCCCTCCCATCCATGTCAATGTTCAAATTCTTCTTCAATGTTAACAATGAGCCCACATTCACCACTTCAACTGGCAGCTTGTTCCACACTCCCACTACTCTCTGTGTGAAGAAGTTCCCCCTAATGTTCCCCATAAACCTTTCTTTTTCACCCTTAACCCATGTCTTCTGGCTTGTATCTTACCTCTTTGGCTTGGCTTCACGGACGAAGATTTATGGAGGGGATAAAAAGTCCACGTCAGCTGCAGGCTCATTTGTGGCTGACCAGTCCGATGCGGGACAGGCAGACACGATTGCAGCGGTTGCAAGGGAA
Source organism: Narcine bancroftii (assembly GCF_036971445.1). Taxonomy (NCBI): domain Eukaryota; kingdom Metazoa; phylum Chordata; class Chondrichthyes; order Torpediniformes; family Narcinidae; genus Narcine; species Narcine bancroftii. Next base: position 67,808,594 of record NC_091470.1, read on the forward strand.
AATTGGTTGGTTGGGGTTGGGTGTTGGGTTTTTCCTCCTTTGCCTTTTGTCAGTGAGGTGGGCTCTGCGGTCTTCTTCAAAGGAGGCTGCTGCCCGCCAAACTGTGAGGCGCCAAGATGCACGGTTTGAGGCGTTATCAGCCCACTGGCGGTGGTCAATGTGGCAGGCACCAAGAGATTTCTTTAGGCAGTCCTTGTACCTTTTCTTTGGTGCACCTCTGTCACGGTGGCCAGTGGAGAGCTCGCCATATAATACGATCTTGGGAAGGCGATGATCCTCCATTCTGGAGACGTGACCCATCCTATCTTACCTATCCTCAGTGGAAAAAGCTTTTCCATGTTTACTCTGCTGTTTCCTGAAGTTTGGACATCTTATTGATATCTTTCCTGTAGTTAGGTAAACAGAACTGCACACAATACTCCAAATTTGGCCTCACCAATGTCTTAGAAAACTTTACCATAACCTCCCAGCTCCTATACTCAACACTTGGATTTATAAAGCTTAAGATGCCAAAAAGATTTCTTCACAACCCTATCCATTTGTGATGCCACTTTCAGGGAATTATGTATCTGTATTCCCAGGTCCCTCTGTTCTATGGCACTCCTAAGTGCCCTACCATTCACAGTTTATGTCCTTTCTTGCTTTGTCCTTCCAAAATGCAACAGTTCACACTTGTGTGCATTAAATTTCATCTGGCATTTTCAGCCCTTTTTCCAGCTGGTCCAGATCCCTCTACAAGCTTTGAGACCCTTCCTTGCTGTCCACAATGCCTCCAATCTTTGTGTCATCTGTAAATTTGCAGATCCAATTTACCGCATTATCATCCAGATCACTGATGTAGATGAGAAACAACTATGGTCCCAGGACTGATCCCTGAGGCACACAACGAGTCACAGGCATCCAGTCAGAGAGGCAATCATCCACTACCACTCTCTGTCTTCTCCCCTGTAGATAATGTCAAATCCTGTTGACTAGCTCCCCAAGAATACTGAGTGTATGAACCCTTCTGACTAACTTCCCATGTGGGACCTTGTGAAAGGTTTTAATAAAGTCCATGAAGACAATATTATTGTGAGTATTTTCCTTTATAATTGCTTGGAGAGACTTGAATGTTGTTGTTTATGACTCATTCAAATGAATAGTCCATACTAAAGTTTAGTTGAGTTTTTCACAGTTTATTACACCTTACATATCAATAACTACATTATTACAACTTATACAGTACTAAAACTATGATAAAACAATTAAACGATGCTTAAAATGATAAAACAGTTAATAAAAGCTTTTGGACTAATTCAAGCCCATCTATCTTTGCAGAACAAAGGAAAATAAAAAAATAAATTTTATCTCAAAACATACAGAAAATTAGCCAGAACCTTGAAGCTGGCTGTTACTAGGAGACACTCAAAGAATGTATAAACAATATCTACTGGCTGTTTGCAGAATATGCTTACAAGTCATTTTAACTCTTACAATATCTAATTATTATATCTAAAAAATAATAATAATTACCATTACAGGTGGTCCCGACTTACGACAGGAATTGGAACCAAAGGATTGGTCATAACTCGGATTGGGTGAAAGTCGGATTCACTCCACTGCGCATGGTTTAACGAGATCTTAAAACAATATTTAAAAAAAAATATTTTCAACAAATGAACCTTTAATAAAGAATCTCAACATATATACAGTACAGTACTTTTAATAAAGATGCTTAACATTTGAACTTCTAGTAATTAATAAAGAATCTCAACATATTTACAGTACTTTTAATCTTTGGCTTGGCTTCGCGGACGAAGACCCACGGAGGGGGTAAAAGTCCACGTCAGCTGCAGGCCCGTCCGTGGCCGACAAGTCCGATGCGGGACAGGCAGACACGGCCGCAGCGGCCGCAGGGGAAAATTGGTTGGTTGGGGTTGGGTGTTGGGTTTTTCCTCCTTTGCCTTTTGTCAGTGAGGTGGGCTCTGCGGTCTTCTTCAAAGGAGGTTGCTGCCCGCCAAACTGTGAGGCGCCAAGATGCACGGTTTGAGGCAATATCAGCCCACTGGTGGTGGTCAATGTGGCAGGCACCAAGAGATTTCTTTAGGCAGTCCTTGTACCTTTTCTTTGGTGCACCTCTGTCACGGTGGCCAGTGGAGAGCTCGCCATATAACACGATCTTGGGAAGGCGATGGTCCTCCATTCTGGAGACGTGACTCACCCAGCGCAGCTGGATCTTCAGCAGTGTGGACTCGATGCTGTCGACTTCTGCCATCTCGAGTACTTCGACGTTAGGGATGAAAGTGCTCCAATGGATGTTGAGGATGGAGCGGAGACAACGCTGGTGGAAGCGTTCTAGGAGCCGTAGGTGATGCAAAATATGTATCTATACAATAATTTTAATAAAAGATTGTCAAAATTTGAATTTTAATCCCAAGTCTCTTCATCTAGCCTTCATCTGGATTGTCCTTAAATTCAGTGGCATGTGTTTCTGAAGCAGGTTTTCCAACCACATAATTAATAACTTCTCCATTTCAAATGGGCCCTCGCCATTGCTTAGTTAAAATTGTGCTCTTCAAACTTAGATCCTCTTACAACCTTGCATATTCTCTATTTATCCTTTAAAATCATTGACGTGGTGGAATCTGACAACTATAGACTGCGTGCAGTATCATTGACCTTTCTACCTTCATTATGTTGGTTAATGACTTTCATTTTTACCTCCAAAGTTATGGTCTTCCTCAGTCTCTTAGCAGATTTATCAGCAAGGGATATGATTTTCCTCTTGCTTGCCATTTTTCTAGCACACCTACAGAATGGTGATTGCATACATGGCCCTATATAATGCTATGTTGTGCATGCTCAGACACATATTTTTTTAAAAAATTCAGTCGTATGTGCAGGTGGACATAACTTGCATAGGTCGGAAGTCAAGGACTACTTGTACAAAGAAAAAAAAACCAAAAATAGCAGTATTTCTGCTTCTTGTAAAAGACAGATTATGGTAATTGGTCTGTTCAGAAAGTCAGCTTTAGTTTTAATCCTCTTGCAAGTTTGCCTCAGCCCTATCCAGTGCTTGAACACGATTCTTAATTTCCAAGATAGTCACTTCCTGAGGGCTTTTTTTCGAAGCTTTGGATATGATTTATTATCTCTTGTCCAGCTTCTTCATCCAACATTGGTTGGTCAAGTGTGACATCTGATACTCTTGATTCCAATGGACAAGTCTCTTTAATCTTCACAACAATAGGCTTGTTCATCCTTCTCTGCCTCGTTATTAACTGGGACTTCATGATACATTCTTGATTGTTTTTCATAGTCGATTGTCTTGTGTCATTAAATAATGACTTGTTCTTTTTCAAAAAATAAATCTCCTCTTCCAACTATATGCATCTTTACAAGGCTAAATCCCTTTCTTCAATAACTGCAATTTTTTTTTTAGCAGTTATTCTTTTCTTCCACTTGGCTTTACAAATTCCATTTATAATGAACTCTCTATTCTTGTCAACTGCTCTCTGGTCCTCTCTCTTGATCACTTTAAAAACTGAAGAATCATCAGATTTGTTCCCATTTTTCTGAAAATCAGTTTTCTTTCCAAGAAAAAAGTTAAAAAACCTTTGGGTCACTGTTTTCTTTTTGAAAATCCAATATTTTTAAGTCCTTTTTCAATATTTTGTACTCTGAAGACAGTTGCACCATACTGTCAATCCTTTATACCAGCAGCACAATTTTCTGCATTTGCCTATTTTAAAACATGCTGCAATATTTCTTCATTGATCTTGTCTGCGGGAGTATCTGGGCTATAAAATCTACTTTCAGATTTGTTTCCAGGCATTTGTTTCATTCCAGCCCCAGATGTAGCTTTGCAGGAATAACCACCAGCAGTATTTACAGCATCTTCTAATAAAGTACTTCATTTTCATCCATTTTTTGATGAAAACAATTCCTTTAATGATGGTTTAGATGCCCTTGATTTATTTTTGTCAGCAAGATTTTCTAAGAATTGTATGTATTCTTTTGGTCCTTCTCAAGGTGTTCAGGAAAGTCTGTCTTGAACGGTTGTTTCAATGGTTCATTGAGTTTCACAACAGATATCATATTGACACTTGTTGTTGACTGCTTCCGAGCAATATCATTCTTTCTTTCTCATGGTCTGTTGATTGTCCATCCAAGCATAGTTTTGATACCGTAAGGTCCATCTCTCACACTCAGTATTACTTCGATTGGTTCCAGAGCCTTTGGTACATCTAAACCAATTAGCATCTCTATGTCAGAGCTATCTTCTGGTATATAAACCTTCCTTGAATATGACCCCCAATCTGCATCATTTTGATGTAGGATGTTTCCTTTATGCACAGGCATATTCTTCTGTATGGATATGCCTGGGAGATCATAAAATCATGGCTGTGTATTTTAGCAACCTCTAACCCTGAAACGATATTAGTCTCAATGACCTTTGCTTGTCCCATGGTTTTCCTTTCAATCTTTTTTATTGGTTTTTATAATAAATACAGTACAATGAAGAAAATAGAATGAAACTGGAAATAAAATATCAAGATAAAACTTCAAACAGTTCGAACTCAGTCCCCCCTCCACTGGGTGAAGACAGAAAAACAGAAAAGACATCAAAAGTGTGTGTGTGCGTGTGTACATATTTTTTATATACATATATATATGTATGTTAAAAAAAGAAAATAATCAAAAAAAAAGCATGGGCAGCTTATCCTAAGGGTTACATACATTTGTGGCTTTTGATTCATACCGTGAATCAAAAAAAACAAAGGTAAGACTCTATCTCATCTGGAAGAGTGAGTACATCGAATCACATTAAAAACATGTAAAAACATCTTCATATTTCACCGATGAATCAAATACATGATATCTGACTTAAAAGTTTCTTCCTTTTATTTGGAAGAACATAAACTCTAGAATTAGTATATTTCATTTGCAAAAATTGGAAAAAGATGGAGACTTGGCCCTACCTAATTTTAGATTTTATTACTCAGCTGTTAATATTCATTATCTAATTTTTTGGATTTTTTATTCTGATAAATTGGATCATCCATTATGGACATATTTAGAATTGAGATCTATACAGCAGTATTCAGTGGCCTCTTCATTATGTACCTCTTTTCCATTTAGTTTTTCCAAGATCAATAAGGTTATATCTAATCCAATACTCAAACATATACAGTATTGTGAATCTGGTTCCAATTTAGGAATGTTTTTAATTTAAAAGACTTTGTTTTATCTAGTGCTATCTCTCATAATTATTTTTTCGACCATCAATAATTGATCAATCTTTCTCTATATGGAAAATCAAAGGTATTATTTCTTATGCAAATTTTGTTTAAGGAAGGTTATTTATTATCTTTTGAACAGCTGGCAAGTAAATATGGCTTACAAAATATTCATTTTTTTTAAGATATTTACAGATTAGAAATTTCATAAATACCATATTACTGGACTTTCCATTTGTATATCCACCGGACATAGTTGATAATAATTTTCAATGGAATCCTTCTCAGAAAGGATTAATTGGAATTATATATGATAGATTATTGAAACTACATCCAGTACTTCACGATAAGATTAAAAAGGTTGGGAACTGGAACTTGCAAGACCCGTATCAGAGGATCTCTGAGGTAAGATTCTTAAATATGCGCCCGACATTCATTAATCCATTTCAAAGTGGTGCATCGCGTTCACATGTCCAAAGATAAGATGACTTATATTTTTTCTAATATTAACCCTACTTGCAAATCTGATAATTTCCTACTGTCACAACTTTATGTTTCCTGCAGCTGTCTGCTGTCTCTCTACAGATTTGCCCCTCCAATTCTCGCTGATTATTGGGGTGGTCAAGAATACAGCCCCATGACTGTGGTCAAATCTCTCCTATTCCTCAGTTCCACCCATATAGCCCTCTGATCTGTCCTGTCTGAGCAAAACTGTGATATTTCCCCTGACAAGCAAAACCACTCCTCCCCCTTTTATTCCCCCTTTCTAACGCACCTGAAACAAAATCTGCCAATCCTGCCCATCCTGCAACCAAGTGTCACTAATGGTCACAATGTCATAATTCCCCCTGCCAATCCATGCTGTAAGCACGCCTGCCTTTCCTACAACACTGCTTGCATTGAAATAGATGCACCTGAGAACATTTCCATTACATTACAATCCTTTGACTTTTGATGTCTCGTTCAATCTTCACTTCATCTTTTTCCCTCTCCACTCCCCTATCTACCCTGGCACTATGATTCCCATTCCCCTGCAAATCTAGTTTGACCCACCCCTGGAGCATCAGTAGAAAATCTTCTCACAAGGATATTAGTCCTCATCAAGTTCAGATGCAAACCATACCAATGAAACAGGTCCCACCTTCCCTGGAAGTGAGCCCAGTAATCCAGAAACCTGAAGGCCTCCTTCCTGCAACATCTCTTTAGCTACATGTTAAGCTGCATTATCCTCCTATTTCTAATCTCATTACAGCATGACATGGGTAGCAATCCTGAATTCACAACCCTGGAGGTCCTGTCTAACTCCCTGAACTCTCCTTGCAGGACCTCCTCATCCATGTCATTGATCGCTACATAGACCACAACATCTGGCTGCTCTCCCTCCCTCCTGAGAATGGCATGAACTTGATCTGAGATATCATGGACCCTGGGACCAGGGAGGTAATATACAATCCGGGAAACTCAGTCTCTTCTAAAGAACCTCTTATCTGTCCCCTAACTATGGAATCCCCTGTCATCTCAGCTCACCTCTTCTCCTCCCTTCCTTTCTTAGCTACAAGCCCAGATTATGTGAAAGATCTAATTGCCATGGCTTGTGCCTCGGAGCACCCCCTCCCCCAACAGTATTCAAAATTATATACTTGTTACTGAGGGGAACAGCACAGGGGTGCCCTGCACTGACTGTTGGTTTCCTTGCCCTCTCCTGACTGTCACCCAGATACTTTCCTCCTGCCTTCTAACTGTGACAGCATCCATGTAACTCCTGTCTATCACCCCTCTCTTCCCCCCCCCCCCTCCAGATGATCTGGAGTGCATCCAACTCCAGCTCCAATTCTCTAATTCGGTTTGTAAGGAGCTGCAGATGGATGCACTTCTCGCAGATGAAGTCTTCAGTGATAGTGTTGTCTTCCCTCACAATACACATCCTACAAGAGGAACATGCCCCTGCCCTGGCTGTCATTCCCACTATCTATGAAATAGGGAAAAAAGTTAGAAAAACCTGTCCTTACGATGCCTCAACTCCTGCACCTTCTCAGACTCTTTTCACCAAAGCCTCAAAGTTCTACTTCTACCCTGAGCCACTCACACACTTAATGCTCCTCACTGGCCACACCACTTGAGCTTCCCCTCTTTTTATTGGCTGGAACTAATTGGCCATGGAGAGATTCAAAAGAACACTTACCGATTGTGCTGCCAATTTAGCTTCTTGGAACCTGCTTGCACTGCCCCTCAATCGCAGCTTTTCCCACAGTCCCTAGTTGATATCCATAAGAACATATCAATCCCGCTGCCAATTTATTTGCTTTGAACCTGCTTGTTTTGCCCTCTCTCAAAGCCATTCACATAGTCACTAGGTGAAATCGAAAAGAAAACTTACCAATCCCAAAATCACTGAAATTAATCATGTTTTGAGCACTGTTGTGGGAAGAGATTACTAGACAGACAGAGAAAATGTTTCAAAAATGTTCCCAAAGAATCCTTGACAAAGGCAGTGCCATGACTGACTACAATGAATTTTTGAGCATTGAATTTTAGAAATGGAGAAGGAACATTCAGAATAGTATTGATAAGTCAAGGCCACTGCTCAGGAGCATTCAGAGGATTCCAACCCCACACCTTCCTCTCTGCTACCTGGCTCCATCTCCATCCCCTCTTGGTTTTAGCCTTGCTTTACCCCTCTAACTAATCTCTTTATAATTATTATCTCCATTCTCCACTTTCAGACACGATTCTGGATGTCAGCCCAAAAAGTCAATTAATTCCATTTCTCCCAAATGCAGTTTTACCTACTGAATTCCTCCAACAGTTTTTTTTTCATTCTCGATTCTAGGATCTGCAGTCCCTTGTGTGTTCATATATGTTTGGAGAATTTGGAGGTAACAATATGAGAGTGGGAAGAAGAAATATTGCAGAAATCTTTGCTTATTTAAACAAAAATATATCAAAATGTATCAAAGGTATATTTGAAAAAAATTGAATGTTATGCAATATCAACCAGAATCATGAAATTTATAGAAAATAAAACGGTACAGAACAGGAGCAGGTCCTTCAGCTGCATGTTGCCCAAAATAAACTAAAAATATGCTGGTTGCATATGATACTTATTCCTCTGTTCCATGCACATTCCTGTGTCTATCTAAAAACCTCTGAAGATGCTACTGCTGCTTCAGGCACCTACCACTCTCTGTATGTGCCACATATCTCCTTTAAACATTTCCCCCATCACTTTAAACTAATGCCCTCATTTTTGTAATGCTTTTTCCCTTTGATAAAGATTCTGAATGTCTATCCTATGTTCTGAGATACATTATAAAGTTCTATCACCTCTCTCTTCGTCCCCTGATGCTCCAGAAGAAACCACAAAAGTTTGTCAAACCTCTTCCTACGCTCAAACCTTTTAATTCATGCAGCAGTCTGGTAAATCTATTACATGATTAATTTCAGTGATTTTGGGATTGGCAAGTTTTCTTTTCGATTTCACCTAGTGAATGGCTTTGAGAGAGGGCAAAACAAGCAGGTTCTGTATTCTCTCCGAAGTCTCCACATACTTCCCATAATGGAGCAATTGAACTTATTCCAAGTGTGGCCTAACCAAAGTTTAATATTACTGCAAATTGGTACAGGATCTAATTTTGCAGTGTCCATAGGAGGTAAAGATATCTAACCAACATTATGGGCCTGAGCCCTTCATCAACGTAATAGTTGTGAGATGTCTATCATTTTACTAACGTAAGAATAACACCCAATTAACTGAAGTACTTTATGGAGCGGCGTAACAATATTTTAATTATAAATTTTTATTTCATTTTTTTATTTCTGAACTATAGTTATGTAATATTAATTGCTCAAAATGTTTTAAAAAGTACCATTTTACCCAATACAGACCCATTTTATACATATAATTGAAAAATAGGATATAATGAACTGACAACCCTCCTGCTTTTTACTTCAATTCCAGAGAAAAAAATCATTGAGCTGTACAGCAGAGAAACAGGCCCTTCACTTTACTGCATCTATGCTGGCATCATGCCTTTCTACAGTATATTAATCTCATGTGCCTGTTCATTTAAGCACCACCTTCTGGGTAGCTCATTCCAGATCTTTGGCTTGGCTTCGCGGACGAAGATTTATGGAGGGGGTAAAAGTCCATGTCAGCTGCAGGCTCGTTTGTGGCTGACAAGTCCGATGCGGGACAGGCAGACACGGTTGCAGCGGCTGCAGGGGAAAATTGGTTGGTTGGGGTTGGGTGTTGGGTTTTTCCTCCTTTGCCTTTTGTCAGTGAGGTGGGCTCTGTGGTCTTCTTCAAAGGAGGTTGCTGCCCGCCAAACAACAAAGTAAAATATTTAACTCTCAAATCCCCTCTTATCTTAAAACTATGGCCTCCACCTTTAGACAGCATTACCACCATGGGAAACAGACTCTGGCTATCTACCTTATCTATATTTCTCATAATTTTATTTACCTCCACTATGTCATCTGTCAGCCTCATTTGTTCCAGGGAAACAGACCTAGACTTTCCAATCTCTCCTTCTAACTCAAAGCCTTGAATTCAGTCATTATCTTTGCATATCTTTTTTGCACCCTCCCAAGCTTAATCACACCTTTGCAAATTTTTCTAGTGAGCCTGACATCAGTAATTGGCAAGTTGCTGAAGTTCATTCTGAGGGACATGATCTATTAGAATTTGGGTAGGTAGAGACTGGTTAGATATAGTCAGCACATATTCATGCAGAGCAGATCATGTCTTCCTTATCTAGAGGTGACAAAGAGGATTGATGAGGGTAGAGCAGCTGACATTGCATATGTGGACTTCAGCGAGGCCTTTGGCAAGGTCTCACATAGCAAGTTAGTCTGGAAGGTTAAATCACATGGGATCCAAAGGCGAGCTGGAAATTGGATTTAAAACTGGCTTGGTGGAAGGAGTCACAGGGTGGTAGTGTACGGTTTCTAATTGTGTTCAGTGGCATGCCACAGGAGCGGTGCTGGTTCCACTGCTGTTTGCTATCTATATTAACAATTTAGATGGCAATGTTGTGAACATGATTGGTTCAATAGCATTCCTCAGCCCCCTGCCATTCATTGTTTTGAATTGAATTGTTTATTGTCACATGTACCGAGATACAGTGAAAATCTATATCTCGCATGCTGACAATTGAACCTATATTTGAAGTGCCACAGGTTGTGCAAAATAAAACAAAAATGCAGAGTAAAAATGTAGCATTTCTGATTTCTGACTAATAGGGAGCAACTCACAAAAAAATCCCCATCCTCTGCCACCATCTTCGTTTTGCATATGTCCAAGTTAAATTCCATCTGTCTTTACTTTATCCCTTCCCAATTTATTTATTTCTGGTAAATTTAGGTGCTGTAGGTTTCTGTGAGAGGCGCTGGACAAAGTGACAACTCTCTGTCTGCCTTACAGTAAGCAAAAGTTAAACAATTTCATGTATTTTATATTCTAAATGTAGTATAATGTGAGAATAATGGAACCTTTACCTTTTTAGATGACCTTCTTTACTGTCCAATTTTGATTTCATCTGCAAATTTACTAATCATTCCACCTACATTCTTATCCAAATCATTAATATATTTGACAAACAACAGATGATTCTGAAAAACCCACTCTCTGCCTCCGACCACCAAGCCAATTTTGTATCCAATTGGCTAGTTCACACTGGGTCTCATATTATCTAACCTTCTGGACCAGCCTACTTTGCAGGACCTTGTCAAAGGCCTTGACTTATGTAAAAAACTATTTATTGGCCTGCCCTCAATCATCTTGGTCACCTCTTCAAAAAAACTCAATCAAACTCATGAGATATGATTTTCCACACACAAAACATGTTGAATATCCCTATACTTTTCCAAAATCAAATATAACCTGCCCTTCAGAATCCCTTCAATTACTTTCTCAGCACTGGCATGAAGCTCACTGGTCTGTATTTCCCAGTTTAGTTTCAACAGAAATAAAATAGGGGAAGATGTAAAATAAATGCTAATTCATTAACAGTGGAAAAAAACTGGAGGAACTCAACGGGTCAAATAGCATCTATGAAGGCAAAGGAGTTCTCGACGTTTTGGGACTAGTTAGACCATTTGCCTCTACTCAATGCTGCTTGACCTATTGAGTTCCTCCAGCTGTTATCTTTTGCTCGAGATTTCAGCATATGCAGTCTTGAGCCTTCAGTTTATTTTCAGTTATATTGCAAAAGTCAGAATAATTCATAATATCTTATCCATCATCTATGGTGTGCTGCATGTCCAAAATTGACAGGGCATAGAGACAGACTCGAGAACACAGAATTAAGGCAGACAGTTTTACTGAATGCAAAAATATGTTCAATAATAGATAATTATTATAGTCTGAGTACTGATTGAACAAGTTCTATTTGGAAGGTTAAAATATACTATAGGATTTCTGTTGCTTTGGTTAATGATTGCAATTGCTAAGAACACAAAAAACAAAGCTCTTTTCTCAAATGTATCTTTTATATTCATCACCAAATGCTATTTACTGTGGTTTCTGAAACCGTCTATTGGTCTGAGTCACAGAGACATATTAAAATTGAGAACAGTTCACTATTCATCTTGATGTTTGCTCTCAGACTCCTGGATATTCCTGGCTGCCAGATCAACCAGCTGTGTAAAGATTTATACTCAAATACCATAACACTGAAGATAATCTATCTCTTCTCTAGATTTGTCCTATTTATTCATTTTGAACAGTGGTTTTCAAACTTTATCTTTCCACTCATATACCACTTTAAGTAATCCCTATGTTCTATGATTAGTAAGAGATTGTTTAAGGCGGTATGTGAGTGGAAATAAAAAGTTTGAAACCACTATTTTAATAGTACTTGATTGACTCGTTATGTGCACAGTTTCATAACTCCAAAGGAAATGGGCCAATGACAATTTTGTCAAGCAAAATGTTTCAGTAACATTTGGGTCTAGAGCAGTGGTTATCAACCTTTTTTTCCCACCCACATTACACCTTAAGTAATCCCTTACTAATCACAGAGCACCTATGGCATAGGGATTACTTAAAGTGTATTGTGAGTGGAAAGAAAAAGTTTGAAAACCATTGGTTTAGAATAAATATCACAAAAATATGCAATTCAGCTCATTGAGTATACACCAACCACTTAGCAATCATTTGACACTATTCATACTCTAATTCCATTTTATTCTCTCTATATTCCCATCAACTCCCCTTATTCCATCATTGACCTATAAATTGGGGAAACTTACGACGGCCAATGAACGTACAAATCTTTCAGATGGAGTCATACAGCATGGAAAAGGCCATTCTTACATTCTTAAAATAGTCACTTCTTACATTGGTTAGCAACACAGCTTCAACCACTCTCTCATGAAGTTCCATGTTCTTATCACTGTCTGGGTGAAGATGCTTCCCCCCCATATCCTCTCTAAATCTCCTCCCCTCACCTTAAATATAATTACTTCTATATGGGAACAGTCCACCTTATTTGAACCCAGCATCAATTTTGTCCCTTCTTAATCTCCTCTACTCCAAGTAGAACAGACCTAGCTTCTCAAGTCTCTCATCATATCTGAAGCACTCCATCTCAGGAATATCTTGGTGAACCTTCACTGCAGGCTCTCTAGTGCTATCATATTCCTTCCGATAACATGGTTATTCATAAAGTACAGGTACTCTAACTTCTGTAATAGTGGCCTAACTAATTAAAGTCAGTGTCCCATTTGCATCCCAAACCATTTTATCTACTTGTGTTGTCTCCCTCGAGGATCTAAGGACTTATACTCCAAGTTCCTCTGTTCCTCAGTACTTTCTCAGACTCTTCCATTCATAGTGTATGTCCAAGTGCTCCCAAAACATTTGATTGGATTAAACATATTTCCGTACATTTCACCAACACATCTGCAGTTTAGAACTCCCCCAATCTTCACGCCATCTGTGATATTACTGATCATGACTCTCATGCATCCTCATTCAAGTCAATATCGTATCTTATAAAGATCAAGGGTCCTAGCACCAACTCTTGTGGGACATCATCAGATACAGACATACAATTGCAAAAACAGCCCTTGACCATCACCTTCTGTCTGAGCTAATTTTTGAACCATTTTGCCAACTTGCCCTAGATTCCATTTGCTTTAACTGTTTGAATCAATCTCTCATATGTGACCTCGTCTCAAGGCCTTACTAAAATCCTAATAAATTATATCTACTGCTGTGGCCATTTCAGTACACTTTGCTACTCTATCAAAGAATTGGTCAGATTGAGGTCTTCCCTTGGCAAACCTGTCTCTGATTTTCCAAGTGACCATTATTTCTCTCCCTCAATTTTTTTTCTAATATCTGTCCTTTCATTGATGTTAGTCTATTGTCACCAGACTTTTCTTTGTTGTCTGTCTTGTAAAGAAGGATCACATTTTCTGTCTCCCAGTCATAAATTTCCTATACCAGCCTGAGATAAATCCTATCTGCAGCTTGTTGCACACTCCTACTACTCTCTATGTGAAGAGGTTCCCCCTAAACATTTCCTCTTTCACTCATGTTTTCTGATTTGTATCTCACCTAACCTCCCTTTTCCCTCTGTCTCCTTTCACAAAGCCAAAATCAATTCTTCTCTTATCAGATCCAATTAACATCTTTTGTGTGTTGGTCAGTACTCTTTCCCTTTCTATTCTACCTCCTTTCCCCAGCCTTTAATTCAGAAGCTGTGTTTCTTCACTCATACCTTGAGGTAGGTCTCAAGCCCAAAATGTCAGGTGATATATCTTTACCTCCTCTGGACACTGCGAAGCCGACTGAGTTCCTCCAGTATTTCTGTGTTTTGACTACAATCACAGCATTTGCAGCCTTTTGTGATTCAGTCCTCAATTACAAAGTAAATGCTTTGTAAATACAGGAGGAAAAAGTGTTAATTTAGCACTTCATCTCGAGCTTTTACCTCAGGTTTCAGATTTATTGTCAGAGTACATACATGACATCACATGCAACCCTGAGATTCCTTTTGCTGCAGGCCAGGCAGAATTACCACTTATTGGTAGCGCAAAAAAAAACTATACACAACATATGCATGTAAACAAATAAAGAACTGTAAACAGATAACGAATGTAAATAAACTCACTGTGCAATACAGAGAGAATAAAAAAATTGATAGAGTGCAAAACTAAGAGTCCTTAAATGAGTCCCTGAATGAGTTTGTGGTTGAGGAGTGGTCCAACACTTGTGGCACCTATACCTCTTTCCTGATGGTAACAGCAAGAACATCATGTGCTGGGTGGTGTGGATCCTTGATGTTTGTTACAGCTCTCCAATGGAAGCGTTCCCTGTAGATGTTCTCGATGGTGGGGAGGGTTTTGCCTGTAATGTCCTGGGCTGTGTCCACTACCTTTTGGAAGGCTTTAGGCTCAGGGGTATTGGTCAGCACACTTTCCACCACACATCTGTTGAAATTTGCTAGAATTTCTGGTGTCACACCAAACCTCCGCAAATGCATAGATTGCCTATAGTGTTCCTAATGGATTATTCTTTTCCCCTGGTTTTTCTTTTGTCCTTTATTTACTTACAGAATGCCTTTGGATTTTTCTTAATCCTGTCTGCCAGAGTTTTCTCATGACCTCCCTCAGCCTGCCAAAAAGCCCCTCCCAACACTTTGTATTCTCTTAGCAGTCCACCCATGTCATTAGTTCTCCATACCTATCATGTGATTCATTTTTCTTTTTATCCAGCCTTCAATGTTCCTCATCGTCAGCCATTCTCTACACTTGTTATTCTTGGCTTTGACCTTTACCGAAATGTGTTAACCTTGAAATCTTGGTGCTTCTCCTTTGTATGCTTCTTATTTTGTAGATGTAGACTTACCTACAAATAGATGTTACATTTATCAGATTCCTCCCCCTTTACATTACTTACCTCCCTAAATATTGCAGGACCTCATCCCTTATCCTACTTGTTATATTCCTGATGGCATTTTTGGCCTGAAAATTTGACTTTCTGTTACTCTCCATGGATGCTGCCTTACTTGCTGAGTTCCTCCAGTACTTTTTGTGTTGCTTCAAAGATTTCCAGAATTTGGTGAGGGTATTTTATTTTTAAGAGGCCTTTGACAACATCTTTAAAGCAATTGTTTTTATCCTTCCAGTGATCAGAATTGGTGACTACCTGAGGTGTTTTGTGATAATTTTCTATAAGGGAGACAGCAGGAAACCACTTTGTAGTTATTGTATCAAATTTATCTTCTTCATTGAAGATTGACAGGATTGTGTCTAATACCTCTTCCCAGATGAGAGAAATAAAACTGTGAAATCATATCAAAAGTTCCTCTTTGTCAAGTCTTTAAAACATAAACAGGATTACCAGAGGCCAGAGACATTGTTTTTCAGTTAACATAATGTCTTTTCAACATCTTGGTAGTCTAGGTAAGTAGCTAGATCATGTAGAGATTGTGGAGGCATTGGTTATGATGGAATCAATAGATTCTGGCATGGCTTCAGAGGACTGACAAATTGCAAATGTCACTCCACTATTCATGAAGGGAGGGAGGCAGCAGAAAGTTAGCCCAGTGGTTCTCAACCTTTTTCGTTCCACTCACAAACCACTTTAAGTAATCCCTATGCCATCAGTGCTCTGTGATTAATAAGGGATTGTTTAAGGTGGGATGTGAGTGGAAAAGAAAGGTTGAAATCCACTGCTCTAGACCCAATTGTTACTGAAATATTTTGCTGGAGAAAAATTATCATTGGTCTATTTCCTTTGGAGTTATGAAACCATCCACATAACGAGTCAATCAGGTACAATTAAAACAGTGGTTTCAAACTTTTTCTTTCCACCCACATATCACCTTAAGCATTCCCTTACTAATTACAGAACACATATGGCATTGGGAATACTTAAAGTGGTACGTGAGTGGAAAGAAAAAGGTTGAGAAGCATTGAGTTAGCCTGACATCAGTAGTTTGGGAAGATGTAATAATTGATTATCAAGGCAAGGATGAGATTACAGAGTACTTGGAGGCACATGACAAGATAAGTCAAAGGCAGCACGGTTTTCTTCAGGGAAAATCTTGTTTGACAAACCTATTGGAATTCTTTGAAGAAGTGACAACCAGGATAGATAATGGAGAGCCATTTGTGCATCTATTTGGATTTTCAGAAGGCCTTTGACAAGGTGTCACACATGAGGCTACTTAACAAGATGAGAGCAATGGTATAACAGGAAACTAACTAGCGTGGTTGGAGTATTGGCTGATTAGTAGGAAGGAGAGTCAGAATACAGGGATCATATTCTTATTAGTTGTCAGTTGCTAGTTCCACCAGGGGTCGGTATTAGGGTGCTTCAATTTATGTTGTATATCAGTGATTTAGATTATGGAACAAATGGATTTGTGGCCAAAGTTTACCGATGATACGAAGATAGCTGGAGGATCAGGTAGTGTTGAGAAAACAGGGAGGCTGCAGAAGAACTTAGACAGATTAGGAGAATAGGCAGAGAACTAGCAAATCAAATACAGTGCAGGGAAGTGTATGGTCATGCACTTTGGTAGAAGAAATAAATGGACAGGCTATTTTCTTAATGTGGAGATAATTAAAAATTCCCAGATGCAAAGAGATTTGAGAGTGCTTATGCCAGATGACCTAAAGGTAAACTTGCAGGTTGAGACGGTGGTGAAGAAGGCATATGCAATGCTGGCATTCATTTCAAGAGGAATAGAATATAAGAGCAGGGATGTGATGTTGAGACTTTTTAAAGACACTGGTGAGACCTCATTTGGAGTATTGTGAGCAATTTTAGGTTCATTTACGAAAGGATGTGCTGACATTAGAGAGGATTCAGAAGAGGTTCACAAGAATGATTCCAGAATGAAAGGGTTATCAGAATGTTTGACAGCTCTTGGCCTGTACTCATTGGAATTTAGGAGAATGAGGTGGGGGGGGATCTTATTGAAACATTTTAAATGTGAAAGACATGGACAGAGTACAGTAAAGGTAGAAAGGTTGTTTCCCATGGTGGGAGAATCTAGGATACAGAGCACAACTTCAGGATTGAAGGACAACAACTTATAGCAGATGTGGAGAAATTCTATAGCCAGAGATTGATGAATCTGTGGAATTTGTCACCACTGGCATTTGTGCAAGTCATTGAGTGTATTTAAGGCAGAGATTGATAGGTTCTTGATTTGCCAGAGCATTAAAGGTTATGGGGAGAAGCCTGGAGAGTGGCGCTGAGAGGGGAAATGGATCACCGCATGGTTGAATGGTGGGGCAGACTCTATGGGCTGACTTGCCTTTTATCTGCTCTAATGTCTTATGGTCTTACCTAGTGTAGAATGTCATCAAGAACAGGGTCTTAATGGAAAAGATCTTTTAACTGCAATCTTTGCAATGGATGCAATCTGGATATTTTATATAAAAAAATGTAAAATTAACATTGTCACCAGTGGAAAAACCAAAAGATAGTGATCATTTCTCTGAAGTTCAGTGATATGTCATGAAACATTGGGATATTTTAAGCATTGGGAAGCATAGGAGATTTACTGTCATAGTTACCAAGAGCTGTCAAACGTTCTGATCACCCTTTAATTCTTATGAACCTCTCCTGAATCCTCTCTAATGTCAGCACATCCTTTCGTAAATGAACCTAAAATTGCTCACAATACTCCAGATAAGGTCTCACCAGTGTCTTTAAAAAGTCTCAACATCACATCCCTGCTCTTATATTCTATTCCTCTTGAAATGAATGCCAGCATTGCATATGCCTTCTTCTGTATGTTACCGATTATCCAAAATGCTTGGGACTGGACCTATCTCGGTTAAGTAAATTTTTTGGCTATTCAGATATTTTCTCTAAGCACGAGAGCTCAGTTGATTCAAAATGGCACTTACTGTGTGCCATACCCCCCCCCCCCCACTTGAGCATGGTGGGAAAAAAAAATCAACTTTTTATCAAATTGTGACGTCATGTCATCCCTGAAAAAACTTCCAAATGTTTGGAATTCCAGTTGTTCAGTTTTTGATTAATTGGAAATATATTGTAGTTTTACCTTCCACACTATTTTACTTTTCATAAATTTGGGTATAAGTATTAGTAAGCAGGATATAAGTTTGACTCTCTGCTGATGTGGGTTTTAAAAAACCTTTCAATTTCCACACTCATCCACAATGCTCCACATCAAATTTCAGTCTATAAGAGAAAATTTTATCCTTTGAAATTATTCTTGTTGTTATTTTCAGAAAATAGACCAAAATGATTTTTATGTTCGTCCTGAGAGTGCCATTGCCATTTGTTTTGAAAATACTAAAGTTTGGAGTGAATTCAGTTCAATGAGACAGAATGCTTCAGTATGGAATTTAAGAAAATCTTGATAACATATTGATGGTATTTGTCAGAATGGAAATGACTTCTATTTTAGCAACCATGAAGAGGTGTGGTCAAGGGTGGAGGTACCAATTATTATGGTTGTGTTTGATTTTGAACAGACAAGGTAAACAAGCTTCAGGTGAATTAGCAGCAATTGAAAAATACTGACAAATCATGACATCATCTGGCATGAATAATATAATTCATATGGGTCTCATAAGAAATAGAAGTAGGAAAGCCATTTGATTCCCTGTGACTGCCCCACCATTCATGAGTGATTTTTTTTAACTGATATTTTGCTGCATATACCTGATTATATCTTTTCCATACTTTAAATTTTAAAATATTATTTTGAAAAAATTTAGACAAGCAGCATGGTAATAGGCCATTTCGGCCCACAAGTCCATGGTGCCCAATTTACACCCCATTAACCTACACCCCCATTTTGAACAATGGTAGGTTATATTGTACTATGTATACCTCACATTTATTGTAATTTTCATATTTTCTCTACATAATTCCATTCACATTCATTTATTTGTTTATTCAGATCCTTTTACCATCTTTGCCTTGATTTATGTTTCCCTATATTACAATCTTTCTTTTGTATCAATTTATATATTAATGAAAAATTTTTTATTGTAGCTCCATTACACAATAATAACTCCACCAGTTTCAACTGGCAGTATCAGATCGTGACCAAAGTTTTCACTAAAAAAGTTCATAACCTGATAATAACAAAATCTTGTATTTTTAGATACCTGAACTTTACTTTCATTTTATCAAAAGTAATAAATTTCCCTGCTTCAAAACAATCTTCAGTCGTCTTAATACCCTGATATTTCCAAATCTTTAAAAAATTGTTTCCCATGGAAAATGGAATAGATCAATTTTGGAATAAGGGTAATCGTCTAGACCACACATGTCAAACTCTGGCCCGCAGGCCAAATTTGGCCCGCGATATAATTATATTTGGCCCGCAAGATCATATGAAATATATATTAGAGTTGGCCAACTGGCCGCCGCGACAGTATAGTGCATGCACACTGAAGGTGAAAATGAAGACGCCGGAGGTGTGGAGGAATCTCAGAGTCCCAAATCCCGGGGATCGGAGCGCCGCACTCAGCCCGCCCAGCTCCCGGACACATAGACACGGCTAGAGTTGGGGACCATCCTCGCTGGGTCTGCGCTTCAGCGGCGACGCCGGACTGAACATCTCGTTGGCGATGCCTTCCCCCTCGCTCCGTGCGCGGCGGACCCTGCCTCCTGCTCCTTTTGTTGCAGACGAGCCCGGCGCCGTGAGATCACAGTTTAATCCCTCTCCAACCATGGGAGGGGGGTGGGAGCAACGCGCTCTTCTCAGCCAATTCCTCCACCGCCCTGGATGCCGGCGTTTCAACAGGGGGTTCGGGTGCCTTCGTCAGGCGACCGACCAGTTGGTACAAGACAAGGGGAGAGCGTACAAACTCCACACAGACAGCACCTGAACTCGGGTGAACGTGGAGCTGCGACCCCACATTCCACATCAGTACTGTGTGTAAGATTGGGAGCAGTGAGACGGAAGCTTATTTTGTTCCTGTGACTTAAGCCTTTCTTGGGGTGGGGGGGGTCCTTCTCTGACCACTTGCCTAACAATTAACCTAATCAGATGTGGAGTTACCACAATACAACAGTTCTCAACCTTTTTCTTCCCACTCGCGTCCCTGTTCCATTGGTGCTCTGTGATTAGTAAGGGATTGCTTAAGGTGGTCTGTGGGTGGGAAGAAAAAGTTTGAAGACCACTGCTTTAACCATCCCTCATTGACTCGTCATGTACACGGTTTCAGAAAGCTAAAGGAAATGGGCCAATGACAATTTTTCTCAAGCAAAATATTTCAGTAACAATTGGGTCTAGAGCAGTGATTCTCACCCTTTCCTTCCTACTCACATCCCACCATAAGCAATCCCTTACTAATTACAGAGTTCCGATGGCATAGGGCACACATGTCAAACTCTGGCCCGCGGGCCAAATTTGGCCTGTGATATAATTATATTTGGCCCGCAAGATCATTTCAAAAATCTATTAGAGGTGGCCCGCTGGCCGCCACGCCAGTATAGCGCATGCACAGTAATACAACAAATCCAAGAATGCATTGGCGTCAGCCTGCTAATCGCCCACACCTCTGTTTACGTTGCAGGGTCTCACCGTGGACTCTGGTTTTGGGGCCTGGCCGGTGTCAGGGGAAGCCAAGGCCGCTTCCCAGCGCCCGGAACCGGAGGCCTCGGGCCTGACCTCGCCAGGACCGTTGCCCACTCCCCCTCCCTGCCGCAGGCCGACCCGCGCCGAGATGCCGCCCTGCAGCGAGAGCCGATGCTCCCGCACTGTCATTGTCCAACCCGATCGCCCGCAAACCCCACCCTCCCGCACACAGGCCTGAGTAAGTATTATGAACTTTAATCTCAGGATAAAATGATTTTCCAATAGTTTCATGTCACAGTGATAAATATATTCCTGGTTAAAAATGGTCCTGCACCTGGATACAAGCTCATTAGGCATAAAACTTGAAAAGTGTGTAAATCAAAGGATATCTGTACCAATGGAAAAAGGGCATGGCAAATAACCCTGCTAGAGTTCATGCCCACAATTAGTCACCCATTTGATTGTTTCAGTAATCATGTTATTCTCCCACATTCTCAATAGCCCTCAGATTTTACTATTCGACAGCACACTAGCAACATTTGACAAATCCTCTATAGAGAAATATTATTTATTGAATATTTTATTTCTCATTTGTTAATGCTTCTGGAAAGAGTTTATCCAAAACTATTATTAAACATTTATTTTAATAAGAAAAAGTTTAACATTACATATGTTGAAAGAAGAGAAAACATGCAGATGTTGTTGAAAATTTTCAATAAATATTTAGTTCGGCCCTCGACTTAGTCCAAGTTTTTAATTTTGGCCCTCCGTGAATTTGAGTTTGACACCCCTGTTCTCGACAATAAACTTCCTCCTCCAATTTGTTTATGAACTTATTCCAAAGGTCAATTAAATGTTTCAATATCAGAGTTTCTCTATTCACTATTAACAATTGTGAATTCAATTTATAAATAAAGTCTTGTGGATTTTCTTCTCCCATTTTATCAAGTTCTGTATTCACCCAAGCTAGAATTTTATCTAAATCATACAGTATACTAATAAATCACAACTGGGCTGCTTTATAATAATTCATAAAATTAGGGAGCTGCAAACCTTCTAGTTCATAATTCCACTTTAATTTTTCCTAAGAAAACATTGCCATTTTCCCTTGCCACAGAAAATACCAACAAAAGCATTTAATTCTTTTAAAAGCATTTTGGGGAATCAAAATTGGCATTGATCAAAAAAGATATTGAATTCTATGAAATACATTCATCTTAACACGATTTGCCCTACCTTTTAAAGTAATGGGCGACGTATTCCATCTTTCTAAATCATTTCTTATTTTCTTTAATAGTGGTAAATAATTTAATTTAAATAATTTTTTAACTATGGTTCCACACGGATTCCCAAATATTTATTCCAGCACTAGCCATCTAAATTCAATTACACTCTTACATTGTGCATAATCTCCATTTACTAAAGGCATAACTTCACTTTTATCCCAAGTAATTTTGTAACCCGATAATTCCCCATACTCTTTTAATCGAACTTTAAGCTAATACAAAGAATTTAGAGGATCTATTAAGTAAATCAAACTATCATCTGCAAATAAATTTATTTTATATTCATCTTGATTCACCCTAATACCACGAATCCTTGAGCCTTGTCTTATTAATTGAGCTAAAGGTTCAATTGCTAAAATAAATAAAGATGGTGACAAATGGCAACCTTGTCTGCTTCATCTAGTTTACCAAAAAGGTACTTCCACAAAACACTTGGGTCGAATATTGCCCAGTAATATCTTTAGTATAGTTGGTTATTTGTAAGTAAATTTATAACATTTTTTACATAGAATTACCTTGACTGAATTAAATTCTTTTCTTCTTTCCATCACTGCCTTACTCAAATCCACATTTAAAAAAATTTTTTTATTTCCATCAATAATCATAGGTCCCATATTTTATCTTGCTTTTTGAACTGCTAATCTTAAAACCTTCTCTTTATCTTGATAACATAGACACTTAATGAATATTGCTCTGGGCAGCTGAATTGGCAGTGGCTTCCTTCGAAGGGCTCTATGGGTTCTCTCCAACACTATTCCATTTAGAAAATGTTCTTCTCCCAGAACTCTGGGAATCCAATTTTTTTAAAAAAAATCCACATGATCACAACTTCCTTCAAAATCTTCTTTAAGACCAACAATCTTAACATTATTCCATCGACTTTGTCCAACTTATTTTTTCCATCATTGCTTTCCTCTGCTTTTCCCAAACAGTTTCTGAACTTTCAACTCTCTCCATTCTCTCCCTACAGATATCTATGTCATTTTTAACAAATTTCACATCCAATTCAACCCTTTGAACTTTTTCTTTAACTTTTTTAACTTTTGTAGCATATTTCACCATATTACTTTTAATATCCTTCGTATCACTTTTAATATTCTGCATGTCATCTTTTAAAATCTGGAATTGACTCATCATCATTGAGGAAAGTTCTTTTATAGTTGAGCCTTGACATCAAGCCTTCAATGGACCTCCTTCAGCCTCCTCTTCATCTTTCACATCCATTTGGATCCAGGTTTTCTTGATTGAAAGACCACAGTCTGTCTGAGTTGGCAGCAAAACCTTAAGCCCCATCATACTGAGGACTGGGATACCTCAGGGCTGTATGTTCAGCCCACTTCTGTTCAAACTGCTAACTCACGACTGTACTGCTAGGTACAGGGCTGACCGAATCATTAAGTTTGCGAATGACACAATGGTATTTGGCCTCATTGGCAACAATGATGAATCAGTTTTCAGAGAGAAAATTAATAGTGGTCAGGGTCGGCACTAGAATGAGTGTTAGAAGGGGGCATTGGGGTAACGGGGGGCACAGTCCAGCGCTCGTAAACTCACTCATGGGGGGGGGGGAGCGGTGTAGGTGCCATTCAGCCCATCGAGTCTGCCCTGAGATTCAAATTATGTCTGATGTATTTTTCTTTCAATCCCTCCTGCCTTCTCCCCCAAACCTTTGACACTCTTATTAATCAAATATAATTAATGTATAAAGTCTGAAGATTTTGGAGAATTGGAACAATACAGATAAATGCTGGAGTAACTCAGCAGATCATGCAACATTCATAGAGAGCAACAGACAATCAACGTTTCAGACCTGACCCCTTCATCAGAGATTAAACGAAAGGCACAAACCAAAACCTCAACCATCTATTGTTTCCATGCTGAATTACCTGCTGTGTTGCTCCAGCATTCTTGTGTAATTAATGGTTAACACAACAAAGCATATATAAGAATATGACAGTAAAAATGAAAAAAAAATACATTGTTTTCCTTTGCATGCATATTTAATTCTGAATAAAGTTTATTTTTTGGAAAAAAATTATATCTCCAAATTCAAAGTACATCAAAATGTGATATTTTTAATACGTTTGATACACAAAAGTGCTGGGACTTTCATCAAGGTATGAGCAAAAAGCAGACAGGCACCTGAATAAAATGCTGCAGGGTGGGACAGAGGTGAGAGCACAGGCCGACAGGCAAGAGGTCATACGTGGATATGGATGGGAGGGTAGAAGTGAAAAGTGTTGGAAAGTGATGGTGGGAGGTTGGTATAGCCCACTGAATGGAGAGTTTTCTGGAGAAAAGGAGACAGTGGGAAAGGGAAAGGGAGAGTGACAGGGGCTAATACTGAAGTTGATGTTAAAGCTATCTGGTTGGAAAGTGCTCAGGCAGAATATTAAGTGTTGTTTCTCCAATTTGCGGGTGGCCTCAGTTTGACAGTGCATAAGGTCATTGGCAGACATGTCAGTATAGGAGTGGGGCGTGGAATTGAAATGAGTAATGATAGATTTAATCACTATAATTTAATTATATTTTAATATTTTGAGTGTGGACAGACAGCTTTGCAAATTTATATATTTACAATGGGAGCAGGCTCCACTGACAAAACAACTTTGAATATTCAAATATCAGTGACTAAATATCAGTGACACAAAACACCAGACATATAGCACAGCAACGAGCCATTTAGGCCCACGAGTCCATGCCTCCCAACTTACACCCAATTAACCTATATCCCTGGTACGTTTTGAATGGTGAGAAACCAGAACCCCCAGGGGAAACCCACACAGACACAGGTGTTTCATTTTGTATTCATATGTGTGAGTTCTTAAGACTACACATGGATGAAGGAAAAGGTTCTTTACTTTAAACCAATTAACCTATATCCCTGGTACATTTTGAATGGTGAGAAACCAGAACCCCCAGGGGAAACCCACACAGACACAGGTGTTTCATTTTGTATTCATATGTGTGAGTTCTTAAGACTACACATGGATGAAGGAAAAGGTTCTTTACTTTAAAGTTGTTGTAAACAGCACATGAGGCAGGCCATGAGGCTGCAAGCCTCCATTACAGATCCAGCATACTGTGTGTCACCCCCCCCCCTGCTGGCAGCCAAGTCTAATCAAATTGTAAGGCATTGCTAGTTGATTTGCAACCATGATCACTATCATTACAACGGAGAGAACATTCAAACTCCTTATGGATAGCGGGGTCCTGATCGCTGGACCTGTAAAGACTTTGCACTAACCGCTATGCCAGCCATGGAAAGGCTCACGAGATATACAAAAAACCAGAGTATTGAGTGACAACACAGACATCTCCTGAACTGATTCCTTTAATGATGTAATAATACAATGTTCCACACCCAATATTTAGTTTCAGTGGCCATTTAAAGGATAATACAGTAGTTGTCATCTTCTATTCAAACACAAAATCAGACCGCAGTCTAATCAGGATCAGCAGCCATTTTTGAGTTGTCATCAGGTGTCAGGGTTAAATGGAAGAAGAGGGAGGCAATGCTCCTCAGTACCTGGACTGACTGGTCCGGCATCCAATTTCCAGTCAGATCTGATTACTGAAGGTGCTGGAGAATTTGGTTCAGATGGCCAGAGGCACGTAACAAAAATTGATGACTGGATTGCAAAGGTCCAGCAGAAATTTGGACCGTGGGAGCGCCGCTCCCTTTCAATAACGACATGATTGTCAAATGTGAGGTGCTCTCTGTACTGCTGTACATTGTGCAGGTGTAGCCCAACCCCCACACCTCCGGTCTGGTGGTCACCGGAGCAGTCTTCCAGTTCACCTGGAGATCCAAAATGGAAAGGGTCTGAAGGGTCACAGTGTACAAGTCACCAGATAATGGGGGTGAAGGGCATACTCAATGTGGCCTTTATCCTGATGATCACCTTGGTGTGTGGCTGTATCAAGCTCTGCACTGAATCAAAGTATGAGGGCACCAAGTGCCGCTATCTGCTGAAGTTCTACCTATCCCAGTTTGAAAAGGATGGGCCTGGTCCCGTTGCTATGCATTTTCCAAGTCAGCTGCACATTGCTATACTACCCATCTTTCGTGAAAAAGTTTTCCCAGACAAACACCTTTGACCACAAGTCCATCAGACAGAGATCAGTATGGAATGTCCAGCAGACATTAAAAGATGAGGACTCTATATAGATATTTTGTATCTTAAGCAGACTGTCTGAGTCATCTGGTGGAATGCTTCATCGCCAGAGCTCTCTTAGCTCCAAGACTTGGCCTGCCTGACAGTGAGAGGAGCCCTCCTGGTTGGTCCTGTACAATTGGTGTATCACCCATAATGCATGTTCTCCCTGAAATGATTGTGATGGAGTGGAGATAGTCACCCATATCTTTGCAGGATTGGAAAAGGATGTAAGGGTCATTGTCATGGTTCATCCCCATCAACAGCATGAGAGAGGACTCTCTGATTTACAAGCTGTCCATCGGGTGCAAGCAGAGATGGACTTTCAGAGCTCTGGAAGATCATCAACTTGCTGAAAGTCATCCATTGATCTCCCCAAAATTTTTGATCTTCTAGGTGAGATGTCAGTAATGGAATGCTCCCGACTAGTTTATTCCTGGCTGCAGGAGTACGCACTGAGGCTTGATGCAGCCAATGTAATGGTGCTGGGGGGAAGGAGCACAGTCCAGAGTCCTGCACCTGGACATTGAGCAGTTGAGAGTGGAGGGGAAGTCCCTCAAGCAGTAACTACAAGGGCCCACAGGAGTTGCAACAGTGGTATGTAAACAATTACAGAATGAAAACAATGGATAGCAATGAATATGACACTAAGGGTGCGAAAAGTCTTTGCTGGGCTTCCTTTTGTACATTATTATGTTGTGAATAAAGTTTATTTTTGGAAATAAAATGGGAGTTGGCCACTTAATACCTCTACGATTCTCTTGAGAGTTTAAGTGAGGACCAAGTAACATGCACATTCATTTATTGTCTTCTGCATTGTTATAATGGTACAGAATTGGAATGTCCCACATCCAGTGATTGGTGTCTATGGAGACACATATTTCTTCTCTGAAGGCGGGTTCTCCTTTAAATTTGTGCTTGCTATATCCATTACCCATAACTCCTGAATAATATTTAACACCTCAATAGCAAATATACCCTTCCGTAGGTAGGGGCACAAGACCTGCACACAATATTTCCCAACATGAGCTTTCCAGAGTTCGAAAGATTGAAGTAAGACATCTATACTTTTTAACACACCAACACCAAGTTGCATCAACTTAATTGCTTTCTGAACTTCCAGGTTAACTTTCAGTGATATGTATAAAGGATGCCCAAGTTTCTCTGAACACCAACACATCTCATCTTTTAAAAAAATACTTCATCTTTCCACTGTTTCAACCAAAGTGGGGGAAACTTCTATTTTCCAACTGCCTTCTTGCCCATTTGCTTAGCCTGTCAATGTTAAACCTTCTTTGTTACTTCCTCAAAGGCCACACTGCCATCTAGCTTTCAATTTGCACATTTGAATACATTGACCCTCCCCCCACCCTTCAAATCTAAACTATGAAATTTTTTTGATTCTTGATCCCCTTCATCCACAGCATTATTGTCTATAGGCATCTGGAGTCCCAACATTAATCGTGCTGCAAAAATTTATTTCTGTTTTCTGTCCATTAAGTAATGCACAATCCCTGACTGTCTATTATCTGTAGTACAGTACCATGCATTCTATTCTCCTTTTAATTTTGCCTCAGTGCAATCACAAGTCAATCCAACACAGAACAGAGATGTAAAGCATGACATGTATATTTCCTATGTATTAAGAGGCCACGGCACACGAACCATGTGTGTAAAGGGTGGGGCCAGTACTGCGCACACTGCACTCCACCTAAAAGCTCCTTTGCGCAGGCCCGAGGACATGTCCATGTCCTCCCCCTCAAAAGACTGCTTAAAAAATCTCTTGGTGTCTGCCACTTTGACCACCGCCAGGGCTGATATCGCCTCCAACCACGCATCTTGGTGCCTCACAGTTCGGCGGGCAGCAACCTCCTTTGAAGAAGACCGCAGAGCCCACCTCACTGACAAAAGACAAAGGAGGAAAAACCCAACACCCAACCCCAACCAACCAATTTTCCCTTGCAACCGCTGCAACTGTGCCTGCCTGTCCCGCATCGGACTTGTCAGTCACCAACGAGCCTGCAGCAGACGTGGACATACCCCTCCATAAATCTTCGTCCGCGAAGCCAAGCCAAAGAAGAAGAAGAGGGTGAAAATCTACAAGAATAATCATAAGATCTAGCTACAGTTCATGCTTTGGTAATTGGAATTGTACAATAGCTTCCCCAATTAAAGCATCATAAGGTTGATAGCAGGATGGGCCCGATATCAAATTTTGTTAAAGTTCCTTTCTTGATTTCAAGTTATGTCTAATTATACTTCCATTTTCCTTCCACATATCTTCAAAACAGGTTCAATCTGCAGTTACAATTTATAAATTAGATCCTAAAGTCAATGTGTTCAATGAAAAGTATTTTCTTTGTTAAAAAGGCATTAAGAAAAAGCCTGAATGATCGAAGCTTTGAGATTTATTCCCATTATAAGATGCATAGAGCAAAAGGGCGGTGTATAAATTAATTAATTGACTCAAGCCATGAAAGAAGTTCAGCAAAGTTTGGGGGTTTTTTTGAGGCTGCACTAAAAGTGCACATCTATTTCATTTATGACCACCAACTATAAAGACAATGTATTCAAATGAATATTATTCTTAGCTCAGCTCTATGATAAATGAACAGAGGGCAGCCAGCTTATGGGGGGGAGGGGGAGAGAGGAGTGGGGGGATGGGGGTAAAGGGGGAGAAGGGAGAAAGGAGAGGGGGAGAAGGAGGTTAGGGAAGAGGAAAAGGGAGAGGGATGGGAAGGGTGGAATGGGGTGGTGGAATATAAAGGGGTGGATGAATATAAGGGTAGAGAAATATGGGGGTGGAGGAATATCGAGGGTGGAGGAATATTGGGGTGGAGGAATATGGGGATGGAGGAATATTGGGAAATATGGGGATGGAGGAATATTGGAAGTGGAGAATATGGGGATGGAGGAATATTCGAAGTGGAGAATATGGGGATGGAGAAATATTGGGGGGTGGAGGAATATGGGATGAAGGAGTATGGGGATGGGGGAATATGGGGGTGGTGGAATATGGGGGGGTGGTTGAATACGGGGTGGAAAAATATGGGAGGAATATGGGGGTGGAGGAATATGTGGGGGTGGAGGAATATGGGGGTAGTGGAATATTAGGGTGGAGGAATATGGGGTGTGGAGGAATATGGGGGGGTGGTTGAATATGGGGTGGAGAAATATGGGAGGAATATGGGGATGGAGGAATATGTGGGGGTGGAGGAATATGGGGGGTGGAGGAATATGGGGGTAGTGGAATATTGGGGGGAGGAATATGGGGTGTGGAGGAATATGGTGGGGTGGAGTAATATAGCAGGGTGGAGGAATATGGGGGTGGTAGAGTAGGGGAGTGGAATGAGTTGTATAGAGGCTTTGGCAATTGGGTTGAGTGGAGGGTCAGGTAAGTTGTAGCTTAACTAACCAGCTAATTAACAACTGCCAATAACAAACAGGCAAAGTGGTCATTGTAAAAGTGGGACATCAAGGCTTTGCCAGCAGAGTTACAATAACCAATTATCAAGGTAACCATTTGGGTTTTTTTGTGCTTTCTGCCAACAAGGTGGCATTTAGGGTTATCCAGTGTTCCACCTCCAGAATGTGTAAGGTAGGAAATCTTCCAGTGTCTTTATTGTATTTGGCAAGTATCAGGTTCGGTAGGTTCACAGAGAGATGAGTCTGGACACAAGTGTTACAATCAAAGGAAACTTTATTGAATACATGGGAGACAAGCAGGGAAAGACATCAAATGATTCTTAATTACCCCACTAATAAATAACTATATAGACATTCACATCAGACCCAGGTTGGACTCCGATACCAGTGGCCATTTATCTTCTACACAGTATTGGACAAAATCTATAACAGTGTAAACAGGCACATTGGGTATAAGGGACTCAAATACCAGTGACTGCTTACCCTACCATACTCACCCACACATGGATACACTTCACAGACAGGGACCTTCAACACACTCCCAATTCCCTGTACCAATGGGGGTGCGGCTCTCTGCCAGCACTGATCTATTACTATGTGCACAACTTACCCATGACTCATCCAGCAATGTCCACTGTAACAACCGGGCATGGAGCAATGTCCAGGACTTGGACTAAGAGGCAAAGAGAAAGATGTTTTCTACTGTTCTGAGCTGGACGTCTGGCCAATGATAACATTGGGTCATTTAAATGAGCCAATGGCAAGGTGTGCATTAATGGATGGCCAGAGTCCAAACTTGATTGGCCGGTGATGCAACTTCTGAATAAGTTTCAGACAGGGAGGTGAGAGATGAGTAACACTGATCTAAAAGAAAAGTGAGGATTGTGAGAGATGAGTAAAACTGATATAAAAATATGAAGATGAGGAAACTAATATAGATATATGTGTAATGAATAAAGCCAGTATGAATAGGATAAGAATAGATATTAGAATGTAGGAAGTAAAGTTAGTCTGAATAAGATAAGGGTCTTCTAGCCTTTTAGACAGAATCAGCAAGTTCACCAGTATGAATAAGATAAGGATAGATAATAGATAATAGAATGTAGGAAGTAAAGTTAGTCTGAATAAGATAAGGGTCTTCTAGCCTTAGACAGAATTAGCAAGTTCTGCATGTAAGAAGTTAGTCAGCTCTGTGGAGGTCAGGCAGAATTTCTAACTGTAAACTGCATTCAAGAAAAAAAAATCTATACAAAAGAAAAAGATGTAAACAAAAGAAATAAATGTAAACACACTCACTCTGCCAATATGGAAAAATAAATATTCAGTAATAATTAATGAGCAAGGTAAGAGTCCTTAAATGAGTTTCTGATTAAGACTGTTGTTTAGAAGTCTGGTGGTTGAGAGGCAGCAACTATTCCTGAACCTGGTGATTTGAGTCTTGTAGCACCTATATCTCTTTTCTGATGGCAGAAGTGAGAACAGAGCATGTCCTGGGTGGTGAAGATCCTTGATCATTGTTGCTGCTCTCTGACTGCAGTATTACATAAAAATTTTCTTGGTGGTGGGGAGAGTTTTACCTGTGATGTACTGGCCTGTGTCCACTACCTTTTGAAGGGCTTTCCACTCAAAGGTATTGGTCCCCCCCCCATACCCAGGCTGTGATGTAGCTGTTCAGCACACTTTTGACCACACTTCTGTAGAAGTTCACCAAGGTTTCCGATGACATACTGAACCTCCACAAACTCCTGAGGAAGTAAAAGGGTTGACATGCTTTCTTCCGAATAGCATTTAGTATGATGGCTCCAGGAAAGGTCCCTGAAGATAGCGACTCCTAGGAATTTAAATTTCCTCACCCTCTCCATCTCTGATCTCCAATGATCACTTGATCATACACATCTGGGTTTCCTTTCCTAAAGTCTACAAACAGCTCCTTGATGACACTGAGTGAGAGGTAAGTAAGAGCTTCAGTGAGGTCATCTTGCTGAAGGTGCAGATATGGAAGAGCTGAGTGACCACCTGTAAAAGTTGGGTATGTACCCTGAGACTGCAGGAACCTGCTGTGGTCATCCCCCTCAGGTAACAGGTATATTTGGATACAGTTGTGATGGGGAGGGTGAGAATGACCTACCAGGAGAAGTTGCAGCAGCCTTGTCTGATTCTGAGTTTCAGAAGGGAAGTAAAGAAGAGCAATAGTGAAAGGGGATGCAATAGACAGAGGCATTGACAGAGATTCTATGAACAAGAATGAGACTCCTGGATGGTATGTTGCTGCCTGGATCAGAGATGATTTATTGTGCAAGTCCATTTCCCTTTAGGAGGTTGAGCAGTGATCTTACTGAGGTCTATATAATTATGAGGGGCATAGGTAAAGTGGATAGTGACAATCTGGTTCCTGGAATAGGAGAATCTAAGACGAGAGTGCATAATGATAAGGTAAGGGGGTGGTAATAGGGATGTGAGGGGACAGTTCTTCACTCAGAGGATGGTGGACATAGCTGCTGGTCCTGCTCATGGCTCTAACCTTTACTAGCAGGTACTGGTGTAACCTGTCACTCATAAAGAAGGACCCCCCTCCCCCCAGTCAGTATAAATATAGCAGGGGTATCCAAACAGAGTGAACAGGTTGCACAGTGCCTTGTTGACTGGTCGTGGTCATGTCTGGGCAGGGGATGGGAAACAGGAAACTTGAGTGGAGGGGAGGGGGCCCTTGAAGTCCATACTCAGACGTTCAAAGGGGTGGGTAGCCTTAATTAGGTGAACTTCCTCCAGCTGGTAGGATTGTGGTTTGCACTCTGTGCAAATTGGCCAGTTCCGGGTCAATTCCCTGATATCCTCAACTGAGTTAGGGAGGTTGCGAGCTCTAATGAAGTGGTAGAGTCTGGTGACCCCAGAGTGGCAGAGGTTGGTGTTGAGGGCTTGTAAGTGGTCTATCTCACATTGACGCATGTCCCCAGGTGGCTCTTCGAGCTTCCTGTGGCGGTACAAGATCTCATAGTTGTAGGTGCTTAATTTTTCCTGCTGTTTGTTAATAAACATAAAAGCGACTGCACATTGGTCAGAGACAGCAGGGTGAACGGTTTGCTGGCCAGGTAATGCCTACAGTGGTGCACTACTTCCGTTATGGCCTTGGCCTCCTTCTTAATGGCTGAGTGCTGGAGTTTGGGGCCCTGGAGGGTACAGGAAAAAAATGTCATGGCCTGCCCTCCTGGTTAAGGGTGGCAGCCAGGGCAAATTTGGAAGCATCACTCTCCACCTGCAAAGGGATGGATTCATCCACAGCATGCATCACCGCCTTAGCGATGTCATCCTTGATGTGTGTGAAGACGGCTTGGGCTACTGCCAATGGGGGAAAGGTGGTTATTTTCAGCAGGGGGAAGGCCTCATCTGTGTAATTATGGATACACTGGGTATAACAGGGGAAGAACCCCAAGCACCTTTTCAGGACTGTAGGGCAGTGGGAGTTCTGGAAGGGGCTGCATATGGTCAGGTCTAATGATTTCATTATCCACTCACAACCAAGTATAATCAGACATGGTGCAGAACATGCGTTTCATCTGGTTATATGTGAGGTTCAGCTTTTTGGCTGTATAGAGAAAATTTTGTAGGTTGGCATCATGGTTGTGCTAGTCATGACCACAAATGGTCATGTTGTCCACCATCCAGTTCATCTCCCTCTGGAAGAGGAAGACCCCACTGATGACCCCAAAGGGGACCAGAGGAGGTGGTAGAGGCAGCCATCTGCCTTGAAGGCCGTGTATTGGCTGTTCTCCGGGCAAATTGGAAGCTGGTGGTATATCACCTTAAGGTCATTTGTTGAAAAGATCCGGTACTGGGCGATCTCATTCACCATGTCGGCTATGCAGGGGAGTGAGTAGGCATCCATTTTGGTGACTCAGTTGATGGTCTGACTGAAGTCTATGACCATGCAGTATTGTTCCTGTTCTTTACCACTACCATTTGTGCCCTCCAGGGCCTGGTACTAGGTTCTATAACCCCTTCACTTAACTTTGGCTCTAACGTAGGCTCTATCCCAGTGGTTTTCAACCTTTTTCTTTCCATTCACATACCACTTTAAGTATTCCCTATGCCATAGGTACTCTGTGATTAGTAAGGAATTGCTTAAGGTAGAATGTTGGTGGAAAGAAAAAGTTTGAAAACCTCTGTTTTAATCATACCTAATTGACTCATTATGTGCACAGTTCCTTATCTCCGAAGGAAATGGGTCAATGACAATTTTTCTCAAGCAAAATATTTCAGTAACAATTGGGTCTAGAGCAGTGATTCTCAACCTTCCCTTCCCACTTACATACCACTTTAAGTAATCCCTTACTAATCACAGACCAGTGGTATGTGAGTGGAAAGAAAAAGGTTGAGAACCACTGCACTATCTCCAGGGCTATATCGCCTTCTTTTGGTGGTGACAGGCCTTGCAGTCGGGTGTGTGGTTCGCGAACAAGAGCAGCGGTGGGACCCAGAAGGTGGTATGCAATGGGTGGGTTTCAGGGCGCCAATTGGCTGTGTT
Organism: Narcine bancroftii; assembly: GCF_036971445.1. NCBI lineage: Eukaryota > Metazoa > Chordata > Chondrichthyes > Torpediniformes > Narcinidae > Narcine > Narcine bancroftii. Next base: position 67,842,734 of record NC_091470.1, read on the forward strand.
CAGATGGGAGGGTGGGTGGTTTAAAATTTGGTCATTGTAGACCATGAGGGAGGGGTGAGGTCCATCATATTCCATTAGGACACTCTTGAGTTGGCTCTGAAAGTCCAATCCCGATATGACCGATATGCAGAGTTGTGGCATAATGAGGAGTTTAAAGTTTTTGTATTTAGTACCCCACACGGTCAATGTCACGGAGCAACTGCCATGGATCTCGGTCGAGTGGAATTTGGATGCCAAAGAGATTTTGCACTTAGCTGGGGTCACCTCAAGGGAGTAGCGCCATACTGTGAATCGGGTGTATGAAGCTCTCAGCGCTCCCAGTATCAAACAGGCAGTGTGTAACGTGACCGTTTACCTCATTGACCATCATAGACTTGTGTAGCTGATGTGGGTTGTCTGGTTGCTGTTTAATTTGCTGCTACTGTACTGGCTCGATGGCGCCCTCAAAGCTGGCGGCCCCCATGCCATGCACGCGGTGCTGTTCCTCGCCACCGGAAGTGACATTGGAAGTGGTGCTGTCCCAGATTCTTGTCCTCATGGTCCCACCAAGCCATCCTCTCAGAACAGAAGTGGTGCCAGAAGTGATGCGGTCTAAGATAGTGATGGTTGCTGACACCACGCGGCACCGCTGGAGGAAGGTATGGGGCTACATACCCTTTGGGTAGTGCCCCACTTCCCACAGCCGGAACAAGTTGCGTCTCTAGCCAGGCAGCTCCGACATGGATGCTTCATGTGCCCGTAGAAGTGGCACTTCAGGTGCTCAACGGCAGTGACTTGGAATCCTGCGTCCTAAGATGGCGACAACAATGCACTCCACTCAGCAGCCACGTTGCATTTTGATGGGCTGTTTCCAGTGATTTGGCAAGGTCCATGACCTCCTGCAGGCTCTGATCACCATATTCTAGGAGTCTCTGTCGAATGCGATTGGACCTGGAGCCAGCTACATACACATCTTGGATCAGCTCCTCTACGTGGACAGACGCTGAAACTTTTCGGCAGCCACAAGCTCACCCCAGCTCCCATAGGACCTGATATACTCGCCCACTGACTCACCAGGTGTTTGTCTGCAATGGCCAAGAAGATACCTGGCGTAGATGAAGTTCGTCGGCGTCAGGTACTGTTTCTGCAGGAGCACCGTAGTGGCCGTATAAGTACTGCAGATTCTGATCATTTGAAAAACATGATGGTGACATGTATGAAGAGGAGGTTCCTTTTAACTTCTTTGCTCTGTACATCGCTTCGTCTCATTAAGGTGTTGAGGCAGTGTAGCCACTGATCGAACTTTATGGAGGCCTCCGGAGCTTTAGGGTCGATGTCTAATTTATCTGCCCATATTGCCTTGTCCATGGCATGACAGTATGGTAATTAAATTGATATGCTATCAATGACTCGCATCAAACTAGAAGTCTTTGATCACCATAAACTACAGACATGTCTCACATGTTGCTGGCCCAGTTCCAAGGCAGGTACTGGCCTACTGCAGGGGGCAATATCTGTACCTGCAGGAGTGTAAGGGGACAGGACAACACCTGGTCGCTTCAATCAGTTGGCCTGAAGGGATCAAGCTCCACCTGGTCGGGTGTCAATCACCCTCTGGGATATAAGCCTGCGCCGGCCTCCCGAAGCTCACTCAGAGTTACTGCAGCTACAGCCATCCTGGCTCTGTGGAAGTCTTTGTGGATTAAAGCCTGTTGTACAGTTTTTACCTGGTGTGTGTCTGATTTGGGCTAACAGCTCACCACAGAGGGGTTTGGGTGTAACCACCTTTATGGGGATTCTCAGGGAGGAGGTACAGGTATAGGGTAGTCCATTCGTATTAGACAGCACTAGTTGTGACACAGTGGTTCCACCATAGTACCTTGGGATATTTTACAATTTAGTAACTGAAACTTGAGATTAAAGCATTTTTAAAAGATCTTTGTGTGCTTGAGGGAATCCTGCCATCCAATGAAAGGTGTGCATTAAAAAAAAACCTAAAGAAACTCTAAAAGTGGAAGATGAATCACTAATTAATTCAAAGCAATGTTTTCATTTAAATTTGCCTTTAGGCCAGCATCCATATAACAAGGACTATGTTACATCTGAAGATATGAAACTTGGTTTGGGACCTGTGAAGAATTTGTTTAAATATTATCATTGCTCAGTTTTTGTTTTCTACATTCCTGTGACATAGAAGAGGCCATTCAGCCCATCAAAGTAATGGCAACTTTTGGAACAATCCTATCAGACCGATTACTTTGTTTATTCTCCTGTAACCTAGTCTCTCTTGCATCCTATTAACACCACCTGATTCTTCCTTCATACTCTTCCAGTAGGGGGCAAATCACAACAGCAAACTAAACTGCCAACCAGCAGATCTTTCAGACGTGAAAGGAGACTGCAGTATTCAAGGCAAATCTGTGCATGGAGAACATACAAACTCCAGTCAGATAACCAATGAGGCCAGATTCAAACTCTGCTGAGAATAAATATCCCAAATATCCTTGGTTGTATCAGTGGACTCCCACTGTAACTTAACCCTGTGGGGCTCGGTGCTACAAATTTGCCGACAATACCATGGTAGTGGGTTGTATAAAGGAAGGTGATGAGTCAGTATAGAGGAGGGAGATTGAAAACTTGGCTGAATGGGGCACCAACAATAACCTTCCAATCAATGTCACTGAAATGAAGGAGCTGATTGTTGACTACAGGAAGGGAAAGCCAGAGGTATATAATTCAGAGATCTTTCAGGGATTAAAGATGGAGAGGATGAGCAGATTTAAATTCTTGGGAGTCACTATCTCCAAGGATCTTTCTTGGACCTGAGACACTAAAGACATTGTGAAGAAAGCATGTCAAGTGCCTCTAATTCATCAGTAGTTTGCGGAGGTTTGGTATGACACCAGAAACCCTGGCAAATTTCTAGAGATGAGTAGTGGAAAAGGTGCTGACTGGGTGTATCACAGTCTGGTGTGGGAACACCAATACCCCTCCAAAAGGTAGTGGACAGAGCCTAGGACATCATAGGCAAAACCCCTCCCCACCATCAAGAACATCTACAGGGTTAGCTCTAGCCGTAGCAAAAAAATGTATTATGTCAACCTGGAAATTGGAAGATAATTTGAAAATACAACAATGGTATATAGAAATGAATAAATGTATTCCATTAGAAAAAAATAACACATAGTTTAAGAAATAATATTGAAATATTCGAACAAATATGGGAGCCTTACATGAAACACAATAGCGAAAACCTACCGGGGACAATCACTACCTAAGTTAACGGAAGGAAAAGGAAATGAAAAGAATGGAGTCAGTGGAATTTCTTGTATATTTTTATTGAATGACAACATTGTTTGACTGGTTTAATGTATCCTAGATTTTGTACTTTAAATGGACGGGAGGGGGGAGATAGGGAGGGTGGGTTGGAAGGAGGGAGGGGGGGGAGAAAATGGCACTGTATATGTGTGAAAAGGAAAAAGTGTGTATCATGGTTAATGTGATTTATGGTGTGAAAAATAAAAAATTGGAAAAAAAAAAGAACATCTACAGGGAACGCTGTGTCGGAGACCAGCAGCAATCATCAAGGATCCCAACACCCAGTACATGCTCTGTTCTCACTGCTGCCATCTGGAAAGAGGTATAGATGCCACAAGACTCGCACCACCAGGTTCAAGAACAGCCCTCCACCATCAGACTCAACAACAAACTCATTCAGGGACTCATTTAAGGATTCTTACTTGTGCACTTTTTAAATTTTTTTATTATTCTATCTGTATTGCAGTCAGTTTGTTTACATTATCGGTTTGCAGTTCTTTATTTGTTTACATGTATACAGTGTGCATAATTTTTTTGCAGTACCAATAAGTGGTGATTCTGCCTCACCCACAGGAAAAACAATCTCAGGGTTGTATGTGATGTCATGTATGTATTCTGACAATATATCTGAAATCTGAAAATCTGAAAAATTAGATGTGGCCTTGTTCTGCCTGGTTATGCCTATTTTTCTGACACATAAAGGATCTAATGTACAACCAGGTTAGTTTTCCCAGGCATGTGAACAAATTTTATTTTAAAATTTAGACATACAGCACAACAGGTCATTTCAGCCCACGGGTCCGTGCTGCCCACTTTACACCCATTTAACTACACCCCTGGGACATTTTTGAACGGTGGGAGGAAACTGGAGCCCCTGGATAAAACCCATGCAGACATGGGGAGATACTCCTTATAGACAGCGTGGGATTCAAATCCTGGCCTGGTCCCAATCTCTGGCACTGTAAAGGCATTGCACTAACCACTACATCAGCTGTGGCACCCAACAGTCTGCATTCTTTAAAATTGGGCAGTTTCTTTTATTTAAGTATCCTTAGTGGTAAGGCTGAAGGAGCTATCAAAAGTTCTTTTGAGGTGAACGACTTATCCATTGCACACTTCAGAAGAACTTAATTCACTTAAAGCATTTTGGAACACTCCAAGATTGTGAAAGGGACAGAATAAATGCAAGCCTTTTTGTTTAATTTCCTTAACCTTGTACAGGTACACAATCCTTTATCCAGAACCCTTGGGGGACAGTGCCGAATTTCGGATTTTTCCAGATTTCAGAACAAAAGCCAGCTGCCCCAGATTTAAGCCCACCCGAATTGTGCTGCCGTATCCACCCCTTCCAGTCGCACTGGCGACTCTCTCCCCTCGCCCACCCGAGTCGCGCTGCAGTCTCTCCTCCCCACCCCCCCCACCGCCCAGCCTTGTCGCACTGCTATCTGTCTCACTCTCTCTCCCTCCGCTGAACCAGCACCAGGAAAAAAAAATGCTAGTTTTTGGACCTTTCTGGATTTTAGATGTCCGGATAAAGGGTTGTGTACCTGTACCGACGGATTTTTAATGAATGCCTCGTTAATTTGGTCACCTGCATGATCAATGAAAGGAATCGATGGCACAAACTTGACCTAAGTCTTGTCAGATTTTCATTTCTATATTAAAATGCTGATAGAATTATATATTTAGATGTAATGGATCTGAAATTTACAGTCTAGGTCTAGGAAGAGGTTATTTGGCACATTGTGGGTCTACTGGGAGAAAGGTTATCAGGGTTGTATGTGATGTGATGTCATGTACTCTGACAATAAATCAGAAAGCTGAATCTGAGTAATAACTATTGAGATGGATCTGGCTAATATGGGCCAGGTGAGCAATAACTGTTATGAAGCAATACTACCACAAATACATATTAAATTTAATGAGGGCCTCTGCCTCAACTGATCCTTTCTAGACCCCATCACCATTTGGGTGAAAAGAAAAACTTCTGAGCTCCCCTCTAATTCTTATTCTCAGTCCCCTAGTTATTCATCTCTGTTAAGAGATTAATGCCCTTTCAAGGAATTACATAATTTTATAGATCTTGATTATATCCCCATTATTCTCCTCTGTTTCAAGGAAATAAATCTTGAATTGATGTCCTTCTTCAAAACTAAGCTTCTCTATCTCAGGCAACATTTTTGAAAATCTCCTTTGGGCTTAGTCTAGTGTTATCACATTCTTCCTGTAATGTGGTCACAGATTATCTGTCCTTTGGTTATCTGTCCTTATAACTTGATCTCACAGCTCCTTCAATCATGTTACAATTAATAAAAGAAATATCTGTATCCACCTGTCCATGATATCTTTTGTGGACATGTACCTTCAGGCAACTTGATATTTTACACTTTACTGCCTTTTATTGTGTTATATAACCATACAACCATATAACCATTTACAGAGCGGAAACAGGCCATGTTGGCCTTTCGAGTCCGCACCGGTTCACTGATTTTGTGCGCCCTCTTCAGGCATTGGTCCTGATAAATCTTAATTCGATAACTTCTTGGACTTTTTTTTTGTAGGCTGGTTTATATAAATGTTTGCACTGCGACGCTTCCGCAAAGTAATGAATTTCATTACGTGCTCATGACAATAAATTCCGATTATGAAAATCAATTTTCTTCTCATATTTTAAGACACAGACGTTTTATGAAAAGGAATAAGATTTGCCATTCTCTTACTGAGACTTGGTTCACCCTTCATATTCCAGTTTTGTTCTGCTCCCCTGCACTACAAGCTTTGCATCTATTGCCTTGTTAATTCTCCTTGAATATATTATAGCACACTTTCCTGGACAGAATTCCAGTTTCAGGTCCATTTGATATCTCCCCACAGCTTTCTTCGTCAGTAACAACCACATGAACATCAGCAAATTTGATGACCATACCTCTGAACTTGAGCCTAAATGTTGTTTGCTGCACCTACATGCTTGCTTTCTGTGACTGGTATGCAAGGACACCCATATTCCTTTATACATCAATATTTCCTAATATAATACAATTTAAGTTTGTTCTGCATTTTTGTTTCACTTTCCAAAGTACTTTTGCTGTTATGCTGTTTTCCACTGCTCTCCATTCCCAATTGTACTATTATTACTTCCAATCTTTTTCCCAAAATCTCTTGCTCTTATCTCTCTCTCTCTTTCATCCCATCCATCGAAATCTCTCCTTTTGCTCCCATCCCAAATCCCAGTCCACTTTATAACTCTTTAACAAAATATTGACATTAGATTATTTTAAATTGAAGACTCTTCTTTATAACCTTGAGAAGCCCAGATTTTGTACTTTATGTAATTGATCTCTGTATTTCAGTTGCAATTTTCCTCCATCCCATAATGGCTTCCAATTGCCAATCCTCCAACATGGCTCTCTTCCCACCCCATTTTTGGCAGCCTAAATTCATGCTGGTCCTTTACTTTGAATCCTTAAGAAAGATGATCCCATGTTTCCTACCTGAGTCATCACCACATCAAAGTGATAAACAATCCAGGCCAAGCCCTTTTCTCACTGCTACCATCACTCCCAACAATTACAAGAACAGCTTCTTCCCCTCCACCATCAGATTTCTGAACGGACAATGAACCTATAGACACTTCCTCACTTTCTTCTCTCTTTTGCACTATTTGTTTATTTTTAAAAATCTTATATTGACTGAACTGTAACTTAAACCAATTTTGCACCTGTAATGCACAATTCTGCTGCTGCAAAACAAATTTCATGACACATGTTCATGACAATAGCCTGATTCTGATTTCTTCTGTCTCACTTGCTCTGGCCCAAAAATAGCTCAGTTGTATTCTGCTTTATACAGATTATTTCGTTAGGTCACAGTTTTTGAATGATTGGCTTTTGGAATCCAATTATATAAATATGAATGGATCTGCTCATTTACTTTCAAGTATTCGAGGTAACAGACTTAAGTCAGTAACTTGGTTGAGAAGGACCAAAGGACTTTTTGGAAAAAAAATCTTTGTAAGCAGTCTTCATAGCTATTACTTTCTGGTTAATTATTTGCAGTGACGAGATACAGAATTTTCCAGAACAATTGCAATTTGTTTTATATTAAAAAGCCATGAGCAATTTCAGTATTGCACTGCAAATGTAATGTGGCACAACCTCACATTAAAACTGCCTCAAAGAAAAATTCAGCCTTCCATTTTTGGAACAATAAAAGCATCTGTAAAACTGAACAGAGCATTACATCTATGCTCGTTTTCAAACATGAAAAAGAATGATATAACCAATGACAGGAACTGGCTTAAAGGCAATTTCGGTTGCTATTGCAGAATGTTGATGTCAAGATGAGTTAGGTATGAATCCACCACTATTCTCAAGAGAAATAATGAAGTTTGAAAAAATAGTACAGTCTCCTGACAGAAATATTAAAAAATGAATGCTGTCATTGAAAGCCCAAAGCAAATCCCAGAAAGCAATACATGGAGGGAAAGTTTTTTTTTTAACCATGACAAACAAGTAAAAGATTTGAGCCAAAACAGAAACAATCTTTTCAGTGAAGAACTAACAATTTCTACCATTATGGTCACATTCCCACTCATAACCCTTTCTCCTGCATGATCAAAAATTACTTCCCATCTTTTGTTCCTTCCACCTCCCCTTTTTATTTTCCATTCTCTGGCCAATTTCATTTCTTCACTCTCCCTATTTTATCTTAATCCCTTTTATTTCTTTCTCATCCTTCTCATATTTTCCTAATCTCTTCATTGATTTTGGCTTTTTTCTTTCCTTCATTCTCTCTCCTACACAAATTCTCATCTCTCCTCTCTTTCTCTCTTTCTCTCACTCCTCTCCTCCAGCTCTACTGGTGATCTCTAAGCCACAAACAGTTGGTGAGGATGATTTCTTCAACTGAAACTAACATCCTTTGATATGGAAATTAATGGAAGTTGTATCGTGAAAATAGACCACTTGCCTATTATACACCATGTTATCAGTTATCCAACATGCAAATACAGAAAGCATTTATATCATCATATATTTCATATTCTACAGTAGGGGAAGAGACCACTTGGCTTCAGGTTGATGCTAGTTTTCAAATGATTCTTATAAATTCCATCCCCTGCTTATTTCCCTGTAATCTTTCCTCATCGAGATAACCTCTGATTCTCCTGCCACCCACCAATACTCTGGGAAATTTGCAGGAGCCAAGTTAACTGACCGCCAAGTGCATGAAATATGGGTAGAAACTGAAGAACCCAGTGGAAAAGCAACCAGTCACAGGGACATTGTACAAATTACAAAGATTGCATCCATGGTCAGTTCAAAATCTGGTTCCTTCTAGCTTCCTGGCAGTAGCACAACTGCACTGTCACTGAGCTACCCTTCTCTGTTACCATAATCCTTCCAACACTTCTTTTACTCCTTTATTTAATCCAATCTTGAATGTTGCCATGACTTGTATTTTATGTCAGCAATTACTTATGTCAAAACTTATGAAAACAAGTTCCAAAATTTATGGATCTCAAAATTTACAAGCAGGGATGCTTAGTAACTGCAATTAGACATGCAGGATTAAACTGGGTATAACTCACAGGAAAATCAGATGGATAGAATCACCTGCCCATATAAAAAAGTCCATTTGGTTTTCTTTCCAGTAATTCTAAATGAAGGAACCTGATGATTTTATTTAATGTACCCATATTTTCACAAATATTCAACTATGTTTACAAAATTAATATAATGATTTTACCTTGCTTTGTGGTCATAAATTGCTGCTTGATTTATAGTTCAAAATTATACTTTATGTTGCAGGCAACAAAAATAACTGGAGAAAATAGCCAGATGAAATCCTTAAAATAAAATGAACTGGGAAAATCTTTATCTTTTGTAACCTTTTACAGCCACATGAAATATTACACTTTGAAATGTTAACAAGTTATTTATTTACTCTCTTTTAGCAGTCCATTGTGTACCTATGATTCCATTTTCATGATAAAACTGTTTCTGATTGCTGGTACCAGTCACTAAGAGATAATCTTTTAACCCTTTGTAAACCAGCATGATAAATTTTGGATGTGATGAATTAAACATAACTTTTCATGATTTTTGCAATTCATTTAGAAAATAATGTAAGTATTTGTCATTGTTTTTGGATGTTACATGTTAGAAAGTTTAAGAACAATGGTTTAAAAAACCTCAAAATGTGTTTAGTACTCAAAGAGTTAAATACAAAGTTCACTTGTCTAACATTTTATTGAAAATAAACATTCCTGCTCTTGACTGCAGAGTTGTTATTTTGCACAGGGAAGATCCAGTAGCTGAAATCTTGTGCATTAACATTTCCAAAGTATCTGGAATAATAAGTTTATTAATTGCTTAAAACTTGGGACCGTCCTCGGCCAAAACAAACTATTTAATCCTGCCTGAACTCCTTGATTATTGAATTATACTAAGCTTACAACAATCATGCCAAATTGCAGTGACAGCTTGCCAAGTTCTGAAGATCAAATTAAAGGTAAGTTACAACAGAAATTTATTTTTAATAAATTCAGTATCAGAATTTTTAGAAAATTAAACTCTTCTTTCATTTTTTTTAACTGATTCGAAATCCTGGAACCCTTTATACCATGGTGTTCCTGTAACACCTGTACAAGTTGTTCAAACTGGTGCTGTGTCTCCAAGGGCATTTAGAAATCAGATATTAAGTACTGGTCTCCTGTAAAATGGCAGACACTTTAAAACATGTCTAATTCTGGAGTATATAATCAAGATGCTGGTTTCTAACTTTGATTTATAGTGTACTCTCCCTCTAAATTACCTAAATATGATCCATCCAAAACATTTGTTTGAAAGCATAGTTGTTGCTATTGTGTAGGCAAATCACTTGTTAGATTCCTCATGAGATACCATGAAAAAAAATCTGTTTTTGTTCAGGAAGTAATGTTGGCCACAACATCAGGGAAATGACGTGTTTCTTCAAATGGTAGAATGGAATCTTTTGCATCTCCATGAGATGAGCTTCAGTTTGATACCTATCTGAATTCAAAGCTCCAACATTGTAATCAGTTTGTTACAATTATGTTGAATGATGTGAAATTTTGACATAGCAAGAACCCAAATCCTAACCCAGCAGTAAAAATGTTCCACAATATGACACAAATATTTCAGACACTGTGTAACATAAAGAAGGCATATCAGTGTATCTACAAAGAATGATCAGCTGCACATTAAGAAAAATATTGTACTAAATTAGTAGAATGCTAAGTATTTTTTATAATTCTGGTTCATTATTTGCTTTTCCATATTTACTAATGTAAATACATTTCATGTTTTATATTTTCCAAACAATACATCAGTGTTTTTTGTTTATTCTTTTCTCCATAAATTTTTTTTTTCAATGAAATGTTCATTGAGTATGATTTGTTAAATATAGTATTTTCAAACAGTGATTCATTAATAAATATTGCCCCAAATTTTATGATGTTCTGTATCTCTCAATGAAACAAGCAGACTTCTTTGAACAAGATCTTATTCAATCAGAAATGGAATATAAACATAATGCATAGGAGTATAAAATTTGAGAAGCAAAAGTGATGGAGAACATATAAGAAACAAACAGGATGTAACAATGTTTCAGGCCTGAACGCTTCACCAAGGTATGTGCAGAAAGCAGGCAGGCGCCTGAATTAAAAGGCAGAGAGGAGGAGGGAACTGGCAGGGGGAGAAGCACAGGCCAACAGGCAAGAGGTCATAAGTGGATCTGGATGGGAGGCAAGAGGGGAAAAAGCTGAGATGTGATAGTCAAGTTTATTGTCATCTGATTCCACAAGTACAACACAATGACAATGCATTCTCCAGTCCTCGGTCCAAAACACACAGACGCACAACCAGTCATAACATATATACAGGCAAACAATACATATGCAGGACCAGTCCTGATATAGACAAATAAATCAATCAATATTGTGACATGAATATAAGAGTCTCGGATGGTTAGTAAGAGCAATTCCTTTGGTTGTTCAGCATTCTCACTGCCCATGGAAAGAACTGTTCCTCAGCCCACTGGCTCTGATACTCCTGTATTTCTTTCCCGAAGGGAGCAACTGAAATATGCTGTGTGCAGGATGAAAGATTTTGTGTGCCCTCTTCAGATAATGATCTTGGTAGATCATGTCGAGGGGGGGAGAAGGGCGACTCCAGTGATCCTCTCTGCCACTCTTATGGTCCTGTTGATTGATCTCCGATCTATTTCTCTGCAGCAACCATACCACGCCGTGATGCAGCCGGCCAGGACGTTCTCAGTAGAGCTCCTGTAGAAGGTTAACATAGTGGTGGCTGGTAGTCCTGCCCACTTCGGTCTTCTCAGGAAGTGCAGTTGCTGCTTCACCTTCCTGACAAGTGAGAAGATGTTGAGTGTCCACGATAGGTCACTAGTTAAGTGAACTCCAAGGAACTTGGTGCTCTCCACTCTCTTTACTCTAGAGTTGTTGATGTGTAGTGGAGGGTGGTTGTTCCATGATGATCTCCTTCATCTTGTCCACGTCAAGATTCAAGTTGTTACTTTCTCACCATTTCACGCGATTTTCCACCTCTTCTCAGTAGTGTGGCTCATCGTTGTTGCTGACGAGGCCAACTACTGTTGTGTCCTTTGCAAACTTGATGACACTGTTGGAGCTGGATCTGGCGATGCAGTAGTGGGTCAGTAGTGTGAACAGGAGCGGGCTGAGCACACAGCCCTGAGGTTCACCAGTGCTCAGAGTGACGGTGCTTGATATTCTGCTACTGACACGGGCAGACTGAGGTCTTTCCATTAGGAAGTCCAGGATCCAATTACAGAGAGGGGTTTTGAGTCCCAGTGAGGACAGCTTCTCCACCAGCCTCTGGGGAATGATTATATTAAACACCGAGCTGAAGTCAATTAACAACAGCCTGGCATATGAGGCGTCACTCTCCAGGTGGGACAGGATGGAATGATGTGACAAGGCTATAGCATCATTTGTTCTATAGGCTATTTGAAATGGATCCAGCTTCCCTGGGAGGTGCGCTTTAATGTGTTCCATCACCAGACAGTCAACGCATTTAATAATGGTGGAGGTCAGTACCACGGGGTAATAGTCATTGAGGCCTGTTATTGTCATCCTCTTGGGTACCGGGATGATGGTGGATGTCTTGAACCCTGTGGAAATGATGGACTGCTGCAGTGAAGTGTTGAAGATGTCCGTGAAGACTTCCGTCAATTGGTCTGCACAGTCCTTCTGTACCTGGCCAGGTATGTTGTCTGGTCCTGCTGCCTTGTGTAGGTTCACCTGGATAGGGTTCTCTTCACCTCGGCCATGGGTATGAGGAGGGCCTGTTCATCAGGGGGATACAGAGCTTTCTTTGGCATCATCCTGTTTTTCTCATCAAACCTTACCTAGAAAGTGTTCAGTTTGTCTGGAAGGGAGGTGTCATTGTCCTTATTTCACAAGGTTAACTTGTGATCTGCAATAGTCTTAATTTTTTTTATTTACCATTTGCATCAAATATATGTTTCTTCATCTTGAACAATACATTACAATAGAAATAATGCAAAATGATAAATAATTTTGTTTTTATCCCCCGATCCCCCAAAAAAAACAGAGGAAAAAAGAAAGCACAAAATAAGAAAATGGAGAGGATTTTTTAAGAGATTACATAAACCAACATATTTATAACTTATCTAAATACGTAAATCTTGTTTTAAATCCATTCTAAATGTTAAATTTCAATATATCTAATATTACTCCTAATTAATATATCTATTAAGAATCTCATATCTCTTACATCATCTAATTTAAATTCCATGTTAAATCAATTCTCTAAAATAAAATAAAACATCAATGCAATCGATATAACTCCATTCATAAAAATATATTTAATTATAATAGATCTCCCTCTATGACGTTATGGTTAAATTCCAATATATCTAACAATAATCCCAATTAGTCACATATCCAATAAAAATCTCACATCTCTCCAACATCAAATTTAAATTCAATATTGAATTAATTCTCTAAAGTAAAATAAAACATCAATACAACTCCATTCATAGATATATATCTGATAATAGAGACCCCCCCCGGCCCATTATTGGCACTAAAGTGAAAAGCACCCCCCACCCCATACGGGATGTGGTTCATTGCCATAAATGAGTCTTATGAGCAGCAGCCGATGGGCTCCGACACCTTTTACTCCAGGTATTACATCAAAACAGAGTCTCTAATGTACTAGTCCATTTTTTCATTGCAAATAATTCCTTCACATTTATTTGGCTTATTAGAAGATAAAGTTTCCACAAAATCTGTATTCCATAAAAAATTCATTTTTGTCATCCGGTAATACAATCTTCATCATCGCTGGATAATATAATGTAAACTTGTATCCCTTTTCCCAAAGACTTCTCTTGACTTCATTAAACGGTCTCCTCTTTGCCGACAACTGTGTAGTAATATCCGGGTAAAAGAAAAGCTTTAAGCTGCAATAGTCTTAATCCCTTGCCACATGTGCCTTGCGCCACTCGTACTGACTGTGGATCTTCTATGCATACCTCTGCTTTGCCTTCCACATTGTACTGGGGTATTCAGCCCTGGCTGATCTTAGTGTCATCCTATCCCCTATCCTGAAGGCAGCATCACAAGCTCTGAGATGGGCCCGGACCTCTGGATCCAACCATAGTTTCTGGTTAGCCCTGGTTGTGAAGCATTTGATCTTGGTGATGTTCTCAATGCGCTTGCAGTTCTCTCTCGTTCTGATGCAGCGTCAGGTAATATGTTTTCTTCTCCAATACATTTCAGAGTAAGATCATGGGGAGTGCAGGTCTGAAGGTGTCTAACCCTGATGCCGGCCCATTTTCCATGCTTCTGCCTTCTCCAGCTGCACTTCCGATGGCCTCCCATGCATATCCTGTTATCTGCCCCACAGTTTGCAGCAGTCTGTGTTCCCTGCTTCAGGAGGTTTAAACCACACAGAAGGTTACTGATCCAATCCGCTAATTTGAAAGTCTGGTTCACGTTTTGTATTTTGATGCATGCCTCGATCATAGATACAACAGAGTGGGTTGAGGATATTACAGTTGTGAGGAGCCAAAGTGGTCACTGCAACCTCAGTCTGTTCAGAAGGGACGCATCATTGTCCTTAACTTGCAAGTTTGACTTGAGATCCATTATAGTCTTGATCTCTTGCAACATGCCCCTTGTGTCACATGGGTGGCACATAGCTATCTATGGATCTTTTGTGCGTACCCTTGCTTTGCTTTCCGGATTGCACAGGAGAGTTCAACCCTGGCCGATCTTAGTGCCATCCTATCTTCTGTCATGAAGGCAGCATCACAAGCTGTAAGAAGGGCCCAGACCCTCTGCATTCAACTATGGTTTCCGGTTCACCCTGGTTGTGAAGCATTTGATCTTGATGACATTTTTATGCTGATATTGCCAGTTACTGAGCTCATGTACACCTCGATGTTTACATGACTGTTATGGGGGTGGGGGAGGGCTTAGCTCTCTGAATGGAGAGGGAAGGGACTGGGGAACTGGAGGAAAGGAGAGAGGGTTAGGGAAAGAGAGAATGAAGGGGCCTAACAGAATCCAGAGAAGTCAATGTAAATGCCATCTGGCTGGACAGGATACCAGGTAATGTTCCATCACTTTGCAGGTGATCTCAGTTGGGCAGTGCATGAGGTCATGGTCAGTGTGGAATCAAAATGGTTGGACTCTAGGAGTCCCTGTTATTACAGCGGACAGAGCGAAGGTGCTCAACAAAATGATCTCCCAGCCTACATCCAGTCTCTCCAATGCAGAGGAGGCAGCAATGTGAGGACCGGATTCAGTAGCTGACCCCTGCAGATTTGCATGTAAAATTTTGCTTCACTAGGTTGGACTATTGGCAGCTCCAAATGGTGGTGAGGGAGGAGGTGTGGTTCAAGTATAGCATTTCCCATGGTTACCGGGGTAGCTGCCAAAGTGGGTGGGGATGGGTGGGAAGAATTGGTGCAGTGGTTCTCGACCCTTTTCTTTCCACTCACCTACTACTTTAAGTAATCCCTTTTTTTTTCAATCTTTATTTATTGAAAAATTATTGGTAAACGTACAAAATACACTTCACAACAAAATTTTTATATATATAAAAATGAAAAGGAAAAATAAGAAATGAAACTCCTCCCCTCCCACCCCTTCAGCCAGCTCTCTTAAGGAGAGCAAAAGAAATATATATGAAAAAAAACTAAAATAAATCAAAGTACCTCTAAATGGATATATTCCAAATATAATGACCACATTAACAAAAAAAGAATAATTGTCATGCAAAACATAGGTAATTTTATCCATAACAATAAAAGCTTTCATTTCATTATCCCATCTCATTATACTAATCACCGTATTATCCTTCCATGTACTTGCTATACATTTTCAAGCTACGGATAATGCTAAATATACAAATGCAATTTGATGTTTATCCAACCTCAATCCCCTTAAAGGAATCACATAACCCAGTAAAAAACAAAGATGGATCTAATGGTAATTTGATCTTATACAATTTTTCCAAAATTGACTTAATTTCTTCCCAAAATGGTTGTACATACATACAAGACCAAACAGCATGTAAAAAAGTTCCAACACATGTACCACATCTAATACAGAAATCTTTATTACTAAAGCCATATTTTTTCAATTTCTCAAGAGTTAAATATAACTGATGCAAAAAATTATAATTAACCATTCCGTATCATGCATTTGTCAATTTAATAACAACTATCATGACACGTATCCATCCAATAATCTTCAGGAAAAGTGAAAGTTAAATCATTTTCCCATTTAAACTTAGATTTTTTCCATTCTGACTTATCCATATTATCTTGTAATACTTGATACATAACAGAAATATAACTCTTTTTTGGCATAGAAGAAATCAAAGACTCAAACTCCGACAATACAGGTAAAATCATCTCTCGACCATACATTTTTTTTTATCCAACGATCAAAGTTGATAATAAACAAATAAAGAATTTTCGGCAATATCAAAACATTCTTTCAACTGAGTAAAAGAAAGAAATTGACCTTCTACAAAATAATCCTGCAATATTTTTATATCCATAAAATCCCAATTCTTTAAATGACTATTAAACAATGAAAAAGGAATAAGCTGATTATTATATAATGGTGTTAAAATAGATAATTTACCTTTTGATCCTATAATCTTATTCTTTTTTGACCATAACATCAACAGATGTTTTAATATTGGCACATTATACTCCTGTAATAAATCTATATTCCACTGAAATATAAACTGATGTACTGCAGTTTCTGAAATACATGCCATTTCAACTTTAGCCCAACTTGGAGATTGATCCAAATCCATCAAACCACTAATAAATTTAATTTGGTCTGCCTCATAATAATTCTGAAAATGAAGTAATTGCAATCCACCTAATGTGTACTTCCAAGTAAGCTTATTTAATGCTACTCTTGGTAATTTACCTTTCCATAAAAATTCCCTAGTAGCTTTATTTAAATCCTGGAAAAAGCTCCTTGAAAGAAAACATGGTATTGATTGAAACAAATATTGAATAGGTGGAAAAATGTTCATTTAACCCAGCCAATTAAAGTTAACGGAAGGTATTTCCACTTAATTAAGTCTGCTTTTATCTTTTTGAACAATGGAACATAATTTAATTTATATAAAGATTGATACTCAGTATTCACAATTATTCCTAAATATTTAATTTTATCTGTCCATTTCAAATTAATAACATTTTTATAAACTGAATAATCTCATTCACCTACCAGTAAAATTTAACTTTTATCCCAATTAGCTTTATACCTAGATAGTGATCCATACTGTAATAAACATTCCCATAAATGCAGCAAAGATTGTTCTGGATTTGTTAAGTATATCAAAACATCATCTGCAAATAAATTAATCTTATACTCTTCATCCAAAACTCTCATCCCTTGTATCTGCTCATTTTGCCGTACTAATTGAGCTAATGGTTCAATGACCAACGCAAATAGGGCAGGTGACAAATAGGGCTGTTGAGTAGAACGCGTTAATTTAAATAATGACGTAATCTGTCCATTTGTCATCACCCTAGCAGTCAGGTTTGTATACAAAGCTTTAACCCAGTCAATAAACAAAAAGGCAAAATTTAAACTTTTCAGGTCCTTAAATAAAAAAATTACATTCGACCCTATCAAAAGCTTTTTCCGCATCAAGTGCAACCACCATTGGATGGTTGGGGTGCCGTCGGTGTCCATTGGTCAAACTAATTAGTCAAAGAATATTATCCGAAGCATATCTATTTTTAATAAAAACCTGTTTGATCTACATGTATCAATTTAGGTAAATATTTAGCAAGCTGATTTGCTAACAATTTAGCTATTATTTTATAGTCCACATTCAATAAAGAAATAGGTCTATACGAAGACACTTTTAATGGATCTCTGTCTTTCTTTGGAATTACAGTAATTAAAGCACTAGAACAAGATTCTGGTAACTCATAATGTTCAGTCACTTGTTGTAACACCTCCTGAAACACTGAAGATAAATCTTCATAAAAATTTTATAAAATTCTACCGAGAACCCGTCATCTCCTGGTGACTTACCATTAGGCATTTCCATCATAGCGGTCTTAATTCTAAATCTGTGAATGGAGCTCTCAAATCTACAATATCCTCTTCATCTAATGCTGTTAACTTTAATGTAGATTAAAAAAGAATCAATAGATCCATTATCCTGTTTTCCCTCAGGTATATAATATTTTATAAAATAAATAAAACTGTTCATTGATTTCCTGAGGTTTATAGGTAACTATTAAATCCTTTTTAATAGCATTAATAACCCTTGAGGTCTGCTCCTTCTTTAACTGCCACGCAAATACTTTGTGCACCTTCTCACCCCACTCATAATATTGTTCTTTGGTTCAATTAAGTAAACATTCAAATTGATAAGTCTGTATCGTATTATATCGCAATTTCAATCTAGTCAAAGCTATCTTCTGATCTTCTGTTACTCCCTTCTGAAATTCCTTCTCCAATTCATCAATCTGCTTTTCTAATTTAATATTTCAGCCATATACGCTTTCTTAACTTTATTAGCGTAACTAATTATTTGTCCTCTTAAATAAGCCTTTAGTGCATTCCATACTACAAATCTACTTTGAACAGAGTTAACATTTTCCGTTAAGAAAAAAATCAATCTGTTTCTTAACAAAAGCAACAAACTCCGTTTTTTTTCAACAACATTGTATTAAACCTCCATTTATAAGATGGACGTAACACCTCCGAACTTTCATAAAAAAAATAATAAAGAATGATCAGATATTACTCTACTTTTATAATCTGCCTGCAATATCTTTCCCTGTAAATGTGCCGATATTTTTAAAAAATCTATTCTAGGAAAGGAATCATGCCTAGAAGAATAAAGAAAAATCTTTCTCTATAGGATTAATCCTTCTCCAAATATCTACCAAATTTAAGTCTTTCATTAAAACCCCAATTTGTATTGCCATCTTTGATTTTCTAATACATTTTGGGGATTTATCTATTAATGGATCCAAAATACAATTAAAATCTCCCCCAACTAGAATATTTTCATTAGCTTGACTTAATAACAAAAAAGCGTCTGAAGTAAAACATTCATCATCTACATTAGGTGTATAGATATCAAGTAAAGTCCAAAGTTCATTAAAAATTTTATAATCCACTTTTAAAACCCTCCCAGCATTCCCCTCTACAGTCTGTTACTCAAAAGATAAATTCTTATGAACTAAAATCGCTACACCTTTTGCCTTAGAGTTAAAAGAATTAAAAAAAACATGACCAACCCAATCTCTTTTCAATTTCAAATGTTCTTTTTCAGTCAAATGTGTTTCTTGTAAGAGCAATATCAATTTTCATTTTCTTAATATAAGCTAAAACTTGCTTTTGCTTAATTGGATTATTTAATCCCTGAACATTAAAAATTGCAAATTTCAAACTAGAAATTTTAATAAACTATTAATATAAATACATAATATAAAAAAATGATCTTCCATTAATAAACAAAATCTACTCTCCCTCCCCTAATGTTATAAAAAAGTTAATATGAAAAGGAAAACAATTAATTCCCCCCCCCCAAAAAAAATACCACCCAAAGGTAGTAATTCCCTAAAAAACTGGGTGTGGAACACACTACCAGTGGCAGATGACTCTAAAAGATATCAATGCCATCCACCTCTCCCCAGCCAGAAATACAATATATATAATAATGTAATTCAGCATTATTAATATATTCAGCCCTGGGACTCCAGTCCCAAAGATTGATTTGAATCTTCAACATTACTAGGACTGTGTGTCAAAGCCTCCTTCTTCCCATCTTTCCCATTCTTCCCGTTCTTTCCATTCTGTCCATTTCCATGTCCATTGGCCCTTCTTTTAGGTGACGATGGTGAAATTCTTCCCTGACCACGTAGATCCGATAATGAATTAGCAAAAACCAATGCATCGTGATCATTCTCAAAAAATTGAGATTGATAATTGCCATAAAAAACATTCAACACTGCAGGGTATCGAAAAGCAAATTTATATCCTTTCCGCCACAGCACATCCTTGGCTGAATTAAACTCACGTCGACGTCTAATAATTTCTTGACTCAAATCAGCATAGAAAAAAACTTTTTTATTCTGAATCATCATTAGGGCTTGACTTTGTTTTGCCTTCTGTACCGCCAACCTTAAAATAATTTCTCTATCCTGATAATTCAAGCAACGAATTAACACTGCTCGTGATGGTTGACCCGGTAACTGTTTCCTCCTCAACACTCTATGTGCCCTTTCCAGTACCAAACCAGCCGGAAAGAACTCTTTACCTAACATCTCAGGGATCCAGTTCTTAAAAAATTTTATTGGATCTGTACCATCAATATCTTCTGGAAGACCCACAATTTTTACAATATTTCTCCGACTTTGATTTTCCAATGAATCAATTTTTTTCAATGTCTCTCTTCTGAATTCCCCAATCCACGAACTAATCTTCCACTTTCTCTATTTTATCTTTATTATATACAACTTGCTCTTTACATTCAGAGAAAGCTCTCAAGCTTTTTAAAATTTTCTTGTACGACATCTACTGAAGTAAGGGATTTATTAACATCTCTCTTAAGTGTAGATATATCTTCAGAGACATTAAACATTGTAGATTGCATTTGAGTCATTTGATGAGACATAGTATCCATATGGTAGGCAATCCCTTCCAACACAGTAAAAATAGAGTTCAGTCCAGATTCCAATGCCTCATCTTGAGACCCACCTTCTACAAGCTCCTCCTCCAATTGTTCCTGTGAACTGGCCATGAAAGGTAAGTCTTCTTGTTCTAGCAGTGTCAGGGCTTTTCCCGTGCGGCTGTGGGTCTGGACACCCAATGACGCCACCCCGACCACATCGGGGTGCCGCCGCTCAGGCCCCCCCCCCCCCCGCAGACCACACACGCTCCAATAAATTGCGGACCCTGGAAGCACTGTGCATGCCTGGCAGGCCCAGGGGCTGCGCAGGGGCGGTCTTCAGTGCCTTCCTGCGCATCCCCGACTCCCCCGACGACAGCAAGGGCTCTTTGTTCAGTCGGATTACCCACGCGCCCGACATCGTGAATGCGTGAGTCAACGTCGGTCAATTTCATCAAGAAACCGGCGCCATCTTGTGGAGACAAGACCGACGCCGGCATAATACTTAGCCTAGCTGGAGTTCCCTGTGGCTTGGAAGTTCCCGACGGCAAATTCGTGGTTCCAATTGGACAGGTAGGCCTCAGTTCTTCAGCACTTTTAAAAAGTAGTTTTTTCTGTAGTTGAGTCTTATGTTTTTTAATATTAGCTGCCATTATAGACATCTAATGGACTTAGAAGCAAAAATAAAACGTTTATATACTTAGATTAAAGTTTAAAAACGGGTGTTTTAAAAAACTGGCTGGGGAGGATTAGGACCGCACGTCTGCCCTCTACACCATCTTGCCATGCCCCCACTTTAAGTAATCCCTGTGCCATCAGTGCTCTGTGATTAGTAAGGGATTGCTTAAGGTGCTATATGAGTGGAAAAGCAAGGTTGCGAATCACTGCTCTAGACCCAATTGCTTGAGAAAAATTGTCATTGGTCCATTTCCTTTGGAGTTGTGAAACTGCACATAACAAATCAATTAGGTACGATTAAAACAGTAGTTTTCAAACTTTTTCTTTCCGCCCACATCCCACTTTAAGCAATCCCTTACATAATCACAGAGCACCTATGGCATAGGGAAAGAAAAGGGTTGAGAACCACTGGACTAGTAGGAAGAGATGAGTGAGCCATGGAGGGAGTGGTCCCTGCTGAAGGCAGAGAGATGAGGAGGGGGAATATGCATTTGATGGTGGGATCACATTGTTGGTGGCAGAAATTGTGGAGGATAATATTTTGGATGCAGAGGCTGAGGGGGGGGGGTGGATGGGGAGGTGGTAGGTGTAGAGCGTGTCAAAAGAATCAAAGGCTTGTTGATCCAAACCAAGGCGTTTATTACAGTAAGTATCACAGTAAGTAACCTTGTCCTTGTGTTAAGGGACGGGGTGGGGGGGCAGGGAAGATGTGCGGGAAATAGAGGTGAGTAAGGGCTGAGTTCATGACTGGAGTTGAAGCCATGTTTTTCGAAGGAAAGCACCTCTGATGTTCTGGAACGGAAGGCCTCATCCTGGAAGCAAACGTGACAGAGATAAAGGAATTGATAGAAAAGAATAGAACCCTTACAGAGGCAGGGTGTGAAGAGGTGTAGTTAAGGTACCTATGGGAATTCATAGGTTTGTAGAAGATGTCTGTAGGGAGTTTGTCTCCTGGAGAAAATGGAGTCAGAGAGATCAAGAAGGGGGAGAGCGTTGCTAGACATGGATCAAGTGAATTTGAGGTTAGGATGAAAGTTAGCAGCAAAGTGGATCAAGTTGATGAGCTCATTGTGGGTGCACGTGGCAGCACCAATGTAATGTCAATGTAGTGGAGGAAGAATTGAGGAAACTTGCCTGTGTAGCCTTGTAACATTGATTGCTCCACATAACCAACCAAAAGGCAGGCATAGTTGGGGGCCGTGCAGGAGAAAATGCACAAGTTCAACGGGATGTTGCCTGGATTGGAGAGTAAAGGAGAGGTTGACAAATTTGGATTGTTTTCTCTGGAGCGTTGAAGGCTGAGGGATGACATGAAAGAAGTTCATAAAATTAGGAGACTAATAGATAGGGTAGATATAGTTTTTTTTTTCCTAGGGCAAAATATCAAATACTAGAGAGCATAGCTTTAAGATGAAGTAAAAGATTAAAGGAGATTTAAAAGGCAGGTATTTTTTTACAGAGTGGTGCCTGGAACATCCTACCAGGAGAGGAGGTGGAAGCATATATGACAGCAATCTATAAGAAGAAGTTAGATAGGCACATGAATGGGTAGGGAATGGTGTGAACAAGTGGAATTGGTTTAACTTGACATTATGATTCTCATAGTCATTGTGGCCAAAAGACTTGTTCTGGTGCTGCACTGCTCTGTCTATCTTCATTCTGAATAATCTTACCAAGACATACAAGTATGTTCTTCAACCAACCTGGTCTTTGCAGATTCTCTGATGTCCCATTCTATCTCTATTACTTTGTACCCCCAACTTGTTCTTTCTCATGCATGCCTATAAATTTCATTTTGATATTAACCTCCACTAAGGTCTAGTTTTGCGGTGGTACACCTCCGGCCTACTGCAGGGGGAAACCTCTGTACCTGCAGGAGTGTAAGGGGACAGGACAACACCTGGCCGGCTGTCAATCAGTGGATCAAGCCCCACCCGGTCAGGTGTCAATCATCCTCCGGGATATAAGCCTGCGCTGGCCTCCCAAGGCCTCACACAGATTTGCTACAGTCCAGACACGCTTCAAGATCTGGCAGCATGTGGTCGAGGTAATCATCGAGGCACACAAGGGCGACATCCTGGACTCCGATCCGAAAATGTTGGTCCCCGCTTGTCAAAGCTGGGTCCCCGCGCCTTCCAGATAACCAAAGGCTGCTCCACGTACAAGAGCGCAATAGACACTCTCGAGAACTTGTACAAGCCCCCCATGAATGTGATCTGTGGAAGGTACCTCCTCAACACCCGAACCCAGCAACCCGGGGAGACGGCTGAGTCTTACCTGGGACACTTGCAAAAGTTGGCCCGACCGTGTCTGGCTGAACCCAGGGTAGGTGTAGAGGAGGTTGAGAGGCTGATCCGGGATGCCTTTGTCTAAGGGCTACGCTCAAGGACCATCCGGCAGAAGCTGCGGGAAGACAACATCTATGCCCTAACCAGGACTGCTGTGGAAGCAGCAGCCCTGCACGTCGAAGCCTTTGATTCCAGGACCCCTCATGGCCATCTCACACTGCAGCTGCAGCCCCTGGCCAAGCTGGGGAGGAGAACGTCGTTGTGGCAGGCACCCGGCGCCCCTGTAAGTACTGTGGGTCCTGGTGTGGGTCAGATCAACGATCGCGCCATATAACCATATATAACCATATAAGCACTTACAGCACAGAACAGGCCAGTTCGGCCCTACTAGTCCATGCTGTAACAAATCCCCACCCTCCTAGTCCCACTGACCAGCACCCGGTCCATACCCCTCCAGTCCTCTCCTATCCATGTAACTATCCAGTCTTTCCTTAAATGTAACCAATGATCCCACCTCGACCACGTCTGTCAGAAGCTCATTCCACATCCCTACCACCCTTTGCGTAAAGAAATTTCCCCTCATGTTCCCCTTATAATTTTCCCCCTTCAATCTTAAACCATGCCCTCTAGTTTGAATCTCCCCCATTCTCAATTGAAAAAGCCTATCCACGTTTACTCTGTCTGTCCCTTTTAAAATCATAAACACCTCTATCAATCTTTTACGCTCCAGAGAAAAAAGCCCCAGTCTGCACAACCTTTCCTTGTAACTCAAACCTTGAAATCCTGTCAACATTCTCGTGAACCTTCTCTGCACTCTCTCTATTTTGTTTATATCTTTCCTATAATTTGGTGACCAAAACTGTACACAGTACTCCAAATTTGGCCTCACCAATGCCTTGTACAATTTCATCATAACCTCCCTACTCTTGAATTCAATACTCCGATTTATGAAGGCCAACATTCCAAATGCCTTCTTCACCACATCAGCTACCTGAGTCTCAGCCTTGAGGGTACTATTTACCATCACTCCTAAATCCCTTTGTTGCTCTGCACATCTCAATAGCCTACCATTTAATGCATATGACCTATTTAAATTTGCCTTTCCAAAATGTAACACCTCACACTTATCTGTATTAAATTCCATCAGCCATTTCTCAGCCCACACCTCCAGCCTTCCTAAATCACCTTTTAATCTACGGTAATCTTCCTCACTGTCCACAACACCACCAATCTTTGTATCATCCGCAAACTTGCTTATCCAATTCTCCACCCCTACTTCCAGATCGTTAATAAACAAACAAACAATAGTGGACCGAGGACCGATCCCTGAGGAACTCCACTAGACACCGGCCTCCAATTAGACAAACAATTTTCTACCACTACTCTCTGACACCTCCCATCCAACCATTGCTGAATCCATTTCACTACCTCCTGATTTATACCTAATGCCTCCACCTTTTTTTCCTAACCTCCTGTGGAGCACCCTGTCAAAAGCTTCTTCTTTTTCTTTGGCTTGGCTTCGCGGACGAAGATTTATGGAGGGGGTAAGAAGTCACGTCAGCTGCAGGCTCGTTTGTGGCTGACAAGTCCGATGCGGGGACAGGCAGTCACGATTGCAGCGGTTTGCAAGGGAAAATTGGTTGGTTGGGGTTGTGTGTTGGGTTTTTCCTCCTTTGCCTTTTGTCAGTGAGGTGGGCTCTGCGGTCTTCTTCAAAGGAGGTTGCTGCCCGCCAAACTGTGAGGCGCCAAGATGCACGGTTTGAGCGTTATCAGCCCACTGGCGGTGGTCAATGTGGCAGGCACCAAGAGATTTCTTTAGGCAGTCCTTGTACCTTTTCTTTGGTGCACCTCTGTCACGGTGGGCCAGTGGAGAGCTCGCCAGATATAACACGATCTTGGGAAGGCGATGGTCCTCCATTCTGGAGACGTGACCCATCCAGCGCAGCTGGATCTTCAGCAGCGTGGACTCGATGCTGTCGACCTCTGCCATCTCGAGTACTTCGACGTTAGGGGTGTAAGCGCTCCAATGGATTTTGAGGATGGAGCGGAGACAACGCTGGTGGAAGCATTCTAGGAGCCGTAGTGGTGCCGGTAGAGGACCCATGATTCGGAGCCGAACAGGAGTGTGGGTATGACAACGGCTCTGTATACGCTTATCTTTGTGAGGTTTTTCAGTTGGTTGTTTTCTCCAGACTCTTTTGTGTAGTCTTCCAAAGGCGCTATTTGCCTTGGCGAGTCTGTTGTCTATCTCATTGTCGATCCTTGCATCTGATGAAATGGTGCAGCCGAGTAAGGTAAACTGGTTGAACCGTTTTGAGTTTTGTGTGCCCGATGGAGATGTGGGGGGGCTGGTAGTTCATGGTGGGGAGCTGGCTGATGGAGGACCTCAGTTTTCTTCAGGCTGACTTCCAGGCCAAACATTTTTGGCAGTTTCCGCAAAGCAGGACGTCAAGCAGCTGAAGAGCTGGCTCTGAATGGGCAACTAAAGCGGCATCATCTGCAAAGAGTAGTTCACGGACAAGTTTCTCTTGTGTCTTGGTGTGAGCTTGCAGGCGCCTCAGATTGAAGAGACTGCCATCCGTGCGGTACCGGATGTAAACAGCGTCTTCATTGTGGGGTCTTTCATGGCTTGGTTCAGCATCATGCTGAAGAAGATTGAAAAGAGGGTTGGTGCGAGAACACAGGCCTTGCTTCACGCCATTGTTAATGGAGAAGGGTTCAGAGAGCTCATTGCTGTATCTGACCCGACCTTGTTGGTTTTCGTGCAGTTGGATAATCATGTTGAGGAACTTTGGGGGACATCCGATGCGCTCTAGTATTTGCCAAAGCCTTTCCTGCTCACGGTGTTGAAGGCTTTGGTGAGGTCAACAAAGGTGATGTAGAGTCCTTTGTTTTGTTCTCTGCCACTTTTCTTGGAGCTGTCTGAGGGCAAAGACCATGTCAGTGGTTCCTCTGTTTGCACGAAAGCCGCACTGTGATTCTGGAGAATATTCTCGGCGACACGAGGTATTATTCTATTTAGTAGAATCCTAGCGAAGATTTTGCCTGCAATGGAGAGCAACGTGATTCCCCTGTAGTTTGAGCAGTCTGATTTCTCGCCTTTGTTTTTGTACAGGGTGATGATGGTGGCATCACGAGATCCTGAGGCAGTTTACCTTGGTCCCAACAAAGCTTGAAAAACTCATGCAGTTTGGCATGCAGAGTTTTGCCGCCAGCCTTCCAGACTTCTGGGGGGGATTCCATCCATACCTGCTGCTTTGCCACTTTTCAGTTGTTCGATTGCCTTATATGTTTCATCCAGGGTGGGAACCTCATCCAGCTCTAGCCTTAGGGGCTGTTGAGGGAGCTGGAGCAGGGCGGAATCTTGGACTGAGCCGGTTGGGCACTGAAAAGAGATTGGAAGTGTTCTGACCATCGGTTGAGGATGGAGATCTTGTCGCTGAGGAGGACTTTGCCGTCTGAGCTGCGCATCGGGCTTTGGACTTGGGGTGAGGGGCCGTACACTGCCTTAGAGCCTCGTCAAAACCCCTGAGTCCGCCAATGTCCGCGCTGAGCTGGGTTCGTGTTGGCGAGGCTAGTCCACCACTCATTTTGGAAGTCCCGGAGTTTGCGCTGAAGATGGCTGCAATGCGCGACGGAAGGCTTGTTTCTTCTCTGGACAGGACGGCTTTGTAAGGTGAGCCTGGTGGGCAGCTCGCTTCTTTGCCAGCAGCTCCTGGATTTCCTGGCTGTTTTCGTCAAACCAGTCCTTGTTTTTCCTGGAGGAGAAGCCCAGTACCTCTTCAGTGGATTGCAGTATGGTAGTCTTCAACTGATCCCAGAGGGTTTCAGGGGACGGGTCCGTGAGGGCGGGTTGCAACGTCGAGCTTTGCTTTGAGGTTTGCCTGGAAGTTTCCTCTCGCTTCGTCTGACTGCAGGTTTCCAACATTGAACCTCTTTTCTGGGGCTTTATTGTTCCTGGGCTTTGGCTTGAAGTGAAGGTTGAGCTTGCAGCGAACCAGCCGGTGGTCAGTGTGGCATTCGCGCTAGCATGACCCTGGTGTGGAGCACATCTCGTTTGTCACTTTCCGCACCAGGATGTAGTCCAGGAGGTGCCAGCGTTTGGATCGGGGATGCATCCAGGTGGTCTTAAGGCTGTCCCTCTGCTGAAAAAGGGTGTTTGTAATGACAAGTCGCTGTTCTGCGCAGAGCTCCCAACAGGAGGCGCCCATTGTCATTGCACTTGCCGACGCCATGCTTGCCCAGGATTCCTGGCCAGGTTTCTGAGTCTTTGCCGACACGAGCGTTGAAGTCGCCCAGGATGACAACCTTGTCGGCTGTAGGGGTACGTTGGATGAGGTTGCTCAGGTCGGTGTAGAACTTGTTCTTTTCTGCTGGTTCCCGCCTGGAGGGTTGGAGCATAGACACTGATGAGGGTGATGTGACGCTTGTTTTGAAGTGGGAGTCGCATGGACATGATTCGGTCTGAGAGGCCTGTCGGAAGGTTTTCGAGTTTGGAGGCAATGAAGGCTCTTGACCATGAAGCCTACACCAGATAGGCGTCGTTCATCCGAAGGCTTGCCAGACCAGTAGAGTGTGTAGCCCGCGCCGCATTCTTGGAGGCTGCCTACATCTGCCAGGCGGACTTCACTGAGAGCGGCTATGTCGATGTCAAGTCTGAGGAGTTCATGTGCAATGAGGGCAGACCCGACGTTCAGGTCGGTGGCTGTCAGCCTTGTCTAGCATGGTTCTGATGTTCCAGCATGCTAGCTTGAGTTTGTGAGCTTCTTTTGAGGGGGAGGACGGGAGGGGGAGACGGGAGGGGGAGGACGGGAGGGGCGACGTGGAGGGGGAAGGACGTGAGGGGGAGGACGTGGAGGGGGAGGACGGTGGAGGGGGAGGACGGTGAGGGGGAGGACGTGGAGGGGGAGGACCGGTGGAGGGGGAGGGACGTGGAGGGGGAGGATCGTGGAGGGGAGGACGTGGGATGGGGGAGGACCAGTGGAGGGGGAGGACCGTTGGAGGGGGAGGACGTGGAGGGGAGGACAGTGGAGGGGGAGGACGTGGAGGGGAGGACGGTGGAGGGGGAGGACGTGGAGGGGAGGACGTGGAGAGGGGAGGAGACGTGGAGGGGGAGACGTGGAGGGGGAGGACGTGGAGGGGAGGACGTGGAGGGGGAGGACGTGGAGGGGGAGGACGTGGAGGGGGAGGACGTGGAGAGGGGGAGGACGTGGATGGGGAGGACGTGGAGGGGGAGGACGTGGAGGGGGAGGACGTGGAGGGGAGACGTGGAGGGGGACGTGGAGGGGGGAGGACGGAGTGGAGGACGTGGAGGGGGAGACGTGGAGGGGAGACGTGACGTGGAGACTGGAGGGGGAGGAGGACGTGGAGGGGAGGACGTGGAGGGGGAGGACGTGGAGGGGAGGACGTGGAGGGGGAGGACGTGGAGGGGGAGGACGTGGAGGGGAGGACGTGGGAGGGGGGAGGACGTGGAGGGGGGAGACGGACTGGAGGGGGAGGAGTGGGGGGAGGACGTGGAGGGGAGGACGTGGAGGGGAGGACGTGGAGGGGCTGGAGGACGTGGAGGGGGAGACGTGGAGGGGAGGACGTGGGAGGGGGGAGGACGTGGAGGGGGAGGTCGTGGAGGGGGAGGACGTGGAGGGGGAGGACGTGGAGGGGGAGGACGTGAGGGGGAGGGACGTGGAGGGGGACGAGGAGGGGGAGGACGTGGAGGGGGGAGGACGTGGAGGGGGAGGACGTGGAGGGGAGGACGTGGGGAGGGGGAGGACGTGGAGGGGGGGGAGGACGTGGAGGGGGGAGGACGTGGAGGGGGAGGACGTGGAGGGGGAGGACGTGGAGGGGAGGACGTGGAGGGGGAGGACGTGGAGGGGGAGGGGACGTGGAGGGGGAGGACGTGGAGGGGAGGACGTGGAGGGGGAGGACGTTGGAGGGGGGTGAGGGACGTGGAGGGGGAGGACTGTGGAGGGGGAGGACGTGGAGGGGGGAGGACGTGGAGGGGGGAAGGGGGAGGACGTGGAGGGGGAGGACGTGGAGGGGAGGACGTGGAGGGGGAGGACGTGGAGGGGGAGGACGTGGAGGGGGAGGACGTGGAGGGGGAGGACGTGGAGGGGGAGGACGTGGAGGGGGAGGACGTGGAGGGGGAGGACGTGGAGGGGGAGGACGTGGAGGGGGAGGACGTGGACCTGTCCTCGGGCCTGCGCAAAGGAGCTTTTAGGTGGAGTGCAGTGCGCGCAGTACTGGCCCCACCCTTTACACCCATGGTTCGTGTGCCGTGGCCAAGCAAGCTGGGACGTGGCAGCGAGGTCCTTGGGTCGTAGGTTTTATATCGGAGTGGCCTTCTCCTATGCAGGTTTCTTACCCGGGCTGGAGGGGCCTGCCTCCCCTCCTAGGTTGGTCCATACTGCCCGGACCGGGGCCGAGGCCGCCGCAGTTCACCCTGTGCCTGGATTGGGGCCGCCGCCTCCCACTCTCTGCCCGGATCGGGGCCTTCGCCTGCCCCACTCGACCGAGCCCGGGCCCCGTCCGCGTCTCCCCTTGCTCCTGCCCGGATCGGGGCCGCCACCGTCTACCCTTCGCCCGGACCGGGGCCGGGGCCGCTGCTGCTCTCCCTGTGCCTGGACTGGGGCCGCCGCCTCCGCCTGCCTCACTTGACCGAGGCTGGGGCCGCCGTCTCCCCCTTGCTCCTGCCCGTATCGGGGCCGCCGCCCTCTACCCTTCGCCCGGACAGGAGCCGGGGCCGCTGCTGCTCTCCCTGTGCCTGGACTGGGGCCGCCGCCTCCAACTCTCTGCCCGTATCGGGGCCTCCGCCTGCCTCACACGACCGAGGCCGGGGCCGCCGTCTCCCCCTTGCTCCTGCCCGTATCGGGGCCGCCGCCGTCTACCCTTCGCCCGGACCGGAGCCGGGGCCGCTGCTGCTCTCCCTGTGCCTGGACTGGGGCCGCCGCCTCCCACTCCCTGCCCGGACCGGGGCCTCCGCCTGCCTCACTCGACCGAGGCCGGGGCCGCCGTCTCCCCCTTGCTCCTGCCCGTATCGGGGCCGCCGCCGTCTACCCTTCGCCCGGACCGGGGCCGGGGCCGCTGCTGCTTTAGTAGCTTTACTAAAGTCCAAATAGACAACATCCACAGCTTTCCCTTCATCAACCTTTTTTGTAACCCCTTCGAAAAACTCAATCAGGTTTGTCAAGCATGATCTACCCCTGACAAAACCATGCTGATTACTCCCTAGCAATCCCTGTACCTCCAAATATTTGTAAATACCATCCCTCAGAACACTTTCCATCAACTTGCCCACCACAGACGTCAGACTCACGGGCCTATAATTCCCAGGTTTACATTTAGATGCCAAAACTGCCCGGCTAGGAACCAGTATTGTTCCCAATGCGGCAAGAAAGGCCACTTTGCAAAAGTGTGCCTCTCTAAACCTGCTGGCAGCTCAGCAGCCCTCTATGACCTCCCTACCTCCCCCGCGGACCCCCCATGTGCGCGTGCCAGTCGGCGCCATTGTCCCCGCGATGACTTCCCCGACTTTGACCGCGCAACATCCGTCCCTGCCAGCGACCGTCAGTGTGTGCCATGAGCATCTGCACCAGCCCCCGTCCTCGCTGGCGCCGCTCACTGAGAACTACAGCGAAGTCACTTCCGGCTCACAGTGTGACGTCACTTCCGGCTGATGTAATGACGTCACGGCCGCCAGCCATGATGACTTCACTTCCCCCGGCACAGCAGACGTGGCTGGGGAAGGAGGCCAGCCATGCAGCAGCTCCCCACGTGCTGCCGACATCTTGGGTCAGGCAGCGCCCGACACGGAGGGCCCCTGACGACGTTAAGAATGACGTGGTCAACACGGGCGATGACCAGGCTGCCCTACCAACGCTCCCGACTCCTCCGGTGGCTATCGGCTACCGCATGCTGCACCTCACGACCGATGTTGATGTGGTCAACACGGGCGATGACTAGGCCACCCTATTGACGCTCCCCATCCTTCCGGATAGCAATGACTGACTCCAAGATGGTTCTGGTCGCCACCACTAACCAGGGACATCCCCCACGATCTCGGGTGCTCAATGATGGACGTTCGAGTCAATGGGCAAGAAACAAATTGCCTGTTGGACAGTGGCAGCACCGAGAGCTTCATTCACCTGAGCGTGGCCCACTCCCTAAGGTTAAAGGTCCACCCCACCACCTGCTGGATCAGCCTCGCCACTAAGGTTAAGACTGTTGGTACCCTCAGGTGCTGCTCAGTCAATATAACGGGGGAAGGAAAGACTTACACAGGATTCAGGCTCCTGGTCATGCCCAAACTCTGTGCACCACGCCTCCTGGGCCTGGATTTCCAGTGCCACCTTCAGAGTGTCACCCTTGCGTTCGGGGGGCCCCAACCTCCACTCACATTGCACAGTACGCCAACCTACCAGCCCCGGCCAACCTGCATCCTCTCCACACTGCGCATCACCCCACCGGCGCTCTTTCCACATCTTGCGCTAGGCTGCAAGCCGATTGCCGCCAGAAGTAGGCGCTATTGCGCTGCAGACAGGGACTTCATCAAGGCGGAGGTGCGGCGACTCCTGGCGGAAGGCTTTATAAAGCCCAGTAACAGCCCTTGGAGAGCCCAAGTCCTGGTGGTCAAAGGGGGAAGTAAGCCGAGGATGGTCGTGGATTACAGCCAGACCATTAATGGGTAAACCCGGCTGGATGCCTATCCCCTGCCGAGGATTGCCAACATGGTCAATGAGATAGCCTGCTACCAGGTTTTCTCCACGAATGACCTGAAGTCAGGGTATCCCTATCCACCCGAAGAATAAGCCCTACACCGCCTTTGAGGCAGATGAGTGCCTGTACCAGTTCCGCTGGGTTCCTTTTGGGGTCACGAACGGGGTATCCGTCTTCCAGCTGGAGATGGATCGCATGGTAGACCGGCACAAGCTGAAGGCGACGTTCCCATATCTGGATAACATCATTATCTGCGGCCGTGACCAGCAGGCCACGATGCTAACCTGGAAAAATTCCTCCAGACGGCTGCGGAGCTGAACCTCACTTACAACACTCTTCGTGTGTTCAGCACCACCTGCCTTGCCATCCTGGGGTACATCGTGGCCCATGGAGTCGTTGGCCCAGATCCGGAAAGGATGCGCCCATTAATGGAGTTACCCCTCCCCCCCCCCCCCCCCCCCCCCCACGCTAAAGGCCCTCCGCAGGTGCCTGGGCCTGTTCTCTTATTATTTGCAGTGGGTCCATCACTTCTCGGACAAGGTCCGCCCACTGGCCCAAGCCACAACTTTTCACCTCCCACATGAGGCGCAGGCAGCCTTCACCAGCATTAGGCAAGACATCGCGGACGCCACAATGCGGGTTGTGGATGAGGACTCCCCCTTCCAGGTGGAGAGCGATGCCTCCGAGGTGGCCATCTCTGCTACCCTCAACCAAGGGGGGGGTGCCTCATTGTCTTCTTCTCCAGGTCCC
Organism: Narcine bancroftii; assembly: GCF_036971445.1. NCBI lineage: Eukaryota > Metazoa > Chordata > Chondrichthyes > Torpediniformes > Narcinidae > Narcine > Narcine bancroftii. Next base: position 67,875,657 of record NC_091470.1, read on the forward strand.
TCCACGGCTCCGAGCTAGGGCACTCCGCCATTAAAAAGGAGGCACAGGCAATTGTGGAAGCGGTCCGCCACTGGCGCCACTACCTGGCCGGCAGGAGATTCATGCTCCTCATGGACCAGCGGGTCGTTGCGTTCATGTTTAACACTACCCACAAGAGCAAGATCAAGAACGACAAGATCCTGCGCTGGAGAGTCGAGCTGGAAACCTACAGCTACGACATCCAGTACTGCCCCGGGGAGTTTAATGACTCCCCTGATGCCCTCTCTCGCACCTGCTCATCTATGCATGACAACAGGTTGCAGGCATTGCATGAGTCCCTCTGCCACCCGGGCATCACCCGGTTGTACCATTACATTAAGTCCCGAAATCTGCTGTAAACCATCAGGGACATGACCAAGGCCTGTCGGGTCTGTGCGGAGTGTAAACCCCACTTCTTCCGCCCCCCCCCCAGGCCCACATTGTAAAGGCTACTCAGCCATTCGAGCGTCTTGGCGTGGACTTCAAAGGGCCCCTGCCTTCCACAAACCGAAACATCTATTTCCTCATGGTAATGGATAAGTACTCATGCTTCCCTTTCGCCATCCCTTGTCATGACACCTCCACGGCCACCTCCACGGCCACCATCATCAGGTCCTTGGGGCAGATTTTCACCATGTTTGGCTACCCCACCTTCATCCACAGCGATCGGGGGTCTAGTTTCATTAGTGACGAGCTGCGCCAGTATCTGACAGCGAGGGGCATCGCAACCAGTCGCACGACAAGCTATAACTCAAGAGGCAACAGGCAAGTGGAACACGAGAATGGGTGGTCAGGAAGGCAGTCCTCCTGGCTCTCAGGTCAAAAGGGTGGGCAGCACACCCTGCCCAAGACACTCCATGCCATTCGGTCACTGCTGTGCACGGCTACCAACAAGACCCCTCACGAACGTCTGTTCTCATTCCCCAGGAGGTCAGCGACTGAAATGCCACTCCCAGCATGGCTCATGTCCCCGGGACCGGTGCTTCTGCATGTATGGACACACAAGGCCGAGGCTCTGGTGGAGCAGGTTTTCCTCCTTCATGCAAACCATAACTACGCTTACATTAGGTTCGGCAGTGGCAGGGAGGACACTGTCTCAACGAGGCACCTGGCAACAACAGGAGCATCCACCACACCATGCCACCCTCCAACCGGGCATACATCCCCATCCCCAGGCAGCTATGGGGCACGCAGGGCCTCCTTGACCACCAGGGGCCTGCTTCAGCCTTAGGAGATGAAACTGCCCCCCCATCCATCCAATACTACCCACATACGTCGACCCTGGCCCCCCTGGCCACCCCTCTGCGCGGCACCACACCAGCCACACACAGCCCTGCTGCCAGCCCCCCCACTTCCCCTCTGACCAGTGAGAGTCACAGAGACCCCGGCGGCCGTCGAATCGTCTCAACCTGTAAATATTGTATGTACATAGTGGGTGCAATTCCTTGTTATTGCCCCACCCCGGGACAATTTTAAAGAAGGGGTGAATGTGGTGGTACACCACCGGCCTACTGCAGGGGGAAACCTCTGTACCTGCAGGAGTGTAGGGGGACAGGACAACACCTGGCCAGCTGTCAATCAGTCAGCCTGAATGGATCGAGCTCCATCCAGTCGGGTGTCAATCACCCTATAACCATATAACCATTTACGGAGCGGAAACAGGCCAGGTTGACCTTTCAAGTCCGCACCGGTTCACTAGAACAACTCCACTAGCTCAAACTCCCATTCTCCGCCAATAAACCTCCAACCCCCTCTCCTCCACGTACACATCCAACTTTCTCTTAAATTTGTGAATAAGATTCCTAGATTTGGCTTGTGGAGTCTTTCATGCATGGGTCTGTATCATTGTAGCTATTAAAGTTGGAAAAGAAGAACATAAAATTAATTTATTTGCAGATGATGTATCGTTGGATTTATTTATACAATGTGGGGATCCTTGTCTACAGTTGGATTTTGTTGATCCTCCTGGAGTTTGACAGCCATCTTGGCAATGGAGATCCTTATCCCCACAATCCAATGCTCTGCAGAGAGAGAGGGACGTTCTCGGATTTGAGCGATTGTGTTTTGGTGATGCAGATTTCTTGTTGGATAAAAATATTAAATAATTAGAAAAGAAGTCCAGCCCTGATTCATGTTTGCGCATGCTGTCAATTCCGCAGGTCCCCAATGGTCCCTGTTAAAGTCCTAACCTGTTTAATCTTTCCCTGTAGCTCACTCTTGAACATCCTAATAAATCTTCTCTGCCCTCTTTCAATCTTACTGATAGCCTTCCTGTAGGTTGGCGACCAGACCTGCACACAATACTCCAAATTTGGCCTTCCCAATGTCTCACCATAACATTCAAACTCCTGTACTCAATACGTATGAAGGCAAAGATGCCAAAAGCTTTCTTTACGACCCTGTCTACCTGTGACACCACTTTCAGGGAATTATGTACCTGTATTCCCAGATCCCTTTGAAACGTTGGTTACCCTTTACTTCCTACAGATGCTGCGTGGCCTGCTGAGTTTCTCCAGCATGTTTGTAGATTGAGTTCCACCCCAGCGTCTGCGGGCTTTCTTGTTCAACCACAATTTGGACAGGAGCATAAAAAACCTGTGCTTTAAATGTTACGTTGACCACTACATTGATTTCCAGCACATGCACAAGCCATCGGACTGATGGCTTTCAGTGTTGGCGTTCCCTCTTGAGGCTGCCCCATCTCAGTTCGTCAGCAGATCGAACAATCTCCACACTTGTCCGGGATATAAGCCTGCACCAGCCTCCCGAGGCCTCACAAAGAGTTGCTACAGCCACAGCCAGCCTGGCTCTGAGGAAGTCTTTGTGGATTAAAGCCTGTTGTACAGTCTGATTCTGTCTAACAGTACACCACAAGTTTATAATAGGAAATTAACCAAACTTTGTCTTGGGGGATGTGGGAGAAACCAAAGCTCTTGAAGGAAATGCAGGCAATATCAAAGAGAATGTGTAAAATCCACACAAACAGGATTTGAGGTCAGGATTTCATCCAGATATTGCATCACAGTTTCATCCAGTTTTAATGTGTTTAGAGTTATGAACATGTTTTGGAAATATATTAAAATAACATGATGCTTGATAAGAACACAAACAGGAAGTTGGGCAAAATTCAGTCTATGTGGAATGGGGGATATACACTGGCAAATATACTGAGAATTACTGAACAGATGCAAAAAGTAGGGATACAGTAAAATCTCCGTTATCTGGAATTCAAGGTGTACTGACAATCACCACACCAGCAGTGTGAGTATAAGACAGCTGTAATAAACTAATATGTACACTAAGAGGTCTTGTATCTCTGCAAGACCAACCTGGAAGGCTAGACTGTAGCTCTGGACTGCTTTATATACAAGGTCACCGGGAGGACCCCTGGTGACCTTGTGGTGTAATTACGTATCTTCTTTCTTTGGCTTGGCTTCGCGGACGAAGATTTATGGAGGGGGTAAAAGGGGGTAAAAGTCCACGTCAGCTGCAGGCTCATTTGTGGCTGACAAGTCCGATGCGGGACAGGCAGACACGGTTGCAGCGGCTGCAGGGGAAAATTGGTTGGTTGGGAGCAATCGGCAGTCTCAAGCAACCGGGAGAAAAAACAGAAAATAAATAGGAAAAAATACCAATGTTTATAATTGATGCTCCCTCACAGTCAGTTCATCAATCATGCAAAACACAATCTCAAGCATCTGGAAAATTCACTTATTCAGCATTCACCTGTATCCCCATAGGAGCCAGATACTGGGGATTTTATTGTATATGGGTTTTTATTACTTTGGCAAGATGTGCCAAGTAGGGTATTGCAAGGATTAGTGATTGGGGGCCAACCACAACAGTCTAGGTCAGAAATTCTGCTGAGAGGGTAAAATGTAATATATCCATGTTTGCCGATGCAGCAAAACTAGATGGAATTTTAGGAATACAATAAAGTGTAGAAGTTTCAAGGTGATTCAGGAATGATAAGTAAATGGGTGAGAACATGCAGATGGGATGACATGTGGAAAATGTGAGTTTGTAGCAGTCTGGCCTGGCCCCGTACACAAGGGGCCAAATTGCCACAGCACATAGCCAACACACAACTGTGCAGAGACTGCCTCCTCACTGAGGAGAAGCTCCAGGGTTAAAGAGTGGACTGCAGGGAGCGAACGCTGCTCCGAAACTGTGCGCTGACATCACTCCGTGAGCCAGCGCGGCAGGTGGGGGGCTTTGCAGTATTGCTTTTGTAGCGCGGTCTTTTTGAATAAAGAGTCAGTTACAGGTTCACTCAGCTCGGTGCAGATGTGTTCTTTTCGCAGTGCCACCATATCATGGGTGCGACAAGGTCATCCACTTTTTACCCTTACATTTCTGTTGTCATTTTTATAAATCATTCTCTCCAATGCCTTTTTATTCTCATTTTGCTGATATGATGATCAAGTATAGAATGGGACTCTCAGAATAATATTTAAAATTTCAGTGATTTTAAAATCAAGAAAATATTTTTTAAAGTTTGATATTTTAACTGTCCACTGAATGTGCGTGTGTGTACATATCTCTGTCCAATTCCATTTTGTTTGAATTCTGTAAAATGATTGAATTTCTATTAAATATCTATTTTATTCTTGATTTGCTATCTGAGAATTTTTCAAATTGATCAATTGCTTACACTACCTGATGACAATAGGAATAGGGGAAATTATTGTCTCAAAACCCATTGTTTCTTTCACTGTCTTACATCTTTTGCATCCACATACACTGAATTCTTCCAGCCTTCTGTTTTCATGCTAGATTCCAGCATCTGCAGTCTCTTTTGTTATCTTCCTTTAATGGGCTGCAGTCTCTCAAGCCTCCACCAGAATTGTATTTGTTTTTTGTTATCTCCTGGCAATAATCAATATAACGGCTTTTGCAGAACTGGCCAAATAGAGTTCTCCTTAAAAAATTAAGACTTTGGATGGAAATTGCTGTTATATGTTCAAAGGATGTTCCTGTAACTCTGAGGAATCATCTACCTTGGAGGTCTGTGGAGCCTAAGGTTGTTGAATAAATTCAAGATAGGTGATCGACCTTTGGAGAATTTGTGATATGTTCGTTGTTGTCCTCTGGATGGACGTAAATTGCTAACATGTAGACTATCTTATCTCTATTGATTAAATTTTAAAATGTGCCATTCTAATATATTTATTTTTATTTCAATAGGTCTCACAGTTGGTGATATCATTGAGGCACTGGTACTTAATATAGTAGCAATTGCCACTTATGCCATCTTCATTGAGCTTTGGGTCTATTTACACAAAAATATTGCAAATGATATAATTAAGGAGAAGACTCTGCTCGTTCTTGGCTTATTTCCAGTAAGTAGTATGTTCTGATTGAATGCTATTGTATTGCGCCAATGGTATTTTTGCATTTGATGAGTCATTTGGTTTGAAATATTAAGGGCATAGCATGTACAATCTACTGGTCCTCTTTTCTATCATTAGTGCGGGATTGATATACACGCATTTCTTACCTGTCATACAGATGGCAGAAGTTCAAGTTGGCAGTTTGTTTACATTTCTTTCTTTGTTTACATTTCTTTCTTTGTATTTGTATCTTCTTGAGTACAGCTTTTTTCACTACCAATAAGTAGAAATTCTGCCTGGCCTGCAGGAAAAGGAATCTCAGAGGAATCTCAAAGGAAAAGGAATTTCAGAGTTCTATATAATGTCATGTCTTCTTCTTTCTTTGGCTTGGCTTCGCAGACAAAGATTTATGGAGGGGTATGTCCACGTCAGCTGCAGGCTCGTTGGTGACTGACAAGTCCGATGCGGGACAGGCAGGCACAGTTGCAGCGGTTGCAAGGGAAAATTGGTGGGTTGGGTTGGGTATTGGGTTTTTCCTCCTTTGTCTTTTGTCAGTGAGGTGGGCTCTGCGGTCTTCTTCAAAGGAGGTTGCTGCCCGCCGAACTGTGAGGCGCCAAGATGCACGGTTTGAGGCGATATCAGCCCACTGGCAGTGGTCAATGTGGCAGGCACCAAGAGATTTCTTTAAGCAGTCCTTGTACCTCTTCTTTGGTGCACCTCTGTCTCAGTGGCCAGTGGAGAGCTCGCCATAGTACCAATGTCATGTATGTACTATAATAATACATTTGAACTTTGATAAATTTGATTTTTTGACAGTTCATCACAACTAATCAAGGGTACGATTAATAAATGTTGGTCATGCCATCAGCACCCACATCCTGCCCATTTTTTAAAGTAGGAAATCGCACATTAATGGGGCTTGAAATGCACAATTTGCCATGTGTACAAATGAGAGATGGCATGGTTCTCTTTCCAGTTCATTGAACAATTACTACACTGCTAAAAAAGATACTCGCGTTTTTAAGGTGCTGATCTAATTTAGCATGGACAGTAGAATGGACAATTAACGTGCAAGTCCACCAATTTCCAGGGGAGCTGAGGATGAAATTTCATTTATGCAAGTACATTGATACATGAGTACAGCTGCAGTCTCAGTGCACTCTCTGTTATGTTCCCTGTGACCCTAACTCTCTATTTCCTTCCACATCCCAAATATATGCAACCTGAAAGGTTAATTGGTCATTGTAAATTGCCCTTTGTATGTAGAGGAGTGGTAGAAACTGGGAAGAGTTGATGGGAATATATGAAAAATAAAATGCCAGTTTAGTGTAAGAGATCACTTGATGATCTTAAGGTAAAAAATACAAAATGCTGGAGAAGCTCAGCAAGTCAAACAGTCCTTTATGTAGCATAAGTTAAATACATAACCAATGTTTCAGGCTGGAGTCCTTCATCAAGGTATGAGAGAATGCCAGCAGGCATCCGAACAATAGGGTGGGGGGTTTGTTGGCAAAGGCAGGAGATGATAGGTGGATGAGGGAAGGGGCAGCAGCAATGAGGAGGAGGTGGGATGTCTGGGTGGGTAAGGGGAAGGGGGGGGGTGGGGGAATAAAGAACCTGAAAGACAGGAAAGGGGGAAGGGAAAGACAAGACAACCAAGTTAGCAGAAAGCAGAGAAATCAATGTTAATGCCTTTTGGCTGGAGAGTGCCCAGACAGAAGATAAGGTGTTGTTCCTCCAATCTGCGAATGGTCAGGGCAGGATAGTGCAAAAGGCCATGGACAGACATGTGGGTCTGGGAGTGTGACTCAGAATTGAAATGGTTTACTACTGGGAGGTTGCTGTGGTTGCAGACAGAGAGGAGGTGCTCAGCGAAGTGACCTGCCAATCTGCGACTGGACTCTCCGATGTAGAGAATGCCACAAAGGGAGCACCAGATGCAGTAAATAAGTGCTGCAGATATACATGAAGTGTTGCTTCACTTGAAAGGCCTGTCTTGGGATCTGGACCAGAGTGAGGGAGGTGTGGGCACAATTCTTGCACCTCCTGTGGCCACAGGGAAAGATGTCGGGGAATGTGGTGATAGGTGGGGAGGGATGAGTGCATGAGGGAATAACGGAGGGAGCAGTCCCTGTGGAAGGCCGAGGGGGAGAAGAAAGAAAAATGTGTCGGTGGTGGGATGGACCTGTTTCTCTACTGTTTGCCTCTATGATCAGGTAAATGTATCAACAATCCTGAAGGTTCACAATTCATGACCTATTCATGTATTAATGGTAAAAGTAAACATTAATCACAGCAAACATCTTGAAGAATCCCATTATTGTTCTACAGGTGTATAAAATCATGAGTGGTCTGGATAAAGTAAATGCTTACTGTCTATTTCCTAGGGTAGATGATTCTAGGGGGAGTGGTCATAGTTTAATGGTCAGAGGGGAAAGATATGAGGGGCAATTTTTTTCAGTGTATTTAAAGGGAGTATGAGAAATAAAGCCTAGTAAGTTTCAAGAGAATGTAGGAAACAGAAACAGATATGTTTCAAGGAAGCATGGGACCCAAAGCTCCTGTGAGTTTCAAATGTCGTTCGAATCTGGGGCCCAGATGAATGAAAGAGAATGTGGGAACTGAATACTATACAAGACCCCAGAGTGTGAAAGGGTTTGAGGGAACACAGGCTTTGATTATGTTTAAATTTCAAAATAAACTTTATTCTCAATAAAAAAATTATACCGTGCATACAATGTAATGTTGTTTCACATTTGTAGTGTTGCATTCATACATACACAAAGAAAAACAGTGCAAGGTCATTTCCCATTCATAGTGTTACTTTTGTTCACACATTTTGCTATTGTACCTTGTAGCATTAACTATTTATAGCACATTTGCCACTAATATGCCCCCAACACCAACACATGCTCTCTTCTCACTGCCACCATCAGGAAAGTGGTATAAGTGTCACAAGACTCACTGCACCAGGTTCAGGAACACCGGCTACACCTCCACCATCAGACTTCTCAACGGCAAACCTAATCAGGAACTTATCTAAGGACTCCGATTTTTGAACTTCATTGTTTTTTTTCCTCTGTTGTTTACATTTGTTTATTTGTTTACATGTGTACATTGTGTACAGTTTTTTTTTGCATTACCAGTAAGTGGTAATTCTAGGCCCACAGGAAAAAAGAATCTCAGGGTTGTATGTAATGTCATACATGTACTGTTACAAGCCCAGAGGACCCCAAAACCCAGCAGCAATAGAAAAGTGGTTACTTAAGCAAAAATTGCTTTTAATTTTCTTTACACATAAAAACAGGATCAAATTTTAACTTATTACTATTAACTTAACCTCCTTCTAATTCTAAGCACACGTGTATGTAGTGTGTTCATCTTCAGGAAAGTGCTTTGCTTTAATAGTCCAGTCATTCACTTCTCACTTCTCAAGTTCACTGGTATCAGGCATTTCTTATACTGTGCACAGAATTTAACATTTATGCATTTTCACCAGGCTCTGATGATGACCTCTTCTTCCAGGTCACCACAGAGTTCCTCTTGTTTCCTTTATTTCAGAAGAAACACTCGAGCCAGCCATTTCCTCTTGTAAGGACTAGAAGGGTTTTTGACAGGCTGAACTCAGAACTCACAACCTGTCTTCAAAACGGGGTTTTCAACAAGCCTACCAGCTTGCCATGTTGCAGCCTCAAAAGCCACTAGAACTCATTTCTCTCTCTCTCTCTCTGTCTCTCTCTCTCTCTCTCTAAGAGAAATTCTGTTTGTTCTTTCTCTCTCTCTCTTTCTCTCTCTCTCTCTCTAAGAGAAATTCTGTTTGCTCTCTCTCTCTCACACACACACACACGCACACACACACACACACACACACACACACACACACACACACACACACACACACACACACACACACACACCACACACACACACTCTCTTTCTCTCTCCTTGCAAAAACCAGAACTGCTTGCAGGGCTCCAAACCCAATCCCTGAAAGATCTTTATCAGCACTTGAGCCTCCACTCTTTATTTGCACCTACTTTTAAAATTATTTCCAAAGCCATTCCATTGTCCTTTGCAGAGCCGTTGGTGCCTGCATGTCTTGCTTCAGCAAAGCTCTTGCATTTTAACTGAGATGTGAAATGTAAGTATCTGTTTGTGAAGTGACCTACACTAACCCTTCCCCCATCTATCTTTTAAAAACATTTATATATAATATAAAATATAATATAACCCATAACAGTACTCTGACAATAAATCTGAAATCTAAATCAGTCCTCTGTTGTGCTGTAGCTCAGGATGAACCATGGCAAGGATCTTTGCATCCTTCTCCACACACTCTTAGCAAATTCATAGTTGCACCTGATGATTTCGTGTCTGGCTCAGACGTTTTGTTCCCATACTCCCTTTAAATTTACAGTGGATCCAATTCCGTGGCCTTTTAAATTCACTGGCATCCTATTCCTGTGCTCCTGTTAACTTCACTGGGGTGGTGACTCTCATAATTCTTTTTGCCCATACTGGTGACCTTTTTTCAGAAATCTCTTTCAATTCACTGAGATGCCATCATGACATTTCCCCAAAATCCAGTCCTACTCTCCCTTAAACTCATTGGGGTTCTTGTTTCTTGCACTCCTTTTAAATTCACCATGTTTTGTTTTGTTAATTGTTTTACTTGAAATCTCGTTAGCTCTTGTGTGACATCTGAAATGAAAACATATGAAATAGGAGGAGGAGTCGGCCATCCAGCCCATCAAGCCTACTCTGCCATTCAATGAGATCATGGCTGAGCTTATTTGAAAGAAAGTGAATTAAGATTTGTGTTGGGTTATCAATAGTAGTAAAATCTAAAAGATCAGATTTGCCAAAATTCTGAGGATATTGGATTATATTGAAGTTTTACTGTTAATATGATACAAAAAATTTTTTTCAGTTAAATTCCATTCAGATTGATATTTTTAGTATTTAAAATACTTGTACTTTCTTGCCCTGTGAATGTTAAATGGAACTCTTAAAGTGGAAAAATGGCATTGAGTTTATATTGATCACTCTTCCATTCCCACCATTTGGAATTTAAGATTAAGCAATTCACATGTATAAAATCAAGAAACTGGCATATTTTTGTTTTCTTAGGTAACTACAGTTGCTTACCAATTGGGGATATTTGTTCCACGAGCTGCAACCTTAATAGACTTTGTGACAGCAGTGTAAGTACATGTAATTTTTTAAAAATTACAAATACAGCACAATAATGGGATCTTCCAACCCACAAGCCTACCTTGCCCAAATATATCCAAGTGACCATTTCAGCTACTAACCCCTAATGTCTTTGGGAGGAAACCAGAGCACCCAGAGGAAACCAATGGGGAAAAAGTGGAGAACCTACAAACACTTTACAGACAGTAGCAGATTCAAACCCAGGTTTCTGGTGTTATAAAAGCATTGGACTAACCGTGCATTTGTAAATTAACTTTGCTAAATGTGAACTCCGTTTTCATGCCTAACTTGAATGATCTATATTTTACAGTTATACAAGTATATCCTTGTTTGGTTTCTTCCATCTTGCTATAACTTACCTTGGTGGAGTAACTGAAGCCATCGATAAATTACAGTATGTGGATGCTTCCCTAAATGTGGGTCCTTGTTGTTGCTGTTGCCTCTTTCTTCCGAAGGTCCGGATAAACAGGTGTGTATTCATGAGTCTTTATGTTTTTATTGTATTCAAATGCTATAAAATCTGATGATAGTTGTTCTTCAGTAATGATTTTTTTTATCTTTAATTTCCACCCTTTGAACAGAACTATTTGAAATTTATTTGAATCTTTGTCCCACTATCTCCTTTCCTCTAGTTCTGCCTCTCTCTCACTTTTCTTTTCCCTCTATCTCCTTTCATAGGGCCAAAATCAATTCTCGCCTTTCCTCTTATCAAAACCAATTAACACCTTTTGTTTGTTGGTTTGGACTCTTCCCCCTCCCATTCTTCCACCTTTCTCTCTCAGTCTTTATTGAGACACCTGCCAGCTTTTTGCTTATACCTTAAAGAAGGGCTCAGGCCCGAAACGTCAAAAATATATCTTTACCTCCTATGCATCCTGCAAGACCGGCTTTTAGAGTGTGTTAAATCTAAGCAATGACCTCTCTGCCTTTATCTGCTTTTTCTCCTGTTTTTTTTGCTAACTGAAATGTTTGTGTTTTTGTCCCATGTAACAAGGACTGGTGAACCCTCAAATCAATCCATGATTCAATTACTGTATTTGTTAGGCATATATTACAAACCGGGTAACTCCTCCTCCCCCACACATTATATGCGTGGGCGCACATATGCGTGTAACGGCAATGAAACAACACGCACAATTTATAGTGAGCATGGTAAAGTAATAGTGGCAATGAAACACACATACAATTTACAGATGAACATGGGAATTGGGTACATACAAAATGGCAAAATTCAAAAATTTTGACCTTGACAGTCTCGGGAATATCTCTTTGGCCTGAGTGCCATGGTATTCTGAAAAACAAAATATTCTGACTAGGGCACTGTACCTTATCAATATTAATTGCCCAGTTCCATCCCTTAAGGAAAGAGATTAACATATCAAGTGCTTCTGAGAAAACATTAGGATGATTCTGCCCTATGGCATCAGCTTAATCATCCACAAGTCTTTCAATTGCACATTATTTTTACAAGATATGATTTCATTTAAAGAAAGGATTTTTAAATTATGACAATTAAAATCTTGATTAGCTCTGAAGCCCATCTTCGATCTATTTAATGGATTCCTTCTATCCTTGCAAATAACTACTGCATCTCTTTTCTCCTGATCCTCTCCAAAGCTTGTTAATGTGTTGCAGGAGGTTATAATTGACATCTCTGGGGGGAGTTGAATGGGTTGTAAATCACAGGAGATTAACTGTGGCAGATAGTGGGACTATGGAATGTGTTTTGTCATCTGCGCCAAATAAATTCAAATTACTTTTTTTTTTTTTTTTTTTTTTTTTTTTTTTTTTAAAATTTTTTTATTTTTCACACCATAAATCACATTAGCCATGATATACACTATTTCTTTTCACACATATACAGTGACTTTTTCTCCCCCCCCCCCTTTCCTCCCAAACCACCCCCCCACCCCCCCCTCTCATCCATTTTAGGTATACAATCTAGGTTGCATTAAGCCAGTCAGACAATGTTGTCATTCAACCAAATTACACCAGAAATTCTACTGAGTCCATTCTTTTCTTTCCTTCTCCTTCCATCAACTTAGGTAATGTTTGTCCCCGGTAGGTTTTTGCTATTGTATTTAATGTAAGGCTCCTATACTTGTTCGAATATTTCAATGTTATTTCTTAACCAATATGTTATTTTTTCTAATGGAATACATTTATTCATTTAAATTTGGTAGTTTCTTCCTTTTAATTTGGTTATGTATTCCATTAATATTTAAAGACATATAGTTCAGCGTAGCCCTTTTATATTTTGTTTATCTTCTCTTTCCGTTTTTCCATCATTACCTTTCCTCCTTTTCCAATTCAAATTACTCTTTAAGTTGGAATGTAGAATACTACACCTGTGTAGCATGCTATATGAGCGAAAATACGGTAATCCAACCTCACATATCCATTTGGAAATGCCAGGAACATTGGACAGGTTACTTTTAGTTCAAGCTCTGAGCTTAGAAACTCAGCCCTTCCTTTAATTTTCTTTCCCTATTTTACAACAACAACACTGCTTGTTCATTTCTTTGTATTTTAGCCATTTTGGGTTCTGCCATTTATCTATGACACCTGACTTTAGCTCATGTTTCTTAAACTCTAGAAATATAACAATAGAAAGTCAATAATATGTCTGCTTTGATTGGTAAAACAAAATCTTATCCCTGTATATGAATTAATTATGAATTCCACAATTTCAGCTTTTCTTTAGACAAAGGTAAGCTTGTGTACATTCATGTATAATTTTTTGTGTTTCTTTGATGGCATAGTTGCAGAGAGGGATGAATAATTTGATAAAATTGTTGTCAATATAGCATCTTTCTTAAAACAGCATATACTGGAATGAAAACTGCATAAAATCAACCTTAGTTTCATAGAGAAAGTTCTTTTTGATATATACTGTGGTACCATAATGAATTAGTAATCATAATGTGAATGCAACTCCATTAGCTCCATCATTAAACAGTTCAACACAATTTTTCTTTCTATTCTCCAATTTCTCCTCTCAATCCAGCAATTTTATTTGGTTTAAAAATTATATTGTGAGATATTAATTAGGTATGTCATGTATTATTAATTAGGTATTTATATTAAACTAGTTAATTCCTTCTTTAAAATATTATATGAAAGCATTACTGTTGCAATATGTGAAAATATGGTGGGCAATTTGTGAATAGTGAGATTTCCCAATGATTGGTGAAATAATAACCAGGTTTTATTTTTGTAGTTTAGGGATAAATATTATCCAGAATACAAGAAAAGATCTGCAACTTTGCTCCAAAATAAAGTTGTAATGTTGCTTACTTCAACCTGAGAGGGAAAAAATGTTCTTTTGGAAGATCATTTTAATGCCCATATACAGTGAACAAATAAATAGTTCTGCAGTATTGGAGGTGCTTTTCTTTCAATGAGATAATAAAATGCAAAATAATTGCTTCATTCACTATGTGCAAGTTAGACTTTCTGAGAAAGGAAAAATTTACATTTATAATAACTTGGGTGACTTCAGCCTAGAAAAGCACACTGGCTTCACCTGACTCATTAAGGAATGATGTTGATTTTTTTAAATTTAATTTTTAGGTGCAGCCCGGTCACCCTCCTGGTCCATGAGCCTGTGCTGTCCAAATACACCAATTAAAGACCCATAGGTCTTTGGAGCTTGGGAGGAAACTGGAGCATCTGCTGGAGACCCATGTGGTCACGAGTAGAATGTACAAACTCCTGACAGACAGCGACAGATCTGAACCCAGATTGCTGGGACTGTAATAGGATTACACTGACCGTGCTACCCTTATGCTAATCTGCGGAACTGTGTATGGTCACAGAATGGCTTCTGACAAAGCCAACACATTTTCTCTGCAGACTCCATTTTATAGAACATAGATCTCCTATTCTGGCTATCCACACTATAGGATGATGATGGTTTCTTTCAGTCAGTTTGTGGGGTTTGATGCCCCACTCCTCAGAAAGGAACAGCGTGTGTGTGAATGGATTTAGGGGAGTAGGGGTTACACAGGTCCAGATGTACCCTCTTGACATCCCTCCCAGATCCAGTGGAATGGTAAGATCCAAGACGGCTGGGGAAAGTTCTGTTGCAGTGAATGGCCAGACCGAGCTTTAATGCAAGTGAATGACCCTTTCTGCGCTTCATGGCTACAAGAGGGTTCGTCCACTCTTTCACAGTCTTGTTTTTCATCCTGCAGGGTGTTTTGCCACCCTCTGCACCAGGCAAGCTGGTTTAGTCACCTGACCACGCGACAGGTAGTATTGAGTTACATGGTACCAGTCGCGCTCCTCATATTGATAATGCATAAAATAATAAGATGGTAGCTACACTAACTACAAAACCCTGGGGTTAATGTTGGGAATATTTTGTATCAAATGAAATCATATGTTTCTTTATCACTGACTACTGGACAGTAAAGTTAAAAGTGACCTAACACTCTACAGTTTATTGATTCTTCTGAAATTTCTGGTTGATTGAAAAAAAAAGCTTTCGGTCACATAAGTCTGGGGAACTTCTTTGAATGCAGTACATTTCTGCTGTGGAGTTATGTACTCTGGCTAAATATATTCCAAAAAGTTTCATTGTATTACTTCACTCCTCTTGCAACCCCCACCCATGGGCACCCATAATCAGTCGTCCAATATGGAGAATCCACACATGTGCCAATTGAAAAGGAAAGTGATTTCAACATCTAATCCACTGGATCTCAACCCTTTTCTTTCCACTCACATACCACTTTAAGTAATCCCTATGCCATCGGTGCTCTGATTAGTAAGAGATTGCTTAAGGTGCTGCTCTGGACCCAATTGTTAGTGAAATATTTTTCTTGAGAAAAATTGTCATTGGTCCATTTCCTTTGGAGTTATGAAACTGCTCACATAACGGGTCAATTAGGTACGATTAAAACTTTCCACTCACATACCACATTAAGCAATCCCTTACTAATCACAGAGCGCCTATGGCATAGGGAATACGTGAAGTGGGAAATGAATGGAAAGGAAAAGGTTGAGAACCACTGAAATGTAATCATTCAAACAGAATTGTTTCCCACTATAGGTAAACAAGGAAATCTACAGATGTTGGGCCCTAGTGCAGTACACAAAAGTGCGTTTTTCCATCTCATATTTTTATTACCAATAAAGTTCAAAGAAAGAACGGGATTTTACATCTGGCATTTTTTTTTACAATCTCCTAATACTAATGCTCTCGTGAAGTAATGAGCAATATTATTTTAATTTTAAATGCTGGGGTATTTATTTTTCAGAAAAGCTTATAGAATCCTTAGGATTGGCATCTTGCAGACATTGATTCTGCAACCAGTGCTTCAGTTTATTTCTGCTGTTCTGTGGGTTGACGGTAAATTTGATGGTGAAGTAAGTCTGAAATTTTCTTATTTCATTGTTAAAATGTGCATTTAATAAGGCCCCTCAAGTTCAATTCTTTAAAAATATTTTGATTCATTTGAAGATTCTCATGGATAAATCCTCAATGAATAAATTAGTTTACATTATGATTTTTAGCAAAAGAATGCTAAACACGTGTATGTTTAATGACCTCAAGAGTGTAATTGATGTTTATTAAAGTGGATATATTTTCCTCAAGTAAAGTCTAGAAGTTTTTGATAGATTTCATAAACCTTGTTAGACCACATTTGCAGAACAGTGTGCAGTTTTGGTCACCCATTTATAGGAAGGATGTCATTAAAATGGAAATGGAGAATGTTGCTAGGACGGGTAGACTAGAATTACAAGAAAATGCTAAATAGGCTGGGATTTTGCCCATCATGATAAGGTAAATAGTCAAAGGTTTTGTTTCAGGGTAGGGGAATGAGTGGGCACCCATTTAAGGTGAGAGGGGGAGAGATCTAAATGGGGTCTGAGGGTGGTGACTATATATGGAATGAGCTGCTGGACATTGTGGTAGAAAGTGGGATAATTGTAACATGCAAAAGATATTTGGTCAAGTACATGAATAGAAAAGGTTTAGAGGAATGTGGCCTAACACAGGCAAATAGTACTAGTTTGTTGACATGGACAAATTAAGCAATGCAGCCAGTTTCCATGCTGTAGAACCCTTTTAACTTTGTCTTTGGACAACAACTGCTAATCCCTTGGTTGCATATTCTATATTCAGTTGCAAAGAGGCAAAAGGTCCTGCTGTAAAATTGCGCCATGAACTGATAAAGCCAACGCTGAATGAACTTTCATGCATTTTCACTCTATGGTTACAGAGAAGCAGAAATCTCTTGTATATACATGGTAGTTCTACTGAACATTGTGGTGCTTCCAAGGAGTTGACTGCCTGACAAGGATTCCCACTTGTAATGTATTTAATGATCAAACATGGAATTTCAAAGAAGTAATAATGCAAAACAAGTCAGTCAAATCAACAAATATACATAGGCCCTTAACTACCATATAAGCAGTGATCCCATGTGTCTCCCTTGTATACTATTCCTGAACAAAGGCTCAGGCCTAAAACATTGATTTTATTTATTTTATTTCTAATTTGACTTCCAATGGATGCTGAGTTTCTCCAGCACTTTTTTACACTGCACTAGGCCCCAGCATTTGCATATTTGTTGTTTACTTTCATATATTACATAACCTCCTTTTCCTTCTACCCATTTATTTACATTAATTTGAGATTATTCCTTGGAGGAAATCTTTAATCAGGATGCTACTGACAACAGTAAGACATTGCTCCATGAGTCTTCAAACAGAATGGGAAGAAGGCCATATTGTAGTGCTAATTATTATAGATAACCGTCATATATAAATACGCCAGACATGAATCTCTTCAGCTTAGTTCTTTACACTTGGAAGGTGCAATATTCACCTTTTAATTTGAGTTAATATCTTCTGAGATGATGCTTGCTCTTTGTCAAAACAGCCTTTTTTTGTGACATAACAGAAACATATTAAAATTAAAATTTCTTTTCAACTGTAGTTATCAGTGAAACTATCTCTTACAGGTCCTTCCATCCAGCCCCTTATTCTACATTAAGATTCTACTCAACATATCTGCCTTAATGTCCTTGTATGTATTTAACCTGTTACTGAAGGCTGCATTTGGAATTGCAGAAGCAGGCTATCATCTTATGGCCAAATATGCAATTATAATTATCTACATCATCCTTAGCAACCTGCAGCCACTAATTCTAGGCGGTCTTGCAACCTACAACATAATCCCTTGTGTGGGCTTGTATTCCTCAAAAGGCAGAGCTTCACGTGAGTAGTCTATATTAATAATTTGATATTTTGACAGAGATGGCTTGTGCAGCATT
Organism: Narcine bancroftii; assembly: GCF_036971445.1. Classification (NCBI taxonomy): domain Eukaryota; kingdom Metazoa; phylum Chordata; class Chondrichthyes; order Torpediniformes; family Narcinidae; genus Narcine; species Narcine bancroftii. Next base: position 67,893,508 of record NC_091470.1, read on the forward strand.
TGAGAATACCATTGTTATAAATGAATTACTAAACTTGCTGCTCTGTCACCTTCCACTATCTGTTCTTTAGGTCATCTAATACCACTCAATACTAAAGCTGAACCAATTTACTTTTTTTTCCCACTGTAAAATGGGCATATCTTTCTTGTAACCTTTATAATAATTATATAAAAGTTAACCATTGCTAGTGCCCTGCCTTACCTTTCAATTTATTTTTGTAATCTACTCAGCCCTCATGCCCTTCTTGGATTTACATTTAAGATCAGGGTTTCAGATTGAATTCCACACTTTTAACTTCACAAAATCCCATCATCCTTAAGGGCACCTTAACTCTCAGATCATTAATTAATCCTCTTTCTCATTGCACAGTATTAAAATTGCCTAGTCCCTCAACATAGTGATCAAGAATAAAATATTTGTAATATATTATTTAAATTCATCCTGCAGAGTATTGCTGCAAATTTGATTTGTCTGCCTTTTAGTTAGATTGAAATCCCCTTGGTTATTATATTATCTTTGTTACATGCAGTGCTAATTTGTTAATGCATCTGCCAAACATTATCATTTCTATTAGGGGGCCAATATACAGCCACCATCTCTCATTGATTCTAAGATGCATCCAAGCTGATTCTATTTTTTTTAAGTATTTTGAACAAAGTTTGTTCCTCTATTATTTTTATCTTATTCTTTAAAAGTACAGCTACAATGCCTCCTTTTCTATTTTGTATGTCACTTCTGAAGATTAACTATGCCAATAATATTAAATACCTAACCTTGTTCACTTTGTAATGTTATTTTTGTAATGCATACCATAATAGATACCGTAAATATTTGTGTATAATGCAAAAAAAATTTCCGCCTTTTCCCCTCAAAAATAGGGGGGGGGTGGGTGGGGTTGCATTATTCACGAGAGTAAAATAAAAAAAAAAAATTTGCAGATGGGTGGGCAAGCAATGGTTGGCAGCACGACTCGGGCGGCCAGCCGGGTGAGCGGATGAGCAGAGAGACACGAGCACGACTCAGGAGGCCAGGCGAGCGGAGAGACACGAGTGTGACTCAGGAGGCTGGGCAGGCGGGCGAGTAGGCAAGCAGAGAGATGCAAGCGCGACTCAGGAGGCCTGGTGGGTGGGCGAGCGGAGAGACGCCAACGTGACTCAGGCCGGTGAGGGGGGGGTCGTATTATACACCGAGTTAAAATTTTTCCCCTCAAAAATGGGGGGGGGGTCGCATTATACACAGAATGCATTATACAAGAATATTTATGGTAATTATTTTATTCTATTAATCCACCTAATGTCACAAATAGTATTTTCATTCATGTAAAGAAGTAAAAGGGAACACTCCTATCAATTTTGTGAAAAGTTATTTGACACTGGCATGGGAAATTTTGATCTAATTCACTCATTCCTTTCTCTATCCACAACTGGAATAGTTCTAATTTTATTTCGAATTACCAGAATCCACTGAATATTGTTTTTGTGTTAGTATTGCATTAATCATCATCCACTTATATTATATGTATTGTTCACATTGCTGTTCTATTTATTTTTACTTTTAATTGCTTTAAATTGAAATAAAAGATTTAATTTAGACAAACAGCACCTAACAGGCCATTTTGGCCCACAAGTCCTTGCTGCCCAATTTACACCCAATTAACCTATACCCCCAGTAAGTTTCAAATGGTGAAAGGAAACCAGAGCCTCCAGAGGAAATCCACGCAGACACTGGGAGAACGTACCAACTCCTTACAGATAGCGTGGGATTCGAACCTTGGTCCTGATCACTGGCACTGTAAAGGCATTGCATTAACCGCATGCCGTCCACTCTCCCCACTCCCCCGTTCATCCATTTTTGTAATCTCATTAATGTTTATCCTATTTGTATTTAGTGTAAAACCAAATTTTGTCCTAACATTTTGAAATTTTCATTCAGTTCTTCCATTTACACTCATACATTATTGTGAACTCCTTTACAGAAATAGATCACCATGCAAAAATCCTGGAAATGTTTATTCTACTTCTTGTATCCAGAAAGTACTATCGGAAATGCTTGCCTGAATCTATACCATTGTACTTTGAAAACCCACTTCACAATATGTGTTAATTTAATGCTAATAGATCAATTTTGTTTCACATTAATTACTGAGTTGTTTATTCAAACAGAAAACTTTGGTTTAATGACCTGCCATTTAATATGATCAACAGTATAATGTACTAAGGATGGATTTTTAATATTCTTTGTACTTTCAACTAACGTATAGTTTTTTCTTTATATTGTCAATTTTTTTAAAATGTCTAAAATATTCCCAAGGACACTCAGGGAGGCTTGTGGATAGATAGTGGGGCCATTAACAGAGATATTTAGGATGTCACTGGTCACAGGGGTAGTGCCAAAGGATTGGAGGGTGGCATATGTGGTTCCACTGTTTAAGAAAGGGTCCAAATTTAAACCTGGGAATTATAGGCCCATGAGTCTGACGTCTGTGGTGGGCAAGTTGATGGAAAGTGTTCTGAGGGATGGTATTTACAAATATTTGGAGGTACAGGGATTGCTAGGGAGTAATCAGCATGGTTTTGTCAGGGGTAGATCATGCTTGACAAACCTGATTGAGTTTTTCGAGGGGGTTACAAAAAAGGTTGATGAAGGGAAAGCTGTGGATGTTGTCTATTTAGATTTTAGTAAAGCTTTTGACAGGGTTCACCACAGGAGGTTAGGAAAAAAGGTGGAGGCATTAGGTATAAATGAGGAGGTAGTGAAATGGATTCAGCAATGGTTGGATGGGAGGTGTCAGAGAGTAGTGGTAGAAAATTGTTTGTCCAATTGGAGGCCAGTGACTAGTGGAGTTCCTCAGGGATTGGTCCTGGGTCCACTATTGTTTGTTATATATATTAACGATCTGGAAGTAGGGGTGGAGAATTGGATAAGCAAGTTTGCGGATGATACAAAGATTGGTGGTGTTGTGGACAGTGAGGAAGATTACCGTAGATTAAAAGGTGATTTAGGAAGGCTGGAGGTGTGGGCTGAGAAATGGCTGATGAAATTTAATACAAGTAAGTGTGAGGTGCTACATTTTGGAAAGGCAAATCTAAATAGGTCATATGCATTAAATGGTAGGCTATTGAGATGTGCAGAGCAACAAAGGGATTTAGGAGTGATGGTAAATAGTACCCTCAAGGCTGATACTCTGGTAGATGGTGTGGTGAAGAAGGCATTTGGAATGTTGGCCTTCATAAATCGGAGTATTGAATTCAAGAGTAGGGAGATTATGATGAAATTGTACAAGGCATTGGTGAGGCCAAATTTGGAGTACTGTGTACAGTTTTGGTCATCAAATTATAGGAAAGATATAAACAAAATAGAGAGAGTGCAGAGAAGGTTCATGAGAATGTTGACAGGATTTCAAGGTTTGAGTTACAGGGAAAGGTTGTGCAGACTAGGGCTTTTTTCTCTGGAGTGTAGAAGATTGAGGGGGGACTTGATAGAGGATTTTAAGATTTTAAAAGGGACAGACAGAGTAAATGTGGATAGGCTTTTTCAATTAAGAGTGGGGGAGATTCAAACTAGAGGGCATGGTTTAAGATTGAAGGGGGAAAATTATAAGGGGAACATGAGGGGAAATTTCTTTACGCAAAGGGTGGTAGGGATGTGGAATGAGCTTCCGGCAGACATGGTCGAGGCGGGATCATTGGTTACATTTAAGGAAAGACTGGATAGTCTGGAGAGGAGAGGACGGGAGGGGTATGGACCGGGTGCTGGTCAGTGGGACTAGGAGGGTGGGGATTTGTTACGGCATGGACTAGTAGGGCCGAACTGGCCTGTTCTGTGCTGTAAGTAGTTATAAATGTTGAAAATCAAAAGGCTTATGTTTTCTTTCACATAACTAAAATGTGAACTGAATAGATTAGTTTGCTGCCTTTGCCACTATCTTTCCATGACCACTGAAAAAAAAGCCAATGTTCTCCAGTCTGGATCACAAGCTTGCATTTCTCTCCAGTTTCTGTCTCCTCTGCTCTTGTGTATTCTACAAAACCATCTAGTTCATGAAACCTTTCTTTCGCTTCCTCATTCTTTTTTTCACTCCATAACCTGCCACCAAACTTCAGTTAATATTTTAAAATATTCTCAATTGTAAAGTACTATTTCTCTCTCCTTAGGTCTAATGCCATCATTGCACCCTTCCTTCACTACACACTTCCTTCACTGAATCCTTCCTTCACTGCATCCTTCCTTCACTGCATCCTTCCTTCACTGCATCCTTCCTTCACTGCATCCATCCTTCACTGCATCCATCCTTCACTGCATCCTTCCATCACTGCACCATTCCATCACTGCATCCTTCCCTCACTGCACCCTTCCCTCATTGCACCCTTCCTTCACTGCATCACTGCATCCTTCCTTCACTTCATATTTCTATCAATGCACCCTTCCCTCACTGCATCCTTCCCTCACTGCATTTTTCCCTCACTGCAGAATTCTGTTTTTCTCAATAGTAATGGGTTAAGGCACCACCTATATGTGATGGTTTGTTTATCTGGCATAATAATAGTTAAGATCAAGGGTGAATGATCTGCTAACAGTCTCACTGTGTGCTCTATTTCCACGATCCTACTCTCTAACTGGGCCGAAGCCAAAAACAGTTTAATCCTGGCGTAGGTGTCATGTTGTTTCAAGTAGAAGGAGTACTCCCTTTCTCTCAGATGCCAGCACGTCCAGGAGTCCACCAAATTTAGCACCTTCATGGAGGCCTGGGTTGTTTTTGCTGCCCTGGCCCTCGATACCTTCTTCGCTGACTTGTCCAAGACTGTGTCCATGCAAAAATTGAAAATGCCACCAAACAAGATATTCCCCTCTCTTTGCCAAATTTTTAAAAATTGTAAAAATTTTTCATTGTCAAATTTGGGGGCATATATATTTATTTGTGTTCAGGATTCTGAGTATACTTGACAGTGTAACACTCTTCCTGCTGGGCCTATGACCATATCTTCCACCTTCACAGGATCATTTTTTCCGATTAAAATAGCTACTCCCCTAGCCTTGGAATTAAAGGAGGATGTTATCACATATCCCACCCAACTCTTTTTTAATTTTTGATGTTCCTGACTCATGAGATGGGTCTCTTGTAGAAAAGCCACATCAATTTGCATTTTTTAATGCTTGCCAAGATTCTATTCCTCTTCACCATTCTATTTAAGCCATTGATATTGATTATTTCATCCATCAACCCAGAGCTTCTCCTTTAAATTCTTTCCCACTTTGACTCAGGTAGTCAAATATTCACCCAGTCCATATTTTACTTTTTAACCTGACCATGTTCAAATAAACTCTGGAAAAACTAAGACAAGAATTTTTTAAAAAAAATACTAAACAACCCCTACATCCGCTCCCCACACAGCCAGCCCTCCCTTCCCCTCCCCTCTGGCACCAACCCACAAAACCGGTGCCATCTCCCTCAACATCCTGGAGCATGCTCATTGCACCCATCTATGTGCCTCACAGCCTCTCCAACCACACCATGGCTCCCAAAGAACCCTTTCTGTTTGGAGGTCTCCCCCACTCTTTCTTGCCTCAATACCCGAGGGATCCATTCTTTGAAAACACCACCAAATTCCTTCACTCAACTCCTTCCTTTGCCCCTATGATATTTATTTCTCAGACTAAAATTTTCCAGTATGTCCAATTTTTCCCACATCCTTTCTCTTTTACCCCGGCATCCCTGTCATTTTCTATTCTCTCTACCCTATCCTCCACATCCTCAGACCTTCTCCCTCTGCCTCAGTCATCCTCCCAGACAAATCCCCAATAGCCTTTCTGATCTTCTCCCATCCCCACCGACAATTCTTTTAATATTCTTTTTATTCTATTTTCTGAAGCTTCTACCACAGCCACCATCAAGTCTCTTATGGATTTTGATTGATATGATTCACAGTGTGAAAAATTAAAAAAAAAATTTTTAAGTCTCATGGAGAGCTCTGAGCCCTCTCTCTCCCCTTGACCTGTCCTTTTTCACCTCCCTGCCCTAGACGTCGGTCTCCCATGCCAGTCGACCTCCTCCTTGCTGTCTATGCCATTCCTCTGTGCCTCTGACAAGGGGTAGGGATCACCCATAATCCTAGCACACCATTCCTGCCACTTTCAGGCTCATCCCACACTGCAGGCAGCGTCACTCCCACGATACCATCCATGCCACTCCCCAATGCCTCTGATGCATGGCTGGAATCACCCATACTGCCGGCACACCGTTCCTGCCGATTGCTGGGCTCACCCCACACTGCAAGCAGCGAGAGTCTCATGGCACTGCCCATGCTCTTCCCCCGACCCGTTGATATGGGGTCGGGATCGCCTGTGCCTCCCTCCAATCCTCCAATGCCCTGGGTGTCGACGCTACTGCCAGCACGCCGCTTGCGGGACTCACCTCGTGTTACAGGCAGTGTCGCCGACCTCCCCAACCCTCTTCTTCCTCCCTCTAATTTCCCCAAACCTCCCCCTTGATCACTCCAACCCTCCTCCCCACAAAACTCTCCACCACACTGGCTCCCACTGTGAACCGTGCTTGGTTTTTTACCATCCCCTCTGATCTTCCCCTTTCAGTGACAAAACATCGTGTCCTCAGTAGAGGCCTTATCTTTGTTCCCCTTCACCCTATCCAGGTAGACCTATTGTTTCTGCATGCTTCTGCCCCATTGAACTAATATCATCTTACCTGGACTCTATTTTTTTCTTCCTTGTCCAATCTCTCCCACCTACATCTTCGATATCTCACATGCCTCCATCTCTTCTTTTTTTTTTTTTTTAATTAAATTTTTTATTTTTCACATCATAAATCACAATAGCCATGATATACACTTTTTCTTTTCCACACATTTACAGTGAATTTTCCTCCAACTCTTCAATGATTTCCAATTCCCTGAACATGACTGCCTCATTTTCAGTATGGACATCTGATCTCTTTACACCACCATCCTCCATAAGTCTTTCATTTCATCTCATCCCACTTTCTCCAAATCACTGCATGGGTCCCAGCTATGCCTGCTGTTTGTGGGCTTTGTGGAGCAATCCACACTGCAAACCTCCACAGGCAAGACTCCTCAACTCTATCTCTACCACATTGATGACTACATCATGCACCCATGATGACCGTCAACTTTATTCACTTTTCTGCTAATTTTCACCCGACTTCAAGTTCACCATCCATTTCCAGCGACATTCTCCCCTTTTTTGATCTCTCTGATTCCATCTTGGAAGACAAGCTTTCTACAGACATCTTTTACAAACCTAGCAACTCCCAAAACTATCTTGACTACATTCCTTCACACCTATTTCCCTGCAAGGATTCTATTCCTTTTTCTTAATTCCTCTGTTTTCGTCATATCTGTTCCCAAGATGATGTCTTCCAGTTCAGATAAACCAAAATGTCCACTGTCTTCCAAAAACATGGCTTCACCACCATCAACTCAGCCCTTACTCACATCTCTTCCATTTCCCACTCATCTGCCCTGGCCCCTTCTGCTCCCCTATGCAACCCAAACAGGATTCCCCTTGTCCTCACCTACCACCCCATAGCTGCCCTATCCAACACATTATTCTCCACAATTTATGCCACCTACAACATGATGCCACCACCAGACACATCTTCCCTTCTTCTCCACCCTCCACTCATCCATTGCTATTTATTGCACCCTTGACACCTTCCCTTGCAGCTGAAGGAAGTGCTACACTTATGGCCATACCTCCTCCCTCGCCACAATTCAAGGCCCCAAACTGTCCTTCCAAATGAAGCAACACTTCACTTGCGTAACCGTGGAGGTTATCTACTGCATCCGGTGCTCCCATTGTAGCTTTCTCTACATCGGAGAGACTGGACTCAGACTAGGAGATTGTTTCACTGAGCACCTTCACTCTGTCTGCATCAGTGAAGGGGATCTCCAAGAGGCCAACCATTTCAATTGTGCACCCCACTCCTGCACTGACATGTCTGTCAATGGCCTTGTGTAGAGTCAAACAAAAACTACTCATAAATTGGAGGAGCAACACCTAATTTTACAACTGGGTTCTCTCCAACCAGATGGCATTAACATTTCTGCTAGCCTACTCTCCATTGTCCATCCCTCTGCCTTCTTTCCTCCCCCTTCCCTCTCCATTTAGAGAGCCATCCCTTCTCTCCTTGTTTGTTGGTCTGCCCATTCTCCCTAATCCACCTATTACCTCTAGACTGTGAGACTGTGCTCCTCCCCTTCCCACCATTTTGTTTGAGTGCTCATACCTTGATGAAGGGCTCAAGCCCAAAACATTGGTTATGTATCTTTATCTTTGCTACATAAAGTACACTGTTGGACCAGCTGAGTTTCTCCAGCATCGTGTTTTTAGAGCTTTGCTGTGCGTGTGTTAATTATCATCACCCGATTCATTTTTTTTGTTTCTGTTGTAAATTGCATTTATTCCTCGATTAATGTGTTGCAAATTGGTTAATGTTATAGAAATCTGTATGGCTGCATTGCATTTGTAAACATTAACAGATCAGAGAAGCTGATGCCGAGAAACCCTTTTGTCCCTCATGGGAAGATCGTAACTTTCTAATTCATATCACTTAAAGACAGTTTTATACCATATGTAAAACTGCTGAGACAGCATTGGTCCATTTTGGTATCCAGTGAAGTTACTTACTGTGAATAATCACTGAAATCTTTCTGCAAACTTTGTGGAATTCTCCATCAGTGACTTGAAGAGTCTCACATTTAGATATCAATTAGATTCAGTTTTTATGATGGAATTAAATAACCACTAATATGATATCTGAAGACTGAATTCAAATAGGAACTTTATTTTTACAATTGTAAGCTATTGGTTTGACTTTTATTGTTGAACAAAAGAAACCCGATTGTTCCTGGATGAATAAATAAACAGGGCTATAACGTAGTGGCTCCAAGTTTTCTGCAAAGCTATTTCATATTCTAATAATATCATCTGGACTGTTGCCATTTTAATGAATAGTTATTTTGTTCTAAGTAACTAAATATTTTTCTTATCCACAATACTTTGCAAACGTGAGCTCATTGTCACATAGACAAATACAATATTCAGATGCACTGTCTTCCAAAAACATGGCTTCACCACCATCAACTCAGCCCTTACTCACATCTCTTCCATTTCCCACTCATCTGCCCTGGCCCCCTCTACTCCCCTATGCAATCCAAACAGGATTCCCCTTGTCCTCACCTACCACCCCATAGCTGCATAAATTCGTACTTGCTACAGCCAAATAGCTACATAAGACCCTTGTTTTATTAAAACATGAATATTATGTTTGATTATATTGAAAAATACAAACTGTGTATAGATTTGAATTTTTATTGGGTGCAAATCTATTTAAAAAACATCTATTAGAACATACATCCTTTATTCCATGTACATTTTATAAATGGGTCTGATCCCTTATGAGAATTTTTCCAATTCAGAGAAATGAGTTCAAATTGCAGATTGAAGATAAGTCTACAACAGTTCCCAGTTAAGTAGCTCCACCTCCTGTAAATTGGGGGAGCAACACCTAATATTCTGTCTGGGCACTCTCAAACCAGATGGCATTAACATTGACATTTTTCCATCAGCACACACTTCTGTCTCCCTATCTCCTCCCCATCCCTCTGTCTCCTTTCCTCCAGGTCTCCACCCCCTTCCCTTTCCATTCAGAGAGCTGGCCCCTGCCCTCATTGCTTCTCTTTTTTCTAGTGCTCTCTTACCCATATCCACCCACGACCTCTTGCCAGTTCGTCTGTGTTCCACCTCCTGCCCCTCCTCCCACCATTTTATTCAGACACCTGCCTGGTTTTTACTCAGTCTTGATGAAGGTCGCAGGCCTGAACCGTTGGTTATGTATCCTAATTTTTACTACTTAAAGAACGCTGCATGACTTGCTGTTCTTTTCCAGAATGTTTGTGTGAACTGCATAACGAGAGGTTGAAAATAAGTATAAATATAATTATGATTAGCGAAATTCATCAATAATTGCCAATATTGTTTGCTCAATTCTGATTAAGTGCAGGACTGTCAATAAGGATAAATCTTTTTGCTGCAATAATGAAAATGTTTTGCTTCATCATATACAGTAGATTATTTTTCACTATGCCTATAAGTAATTCCATTTATTCAAGGCAACTGAACCTTCAAGTTTCAAACATCAGTGTAGAAAACTGATCCTCTGGGCCCATTCTCCAGCAATAATATATACTATAATGATTTAATGTCTTTCTTAAGTGTTCTGAGCTCATTATGTTTTACAGTTTGGTCGAATGACTGGAGTTCTTTTTATAAATAATTGAAACATTTACTTTTTTCCCGAATGCATGAAATAACGTATCACGATAGAAATCAATAATGCTCGAGTTTATTGATATGGATCCATGGGCATTACATTTTTCATTAATATGTTCTCTATTCTGAAAAAGACCAATATGTTATTTGGCCCCCAAATGGTAAATTCATAGCCTATATTAATTAAAGGTCAATGACCGTTGCAATATTTTATTTTTCTATCAATACATTTTATTTTGAAGAAATAACTTTATTTATAAAACTGGATAATGCCACCATCGCAATTGTTAGAATTATATTAATTGTGAGACATACAACAGCACCGTTAAATTGACAAGCTCAGCAGATCATACAGCATCTACAGGAAGTAAATGGTAAACAATGATTCGGGCCTGAGCCCTTTGTCAAAGTATAAACAAAAAGCAGAAAGGTGGCTGAATAAAAGGTGGGGGGAGGAGGAGGGAGGGAAGAAGGGGCAGGAGCACATGCCGACAGGTCATATAGGTGGATATAAATCAGAGGAAAGGAGAAAAGAAAGCTGATTCAGAGCTGTAGCTCTCTGAATGGGGTGGGGAGCTGGTAGAAAGGAACACAGAGAGACTCTGGGGAGGGCTTTAACAGAAACTAGAAATGTCAATGTTAATGCCGTCTGGTTGGAGAGTGCCCAGATGGAATATTAAGCGTTGTTCCTCTAATTTGCTGTAGCTTTGGTTTGGCAGTGCATGAAGCCATGGATAGACATGTGGTTAAAGGAATGGTGTGTGGAATTAAAATGGTTGGCCACTGGAAGTTCCTTGTTATTGCAGCGAAGCTCAACGAAACTATCTCCCAGTCTGCGTCCAGCCTCTCCAATGTAGAGGAGCTGCAATGGGAGCAGCAGATACAGTAGATGACCCCCCGCTGATTCAAAAGTGAAGTGTTGCTTCTCTTAGCAGAACTGTTTGGGGTCACAAATGGTGGTGATGTAGGAGGTGTCCATCTTAAAACATGTTCCTTTTCTCACATTTCCAGTTTAAGTAATCGATCCTTGATTTGAAATATTGATTCTGTTTCTCTCCTTATTGATGATGCTGATCTGCTGAGCACATTTAGCATTCTCCATTTTTGTTTTGGATTTCCAGCATTTGTGGTCTTTTTTGTTCAAACACAACATAATCAATTGTCCAACTCGAGGCTCGACTGCAGATTCTACCACTCAAGATATGATATATATTTTCAAGCTACCTGTAAATGCTAATAAATCATCCAATTAATACTCTCAAGAACCCAAAGTTTTTTTTTAGTCTGGTCGCTGCTGTTCTGGTTTTTTTTAAATTTAATATAGAATTTCCAGTTCAATGTAGTTCAACCCAAGTGCAGTTGTAATTGCAGAAATTTGGCTCTTTAACATGCTCTTGGTAACCTTTGGCTCTGCATCCATTTGTGCTGAATTGCAATTCATTAAAACAGATTGTTTTATCTTTATAAATTAAGGGCAGTGTCCAAGTTAATTTCAGAATGAGAGATAGTAAAGGTACTGCTGAAGAAGAGAAGATTGAAATTGGAGGTGAGGGAACTGGTTGAGCAAAGTCACAGGCATCATAGCAGATGGAATGACAAAAGTATGGCTGGGAAATGGATGTGCAGTTTAAGGTTACTTTAAGACTATAACAATTCTGTTGAAAAAGGGTAGAGGGTGAAGATAATGAGGGAAAACATTGATGTAGAATTAACATTACTGAAGCTGAAATCCAGGAAAGTGGTGAGTTCGTAAAGGTGATTATGAAAATGTTTGGAGAATTTATGGAGATGTTCTGGAAGAGAAAGAATTCAGTGAATTTGGAATTAGGACATTAAGTTGTAATATTTCTTAAAATTATGTAATAAAGATGTTTGGAGATGAGGAATTGCTGGTTATATAGGTTGAGAGAAATAATATGAAAAAATACCTGGAGTAAACAGTGGCCAATAAGAATAGGAAAGAGAATTGTCTGTCATGCCTTGATATTAATATAACCTTCCAGAAACAAGACAGGGGTGGATAATGATTTTGTTCAAGAACAGCAGGCGGAAAGCTGCCGTATTTATTTCTACCCTTGGTACAGAAAGTAAATGAAAACATTTTTAAATACCTATATAAATCTTCCAACATGGTTTATGTCTTTTTAAAGTACATCAATTCCTGGTTTTGTTTAAGATTAGCGAAGTCTGCATTTCCACTTGCTATCTAGGAGAATGAAAAGCCAAGGGAATTACAGACCAGTTAGCCTAATGCCTGGATAATTACTGGAGTCTGTAATTTAGTAATGGTTAAACAGCTTAGACATTTTCAGATCAGATACCGGTTGTGGAAAGGAAAATAAGAGTTAATGTTTCAGGTCGACCTATGATAAAATTCTACTTGTGACAATGAGTTTAATATTATGTAATACTGAAGGAATATTCCAAACATAAATATTTGCAAATGGCCAGCAGACGAGTGATCCCTCTCCTAATTCATTATAAGAAATTTTGTTGGTATGCCATTTTTCAAAGGCTGATTTTCTTCTCTACAATGTTCTCTCCATTTTTTTTAGACATACTGCATCATTCTTCAATTCTCAGTTGAGTGTTTTGAAAATCACAAATAATGTGCAATTTGCTTTGCAGTTTGTTGTTTTTCCTTTTTTCAACAGGATTAAATCTCTTGTGAATGAGCCTTTAAACATAATCTGTTCTGATTGATGTGTAATCTAAAATGCTCTTAAATTGAAAATATAATTTTATTTCTCGCTGTCTAAATGTCCATAGTGATTTGTTTTACAAAGAGGGTATTATTTCAGGATATAGGAAGTGAGGTTACATTGATCTCTTAATCAATAATATAACCTTTAGAGATTACCTAAAAGCTTCCCTTTCTATCTGCATACAAAAGCATTCCAATGTTAATTTGTGCTTAAATTACTTAAATGCTTTTTCATATCAGTTTTAAATAGAGAAACATGATATCTGGTAGGTGATATTATGGGAAGTTAGGCTTATTTGGTCGTTGGCTTTATTTGAAATAATATTAATAACTCCGCAAATCATATTTTAGAAAGATTAATATCATGGAGTGAATGAGTAACTTCTAACTGCAGGAAGTCCAAACTATACATTTATTGAAAACATTTTAGGTGAGTTTGACCAATGCTTTTCAGATTATCCTTGTCTTGGCTAGCACTCGTGTCTTGAGGCAGAAAGTTATGGGTTCAAATGACTTAAGACATTTATGGCTGTACTGTGATTCCTATAGAAGCAAATGTGTAAGTTCAAAGTTCAGATTTATTGTCAGAGCACATACATGACATCACATACAACCCTGAGATTCTTTTACCTGTGGGCTGAAACTTTAAAACACTTCTATCTCAGATGGACAAAGAATCATGTTATTATTTAAAGAAAAAAAGGAACTGTCACTTGTACGGTAATCTGATTCTATTTACCTTGTAGACAGCATCATTAACATTATCAAGGCCTTCCTTACAGCACAGAAAATAGATGCCTCCTTTATGCACTGTTGTTTCTATCACAACAGTAACATCAAAAATTGACTTTAATGCCCTTCATGGTAATTGAAGGTGGAGGCATTGCAAGAGCCCTTCATGGTAACTGGAGGTGGAGGCATTGCAAGAGCCTTTCATGGTAACTGGAGGTGGAGGCATTGCAAGAGCTCTTCATGGTAACTGGAGGTGGAGGCATTGCAAGAGCCTTTCATGGTAACTGGAGGTGGAGGCATTGCAAGAACCCTTCATGGTAACTGGAGGTGGAGGCATTGCAAGAGCCCTTCATGGTAACTGGAGGTGGAGGCATTGCAAGAGCCTTTCATGGTAACTGGAGGTGGAGTCATTGCAAGAGCCCTTCATGGTAACTGGAGGTGGAGGCATTGCAAGAGTCTTTCTTTAACAATAAAAATGTCATTGAAGAATGGGATGTAAATTGGGTGGCATGGACTCGTGGGCCAAAATGGCATCTTACAGTCGTCAATTTAAACAATAAAAATATGAGGTGTTGTGAATCAGCTATTAAAATGCAAGAAAACAGTCTACAGGTAATCAGTCTGCTGTGTACAGCTCTCTTTCCTTCCCCATCCTATCCAATCGTTGAGCCAATATGAATGACAGAGCCATGTTTGTCCCCTTCTCTCAGATGACTTGAAGAAGGGTACACAGCAGCAATGATATTGAGTAACCATATGGTTAAATCTGAATGGCAACACCATGTATAAGAATCACAGACTAACAATAATCTTCACAAACAAGCAGACAGCTCTTCAAAACATTAATGCAAATAAGTTTGTTTTTAAAACTTTGGTAACTTTCAAAAATCTATGAAGCTTCTGCATTGCAAGCACATGCCATAATGGGTACTGCCCATGAAAATGAAAAGAATGACTGAACAGAACCCTCTAATATCCATCAAGTTCTTAAGTACTTCAAAAAAACATTTTAAATGTTCAATTCAAACATTTAAAAAGTCACAAATCTTAAAAAATGTAAATAATTTTTATACTTTTTAATGAAAATTCTTGCAAAGCTTTTGTGTTTTATAATTAATGGTGTCAATAAATTACCATGCACAGCAAAGTGTGGTAGTATCCCCTGTTCCTCTTCAAAGCCAGCACAGAATTCTGTAGCCATCGCAAATTGCCAGTATAGAGCATTAAAAAAGACATACTGCGTGCTAACAGGCCCTTCTGGCATTCAAGCCCATGGCACTCAAATACCCTAATTATCCTACAACCCCCATATGTTTTGAAGGGTGGTAAGAAACCAGAGAACCCAGAGGAAACCCACACAGACATGGGGACAAACTCCTTACAGATAGCACCAGGTTCAAATTGCTGGTGCTGTAATAGCACTAGCTCAAGATCCTATGAGGAATTGAGTTAGATCATACTT
The DNA here is from genome assembly GCF_036971445.1 of Narcine bancroftii. NCBI lineage: Eukaryota > Metazoa > Chordata > Chondrichthyes > Torpediniformes > Narcinidae > Narcine > Narcine bancroftii. The sequence continues at coordinate 67,908,711 of NC_091470.1, forward strand.
TAGCTGGCACAAGACCTATTTATGAAACCCACTTCCATGAACACAAAAGCAAAAGAAAGCTCCATGTCCCCCTTATGAACAGGCCCCTTGCAAGGCTGTGGCTGAGGTGAGGAGAACTCTTTGAAAGATTAACATATCTAGTTGGGTACTGAAGGGCTGCGCAGAATGACTGACGGAGATCATAATTGACATCATGAACACATCACTGCAGCATTCCATCATCCCCATGGTTTCAAGACAGCCACCATCATCCCGGTACCATGAAGAGTAACTGTGAAAGCTCTCAATGACCACCACCCTGTGGCACTGATCTCTGCTATTATGAAATGCTTTGACTGTCTGGTGATATTACGCATCAAATTATACCTCCCAGAGACACTGAACCCATTTCAATTCATGTACAGATGGAACTATTCCACTGATGATGCTTTAGCCTTTTTCCTCCACTCCATCCTGAGTCACTTGGAGAATGACATCTCATATGCCAGGTTGTGGTTCAACTTCAGCTCAATGTTTAATCCAATCATTCCGCAGAGGCTGGTGGAGAAGTCCTCACTGGGACTCAACATCCCTCCCTGTATCTTGCTTCTGGACTTCCTAATAGAAAGATCTCAGTCTGTCTGGATCAGCAGCAGATCATTGAGAACTGTCACCCCCTCCTGTTCACGCTACTGACCCACAACTGCAATGCTAGATGCAGCTCCAACAGAGTCATCAAGTTTACAGGTGACAGAGCAGTTGGCCTCATTAATAAAAATGATGAGTCGCACTACAGAGAATAGGTGGAAAATCTTATGAAATGGTGCAAGAATAACATCTTGAGTCTCAATGTGGACGACAAAGGAGGTGATTGTGGATTTCAGGAGGACCAGGGATGACCACCCTCCACCGCACATTAATAGCTCAGTAGTGGAGAGAGAGCACCAAGATCCTCGGAGTCCAATTATAAAGCGAACTATCTTTGTCACACATCTTCTCACTTGTCAGGAAGGTATGACAGCGAATGCACTTCCTGAGAAGACTGAAGCAGGCAAAGCTACCAGCCACTTTCCTGTCAACTTTCTATAGAATGTCCATGGAATGTCCTGGCCGACTGCATCATTGTGTGGTACAGTTGCGGTAGAGCATTGGATCAGAGGTTAATCCACAGGACCATAAAAGCAGAAGAGAGGATTACTGGGGACTCCCTCCCCAACAACAATAGGATTTACCAGGATCATTTAAAGAGGCTCGCAAAATCAGGGAGGACCTCTACACAGCATCCCCCCACCCCCAATTGACTTGATCTATTGATTTTGTTGTTTGAAGAAGGCTCCTAAAATTGTTAAGGACCCCTACCACCCCACACACTGTATCTTTCAGCTATTCCTGTCCAGAAAGAGGTAGAGGAGTATCACAAGACTGAGAAACAGCTTCTTCCCATGGGCAGTGTGGCTGGTGAATGACTGAATAAACTGCTCATACAAACCCTCTCTCACCACTATTAATTAAACAATATTTATGTATTTTTATTTCTGTATATATGTACTGCATGTGTATCGTGTGTTTGTATGTGTTATGTCTGGATGCACGTTTTGCACTGAGTACCAGAAAATGCTGTTTCATCAGGTTGAACTTGTACAATCAGATGATAATAACTTGAACATTTTCTGCACTTGCAAATAAATGCAGAGATCAAAACACTGATTAATAATGCACTGCAAATAACATTAATGAATGAGAGTTTTGCCATCATAATCCTGCAAACTAAATCCCAACTCACTGAACACATTACTCTTCTCGAGAACTTATTACTATTCAACAATATTTGCCAGCTTCTCTCTATTCTTAATAAACTCAAAGTAATTGAGAACTCCAGGCCTATGTTCTAACTCACATTAAGACCTTTGTTTATTCATTACCTCCCTGTAAACTGATTATTGTTTTTTTTTGAAGACTTTATTTAAAATTTTATAACATGAATACAATAAAGAATTACATTTAAAGAAAAATAGAAAAAAGAAATTTAAAAAGGTATGATTACAATATTACATCAGAAAACTACACAAAATAACCCCTCCCCCATTAATTGTAACACAATATTAATAGTCTAACTTAAAATAAGTCCAACCCTCCCCCAAAATAAAGAGTGAAGAGTTAATAAAATTGACAATATTATATATGAAAAAAATACCCACTTACAAAAAAGAGATAAAACTTAACCTAAAAAAAATTCTAACAACAACAAAAAATTGTCAATACTAAAATATCACACTTAAACATATATTTAAATCAAACTTAAATGCATATAATTAGCAAACAGAGTCCACTTTAACTTATAAAAAGACATCTTATCCTGAATTGAAAAAGGTATCCTTTCCATAGTCAAACAAAACTTCATTTCCAAATACCACTTATCTAAAGTTAGTATATTTCTATCTTTCCAAGTAAGTGCTATACATTTCTTAGCCACAACTAAAGCTAAATAAATAAATGAAATCTGAAAATCCTCTAAACCTAAATTGATTAATGATTGCATGTTCCCTAATAAAAATATATCGGGATCTAATACAAGATGGATATTATATAAACTGTTAAAAACAGATTGAATACCTTTCCAAAACTGTTGCAATCGATCACAAAGCCAAACAGTATGCAAAAATGTATTGGCCGTCTGATCACATCGAAAACAAGAATCCAACTTACTAAGACCAAATTTTTTTAATTTCTCCGGCGTTAAATTTAGCTGATGAATAAAATTATAATTAATCATCGCTAGTCTAGCATTAATTAATTTCTGAATACTATTCTGACAAATTTCCATCCAAGCTTCTTCAGCTATTTTATGTCCTAAATCTTTTTCCCATTTCAATTTATCTTTATCCCAGTCTTTTTTACTATCAATTACTTGTAAAATACAATACAAATCAGATATATATCCCTTTTTTGGTATTGAAAGTACATATTCTTCAAAACTAGATTCAGGCAATAAAATCATATGTCGACCACATAACTGTTTTACAAAAGATCTTAATTGATAATATACAAAAATAGAATTTGCACTAATACCATATTTCCTTTGTAATTCGTCAAAGGAACAAAAACAACCCTCAGAAAAACAATCAGATAAATTTTTTATTCCCTTCTTTTCCCTTTGTTTCAAAGTGGCATTGGAGACCGTAAAAGGAACAAGTTGATTATTATATAATGGCAATCTTCCAGAATATATATTTTTAAGTCCCAATTTTTTAAGTTTACTTGTCCATAAATTCAATAAATGTTTCAATATTGGCAACTGATTATTGTTTAAGCAATATTTGCATTTAAAATTATCACTGCAAATTCCTGTGGCGTCTCCTCCAGTCCTTCAAACTTGCTGTTCATTCTTGAATTTCATCACTTTGATGTGCCTTGAACAGCAACGCTCTTAACTTTGAGATGACCTTCCTAAACTTATTTAGCTCTTTTTTTCATGTTTAAGGTACTCCTTATATCCTAACTTTTTGAATCAATTTCCCCAATATAATTTTATGGTTTGCAATGTGCTGGAGAAACTCAGCAGGTCACGCAGCATCCATCGGAAGTAAAAGGTAACCAATAATTTGGACCTGGGCCTTCATCGGGTTTCCTTATACCTGAGTCAACCTTTACTTCCTATGGATGCTGTGTGACCACCTCCAGGAATCTGTGTATTGCACTCAATCCCATCATCCGCAGACTTCGTTTAAGCAATTTTATTGCTTAACAGATATTTTTGGGATAATGTTCTGATGAAGCTATGTTTTTGCTTCATTAATGGCATTATAAACATTTGAAATTATTGTTTCACTTTTTAAAAAGCTTTTCCTGATATTCAGTCATTTCTATATACTCTGAATATCACTGGACCTCCAGGTTCCTGCTTTTCATTAGTTAGGCAGCTTGAGTTATCCCTTTTTTAATTCCAATCGAGTTGACTTCCCACTTATTAAAGTTAAAATCTTTTTGGCAAGTTTTCTGGTTCATGAAATTTTGTGCCACCTACTATACTTCCTCTACACTGGCTAAAAACTGTTCTAACTCAATCTTCAAATTTGCTGACAACACTACAGTCATAAGATGGATATCAAATAACAAGATGGAATTCAGGAAAGAGATTGAAAGCCCTATGGTATAATATCAAGATAATAAACATGCTCTCTATATAAATAAGACAAAGGAGATGATTATTGACTTCAAAAGAGGGGGAAGAGTCCATACACTTGTCCACATAAATGATGCTGAAGTGCAAAGATTAGATAGCTTCATGTTTTTAGGAATAAATATCTCCAATTACCTGACCTGGGACAAAGACATTGGCACGACTAAAAAGTGCACTAACCTCTCTAATTTCTTAGAAGGCTAAAGAAGTTTGGCATGTCCATCTTGTCCCTCACCTACAGGTGCAGCCAATGGATGCATCACATAGTAGGGGAGTTATTCAGCTCAAGATCAGAAGAAGGTAGTGAATGTTGTTCAGAACACAATACAAACCTCTTTCCTCTCTGTGAACTTCATCTACATCCCCCACTGCCTGGGATAGGCAGCCAACATACCAAAAGTTCCATCACACCCGAGACGCATTCTCTTTTCCTTCCTCCTATTAGGGAGAAGGCTTAAGAGAGTGAAAGCATGCCCTAACAGGCTATGGACAGTTTCTTCCCCAAAGCTATCACAATAGTGCTATCATATTACCCTTGATTGGGACTAAATGATCTTTACATTTTAATGCAATACTCTGTAAATTGTGCTCTTTACATGTCATCTCGTTGTACTAGATACAATGTGACAAATAAACTTAAACATAGTCACAATCCCATTATTTGCTATTAAAGATATGTTGACAATAAGCACTATGGAAGAAAGCAATATCATCTAGTTGCAACTATGTTTAATATAGCTCCCAAACTTGAACATATTACCATAAAAACAATGGTCACACAGATGTGTTCAAAGCAAGTGGGAGTTAATTGCAGTACAGCATTGCATTTTCTGGTCACATTTTTTTTCTTCAAGTATAAGGACTTCCAAATATAAATGGTTCTAAAAATAGTCAAGGATACAACATCAAATGTGGCTATTATATTAGATGCAATCTGCTGCTCACAATTATTTTTTTATGGTATCATTTGCCTTCACAGCTCCATGAAATTGAGAGATCTGCAAGAATGTCGCAACTGTGGTGCAGAGGAGACAATGCAACGAGCTGTATCAATCAACAAATCCTGATATTCTTCCCCAAGAAAATTGCAATAGCCTTTTGGCATGTTTAAATGTCTCCAATTGTGACATTCAAAGTATTCTAACAGATATTATAAAAAGTAATAGAATTTAGAAAATAACATATTAAACATAAAAATGAGGTAAAAATGTAAGCAGGCTACTTATTTGCATATACATTTTTAGTCAAGATCAACAAATCTAGGGAGCATGGCCATGCAAAGGACCTAGATAGACGTGTTTTAGTTGAGCTCTCCGTGAAGAGTGCGAAATAGATGGTTAAAGCTTGAAAATCATGATTTTCTTTCATCAAAAATGAATAATGCTAGCATCTGAGAACAAAAACTGAAGCTCTTCAACCAGGAACTTCGAGCGAAAGTCCGAAAGGGAGTGGTGCAAAAATAGCGATGGGACCAACAGGACCAGGTAAAACTGAGGAATCAAGAGCTGAGCATCATCTTGGAAAAATGGAGAATTTGAGTAACCAATTCATAAGTGTTGAAATGGTGATGAGAGATATAATGGAAAAAATGAACAAAAAAGATCATTGAAAATTTGATGGAGAGAATGGGTCAGGCAGAAGTTGAATTGATGAAAACACATGAAAAACTTGAAGCTTTGGAAAAATAAGCCAAAGAATGGGAGTCAGATACTGATTAACAAAATTGATCATGTGGAGAACTTCAGTCGAGGGAACAACATCCAAATTATTGGAGCAAAGGAAGGAATCGAGGGAAGAGACCCGATGAGCTTTTTTCAAAAATGGACCCCACAAATATTGGAAGACAAATTTGGAGAAAAACTGCATATTGAGAGAGCTCACTGAACACTTGGACCCAGAAGAGGTGGCGACCAAGGCCAGTTCTGGTGAGGCTTTTAAGCTACCAAGAACAGGAGATAATTCTGGGAACAACATATGATTATTCTGAACAGAATAATGACCCACCCGAGGTTGATCATGAAAATGTGCTACTTTTTTTCAAGACTTTAGCCCAACCATGATTAAACGAAGAAAAGAATTTGAAGATATGAAAAGATAATTACATGCTTAAAAACTTGAAATATTCAATGATATACCCTGCGGATTTGAGGATCAAAGTAGCAGAAGGGATCTGGTGTTTTTTCAAAACCAAGAACGAGGTGAAAGACATTCTGCGAAGTTTGTAAAAAAGACTGAAGTTGCTGAGGGAGATTATGAAAGTATTTATAATGGAACTAAGTGAAAGTATAACCATCTTTTATTTATTGTTTAAAAGTAAAAAGTATAGAAGTGTTCATGCAGAGCTCAGAAAAAGAGGAAAAAATCTGGGAAAAGTAGTAGCAGGGTGGAGACTCCAGTCTAAGGGGGAGAATGTTGCCTGGAAAGGAGTAACAAAAAAAGGTGCGAAAGGGAGGGGTTCTTCTTCCTTGAGAGATTCTGTGGGTTTTCAAGGCTCTATGTATACGTCACCTTCAGGGGAGGGACATTGTGTTCTTACCAAATTGGAACATGCAAAATTAAAAAGAATGGGTGGGGCAAGTAATATCATCTGCATTTGGATCAAAAGCAAGAGGTGTAGTGATTTTAATTAATAAAAATATACCAATAATAATAGAAGAGACATTAACAGATCAAGCTGTAAGATTTATAATTGCACATTGTAAAATTTATGTAGAATCAAGGATGTTTATGAATATTTATGCCCCAAATTATGATGATTAAGTCTTTATGAAGGATATCTTTTTAAAAACCGCAGGGGGAAGGCAAAGTATACTGAATGGAGGAGATTTCAATTTTGTTTAGATCCAATATTGGACAAATCAGTGTGAACAACAAGGATGAAAGCTTCAAAAACGACATTATCATTATGAAGGTTCTAAATTTAATTGATATATGGAGGGCAGCTCAATGTCTTAAAAAGAGTCTATTCATTCTATACAAGGATACAGGATTCACATACAAGGATTGACCAATTTTTAACGTCTGCTCAGTACAGTGGTAAAAATGGAGTATTTTGCAAGACTTTTATCAGACTACTTGTCATTAACGTTAAGTATTATGATAATGAAAAAGCAAGAAAGTATGTATAGATGGCGTCTTAATGTTATATTACTAAAGAAGATGGATTTTTGTGATTTTTTTAAAGAGGCAGATAGAAATACTTTGTGAAAACAATCTTCCTTCTACTGACAATAGTTTTCAAATATGGAATAGACTTAAAGTTTACTTGAGGGGACAAATTATTTTTATATTAAAAATCTTGAGAGAATTAGAAGGTTTAGTGAAAGCTATAACAACACTGGAAAAGGATTATCAGATATAAGGAAAGCAAGAAAAATATAGAATATTAGAGAACAAAAAGTTACAAGATAATAAACTACAAACATGGAACAAAAAAAATTAAAAACTTAACAAAAATACTATGAGCTAGGAAAACAGGCACACGAAGTGTTATCTTAGCAGGTAAAAACAGAGGGCTAAAAAGGCATTCAATTGACTACAATGCTCTTTCTTATATAAAAAGTTGGAAAAATTTTGGTGTAGGCAGAAAATTTATAAATTGTATAAACACTTTATCATAAACCACAAGCTAAAATTATAACTAATAACTAACTGTCATCTATTTTTCCCTTGAGTAGATTGAGTAGACAGGAATGTCCCCTATCTCCAGCATTGCCTAATCTAGCTGGCAGAGATTATAAGAAGAGATCCAGATATTAAGGGCTTTCAAAGTTGGACAAGAAGAACATAAAATTAGTTTATTTGCTGATGATGTGTTATTATATTTGTCTGACCCAGTTGAATCATTGATAAGATTACAAACAATATTAGAAAAATATGGAAGGACATCAGGATATAAAATAAGTATGGATAAAAGTAAGATACCATTGCAAAATTTTGATTATGAAAGATATCAAAAATTAAATATTTAGGAATAATGACAGATGATAATAATTTACAGAATTTATAGAAGATTAATTATATCCCACTACTAGAAAAAAAGAAAAAGATTTACAGAAATTTAATAGCAAGGGTAAATTGTATAAAAATGAGGGTAATGACAAGACTACAGTATCCCTTTCAATTGTGGCCTATTGTACGAACTAAAAATTTCTTTAAATTATACCTAGTATAACAAAGTACCAAGAATTGCACTGGAAAAGTTAACATGGGACTATAATCTGGGAGGACTTCCAGATTTTAATAAGTATTATCTATCAGCATAAGCAAATAGTTTTATTTTCTTTCTTTGAAGAAAATAATCCCCCTTCGTGGATTTGAGCAGAGCTGAATTCAATAAAAGAGATGATGAAGGAATTTATTTATAAATGGAATGTCAAGTCAATAACAAAAAAAAATGGAAGAAATAAATGCATTTATCAGGAAAAAAGCAGGTATATCACTGAGGACACCATTATGTAAAAATGTACAACTACCTATGAATCTGGGTAACAAAATATTGAATTCATGGTTTGACAAAGGAATAAGATATTTTGACAATTGTTATATGGAGGGATCTTTTATGTCTTCTGAATAACTAAGAAATAAGTATGGAGTAGATAATGGGACATTTTTCTGCTTTCTTCAGGCAAGATCATTTTTAAGATAAAGATGGGAACTAAACTTGGCTCCACCTGAAGTTAGTGAGATGGAATGAACAATCTGGCTGGGGAACACTTACATTTATATCCAGGATGTACTATGCTCTCCAAAATGAAAGTGCAAAGCCAGGTTTACAAAGATCAAGAGAGAGATGCGAATCGGATTTAATGGAAAGATGTTGGTCTGATTGGTTTTTGGATGGCATGATGTCAATTATAAATGCAAGATATGGATTAGTGCAATATATTTTCCTATACCAATTATATTTCACACCACAGAAGTTGCATAAATCAAAATTTTAAATATCAGAGATGTGTTTTAGGAGTGGGATAGAAATAGGAACGTTCTTACATGCCACGTGGTCATGTGTGAAGGTGGGACCTGGCAAGGTATTACTGAAATACTAATAAGGATAATAGGGATTGTCTTCGTGAATGACCCAGAGCTGTATCTTTTGGCAATCTTATTGAAATAAGTAATAAGCTAACTAAATTCTAAATTTCATTTGCTAAAATAGCTTTAGCTGTGGCAAAAAATGTGTTGCACAATGGAAGATAGAGATGAATAGTTGTATTCCTGAAAAAACAGTACAATCTAAAAAATAAATGACTTATTTATAAAAATATGGCGTAGGGGCCCAAATATAAAAAGGTGCTATTAGTATCAAAATATAAGTGATTTTCTTTTTTAAACCCAATTGTAAGCCCTGATGGTGTATGGATTTATACTGGGAAGAGAGAAGGAATGGGATGCTGTGTTTTGTTCTGTAAGAAAAAAGTTGAACATATGTTATTTATATATTTTGAAAATGGAAAATTTTGATATGTATATTTATGAAAGAAAAATCAACAAATCTAATTGTGAGTAAGCTCAATAAATTAGTCCAAAAGATATTGGAGTTAAGACTGACTACAGTGAGAAATCAAATGTATTTGCTAACTTAGGGGTAGGACATGTACAGTAAATGATAAGGCACTGATAGGCCATAGACACCCCCCATTACATCATCACAGGCACATGTTGCTGAAGGGAGGAAACTTGGGGTTCAAGCTTCCTGAATATGGTAACACAGGATGATGAAGGCAATATATAGCAAGCTTATCTTCATTGGTCAGAGCACAGAATATAAAAATTGAGATGTTATTTTGCAACTCTACAGAACATCGATTACAGCACACTTTTATTCACTTGGCCACACTATAGGATGTGGTTGCATTTGATGGAGTGCTATGATTCTCCAATGTTGTTGCCTGGATTAGAGGACTTTAGTGATGCAAGGCCAAGAGGTGACCTGATAGAGGTTGAAGAGAGGTTACACAGGATATAGTCAGGATCATTTTTTTAAAATCATGCTATGGATATTAGAAACAAGAGAGCAGGAAGGAATTTAAAAGGACATTTGAAGGGAAATAGATATATTTTTTTAAAAAGGACAAGAAGATTTTGATAATTGGAACTCACTGTCAGAAGAGGTCGTGGAGTCAAAGGAGAAAAAGAACAGCATGGATGTGGTGAGCCAAGGGACCCATTTCTGTGCTGCATGACTCTATAGTAATCAGGATTTTAAAACATTTAGACAAGCATGTAAATAGGCAAAGATACAGACCAATGCAGGCAAATGGGATTAGTGTGGCCGTGCAAAATAAAAAAAGCTATGGGCCTAAGGATCTATTTCTGTGTTGTACAATTCAATGTCTTGGCATTTTTACACAAATGTGCTGAAGAACAAAGCAAAATGACCCATAAAATAGGGCCAGATTCAAGTATATTTTGATTTTTTAAAAAACAGTGCTGGGTACAAAATGAAATGATGTGTGTTGTCACTGCAAACATATTGATAACACAAAAGCAGCAAATATCATTAAGGATCTCCGTCACCTTGATCACACTCTCGTCTTCCTGCTACCTTCAGGCAGAAAGTACAAAAGCCTGAAGTCCAGCACCTCTATGTTTAAGAAAAGTTTTTCTTCCTGCTGTTTTCATGATCTTGAAACTTCCTGTGCCAATCAGAACACTCTTCCAGGACCAAAGATCTATCTGCACTATTGTCACAGATTTTTTTTCATTAATTGCAACTCTTGTGAATATTTATGATATCCTTTCACAATTATTATCTTTTTATCTCTCATGGTAAATTAATTTATACTGTTAGTGTATTTGACATACTGTACCTTTATAATTGCAGCAAATAAGACTTTTAGTGCATTTGTTCATTGTACTTCTGTATGTGGTGTTATGGAATAAGTTAATACAATTATAAACTATATCTTAAAAAGGTATAGATAGTTTAGGTCACACTTCACAGACATTTCACAAAAGACATCTCATTTGAAATGCAAGAGTTATACCCATGCATTGACTTCATGTCTGCCAGTCCCTTTACAAAAACCATGAAGAGTGCTGATGAAGACTTCAGAAGTAGGTGTTAATGGGACTGATGTTGTAGAATTGAAATGGACTATAGTTTTTAAAGGAAGACATCCAGGCTCAGAAACCAATAAATCTTTTGGTATTAAAACTGGTGCCAGCTTGAAGTCTGCAGTTCTAAGAGGAGTCGTGCAGTTTTGCAATGAGAGAGAGAGAGAGAGAGAGAGAGAGAGAGAGATTACAGCAGGAGTTGGTGTTCGAAACCTCAAGTTTTGCAGATCATTGCAAGACCCCATTTAAAGACAGGTTTTGAGTTCTGAGTTCAGCCTATTCTAAACCCTTGTAGTCAATTACAAGAGGATGTGGCTGGTTAATGTGTTTTTCCTGAAATAGGGGAAAAAGAACTTTTTATGGTAATCTGGAAGAAGAGGTTATCTTTTGGGGCAAGTTTCTTCAGCAAGACACTGAAGTGGCTGATTGAAGGAGGTCAGTTTGTGTGTGTTCAGCAAACATCTCTCTGAAACCATCAAAGACCTTCCTTTGCAGTAACAATGTAAGTTAAAGCATCAGAGCCTGGTGAAGATCATAAATGTTAAATTCTGTGCATAGTATGGAATATTGCCTGATACCAGTGAACTTGGAGAAGTGAAAAGTGAACAATGAAACAAAGAACTATCTTGAACACGTACACATTACATACATGTGAACTTAAAATTAGAAAGGGGATTATGTTAATAGTAACAAGTTAAATATTGATCTTATTATTTCATATGAAGAAAATTAAAAACATTTCTGTCCAGTAACCATTCTGTTGTTGCTGGTTTTTGGAGTTCTCTGGTTTCATAACAAAGGCAATAAACTCTCATATCATCTCATTTAATCAGCTGTACGTTCAGGTGATGTCCTGCTTATTGTTATTTTTCAGAGTTCTTCCAGAATGGCTAAACATCTGAAATGTGTGCTTGTCAAATCTATATCCTGGAATACATCATACTTGGAAAGTTGCTACCCTGGCCATTTTTAATCTGCTTGGGTGATGCTACTTAAAGTCGGATATTAATATTTCACATATAAGTTACATTATTCAATACGAAACATCAAAGCAACATTTCTGTTTGAGTTTTTACTCAAAATTAATTTAAAAATTACATTGCAATAATCCATGTGACATACTTGAAGCTTCAGATAATTTATAGTGTATAAAAACTTATAGTTTATAAAAAAAGTGCAAATAAAATTGATAATGCATGCCATATGGTTTCATGACATTCTAAAGTACACTTTACTGTAATGGTCTTGACTTCAGAAATAAACTCTTTCAGTCTTAAAACTGCATTACAATCATGACACAAAAATGTTTTGTTGGCAAAAACACCAAAATGTCATGGTTTATAGAAGATGAGTGCAAATGGTTCATCCTATCAGATGTTAATTGCACTGTTGAGAAGGAAAATGAACAAATACATGAATAAAGAATGGAAGTTAACAATCTTCTAACAAAAACTGAGTGACAAAATAAAGTACCAGTAATTTCCTATTTAAAACATATTCAAGTTTTTTTTTCTGGAGTAGAGATGCTCCTGGTGGTCCTTAACCTTTTTTGTAACCTTCATTGGTTTCCTTTCAATCTATTATGCCACTGTTGTGCACTGATCTTAAGTACTTTTATTTTTTGTTTATAGTGATACTCCTTCAGGTAAGCTTGCAATGATGGGGGCACAGGAAGAGCACTAATCCCATCATAGGTTGTGTGGCTGCAAATAACAGCCCTGCAAAGATGCTGAAGTGAAAATGGAAACGTCCTGTTTAATGGAAGTGACAACAGCGGCTCAAAGAACATACATGAGTTTGGGTCCCTGTAATGTTCTAAGAGGCCTGTAACACTTGGTGCATGAAAAACACAGGGATCATGGGCATCAAAACTAAAGTTATGGTTCCACTGTTCAATTCTAGCATGAAGGGAGCGACTGTAGCGTCTGAAACTGACGGAGAAGAGATAATCCTCTTGAGCGGAATCCCTGAGCAAATATGTACCTTCTGGTTTACCTTCTAACAGAGCCTCAGCGCCATATCTATCCATTACACCCCAGTAACATGGATTATTACTTATCCGAAATAGATCAGGGACTAAGCGGTAGATGAATCCAAACTGAGTTTGGCATTTGTGAAAGGGTGTTAGCCAATTACATTCATTATCAAAATCCAATTTGGTGTTTGGTTGATTTTCAGAATCTGTGAAAAGAGCCATCAGCTCCTCATCAGAATCTGAATCATTTGAAGCAAATGTAATACCATTATCACCTGCTAATTCATTCATTCCAGACTCCACCTCAAAGTTCTGTCTGTGCAAACCATTGAGCTGAGAAATCACTTCAAGATTGTGAATCTGTGTATTTGGATTCACTTCCAGTTCAATGCTCATTCTGCATCCTTCTTCCAGCTCATCTTCACCAAATCCCACTGCTGAGCCTTCCCAAACTCCACAGTTCTGAGTTAATGGAATTGTGTGCCAATTAATCAAGTCCCATTTATCAGACAACTCCATTCCCACTGGAAATGGGCAACTATCCACCAGATCACTAATGTGGATTTTACTTTTTGAAATTAAAGCTACAGAGCTTTTATGATTATGCACTTTCAGAGGGAAACATTGAGCAACTGCATCTTGAATCTTTTGCTTCAATGATCGACTAGAAAGTCTGCGAGAACATGAATCTTCAAGATCCAGCTCAGGTCCTGGGGAGCTCAATTTTCTCTCCCCTCTTGGAGCAATTGATGATATGCCAGCAACATCCCCAATCTCACCATCTGAAGTAGTATCTACTTTGGAAGAGCGTGAACGTTTCTTGCCACTCCAAGCATAACCGTCCCTACGATCAACATTTTTCCCTTGGGCAACCTTAGGTTTTACATCCAAGTTATGAGCTGTTGCTCCTTTTTGTCGTGACATTGCTTTCATTAATTTTCAGAGAGTTGGAAATAAAAATGAGTATTAGTTCATTCAGGAGTTCTGTATAACAAGAAATCTAATGGCAAAATACACATTTATGGATTTGGTGGGACTCATTCAAATTAATCCAATTGCTTCATAGACCATTCATTTTCAAAAGGCCAAACCTGCATAAAAAAAGAAACAAAAATTAGTGCTTCATTTTAGCCTGTGGCATAGAGACTTTTCCAAGACTGAAATGTCACCCCTACCAATATCTAGTATATGGTTTAATTTTTGACTTGAGTATCTGGGATACATTAAGATATACAAAGCTACTTTCAGTTGCTTGGTAAATATCTAAAGATGACCACACATTCAAGACTTCTGAGGAAAGTTGTGATCTTGATTGATGTTTCATTACCTCCATACTGCACTAAAGTGTCAGCTGAATTGCAAGTTTAAGTACAAATCGCAAACTTTAAATAGTCTGGTCATAGAGAAAATAACTCATCCATGCCAATTCTATGATTAGTCCCATTTACCTGCATTTGGTCCATATCCTTCTAAATCGTTCCCATCCATAGATCTTTCCAAATGTCTTTTGAAAGTCATAACTGTACCATTTCTATAGCTTCATCTGGAAGATCATTCCAGAAATGGACTACTCTCTGAGTGAAAAAGTTATCCCTCAGATCTCTCTTGCCTTAAACCTAAGCCCTCTCTTTCGACAATCATCTACCCTGGTAGAAAGCAGATATTCATACTCTCATGATTTTATAAACATCGATGAGTATTCTAAAGTGATGGCTCTTTTAATCCCAAATGGATTCTACTTATAAAATTCTATTCATCCATTTACGGGATGAGGATTTCAATGGCAATATTAATTGCCAGTGCCTATCTGATCAAGGGTGGTGGTGGGCAATTTCTTGGAACTGCTAAAAATGTTCTTAAACAGATATTACGCTGTGATGCAAAGCAATCAAAATCGATTATTTTTAAAGATGATGTGTGAGCATCATTACAGAAGAAAAAAACTGAAATTTAAGGGCAGGCTGAGAATACTTTAGCAATAAATTCCCACCAACCTGTTATTCATAATAGATTTTAGGTATCAATGTAAGTTTGCACAAACCTATCTAACTTCAGGTCACGAGATGATTCTTTATTTATTTTAAAAGAAAGCCTATTTATTTTTTAATAAATATAAAAGTCACTCAGAAGCAAAAGTGCAATCAGAGCCCCTCTGATACTTAGCAAAGACTAACTTAATCTAACAAGCATGACACAATAAAAGTGACAAGTATACTTGAATGCAGTACAAAATGCTGTAAAGACAAGTTACAATAAGATTCAGATAATAACCATCAAGAATTGGATCAACCTGTGGCTCATCATTGAGAAATGAATTTATCGTAACTGATCAACTTGGAAAAGTTGTGCTATTTAGGACTCACAATAAAGATGCCAAGCAGTTTCTTGGGCTGAATATTCTGGAAGCAAGGACAAGGGCTTGGTTAATGAGTTAACAGTTTGTTTTATTCTTCTCACCTGGATGTACAAAAGGCATCAGGGGATAGAGTTGCACAATGGAGAGGAGGCAGTCGATCGATTTTATTTATGAATGGAAGAACAAGGGAGAGTGAAGAACAAGCTGGTGGGAAAAATGAATGGCCTACTCTTGCTTTATTCTGTCAAAGTGGGAGCTGCACAACAAAATTCGGTGTTGATTTCAATCAATGAACCCCTGTTTGCAAGGCTATCGTTCCAATTTAAAAAAAAATCTACTGGAAGAATTATGAAGGGCAAATGCAACACCATGGGGGTAAAACTGTCAACTTTTCAGATCAAAACCCTTCAAAGACCGATCGGGGACGGGGACGGGAGACAGTCAAGTAAAACGAGAGGGCGGGAGGGGCGAAACACAGTCCAGTTACTGCAGTCTCGGTTTATTCCTAATTATTCTGGAAATAAATGCCAGATTAGAACGTTTCTGCAGATACACAAAGCCAAAATGGATAAGGATGGAAGATCCATGGTCGTTTCAAACTTATCACTGGTGAGATCTTTATTACTTCATTCCTTGAATGTAAATGAATCGGCTGCCCTCATGGGCTCGAAACACTAGGCCCAATAATTCAGACACCCAGTTACCCTCGTTACCGCCGCGGCTGATGAAGTCGACGCGAACCAAGCAGTTCGACCCTGAATGAATGGGGTGGAAAGGAGAAGCCATGACAGGTATGGGCCGTGAGGAGAAAGGACAAGTGCTGGGGGGGGGGGCGGGGGGTCCCAGAAGAAGGTGCTTCAGTGACCGAATAAAATAACGACTTACACTTCGCGCGAGTGGGGTCGATCGCCAACCATCCACCTGACGACCAGACCGGACGAAGCGGGACCTGCCTCGCATCAACTTGGGCGCACACAGCCGGAAACACGCCGGCGCTGGAAGGAAGTGACGTCAGGGGAGCGCGATTAAAATTCCCCGAGGGGTCAAGCTCTTCGCAGAGGCGCGCGTTCAAACCAGGTAAGCGGCGCCCGGCGGGAAAGAGGGGACCTGAAGCTTTTGGTCCTCACCGAGTTCGCCCGTCGCTCTCCTCTGACGGGATGGGGCGGGAAGCACGAAACCACTGGTGAGCGGGACCCAGGCGCTGCCGTGGTCGGCCGGCTTCTCCCGGTCCGCCTAAGCCAGACTCTCCTGGTATTGTCCCCGGAGGGCTGGGGGAGATCAAGGAAAGCATTCAGCCATTAATCTGGGTCTGCAGGTTGAGCAAGAGGAAAGTGTGCAATAGAGGAAGGAGAGGATTTGCAGGGTCAACGCTGTGCGGGATATTTTGGAAAAAACTATAGCAGCTGGCAGGAATGAAACACGAAAGTCTGCAGACGCTGTGATTGTAGCAAAAGCAAGATTGCTGGAGGAACTCAGCAGTGTCCAAACGAGGTAAAGATATCGAACCCACGTTTCGGGCCTGAGGGTGTGAGCAAAAGCAGGTGGGCGCTCGAATAAAAAGGCGGGAGTAGGAGGAGCACAGGTCAACGGGAAAAAGGCGACAATTGAACAAGCATGGGGGTGGGGGAGACAGTAGAGACGTGAACATTGATCGGGGGAGGGGTGTGACATTGTAAATGCAGAGCTGGGGGAGATAGGAGACCGAGGGACAGGAAAAGGGAGACAGAAGGTGGGTGGAGTGGGGCTAATGGAAGCTAGAGATGTCAATATTAGTGCCATCTGGTTGGAAGGTGCCCAGACGGAATGTGAGGTGTTGCTCCTCCAATTTGTGGCTGGTCGTATAAGGCCATCGACAGACCTCAGCAAGGGAATGGGACGGAGAATTGAAATGAGTTGTGTTATGAGCCTAGAGGACCCCAAAACCCAGCTGCAATAGAAATTCACCAAGACAAATGGTTACTTAAAAGTTTATTTTAATGATCTTAAACATGAAAACAGGATCAAACTTTTAACTTTAATCCCCTTCTAATTCTAAGCCCACATGTATGTAATTTACAGTCCAATCTCACTTCTCACACCTCCAAGTTCACTGGTATCAAGCAATTCTTGTACTGTGCCCAGAATTTAACATTTATGAATTTCATCAGGCTTTGGTGCTTGAAAGGCAAATGGTTACTGCTCAAGCAGTTGGTTTTCAGAGAGAGATTTGTTGTTCCAGGACATCCATAACTGATTCCTTCTGAATTGCTACTTCATTGTCTTGCCAAAGAAACTTGCCCCATCAGGGTTTTCCAGATGAAAACCTCTTTCTTTCAGGTCACAACGAAGTTCCTTTTTGTTTCCCTTATTTCAAGTAGAACATTATGCAGCCAGCCATCTCCTCTTGTATGGACCACAAGGGGTTTGTGACCAGGCTGAACTAAGAACTGTCTTCAAAATGGGGTTTTTCCACAAGCTTGCCAGCTTATCTGCTGCTGCTGAACTGTAGAACTGAATTCTCCCTCTCTGAGAAAAACCACATGACCCTCTTAGAACAGCCAACTGTTCTCCGACAGCAGACCTAATCTGAGTTCGTACATCTGTTGCTTTCCAAAAAAATTCCACTACTCCACAGCATGTCCAATTAACACCTACTTGTGAAGAGGACTTCAAAGTTTTGCACTCACGTAGGCACTCTTCAAAGTTTTTGCAAAGACATTCGGAGCTTGAGCAGAGCTCTGGCATTTAAAATCAGATCTGTTTTGAAGTATTTGAACGTGACCTATACTTTTAAAAAAAAAAACCTGCCACAATTTATCTCCTATCTTCTTTCTTTGGCTTGGCTTTGCGGACGAAGATTTATGGAGGGGGTAAATGTCCACGTCAGCTGCAGGCTCGTTTGTGGCTGACAAGTCCGATGCGGGACAGGGTATAATTTAAACTTTCACAATTGCCACTGGAAGATCCCTGCTTTTGTGGCGAACAGAGCTAAGGTGTTGAACAAAGTGATCACCCAGTCTGCATTTAGTCTCTCTGATGTTGAGGAGACTATAGTGGGAGCACTGAATGCAGTTGATGACTCCAGTAGATTCACAAGTAGTTTTTCTTCACTTGAAAGTGCTGTTTGAGTCCTCCAATGGTGTTGAGTGAGGAAGTGTGGGTGCATGGAGCATTTTCTGCTGTCACAGGGGTAAGTGCCAAGGGGGTGATTGGTGGGGAGGGAGGAGTGGACAAAGGAGTCACGGAGGGAGTGGTCCCTGCAAAGAGCGTAGATGGGAAGATGTTTTTGGTGGAGTTTTGCTCTGCAGGGCAATGGGGAAGGCACTTAGAGAATGATTGGTTGGGTGCTCATCCAGGTGAAAGGGTGCACATACCATGAAGAAGGGTAATGGACGATGTATCAGGAATTTATTTGTATTTTTCAAAATGAGTGCTAATTTCAGTGATGTAGTTGGTTTGAGAATGACTGAAATTCCCATAGAAGTGGATCAGCAAAGAACCAAACAGATCTGGAGATGTTTGATTATGAGGTGATAATTTGTCAGGATACAAATGGAAGTGATATTTTAAGAAGATTGAAGATTTGAGTCTTATTCTGGTTAAGAGAGAGGGATTAAAATGTAGTATTTTTGTAAATTCTCATTTTTTAAATGCAAAATTGCCACTGTTATCTTGACTACATATCTTTCGACCCTCTCTCTTTTAAGGATATCATCCCCCTTCTCTATTTCTCCATCTCTTTCACATGCTGAAATGTTCTTCAGAAAATGTGGCACCTCCTCCACCATGGTTGTTGGAACCATCACATGCATACTTTTTTTTCCAATTCCTGCATGAAAATTTCTTCTCATCCTCTTCCCCAGACAGAGCAGAGTTGCCTTGGCATTGCCTTTCACTCCAGTGTGTCTAGCAGATCATCCTTCACCATATCTGCCAGCTCCAACAGGATCCCACCACCACCAGCCATATCTTTATTGCTTTCCATGGGAACCAGTCTAATTCCCTGGTCCTCATCCCTTTACATTCACCCCTTTCCTTCCATGAGCATTTTCCCTTGTAACCATAGGACCTGCAACAGGGTGACATGGTTAGTGTAGTGGTTAGCACATTGCTATTTACAGCGCTGTCTGTTAGGAGTTTGTACGCTCTCCCTGTGTCTGCGTGGGATAATTCCAGGTGCTTAGCTTCCTCCAACTCTCCAAAAAATGTACGAGTTTTGTAAGTTAATTGGTGTATTTGGGCAGCCTGGACTCGTAGGCCAGTAGAGCCTACGCTGTGTCTTTAAAATATATAATTTTTAAAATGGTGGCACAGCTAAAGTTGCCGCAACGGCAATGCTGCTGCTGATGTGGACCCAGGGAGAGTGGAGACACAGTAATCCCATGCAGGGTACTACCATCCAGTCCTACTGCAGTTAGCTCCATACAGGCTTTGAACAGACTGTTAAAGGAGCTGACAGTGTTTCATTTAAAATCCTGTGACTACAGGTTTAAGATGGTGGCGCCTGTGCTCAGCAGCGGCCACAATGGGTTGCAGACTCTGGGGAACAGCAGACTGTTGCAGGGTACCAGTGATGGGGAGAATACCACCCACCGCACCCAGCCTCGTTGAGAAGGAGAAGCAGAGGATATTGACCCAAAAGGTGGTGACAATGGTAGCAGACCAGCAAGTGGCACTGCAGCTGAAAGACATACACAGGCAGCGAACTGTTGGCGTCTTGTGAATCATGAACCCACAGTAGTTGATGGTGTAATGACAACAACCTTGAAGTTAACGTCAGCAAAGCTAAAGAGAGGATTGTGGACTTCAGGGGATCACGACCCAGTCCTCATCGAGGGCTTAATAGCGGAGAGGGTCAAGAACTTCAAATTCCAAGGATCTGTCCTGGAGTGTCCATGTTGATGCAATCACAAATCAAATATATCCACAATCGGTGGCTGTATTTTGTAAGGTGACTGAAGAGATTCGGTATGTCACCCAAGATTCTTGTAAACTTCTACAGGTCCACCATTGGAGAGCATTCTGGCTGATTGCATCACTGCCTGGTATGGAGGTACCAACTCTAAGGGCAAGAATAAACTCCAGAGGCACATCACAGGCACAGACTTCACTCCCTCGAGGTCATCTACATGGTGGTGTCTTAAAAAAGCAACTTCTATCCTCAAAGACCCCCACCACTCAGGCTATTTGCCTTCTTTACTCTGCTACCATCATGGAAAAAGGAAGAGGAGCCTAAAGATGAGCACTCAACAACACATGGTTAACTTCCCCACTGCCATCAGATTCCTGAATAATCTATAAACCAAAGGCAATGCCTTACTTTTGTGCACTATTGTTTTTTTATAGTAATGTTGTATGATGGTTATAATATGAATGTTTGCTCTGTGATGCTGCTCTAAAACACCAAATTTCATGACTTATTCACAATAAATTTTGATTCTGAAATTAGTGCAATGAACAGAAGCACCAAAATTCTTACTTGCTGCCACCAACGATAAACCAACTGCAATAGTAAAATTTAAGTTACCACAAATGCCAAGACAAGAAATAATAAATATCAAAGGGTGGTCAAATAAATTACCACAGTTGCAGTTAGTGCAAAAAAAAAGAGGTTTCTATAGTGTAGATTGGAGTAGTTTTGGGTTAGGGTCATGCAGGGAAGTTCAAGAACCTGATGGCTGTTGGATGAAAGCTGTCCATGAACCCAGAGATGCTAGAATTCTGTACTTTCTGCCCGGGAGAAAAGATTGTGGCCAGGATAATGGGGTCACATGATGTCAGCAGCCCTCTTGAGGCAGTGCCTCGTATGCATGCTTTCAGTGAAGGGGAGTTCAATGCCTGTGATAGAGTTGGCGAGGTTTGGATCTTTCAGAAGCCTTCTGAATTCCTGAGCACTTGAGTTTCCAAACTTGGCCATGATGAAACAACTCAGTATATTTTCCATAGAAGTTTGATTGAGTATTTGTGTCCGGATCACTTGACAGACAAGGCGACTCTCTGTCTTCCTTGCGGTAGACAAAAGTTAAAGAATTTCATGTATGTTACATGATAAATGTATTTTGTGACAATAATTGAACCTTTTACCTTTATTCTAACAGGCAATGGTAAGATTGCAAATTCGTTTAAATTCGGCTTAAAAGCTTGTCAATTTCAGCTGTTTTTATTTTCTCTACTTAATGCATTTAAACAGTGCAAACTACATTTTCATCCAAATTGGTAACATGGACAACAAATAATTGTGAACCCTGCACTGATACTTGCAGCATACCTCTAGACACAGGCTTCTGGTCTGAATAATAATCCTCCACTAAAATCCCCTGATTCCTACTTTCAAGCTAATTCCGTGCCATCTGACCTTTTGGACCAGCCTCCCATGTGGGACCTTATCTAAAGGCTTGTTAAAGTCCAAGTAGACAACATCAATGGCCCTGCCTTCCTCAATCTTGGACAAAAAAAAACTAAATCAAATTCACAAGACACTTCTTGTCTTCTCAAATGCTTTCCTCAGAATCCTCTCCAGTAACTTGTCCAAGACTAATGTTAAGGTTACTTGCTTGTTATTCCCTGGCTTGTCCTCACAGTTTTAAGTAATTACACAACACCTTCAACACCTCACTTGTGGCTAATGATGATACAAATACCCTTGCCAGGGACCCTACAATTTCTTCCCTACATTCCCACAATGTCATAATGTATACTTGGCTTAGCCTGGGGCATTTGTTTATCTTTGTGTATTTTAAGATTTCCAGGAACTCCTATTTTGTGGACTCTGCTCAAGACATGGCAGTTTTCTTCACTAAGTTACATTGCATCCATGTCTTGCTCTGTGGGACTGGGGAAACAAATTTGCTTGTTTAACTGCTAATTGGGAATGGGATCCAAGAAGTAGGATGAAAGCTGATTGAGGTTGGAGAGGAAGGTAGACGGAGAAGAAGCTGAAGGTGTTGAGCATTCAAGATGAGGTGGTTTAACCTGAAGAAGGGGTTTTAGGGAGCCTCAAGAGCAGCTGAATCTGGCTAGTAAAGTAAATGAATATCCCTCATTCATGGTTAGAGCTGAAGATTGAGGTGGCAGGGAAATGGGGGGGGTATTAAAAAAAATCTTGTAAATCTTTTAACGAAGATTTAATTAACTGACCTATTTTTCTTTGTCCATTTTCAATCTTTTAAAAGTCTGACATGTGTTGTGGGAATAAATCTGAGTAATGTAGGACAATATAGCTGGACAGCAGCATCTTGTCCCATATGAGCTCTATCTTGTCATTTAGGTCCTGGGAAGGTTATGGACAATAGCATTATTAAGAGTGCATTTAT
This sequence comes from Narcine bancroftii, assembly GCF_036971445.1. Lineage (NCBI taxonomy): Eukaryota > Metazoa > Chordata > Chondrichthyes > Torpediniformes > Narcinidae > Narcine > Narcine bancroftii. The sequence goes on from NC_091470.1 coordinate 67,931,552, forward strand.
GTTTCAGCTTTTTGCAGTAGTTAAAGGGGGAAGTGATTCATCATTTGAGTTTCAAGAAAAAGGGTATCCTGACGGCAGGGAAGCCAGTCAGCAGTAAAACAATGAAGATTGTTGGTAGCCACCGTGCAAAAGTGGGAATGTGGAATTGTCTTTAGTTTCAAATGAAAAGCTGGACCTGAATTGTGAGTGTCAAACAAAATTTGTTGATGAATGAAAGAAACTAAAACCATTGGTGGCCAGGGAAATAGCCTGGCCAAGTGAAGTAATCTGGACCCTGATGCTGATTGCATTGCTCTTGGGATTGGTTATGGAAGCCAAATGAGTTCTGTCTGTTGATGGCATGTATTGATTTGTGGTTCGCCTGTCAACCTTGTAGGCTGATTGTTGGAGGCAGTAAGGATGGGGATAGGAATAATGTATCAACTGAAAATTGTGTTTGCAGGTTTTAGAGATTTGATTTAGACCTTACCTGTGAAGCTTGAGAGCCTGGGATAGATGACTGAGGTTTGAGGTCTGATTGGCATTTTCCAGACCAAGGCTAGCTTTATACTTATTCAGTATATACATGAAATTGCGGTGCGCTTGTGTGATTGTCAGTAAGGAGGAGACATTTGTTTCTGATTCATACACACTGTGGCCTTCCAATAAGGAAGCCCAGAATCCAGTTACAGAGGGAGGTGCAGAGACCCAGGTTTTGAGCTCGGAGGCCAGTATTGAGAAAATGATGGTGGTGAAAGCTGAGCTGTCGTCAATGAAAAGTAGTCTGATGTACGTGTTGCTGTTGTCTCGGTGATCTAGGGCTGAGTGAAGAGCCAGTGAGATTGCATCTGCTGTGGAGTGATTGTGGTGAAAATTGTAGTGGTTCCAGATCTTTACTTGGTTATGAGTTGATTCTGCCCATCACCAACCTCTCAAAGCACATCATCAAGTAGACGTGAATACTACTGGGCGATAGGCATTGAGGTAGTTCACTCTGCTCTTCTTGAACACAGAGATGATTGATGCCCCTTTGAAGAGGGTGGGAACCTCAGACTGTAGCAATGAGAGAATGAAAATGTCAGTGAACACTCCAGATAGTTGCTAAATTTTCAGTCCCTTGCCAGGAACACTATTAGCGCCTGACACCTTTCGAGGATTCACCCTCTTGAAAGGTGTTCTGACATTGGCCTCAGAGACAGATATCACAGGGATGCCAGGTTCTACAGGGATTCTCATTGATACCATTGAATTCTCCTTTCAAAGCGAACATAAAAGATGTTCACCTCATGGGGTAGTGAAGCATCACAGCTATTTATGATGTTTGGCTTCAGCTTGTAGGATGTAATGGCCTGCAATTCCTCTCGTGAGCCAATCTCCAGCAGCTTGCAGCCTTTGTGAGCCCTTCAGTCACTGACCCCCTCCGCTGTTAAAGTTTGTTCCCTTGTGACAAAATACAATTAACAAGTTGGATAAACAGAACAACATTTTATTATTTTCATACAGGACTGGAGTGGCAGAACTCAGCAGTATTCTCCTGATACTGCTTTGCTCTGAGTGCCCACTCACTTGAGTGTAATACAAAAGTGACAAGTGACAATTCAGATTAATCAAAGTTTTCCATATTTGGAATTGTATTTCATTTGCTGATGCAGCATTCTTCAGCAGGTATGGTACTCTATTCAAGGAGTGTAATCAGCAGATGTTACAATAAATAATTTATGGGGGTGTGGTGATGGTGTAGGTTGAAGATGTGAAAAGAAGCCTCTCCTGGCAGAACTAATTAAAACCTGACTTAAATTAAAGACTGTAGCCATAGTGTATCAATTCAAATTGATCTCAAAGAAAGGAAAGACTCAAACAGCTAAGAAGACGCTTGTGAAAGAGGCTAGTACAACTGAAGAAGTTGGGCCAACCTTAACGATGGAGCCTCCGGATCAAGTTCCTCTCCCCCCAAGGATGACGGTGAAGGTTCATGTAACTCTAGCGCCACTTCCCTGGGGAACCTGGGAAGATGGCGCTGGAGTTCAGAAGTCTGCATATGCACACAACCGAACAATCTGCTCCTCTATGAGGACTGACAGTTGATTAAATCTGGGTCTGCTAGCATTGCGAGTCAGACCAGTGTACAGCAGTTGACTTATTCACAGCTTGAAGCAGTTTTATCTTCAGAAGAGGAAGAAGTCACAGAAAAAGAAATAAGAATGTATGAAGAGTACATGTAAAAGAAGCCCAACTTGCTCAATGTACAGAGGAGATAAAGTCTGAACACCCTGAAGTTAAGTTTCAGAGTGAGGAATTTAAAGCTTTGACTTCTAATTATCAGTGAAGTAGGGAAATTGACTAAATGTATGGATTCACAATTTATATCTACTAAAGGTGAAGTTAACATGCAATTTTAATATTTGAAAGGTGAAATTAATGTCATCAAGCAAGAAATTGTAAAATATGCTGAAATTGTGGAGAAAAAGCAATGTAAAGATACAGTTAATAAAATGGAAGATACTTCTTTGGAAGTACTGAGAAAAGAACTTTTACAAAGAAATTATGTACTGGAGAATCATAGCTGCAGGAATAATGTTAAGATTGTTGGGCTACTTGAAGATATTGAAGCTTCGAATTCAGTGCAATTTTTTTCAAAGATGGATTCTGGAAATTATGGGTCCTGAAAATTTTCCTAATGGATTAGAATTGGATAGAGCACATAGACCTAATAGAAAGAAACCATTTCCGGGACAAGCGCCATAATTCTATTTTGATCAGGTGTTTATGTTGCCAAGATAAAGAAACAATATTTAGGTTGGCGGTTCAAAATGCTCAAAAACAACAAGGCCTCTTAATAGTGGGAAATAACAGTGTTTTTCTATGCGGATTTAAGTATGTCAATTGTTAAAAGAAGAAATGAATTTAATTCTGCAAATTTTCTTTCTGTTACCTGGCCCTACTTGGTGTTTTCTGGAGAAAATCAATCACTGTCTTTTGCTGATGAAGAAGAGGCTTTGAAATTTGTGAGAGGAAATCGATTTCCTGGAGCACGGAATAAATAAAGATGGGGCCAAGCCTTTGCCCAAAAAGGTGGAGGTCATCTGGTCTTTTGCAAAGCCAATTTCAGTAATTGGCCTTCAAGAGTTTGTTTGTATGATTAATTTTTATCACTGCTTCATACCAGTGGCAGCCCACATCATGCGACCTTTATCTTACCTTATGGCAGGTCAAAAGAGAAAAATTGGAAGAAAGAATTCAGGATGATCATGAAGTTCAATGTATTGCGGAAAGTACAAATGTTAATGAGGACTCTGTTACTGCCTTAGTTTCTATGAATGAAAAGCTACTGGAGAAGGTTGATATCTTGGAAAATTATAGTAGAAGGAATAATCTCAAAATTGTTGGAATGTCTGAGGATAAAGAAGATCAAGATGTAATTTGCTCTTTTCAAGATTGGATACTGCATATCTTTGGGCGAGAAAATTCTGATTGAGAGAGCCCATAGACCTCTCCGTCTAAAGCCGAGACTGAATCAAAGACCTCAGTCTACATTAATCAGATTTTTAAATTATCAAGATAGAGAAAAGATACTTGGATTGGCAATAAGAAGAGCTAAAGAACACGGACCTTTGAATTATGAAGGTGATAAGATATTTTTTAATCCAGATCTAAGTCGAGCTCTTTTGAAGAAGAGGAAAGAGTTTAATCTGGTTAAGAAGGCCTTGTATGAAAAAGGCTATAGATTTGTGTTGCAATATCCAGAACCTTTGAAAGTTTTATTCCAGATCAACAGAATGTCTTCTTCAACAATTGTATTCAGGCTGAAGATTTTGTTAAAGATCTGCCCATGGCTCGCCTTCCACAGGAGGATTTATTAGAATGGGGAATGTGTTTTCCTTTTTTAAATTTCTTTTTCTTTTCCCCAATGAGTCGGTGGTTGTGTTTGTTAGTTTCTAATGATTACATGTGTTTTTGTGGTTTGACCGCTGCCTGTAAAATGGAAGGTGGTAATGCTGGTTTTACTGGCATTTTAAGGAGGGAGGGTTTTTATATTTTTTTTGTTTCTCAATTTAACAATTTTATGTAATACTTTTATTTTAAATAAGTTCATTGTTTTTGGATTGCAGATGATGACACCTCAGAACCATCTAATTTATAGGAATTCTTCCTGGATAGGACTGTATGTTAATAATTTGGGGAAATAGACAGTTTAGATATTATTTTAATATTAATGGGATTAACGGACCCATAAAAAGAAAGAAGGTATTAGCGTATATTAAGAAATTAAAGGTAGATATTGCTTTTTTACAAGAGACTCCTTTAACTGAAAGTGAACATTTAAAAATGAAAAGAGATTGGGTAGGTCAAGTTTCATTTTCTACATTTAATTCTAAAGGTGAGGAGTGGCAATTTTATTTAAGAGAAAAATTTACCAGTTAAAATCCAAGATGTAATTACAGATCCAGCAGGATCTTGTAGTAAAGTGTCAAATGTTTTCTGAAGAATGGACTCTATTGAATATTTGTGCACTGAACTTAGATGATCAGAAATTTATACAGGATACTTTTTTTAATTTAGTGAATGTACATGAAAATGTTTTAGTAGGTGGTGCTTTTAATTTTTGTTTAGAACCTATATTAGATAAGTCTTCAAGACGTCGTAAAATCAAAAGCAACTAAAACATTGTTATCTTTAATGAAAAGATTTTAATTTAATAGATAGATAGAGTTGATGTGGAAAGGCTTTTCCCATTGAGAGTAGGAGAGATGGATACAAGAAGTCATGGATTGAGAGTTGACAGGTAAAGGTTTAGGAGTAACATGAGGGGGATCTTTACTCAGAGAATGGTTACTGTGTGGAATGGGCTTCCAGAAAAGGTGGTGGAGGCAGGGTCAATTTTGTCATTTAAGAAAGAGTTGGATAAGTATATGGATGGGAGTGGGATGGAGGGATATGGGCAGAGTGCTGGTAAGTGGGATTAGAGGAGGGTACTTGGATCAGTGCGGACTAGAAGGGCCAAATTGGTCTGTTTCCGTGGTGTAATTTTTATATGGTTAATTAATATATGGAGACGAATGCACCCTAAGGAAATTCTTTTTATTCTAGCAGATTTTCTATGTATCCTGGAATTGATTTTTTTTCTTAATCTCTGCTCAAAATTAATTAAGAGTGATTGATGTGTATTATAAACCTAGATTATTATCCGACCATTCTCCTCTTTTAATTGAGTTGGAATTTGTAGAAAAAAAAAACATAAATAACATAAAAATAGATGGAGATTGAATTCTTTATTATTGAAAAGATTGAATTTTTGTTTATTTATAAGACAACCCATTCAATTGTTTTGTGAAACTAATTTAAATTCAGCAGATAGTATGTTTGTTAGTTGGGAAACATTGAAAGCCTAATTGAGGTCAAATTATGTTATTCTTCAAAACTTAAAAAATATATAAAAGATGTAGACAAATTGGAAAAGGTGATAATTTTATGGGGAAAAAATGCAAAAATCATTTTGAAGATAAATATAGAATTTTAATAAATAAAAAAAATACTATATAATACGTTAGTAACATCTTTGGCTTGGCTTCGCGGACGAAGATTTATGGAGGGGGTAAAAAGTCCACGTCAGCTGCAGGCTCGTTTGTGGCTGACAAGTCCGATGCGGGACAGGCAGACACGGTTGCAGTGGTTACAGGGGAAAATTGGTTGGTTGGGGTTGGGTGTCGGGTTTTTCCTCCTTTGTCTTTTGTCAGTGAGGTGGGCTCTGCGGTCTTCTTCAAAGGAGGTTGCTGCCCGCCGAACTGTGAGGCGCCAAGATGCACGGTTTGAGGCGATAACAGCCCGCTGGCGGTGGTCAATGTGGCAGGCACCAAGAGATTTCTTTAGGCAGTCCTTGTACCTCTTTGGTGCACCTCTGTCACGGTGGCCAGTGGAGAGCTCGCCATATAACACGATCTTGGGAAGGCGATGGTCCTCCATTCTGGAGACGTGACCCACCCAGCGCAGCTGGATCTTCAGCAGCGTGGACTCGATGCTGTCGGCCTCTGCCATCTCGAGTACTTCAATGTTAGGGATGAAGTCGCTCCAATGAATGTTGAGGATGGAGCGGCGACAACGCTGGTGGAAGCGTTCTAGGAGCCATAGGTGATGCCGGTAGAGGACCCATGATTCGGAGCCGAACAGGAGTGTGATATTACGTTCTAAGTAAAAATATTATGAGTTAGGGTAAATATCACAAAGTTTTGGCTTGGCAATTAAAAGCAGAACAATCTTCTAGAACAATTAATGCTATACAACAAGATAATGATGAAGTAGCATACAAGCCACAAATAATTAATGAGGTATTTAAGGAATTTTTCAAGAAATTATATACACCTGATTCTTTACAAGATGAAGAGGCTATAGATAATTACTTGTCACAATTAACATCTTTGACTCAAGAAAGTTTAGATTGATTAGAGATTCCTTTTACTGAGCAATAGATTTATGATGATCTTAATAGTTTAAATAATAATAAATCTCCAGGTGAAGATGGGTTTCCAGTTAAATTTTATAAAAAGTTTAAAGGTTTATTGATTCCATTTTTTATGTAAGTAATAGATCAGCCTTCTAGACAACATAGTTTTCCAGAAACTTTTTCTATGGTGATAATTACGGTTATTCCTAAAAAAGATAGGGATCCATTAAAACCTACTTCTTCTAGACCTATATCCTCGTTAAATGTAGATTATAAAATTGTACCAAAAGTATTGGTGAATATGATTAATGAATATCTTCCTTATTTAATGACTATGGATCAGTCTGATGTTGTTAAAAATAGGCCAACTTTGGAGAATTAAGTATAATTCATTTAGCTCAGAAAAAAGATTTGATGCTGAAAGGTTAGAGTGGTATTTTTTTAATTAAAGTGTTAAGTAAATTTGGTTTTGGTATTAATTTTATAAATTGAATTAAGGCCTTATGTAGAAGTCTAAAGCTAAAGTGATTACTAATGGTCAGATATCTCAACCTTTTAAATTAAGTAGATCTAGTAGGCAGGGTGTCCCTTATCACCAACCTTGTTTGCTTTAGCAATAGAACCATTTGTACAAAAAATTGGAGATGATCAACAATTGAAGGGATTTGAGATAAATCAGGTACAACATAAAATTAGTTTATTTGCTAATGATATATTAGTTTATTCAGCCACAAATATCATTACCAAGACTTTTTAGACATTGTTAGACTATGGGAAAATTTCGGGATATAAGATAAATTGGGATAAAAGTAATGGAACTTGTAGAGGGAGATTATTCACAATGTAGACAATGGACAGATAAGATTAAATATTTATGTGTACATATTGATACAAATTTGAAAAATTAAATTATAGTCCATTACTTAAAGAGAGAGGAAGATTTAAAGAAATGGGTTAGTTTACCAATTACGTTAATTGGGAGAGTTAATTGTATTAAAATGAATATTTTCCCCACTACTTTAATATTTATTTCAAATTTTACCTATATCGACATCTCATAATTTTTTTCAGGTTTTAAATCAACTAGTTAAGAATTTTTTTTGGAAAGGGAAGATGGTAAGAAAATCATAAGAAAAATTAACATCGAAATATAAAAAGGGAGGATTACAACTTCCCAATTTTAAAAATTATTATAGAGAAGCACAAATAAGATTTTTAATCTTTATGCTTAGTAAAATTAAACCATCATGGTTGGATATTGAATTAAATAAGATAGAAAAACCAGATGAGTTTATTTATAAATGGGATTTTAAATCTATTGTAATAGATAAGGAAGCTCCGATATTTAAACATTTGTTGAATATTTGAAATAAAGTTAAATTAGAAATTGATGGATACATTCTTTCATTTTAAAAACTCCAATAATTAATCCTTTGTTATTGTTTTCAAAAGGTAACCCTTTAAAAAAAATATATATATATGGTATATGGGAATTTCTAATCTAGGGCATTGTTATAATAGATTGATGTCTTTTGATCAATTAATGGTTAAATATGATATACCTTTTAACACATTATTTTGTTATTTTCAATTGAGGGCCATTTTGAGAGAGAAATTGGGACCAGAAATTATTTTAAAAGATCTTTCAAAATTGGACCAAATTATGGTTGATGGAATGGTTAAAAAATTTATTTCAATTGCATATATATTATTACAAGAACAGACACTAGGTTTGTTTAATTCAAAAGAAAGATGGAAACGAGATTTGGACTCGATAATAATAAGTTTGGCAGAATTTGTGTAAAGAAGTTGTGAGAAATACTATTAATGTATGATATAGATTACTTCGTTATAATTTTTTACATCAATTATATATTACTTCTCAAAAATTGAGTAGATGGAGATTGGATTTATCGGATCAGTGTTTTAAATATGAAACAGAAATTGGAACTTTTCTTCATTCTACGTGGTCTTGTTCAAAAGTTAATCCTTTTTGGGTTTCTATTAGTAAATTTTTACAACGGATAACTGGAGTGAATTTTCTTTTAAATCCTGAAGTGCTTTTGTTAGGAAATTTGGAAGTGTTACTCCTAAATTATTGTTGTCAGATTCCCAAATAAAGTTTGTTAAGTTGGTCTTAGTAATAACAAGGAAATGTGTCACTATAACATGGTAATCTGATGTTTCATTAACATTATACAGATGGCATACTGAAATTCAAAGTTATATTCCATTAGAAAAAATGATGTATAATTTAAGGAATAAATATTTTTTATTTTTGCAAGTTTGGGGTCTGTATGCAAAAATAATTAAATTAAAATTATGAATTTATTAATTATTTTCTTGATCAGTGAAGTTTTCCCTAAAAATATAGTTATTTTATTTTATGATGTTTTTGAGGTCTTTGAGTGTCAACTGATGCAATCAGTTATTTGTCATTTATTTGTCATTTTTTTTATAATGAAATATCTTGTTTATTAATTTTGGGATCAGATTAGCTTGGGGGAAGGGTGGGTTATTAGGGATTTTTTGTAATTTGTAGTTTTTAGTATTTTAGTTTTTATAAATAGATTTTCAACATATTTGTTAATATTCTATTATGTAACTGTTATGTTCTTAATTTTTGACATATATGTTGAATAAACAAAATATTTTTAAAAACCGGACTTGTAACTGCATTTCTACCACCGGTTCCTTGACAGGGTTTGCAATTAAAGGGGAAAAGGAGGGTCATTGTTCTGTCATTGGCAGAAGAGATTATTTATGCTAAATGGAGCTTGTCGGCCTGCTCGTTGGTCGCCTCTGCACAGTGCAGAGCTCGGGCAATCCCTCTGCCAGTGGTCAATTCCTCTGCAGCCAAAACACCTGCCTGGCCCTTTATCCAGGAAAAATGACTGCTCACTCATTCTATGATTTCATCTCTGTCAGTTATCCCCCTTGGTGTATCTCTGGGGATTCCTTGTGGCAGATTGGCATTTCAGTTCATTGGTCAGGCCACGAGGGTCAATTTTTTTTTTGTAGCTCTGACTCCTCAATGTGATATTCTATTTTAACTTTCAGTTTAGTGTCCATCAGACCCCCATTGCCTTATAGAACTCAATAGTATTCGCAAATATTCTACAAACACTGCCACGTTAGTTGTTCAATTGGGAGCCCTAGCTCAAATCATACACGTCTCTTGTGGTTTCCAAATTTAATAAATTTACAGGGTCTCAGGCTGACTATTAATTCCAGCTTGTGAATTCAGAACTCTGCACATGGCAATACATAATCCTTTTTGGGTCTCGGGTTTTTTACTCTTTCGGCTGCAGTCTCAAAAACTGTTCATCTGTAGTCTGTATGTCAATAAGGTCATCGAGTCTCTTGAGGTCTCATTTAAAGCTGCTGGCGCAAGCACAGAAAGTATTGGGTATTATGAAGCTTGGGGTGCTACCAATACCTGAGCCTGAGGTGGGACATAGGGTTGCGGTCATATCATTAAGGTTGTTATCGTGCCAGACGTGGGCGCTCCAGAGCTCTTCGTTTGCTCACCTTGGCTATTCATTTTTATTGTTGGGACCCCTGTTCTTTATTTTTCTGCCTTTTTTCTTGTTCTTCTACCCACTGACACTCTGCCTGTAATACTTTCCACCCCTTTAAAATACCATCTTTGCCCTTTACCTCAATACCTTTTTTACAGGCATTATTATTTCAATTTTTATCTCTTCCCTTTCTCCTGCCTTTTCTCTGCCCTCTTGTCTCCATTCCTTAATCAATTTTTTCCATTTAGCACTGATTGCCTTTTCCCACATTAAGATTTCTGCCTTCTTTATCATCTCTACATTCCATGTATCTTGTGCCTCATCTGTCTTGTTAGTTAGGTGCTCAGCACCCTGTCAGCTTACTTTATGATTTTCTTTTGGTACTTTGCCTTCTTCAGACCAGTTCAAATTTGTGACGTATTGTTTGTGATGTAGTTAGTTAGTCGGGGATATTATCTGTGAGACCAGGAATAACCTATTTTTTTGGGAAGAAATTATATCCAGGTACATCATTGGTAAGAACATCTCCCCCACAATCTCCATAGTACCAGAGCACCACAGGGCTGCATTCTTAGTCCCTTGCACTACTCATTTTACACCTATGACTGTGTGGCTCGGCACGACAATAACACCATCTACATATTTGCCGAAGATGCCACGGTAATGGGTCGTATAAAGAAATGTGGTGAGTCAGCATGTGCAGGTTGATCAAAAACTGAGGTGAATGGTGCACCAGCAACAATCTTTCACTCAATGTCACCAAAACTAAGGTGCTCGGGAAGGAAAAGCCAGAAGTATACAATCCAGTGACCACTGGGGGAATTGGAGGTGATGAGGGTGAGCAAATTTAAGTTCTTGGGAGTCACTACCTCAGAGGATATTTTCTGGACCAAACACACTAATGGTATCTTGAAGAAAGCATATTAGTGCCTCTACTTCCTCAGGAGTTTGAGGGTTTGGTGTGAAACCAAAACTCCTGGCAAATTTCTATAGATGTGTGGTGGAAAGAGCTGACTGGCTGCATCACGGACTGGTATGGGGACATAAAGCTCTCCAAAAGGTAGTGGATGTAGCCCAGGACATTATAGGTAAAACATCCCCACTATTGAGTACATCTATAACAACGTTGCTGTTGGAGAGCAGCAGCAATCATCAAGGATCCACACCATCCAGCACATGCTCTGTTCTCACTGCTGCCATCAAGAAAGAGGCATAGGTGTCACAAGACTTGCACTACCAGATTCAGGAACAGCTGCTACCCCTGCACCACAGATTTCTCAACCACAAACTCATCAGAGACTCATTTAAGGATTCTTATTTGTGCACTTTATTTATATTTTTTTAAAAATTCTCTCTGTATTGCACTATTAGTTTATTTATATTTGTTGTCTGTTTACAGTTACTTATTTGTTTACATGTATATGCTGGTGTACAGTTTTTTTTACACTACCGATAAGTAGAAATTCTGCCTGCAGGAAAAAAGAATCTCAGGGTTGTATGTTATATCATGTATGTACTCTGACAATAAATCTGAAATACAAATGAATTTGTTTACTTCAATAAGAATATGGTCCTTTGTTTCAAGTGCATTGTAGCCCCATCTGCCCCAACGATCCATCAAACTCCTCTCAAAGCTTTTGTTTCTCAATACGGGTCACATAAATTGATGCTGGTTCATGAATTTTAGATAGAAATATGTTTTCATGATAAAACTTTGTTATAACTTACAAAATCTTTCTGTACTTTCATGTTGAATATTATTTTTCTTTGGTTTGCATAGCAACTGAAGATGCCAGCTGAGAGAAAGCCAATGCGATATGCACATCCCGAGGGGTACACAGGTGTTTGTTTTGATGAAACAGGAAGGTAAGGCCCCATGATGTAATCTGATTTAATTGAATTTTACTTTGAATTTTTTTACTATGTTAAGATTACAAAGGTTTGACAAGGTAGGTGCTCTGACAATGTTTTCCCTCTGGTGTTGGTCAGGTCGGTAGAATTGAGAACTATAACTAAATAAGGAAGTCATCCATTTGAAAGAAAGACTAGAAAGAATTTCTTCTTTCAGAATTGTGAATCTTTGAAATTTTCTAGCCCTGAGAGTTATGGATGTGACTCTTTATATAAATTAAAGGCTGAGATTTTTGTTTCCAGGAAAATGGTTGGTCATGGGGAAATTGCAGGTAAAAGGAACCAAAGCCAAAATCAAGTTGGCAACTTGGTCTAATCCTACATCTGGTTCTATTCTATTTCTTGTATTCTTATCAGCATTTTCACCTCACCATGTATTATTTGTGACATGATAAGAGCAGATGACCTCCTATAAGGCCTTTCTCTTTCCTCTTGTAGTTAAGAGAGTAACTTGACAATTCCCCTCCTTGTGAATATCTTCAAGATTCAATTTATTGTCATGTAATAAAACAGTGTCATATTAGAAGAAATTGCTTTTGCCTGCAATAAGGCAGATATTCATCAGCAGAAATTGCCTCAGGTGCCATTTACAGTCACAGAAAGAGAAGCAAAAATGAGATCCCCTCTCTTCACCCCCCCCAAGTCACCGAGTGTCTGTAGATTCATCTCCAGCGCTTCCGCAGCCACACAGTCCAGTTCAAACTATTGGAAATCTGAGCTCCAGATCCAAACCTCCAATATGATCAGGAACCCTTCAGCACCCTCTTGCATCCTGGTTCTGATACATGGTACCCCTTCAGCCATTTTTGAGCCATTCTCCAGCAGTCTGCAGCCTGACACGAGTCCTCCGAGAAGAGCCTACAGCCTCTGGGTTCCTCACCTCGTTGTCAGCAGCCGCTGCTTGTGTAGGCCCGTTAACCACAGGGCCCCTCACTGGTCTGCCGCTGTGGTCACCGCCCTGTGAGTCGTCTCAGACAGGTGGGTGATCTCCCCATTTTCTGGTGCCCTGCGCCAGGCCTCTGCTTCCCTGGATTCTGCAACCCCTTGTGGCTGCTGCTAATCGGAGATACCATCATTTTGGATGCAGACCCTGCGGTTGCGGGATTTTAAATAAAATTAACGTCAGCTCCTTTAACTGGCTGTTCAAAGCCTGTGAGAAGCTGGCGGCAGTTGGATCCCATGGGAGTGCTGTATCTCCATTCCCTGCTCTCCATGGATCCACATCAACAACAGCACTGCCATTACAGTGGCTCTGGCAGCGCCGCCACTTTCTGTATCTTGATGTAAAACCAGAACTGATCATGATGGGAATTGGAAGTGGAATGGATTGATATCTTGCTATAGTTCACAGAAATATTACTGGATTGGCACAGAATAATAAAAAAACAATTTACTGAATGGAAGAGAAGCCATGAGAGACTGGATTGTCTAGTTCTGCATATATGTGGAATGGTGTTTTAAATTATTCTGAAAGAACAAAAAGTGGTGTGTTAACATAATCAAGACTGATAATAAAGCAAATCTTTTGAGGGTCTTTCATTAAGAAAATCTTTTTGAAATTCCAGATACATTGTAACCAGTGGCAGTGATGGTGATGTTAGAATATGGGAAAGTTTAGATGATGATCCTAAATCAATCAATGTGGGTGACAAGGTTTTCTCACTAGCTCTACGGGTATGTAATTCCTTTGCTCTTTCAAATTCCCACTGCTTGAATTATAATGTCCAGTTCTGTCGATAATATTGTAATTTATGGCAAAATGTAATTATAAATTGAACCAGAGAGCCTCCTCCAATAACATTCCTAGCTTTGATATTGATGAGCAGGCTTCTCTTGATTATTTATTGTATTCAAGTCATCTGTTTGTTTAACCCCTCCTTAAGGGACATTCAGACATCTAATAGGTCTTCCCTTTTAATGGTAACTTCACCCGTACCCCTTCCTGAACTATCTGGCTATAATGCCCTTTATAAAGCAGATGAGACCTATTCATTTAAGAACTCCACACCTGCCCCCCACCTGGCGGTCTTCTTCCTTTGAGCACAAACTGCATGGATGGCCCATTCTTTTTCTCTGATTACCATCTTGTCCTTGATGTATATAAAATACTCTGTAATTTTCTTTGTTCTTTGCCAGTGATATTTTATGATCTCTTTTTGCCCACTTAATTTATTTGTATCCCCCTGCTCTTTCTATGTTCCTAACAGTCCTTGCTTGCTCTTAGTTTACTATATCTACCATGTGTTTTTTTTAAATCATCCTCAATATTCCTTGGCATTCAGGTTCATTGTGTTTGTTGTTAGTTTTCATCCTTGCAGTAAGTCATTGATTCTGAATTCTTATTGTTTAATTTTTGATTAATTCCTACTGGTCAGATATAGACTGAACTACCTAGAACTGTCTTGTGCCATTAAAATTGGTCTCCCAATTGAATTATGCCAACACTTCAATCCGACCCCCATCTCTTTCTTGATCTCTGTAAACCTGGTTTTGCACTTTCATTCTGGAGAGCATAGTACACCTTAGTTATAAATTTTGGTGTATTCCCCAGCCAAATCGTTTGTTCCATTTTACTAATTTGGACCCCATCTTTCTCTTGGGAACGATCTTAGTTGGAAAAAACAAAAGAAAGTCCCATTAGCTACTCCATTTTTATTTTGTTACAAAAAAAGATATCCCTCCACATAAGTCATTAATAAATCTTATTATTCTTTTATCATACCACGACTTCAATATTTTGTTACCCAGATTCATGGGCAGCGACACATTTTTTACGTAATGGTGTTTTTAATGATATACCTGCTTTTTTTCAATATACATTTATTTCTTGCCATATTTTAATCATGTGTATTAAAATATAGGGTTATCCATTCCATTGTAAATGAAGTCCTTCACTGTCTCCTCTTTTATTGAATTCAATCCCATTCAGATACAAGAGTGGTTGGGGGTGGGGGTGGGGGGGGTGGAAATGATAAAAAAATATTGCTCGTCCTGATAAATGGTACTTTGTAGCTGGCTGTTACAAGCTATGGCTCTGTGGAGCCTATAGCTCAGGAGAGGTAATAGCTGTATGCAGGTTAGCTCAGAAAGAACATGCTGTTCCCAGAAAGAGCAACAGAAAGGAGCCTGTTCTCCTAATTCATAATATTTTTGTTTGGTTTTAATGTTTTTTTCTGTTCTTTCTGTTTGTAATGTATAAAATTTCAGATTTTTAAATTCACTAATATATATTTTTCTTGTAACCTTGCTCTCTGATATTCTTTTTCCAATTTCATTACATCTTTCTCTAAACCATCCAACTCTGTAGCATATTCTCTCATGATTTTTTTGTATAAGAAATAATTTGTCCTCTTAGATAAGCTTTAACTGTATCCCATATTAAAAACCTATTATCAGTAGAAGAAAGGTTAGTTTCACAAAATAATTCTATCTGTCTCTTAATAAATTCACAGAAGTATTTCCTTTTCAACAGTGTGGCATTGAGATGCCATCTATACACACTTTTTGGTTTTTCATTATCGCCAAATCTTCCATTTTTAACCACTCTACTTTTTAACTGGGCAGTTAAAAACAAATCAATCCTTGTTTGTGAGTCATATACCCTTGAGTAGAATAAATAGTCTCTTTCTACTGGGCTAAGCTGCCTCCATATATCAATCAAATTTAAATCTTTCATAAATTATAGTGTCGCTTTTTGCCCTTTTTACTGTTCTGGCTGATTTAGCCAAGATTGGATCTAGGCAGAAATTGAAATCTCCAATTGGTATATTTTGTCTTCCCTCTGGTGTTTTTAAAAAGATATCCTTCATAAAGGCTTCATCTTTATTCTTTGGTGCATAGATGTTCATAAAATGTTCACGATTCTGCATAAATTTTACAATGTGCCATTACAAATTTACTGGCTTGGTCAGTCAATTACTCTTTTATTATTATTGGTATATTTTTGTTAATTAAAATCGCTACTCCTCTTGCTTTTGAGCCAAATGAAGACAGTATTACTTGTCCCACCCATCGTCTTTTTTAATTTTGCATGTTCTGATTTTGTAAGATGTGTTTCTTGTAGAAAGACTATATTTGTCTTTAATTTTTTTGATGTGTGCCAAGACCTGCCATCTTTTCAAGGGTCTGTTTTTCCCATTAACATTAAGACTAATAAATTCTAAAGTTCTATCCATATCTATTTTTAAACAAATATTGTTTAACAATAAAACCTTTATGATTATTTAAATAATAGTGATCTTTACCGTTCAATGTCCCTGGCCTGACAGTGACGTAAACAGGACCCCGAAAGCATGCGAAAAAAGCCCGTTAAAGGAAGAAGAACTCCTCCCTTTAAGCACCATCTTTTATAGACTCTCCTCTCCTGGTGCCATTCTCCCACTTATACCGAGCCTCCACCCTGCTACTACTTTTCTAAAGTTTTCACTCTTTACTGAGGTCTCTGTGAACTCTTCAATAAAATTTACTTTTCAACAATAAATACAAGATTGCGTGGCAAGATGGCGTAGGGAGCGGACGTGCCTTCCCGGTCTCCCCCAGGCAGTTATATAAATACCCGTTTTAAGAATATTTATTTTCTGTTAAAAGTCTTTGTTTTGTTTATCAATTGTTTTTAGTTTAAAATGGCAACAAAGATTAAGGAAAATAGAGTTCAAATACAGAACAAAACTACACTCTCCGACTTCGGAAGAAACTCGGCCTACTTGCCCAGACAGAACCACGGAGTCAAGGCTGGAATCTTAAGAACGGAGCTCATTAATTGGACTGTCGGATAAGCTGGCCTTGGACACCCCTCTGAAAGATGGTGATAAATATTGATTTGAAATGTTTTATGAAGATAAATTGCAGTAATTGGCATTGGTTGCCCGTGAGTTTTAAAAATCCAGATAACATTAAAGTTTATTAGTGATTTTTTTTGGATGGAATATCGGAAGGATGAATTTATTATCTATAAATACAGAACAAAATTACATTTTTTGACTTTGGAAGAAATTTGACCTATTTGCCCAGACAGAGCCAGAGTTGGTGCTGGAATTTTCTCAAGAACAGAACTTATTAAAGTTGATTTCGGACTCCTTTTTGAAAGATGGCGACGAATGTTGATTTGAAATATTTGAAATATTTTCTGAAGATAAATATATATATATATGGAACTCCTTGACCTGCAATAAGGTTTATCAGTGATTTTTTTTTTGGATGGAATATTGGAAGAGTGAATTTATTATCTGTGAGTATGCATACATTGCAAACAGATTTTAATAGTTTTGAAAAGGTTTTTTTTAAACTAAACAACAAGATCAGTTTAATATTGAGAAAATTGGAAAAAACAGAAACTTTATTAAATTTGGAAACTCAGTAGAAAGAAACTATGAACAAGATTGATGATTTATAAAATTAAAGTTGAAGGAGCAATGTCCAAGAAGAGTTAAAAATTTTGAATAAGTTTTTCTTGAAAATAAACAATAATTTCAACTTAACATTGAGAAGATTGACAAAGTGGAAAATTTGATATTAAATTGGGAAACATAGAAGAAAGAACTTATGAATAACATTGATGCTTTAGAAGATCAAGACCGAAGGAATTATGTTCAAAAAAACTTTAAAAGATTTGAAAAAACTTTTTTTGAAAGTAAGCTACAAATTCAACTTGAGACTGAGAAGAATGGAAGATTCGGTGTTGAACTGGGATTTTCAGAGGTGTTTTAATTCAGTGGATGAAATTCAGGAAGACTTGAAAAAAAAATTTTTAAAAAAAAGCTTTTATTGATTGTAAACAATGTTTAACTCAGTGTTGGGAGGGTGGAAAGGGTGCAAAATTTAATATTAAGTTTGGATTTTCAAAAAAAAGTTTATGAATAAGATTGGTTAAATTGATGGACTGGGGTTTTATGGATATAAGAAATGATGATTTTTCGGTTTATACGTGTATTTTGTCTGCCGGGGGGGTGGGGGGGGGTGTGGTACTTCTGCTCCCGAAAGTCATAGGCCACTTGTGGTTTATACCACACCCATTTGGGTTTTTGGGAATTAACCACCACAAGGTGGTTTCCTAAGGGGTTAGGGGAGGTGGGGGGGATGAAAATTTGAAAATTATTTAGTATCTATTATGTAATATTATACTAAGTCAATTTGAAATGAATGTATGGAGATACTATAAATAAATTTCAAAAAAAAAACAACAATAAATACAAGACAGCTTTTTTTTTAAATACTACTTTTACCTATTGGCAATGCTAGTCTTTTCATAAACCTCACAGGAAGTCTTCAACCTCATTCTTAGTCTTATAAATCGCTGATTAGCTTCTGCAACTTCGACCCTCAGAGCCACGGAGTATATCCTTGAAAATTTCAAGATTTTGGAATGCAATTGTCTTTTTACATCCTTCCTTTGCTTAACCAAAGTAGGACTAATATCTTGGGAAAAAAATGCACTTATTCATGATCAATATTGGGCGAGCCATTATTAGAGTATTCAGAATTGTCTCCTGTTACCTGTAACTCAGAAAGTTTTACCAGAACCTATTGTGGTCACTGATTGCTGGCTCTCCTGGGTCTGAGAGTCCCGTGAGTCCTTTCAATATGTAATTTTTCTCTGAATTTGTCTTCTCCCAGCCCTTGCAGTATCCATATTTCAAAGAATTTCACTGGATTTCTTCCCTTGGTTTCTTCTTTCAGTCCAATAATTCAAAGATTATTTCGTCTGCTTGAGGCAAACATAAAAACCAGCTGCAAAAGCTTTTATAGATTTGTCAAGCCTGAAAAGAGCGCACAAAATCAGTGAACCGGTGCGGACTTGAAAGGCCAACATGGCCTGTTTCTGCTCCATAAATGGTTATATGTGGTCGATCTTGTCCAGCAGACCTTGTCTGTCTGACTCCCATTTCTTCACATCTTTTTCCAATGCTTTTAGCTTATCTTGTGTTTTTACCAAGTCTACTTCTGCTTGGTACACTCTTTCCAACAATTTCTTTAATTTCAGTCATGTCTCTCATTACAGTTTTAATGTTTGCAAATCGATTGTTCAAGTTTTCCATTTTCTCCAGGATAATATTTAGTTCTTGTCCTGACCCAGCTCTGCAGGGGTCCATCGGTCCCGAGGCCGCTCTTACACCGCTCTCTTTCGGCTTTCGCTTGATGTTCCTGGCTGAGTAGAAACTTCCTCAATTTTTGTTCTCGGCTGCCATAGTTTCTTAGTACTTGTTTTGTCTATTATTTGGTGAAAAAATACTTAATTTTAAGATTTTAACTGACTTTTTGATACTTTTCACTGAGAGCTCAATCAAAACACGCCTGTCTAAGTCCTTTGATTGGCCACACCCCCTTCCAGCACCTCTCTTTGATTCATCTTTGTCTT
Organism: Narcine bancroftii; assembly: GCF_036971445.1. Taxonomy (NCBI): domain Eukaryota; kingdom Metazoa; phylum Chordata; class Chondrichthyes; order Torpediniformes; family Narcinidae; genus Narcine; species Narcine bancroftii. The sequence continues at coordinate 67,950,756 of NC_091470.1, forward strand.
TTCTGCCTCCTGACTGTTTGTAATATACTAGCAAAATGATCATTGCCTTTTTGTTTCTAATCCATGCCTATGGTATTTGAAGATCGTCTTGGGGTATCCTCCCCAATGCAGTAATGGACTCCTTGATCTGAATTGCAGATTCTCCCATGTCACCTGAAGATTCAATACCCTGGAATGTTGAGTTACCAGACCTCCATACATTTTTGGGTGCGGTGGGATTTGGGGGCGGGGGGGGAGAGCAAACTGTTGGAAGAATTCAGCAGGTCAAGCAGTGTCTATGGAAGCAAAGGAATAGTCACTGTTTCCATTTGAGAGACTAGATCAGGGCTAAGAGTGTGGGGGAAGATGGCTGTTACATAGAATTAAGAGAAAGGTACGAGATGATAAAATGAGAGTTTATCATTATATATTGAGTACAATGTAGAGGTGCATTGAAATTCTTGCTTGTTGCAGCTACTCAAACATATGCAAAACACATAAATATCAAATTTAACATAAAAGCAAAGATAAATATAGTTGCAGTCAATGCAAAAAAAAATGTGATGTTACAGTGGTCCTGGAGTAGTGTTGGGGTAGTATGGGGAGATTCAAGAGTCTGATGGGTATTGGATTAAAAACTGGCAAGAACGTACTTTGGGCTTCTTTCCTTTTTGCCTGAAGGTAATTGTGAGAATAGAACATGACCAGAGTAAAGGGAATCCTTTATAATGTTGGCTGGCTTCTTGAAGCAGAGCCTTATGTAGATGTCTTTAATGGACAGGAAATTAGTGCCTCTGATGGACTTGGCCTGATTTGCCATTTTCTGTAGCCTTCTGTGTTCCTGGACACACAAGGTTCCAAAGCTGGCCATGTTGCAGCCAGTCATTATACTTTCTGCAGGACAAGCTCAATAGAGAAGTTAATAATGTGCTGAATTTCCTCTAACTTGTTCAAAAGTAAAGGCATTGATGTGCCCCAGAGGCCAGGTTATAGATGGGGGAGGGGAAATGATGGGCAGATGGAGCCAGATGGGGAGAGGGAGTGGAGACATAGAGAGGTAGATGATGGGTGGAAACGAGTAAGGGGAAAAAAAGTAAATGGAGCCGGGTGAAGGGGAGGGGGCAGAGAGAGAGAGAGAGACACACACACACACACACACACACACACACACACACACACACACACACACACACACACACACACACACACACACACACACACACACACACACACACGCGCGTTGATCGTTGGAACCAGGTCTGGGAGGGTTGATGGAAAGATGAGCCAGGTAGATAGGTATGTGTGTGATGGCCAGATGGAGTTTTCCAAGGGTAAATGGTGAGAATTAAACATTATTTCATGCTTTAGAAGCCTTCCCTTGTTTGTTGTTGTTCAAATAAGTGATTTCCTGTTGCTACTGGGCTGTTTTTTTTTTAAAAAAAAGTTATCCAAAAATGTCGTTTATCCGAAATAGGCCTGGTCCGACCATTTCTGATAATCTGAGTTGTACTTTATTTTTTCACTTCCACTGACTTTGACTAGGCTTGCACTTGTAAAGTTTTATGGTGTTGCAGGAAATTTATTCTTTGGGAATATCTATGGACATTTCTTTGGTCACTGCTTCTTTCATTTCTGCCACTAAGAGGCAGTGGCTTGCGATATGTTCATTAAGAATTTTTTTTACATTTGAGACTAATTATCTGAATATTTTTGTTCTAGAATGGAAAGCTTGTTACCACTGTTTCTAACAACATTGTTCAAGTAAATTCATTTCCTGAAGGCTCACCAGATGGAATTTTAACCCGGTTCACTGCTGAAGCAAACCATGTTGTCTTCAATAACAATGCAACTAGTGTCGCTGCTGGTTCCAGGTAATGAAGTGATGGTGAAGTGAATGCTATCAAGGAGCAAACTTCCCTAATTGCTCTTGCTATTATTGTGGGAGAATTCTTAAAAAATCTTTTTTAATCTACTCCACAGTTTTTAGAGACAATGGAAAGACCTCAGGTGCCAGGTCAAGAATGTTGTTTAATTTTAAATTAATCATTATGTTGTAATCATTGTCCAATGTTTAATTAAGAGGATTAGGGCAAAAAGAGGAGGCTAAGAAATTAGTTCTGCTGATAGAGTTTGAGCAGCTAGAATCCCATTTATAAAGAAGTATAATCTTTGGATTACTACCTGAGTCACATGCAAATTAGTATTGAATCGGTATAATCAAGAATTTAAAACATGGCTAGAAGATGGGTGTGGGTGAAATAAGTGTAATTCATAGGGCACGAGCACTACTGCTGAGGAAAGGAGGAGCTATCCTCTTGAAATGGACTTTATTTGAATCATTCAACTAATCAGGGTTGTAAGTTAAACCAAGGTTGAGACTTGCACCGTAAAGGGCAGAGTTCAGTGAGACAAAAGGCTACAGTTGCATATTACAGCTGGTCTGACCATATTTGGAGTTCTGTTCTAGTCGCTTAGCAATAGAAAGGATACAAAATAAATTGGAAGAGATGCTGAAGAGAATAACCAAAATGGTGGTGGGATTGGAGGGCTTAAGTGAAGGGAAAAGGTTGGATAGGCTGGATCTTTATTTCTCGAGCATAGGAATGACCTTTTAGAGATTTATAAAAATCATTAGGGACATGGAAAAAGTGAATGCTCATTCCTTTTCCAAGGGTAGGCTGTTCTAGAACAAGAGAGCTTCAAGGAACCTGAGGGGCAACATTTTCACTCAGAAAGTGGTCTGTATCTGGGATGAGCTAACAGAGTAAGTTATAAAAGTAGGTACAGTTACTACATTCAATGGACATTTTGGACAGATATCTGCATAGGTATTGTTTAGAACAGTGGTTTTCAAACTGCCCCTCTAAACTCGCATTCCACCTTAAGCCATAAGTGCTCTGTAATTGGTCAGGGATTGCTTAAGGTGGTATGTGAGTAGGAAGGGAAGGTTGAGAACCGCTGCCCTGGACCTAATTGTTCGTGAAATATTTTGCTTGAGAAAAATTGTCATTGGTCCATTTCTTTTGGAGTTATGAAACTGTGCATGTAACAAGTCAATTAGGTACAATTAAAACAGTGGTTTGCAAACCTTTTTCTTTCCACTTGTAACTACCTTAAGCAATCCCTTATTAATCACAGCACTTATGGCATAGGGATTGCTTAAGGTGGAATGTGAGTTCAGGGGGGCAGTTTGAAAACCTCTGCTTTCGAAGGATATGACCCCTATGCAGGCAAATGGGACCTGCCCAGAATGCCAACTTAATCCGTTGGATGAGTTCAGAGGACCAGTTCAGTGCTGTGATTCTGTAGACTAAATTGTGGAAGGGAGTGTTCTAATCAAGGGAGTTGAAGGACCACGTGATGATACAAACAGCAAAATTGTCTTGATAACTCAAATCAGTCTGAAAGGAAAAGCATATAAACAAAAGGGATACCAACATTAAATTCAGAAGATAAAAAATTATAAAAACCCAAAATTGCTGGTATTCAAACTGAATCCATGCAGCACATGTAACAAGAGAGACAAAATAATGACACAGTTCATGGATATGATCAAATAATTATGAGAAAAGTGAATAAGGTTGCCAAATAAATATTCCAGGACACTTAATTTTAGAAACTGCCAGTAAAATGGAAAATAAGGAGAGAAGCCTTGTTAGAGAACTGAATGAGATAGTAGGGAACAAGAGAGAGAATCATAGCTTGGAAACATGGGATGTAATATCAGTTTGGGTATAGCCAAGAGATGACAAAGGGCAAAAAACATTGGTGGGAGTTATTCATATGTGCCTAAACAACAATGGTAAGTTCGGGTAACTATATCTTAGAGGGAAATAAAGAAAGAATGATAATGAATTAATTGTGACATCAATTGTACAATATACATATGCACTGAAATTCTTGCTTGCTGCAGCTAAACAATTATTCAAAAAAACTGCAATAGTATACATTAAATTAAAAAATGATTGATAAATACAAATTATGATAAATGTAGTTAAACAGGACACGGTGATTGGAGTGTAATACACAAAAGTGCTGGAGAAAGCAGGTCATGCGGCATCCACAGAAAACAATTGTACACAACCAATGTTTCAGGTCTGAGTCCTGTGGAGCCTGTATAAAAAGGTAGGGGTAGGATGGAAATGTGGGCAGGGAAAATGAGCACAGAGTGACAGTCAAAAGGCCATGAGTGGATATGGGTGTGAGGACAGAAGAGAAAAAAAGATGAGAAGTGATGGGTGAGGGAGTAGCTCTCAGAATGGAGAGGAAAGGGGGTGGGGAGCTGGAGGTAAGGAGGCAGAGGGAGGTGGGGAAGGAAGGGTGGGGGAGAAAGAAAGAAACTGGGGAGGGGCCGATATAAACTGGGGGTCAATGCCATCTGGTTGGAGAGTGCCAGATGGAATATTAGGTTTTGTCCATCTTCCTTCTTGACCATTCGGGGGCCCCAAATGGACCTTCCAAATGAAGCAACACTTCACTTCTGAATCTGTAGGAGTCATTTCTGTATTCAGTGCTCTCGTTGTGTCCTACTCTGTCGAAGAGACTGGAAGCAGACTGGGATATTGTTGCGTTGATCACCTTTGTTCTGTCTGCTGCAATAATGAGGACCTCCCAGTTGCCAACCATTTCAATTCCTTTCCCACAACAAATGACCTATTTCTTTGCTGCATTAAGACTTATTTACCGAATATGCTATCATATTGGATTACTCATGTTGAGGACAACCCTGGAATTTCCACCCATAATATTGGAATGTGAGCGATACCCTTTGTATAAGATGATCCCAAAATCTGGCATTTACTGCTGACCAGTGGATGCTTTTAAAAGCAAATCACAATATTTTAATAACAAATTGTCATTTAAAGTTTTAAATTTTATTTGGATATTTTCAAATAAATCATTGTCAGCTCCTGTAACAAGATAATTAAAGCCTGTACAGAGCCGACGACAGGAGGACCAGGCACGTGGACCCTGTGGAGGAGTGCTGAGACTTTGCAAATAACTAACAGCATGTGCGAAATTGTGTCAGAACTGGCGGGAAAATTGTAATGATGTTGAGACTCCACCATCAAGATATAGATTTTAGACCAGGCTCAATAACCAGAAAGTGGCACCTACCCTGATTTAATTGCTTTTTGCATAATGGACTGTTGTAGCTTACTCTAACAGGTACACAATCCTTTATCTGGAACCCTTGGGAGACAGTGTGTCCCAATTTTTGAATTTTTCTGGATTTCGGAAAGCCAGATTTAAACCCACCCGAATTGTGCTGCCGTATCCACTCCCACCCCCTTCCAATCGCGCTGCCATCTCTCCCCTTGCCTGCCCAACTCGCCTTGCCGGTCTCCACTTGCTGGATTTTCGAGCTTTCTGGATTTTAGATGTCTGGATAAACGATTGTGTACCTGTATTTTATATGTTCTCATTTTTTTTATTTCTTAATTTAAATTGTTGCTTCAAATTTTTGTATTGTCTCTTTAACTTGCAGTGACTTTATGATAAAGATCATTGAGATCAAGGACAATAGTCAACAGAAGACAATCCGAGGTCATGATGGTCCTATTCTCAGTGTTGCTTTTGATCCAAAGGATGTGTTTCTGGTAATAAACTGCACAACTTGATCCACATAAATCCTGTAGTTGCAACCTGAAATTAGTTTGCCATGAAATAATTGTATTTTTTAATGTTGCTTGACTAAAAGTTCAAAACTGCTTTTGGTATTTTTGATATTTTGTGATATTTGAATGAAATATTTTCATTTGTTTTGTGCAGTTAATAATGAACAGTGTTTTGGATTATATAGGCTTCCTCCAGCTGCGATGGATCAGTGTGTGTTTGGAAAATTGCTGATCAGGTCAGTTGGATTAGTCCCATGATTAACATAATGTGGCTATTGACTAGGAACAGTTTTTGGAACAAAAATGTTACACATGTTATTGTACTTTAAATTGTTATAAATCAAAATTATGATTTCACTTATGAGAAGCAAAATTCTGTATCCTAGCCTCATTCATTGTTTTTCAGAATTGCTTAAATGTGGTTTACAACACACTATATTTAATAGATTTCAAAATTGTGCTAAAAGGTACTTTCTCCTTTGTAGACACTTGAATCAAGTTGGCCACTGCTAACTAAGTTCAATGAAGTGAACCGTGCAACATCCATCTGTAGACTTGAGTGGCAACCAAAAACTGGAAAGGTAATTAAAAATTGAACCTCCACACCAACAGATCTAATTTCAATTTGAGATGAAGTTGGTTTTATTCAGTAGCAAGATAAATATCAGAACTTAATGCTTAGGAATTTAATTTTGGAGTCAGTTGAATTAAACATCTGGTACTAAAGGAAATAAATAAAATAAATTGTATTTGCATGAATTTCATTTGCTGATTTTTAAGAAGTACAGAGTTAAAAGTAATTTTGATTAAATGAGGCTTTTTTTGACTAAATTATTGATGGGTCTTGGAGGGATATGCTTAAAACAGAGGGCAGTTATTTTTTTCTATGCTGCTTATCCAACCAAAACCCCGTGAGAAGAATGATATGCCATTTTGACAATTAACAAGATAAACCTGAAAGGTTTCCTCAGACTAACATTTTATTTTCTGTTTGATATATGATTGTAGTTCTTGGCTGTTCCAGTAGAAAAAGAATTGAAACTATATGAAAGGGAATCCTGGAAAAATGTTGATAATCTTTCAGATGACAGGATTACAATGGTAAGTTTTATTGTTAAAATTGAGAGTACCCAAGTACGTACATGCAATACATTGAGAAAAGCATTTCATGAAGCAGGAAACATTTAAAACAACTTGATGATAAATATTGAAGTCTTGTGTAGATTAGCAAGTGAGCTGCGTGCTCAGCCCACTGCTCTTTACTCTGTTGACCCATGACTGCAATGAGATACAGTTCTAATCACATCATTTAAGTTCACTGATTACATGACAGTAGTGGGGTCATCTGCAAGAACACGAGTCTGCTTACGGAAAGGAGGTGCAATCACTAATGGACTGGTGCAGAGACAACAACCTACACCTGAACATCAACAAGATAAAGTAGATGGTCAGCTTCAGAAGAGCCTGGGCGGGGACCACTGTCTGCTGACCCTCAATGGCTCCACCTTTGAGGTAGTCAAGAGCACCAAATTGCTTGGTGTGCACCTGGTAGAGGATCTCTCCTGGTCCCCCAACACCAGAACCATTACCAGGAAGGCCCAACAATGCCTTTACTTCCTGTTGAAGTTGAGGAAAGTTCAGCTTCCACTCTAACTACATTCTACAGGGATACATTGAGAGCATCCTATGTAACTGCATCACTGCCTGGTTTTGGAACTGTACCATCTCAGAACAAGACTGCTGAGGGGATTACTGGGGTCTCTCTCCCTGCCACAATGGACATTTATAACGGCCGTTTTTGTGGCAAGCCATAAGCATTGTTAAGGACTTCACACACCCCTCCCGCAATCTGTTCTCCTTCGTGCCATCTGGGAAGAGGTACCAAAGCTTTTGGGCCCTCTCGTCCAGATTACGAGACAGCTTCTTCCCCAAAGCCCTGAGACTTCTGAACTTTGGGGACACATGTCTAGCATATGTAACATGATATTTAATAAGTGATATGTTATTTATAATATGTTATTTATAAAAATTGTTTCTTAAGTAATTTATCCATGTAAATAACCAACTCCCCGGTCCGAAGAAATGCTATCTCGTTTTCACTCTACACTGCAAGGTTTATGGTATGAACGACAAATAAATGCGACTTAACTTGAGAAATAGCATTTTGAATTTCATAGAAAAAGCAATATTTAAAAAAAATTAGGTAAATATTTTTTGGAGGAAATGGTTAGTTTCACAAATACATATTTGCTTTAAAGTATTGTTGCTAATTGATTTGAAAGGTTACAATTGAAAAGCATGATAGATATTAATATATTGTTTGAAAATATTAAATCAAAGAATTTTCTTCCATTTTTCCATAGCCATTAAATGTTGTATCATGGTCTCCATGTGGTGGTTACGTGGCTGCTGGGAGTATTGATGGATCCATTGCAGTATGGAATGTACAGACCAAAAAATGTGTTGAAAGGTATAATGTTGATAATGATGTGTGAAATTACCTTGTAGATTGATATTTTGGGATGCTACATCTCACTTAATTAATGCAATGCCATATTGCTACATTTGCTCATAATTGCTTAAAACTGAAATCATTTATCTGAAACTATGATGTATAAAACACTTGATATATAATAAACACGACGTGTGAATCTTTTCTTGTGCTGGAGACCTCCCACTTTTGAGGCTATGTGCGTATTCCAAGAGTTAATAGTTGGCTATTCAGGATTGACACAAGTTTAGGTAGTTTATCTGGTAGCTGTATTCCAAGAATTGTGGATGCTCTCTGAGTGAGTGATTGGGTTGATATAATGGCAAAGGTAGGAGAGTGATTAATCAACAAAAAAAAGCAATGAGTAGTGATAAATGGATCATTTTAAACAAAGGCAGCCAAAACACTGCTGGGCCTCAACCATTTTTAATCTGATGACTGGGATGAAGAGATTTAAATGTACTGTAGGTAAACTTGCTGACAATACAAAAGTAGGTGAATTAAGAAGTGGAAAGGAAAGCAAAGAACTTGCAAAGGGTTATTGATAGTAAATCGGCAAGAAGTTGCCAGATGGCGTGTAATGTGACAAAATATGAAGTTAACTATTTTTGAAGGAAGAATAAAAAAGCAAATCACAGCATTTAAAGAGTGACACTGCAGAATATTACAATGCAAGGGGACCTGGTGCTCCAAATACAGTAAAACCTCATTAGAACGCAGTAGTTTGGGTTCAAGATTTCATACCACGGAACAGATGCATATAGGTCAGAGTGCCCAAGGATAATCAAACCCAAATATTACCAGTTTTCGAAGGATCCACTATCTAACTAACAATTTCAATGAAAGAAAGCAAGCACATTCTTATTGGATTCTTGGTATTCTGAATTCAGATAACCGCACTAAAAGCAATTCCACGGATTAACAAATCGCGTTCTAACGAGGTTACATTGTATATGAAAAGCACAATTAACTGTGATTAGGAAAGTTAATGGAATGAATGTTGGTCTTGTGAGGATATTAAGAGTATAAAAATACAGATTTTTTTAGTTTGCAGAAATTAAAGAGCCCTGGTGAACTGTGTGCAGTTTTAGACTTCATGATTAGGAAAGTATTTGCTTGAATTAGAGGTACAGAGAATCACTGGGCTGATTACTACAGTAAAGGTTTTGACAGATAAAGGTTGAGCAAATTAGACCTGTTTTCATTGGAGTTGAAGAATGAAAAGTGATCTTACTGAAACATGTAAGATTCTAAAGGCCCTTTTATAGTGAAAATCAGTGATTTGCAAAGACACGTTTCCTCTGCCTTTAAGTCGCTTCACTTACCTCCATAAAAGGTCCAAAGGAGTATTGGCTGGTCCAACTTGCTCCACTACCTAGGTGAGGTAGTGTCAGAAGTGGAGCAAGGTCACTCCACCTTCTCTGTTATAAGATTGCTGCTGAATGCGGCTCCAAAGGGAAAAGCTGATGACCTCATAATGATGACGTCAGCCTGCAACCCAAGAGCACGAATTTTAAAGAACCCCATATGGTCAAAAAAAAAAGGTGATTACGTTGTGCAGAAGATTTGCCCGAGTCCTAAGACTGCTTGCACAGAGCTCCACTACTGCTCGTACCTGCTCTTCAGTCGCCATTTTGGGTATAGGCTGCTTTCCCTTCTCGACGCGTATGTTTTATGCATGGTAATGTGCGGTGCAACTGCACTTCCCACCTCGCCTCCTTCAGCTTCAGCAACTGGCTTGTGAATCACCCCTGCATAAAAGCACCGCGCGATCTGCATTTTCAGTTGTTAGCTTAAAAGGTAAATTCACTTTAAAAAAAAATGAGCAAGCGATTACATGGATTTTGAGATATGTAGAAATGGTAGTGAAGTGGGGGGGGGGGGTCTGTTTTCAGAATGAGTAGGTACTCATTTCTGACAGATGGGAAGGAATTTTTTTTACTCTGATGTGGGTCATAATTCTTTGGATGTATTTATCCTACAGTGTTATGGTGAGGACTCATTGAATATATTTAAGGTGAGATTGAGAATGAAAGTTTATTGTCAGATGCACTAAAATTCTTGCTTGTTGCAGGTACTCTGATATATTAAATATACTACAAATAATATGTACAAAACAAATTACCACACAAGAGGAAAAAAATATATAAATCAATAGATAGGTATTCATGGTTGCACTTAATGGAGGAAAATGTGATATTACAATCGTGCAGACAGATATTTAAATCATATGGGAATCGAGGGACACGGGCAGTGTAAAAGTGGTAATTGAGGGTAAGATTGACTTGTGGAGCAAGCTTGAGGGGGCCATATGACCTCCTCCTGTCATAGCAGGTATATTCATAAAAGATGGATTTGGTTGTTAAATAGAAGCAGTTGAGAGATTGTGGATGGGAGAGGAAAGAGGAGTCTAGATTTTAAAAAATGGCCTTATTTGTACATTTAGCATAGCAGGTTTGAAGGTCCACACACCTCCCATTTCTTGAGTTCTGTGTTGAAAGGGATTGATAGTTTAGAAATATTTGTTACAGTTTGGATTTAAAGCAATTGATTTTTTAAATAAATGAATGTAAAGAACATTTAGTTTGATCATTTTATATATTATCGTATAATTTGCGAGGGGGGGGGAAGTAATGCTTCAACTGGCATAATCCAAACACAATTGAAAATATTTAAAAATATTACCAAGGACTGTTGATCCCTGCAAAATAACATCAAGCATTATTGCATTGTGGATACATATAAATGATTAGAGCAAAAGCAGTTTACTTGTTTAGCTTCTTGGTATTTTGATCATATAAGCAATATGGATGTTGGATGGTTTTGCCTGTCTTTCTAGAAGACCTTTTTCTGTTTCAGATAGGAGTTGCCAACGAATTTCCATTGAACAATAATCGTATTTCTCTGTATTGGTAGGGTAGTAAAGATGTTTGTTTGTTTGTTAATATAATAATTGAAGATGGCATAAATATCTTTGAGCTCAGAGTGGGCTGTGGGTACCCCTCTTTGCATTTTAACTTTCATCCAGCTTCTTGTTGTTGTCATTAAGGGCAGATGATTTTACTACTTTTTCACATGATTGCCAATGAATATGTAAGAGGAGTCTGATCTTCCACACTACCTTCCCCGGCCACCTACCATCCTCCATCCTCTGCATCACCAAGCCTCATCTTCAAAATATAAAATATTTGACTCCCTATTCATTTTTTTCCAAACCAATTGGTAGTTGGACATATTCTGTATAAATTGAAAGTGCAATCCTTTGTTCTTTATTTTAGCTTATTTTACTACAATATTTGACCCTTGGCTAGCAGAATTTTTTTTTGTCTGATAGATAGTCAAAACAGTATGGAGGCCCTGTTAGTTTAATAGCACAGCATTTGAAGGGGTCAACATCCACTTTTAGATGTTAATGTCAAGTACTTTTCTGAAAAGTACCACCCAAAATTTTGACTCCAAATTCCCTGCAGAATACTGTAGCCATTTCAGATAAAGAATTGCTATTGTAACAGCATGTCTATTCACTGTCCTACAAATTAAATGTTAGGAATCATGTTTCTTAGGTTGCGGCATGAAAAAGCTCATCGAATTTGTGCAATGGCGTGGCATCCTTTTAAAGGAAATATAGCGTATACAGATTCTGAAGGAAATTTGGGGATGTTTGAAGAGATATTAACAGATGTTAGCAGTAAAGTAAGTAAGAAATGATGTTAATATATATGTTGTGGTTCCTTATATAATTTTGTGGTTCTCATGCCTTGTACTGCAAAGTGGTAATCAATGGGGAAAAAAAGTTAAAGGGCCTCATTTAATTATGTATCTGTATCAAATGCATTTTAATGAATGTTGGTAGTTTATATTTGTTCCTGCAACTCCAAGGGCATGTGTTGTTGGTGCTGCTCTCTGCCTCTGGTAGAGGAAAATTGTTCAGTAAATATTTACTTAACACGCTAAAGTGCTTTTCCAAAACTATACTGTCTTTGCATAATAATACTGATTTTTATTGCTTGCTGTGTCAAAAACTTGATGATTCAAATGCTTCAGAAAAATTTAGTTGCTATATACTTAAGGATTTTTCTTTGTTGGTTAGGAATTGCATTCATCTGCAAATAATCTGGATGATTTGTTTGAAGAAGAAAGTAGTGACGTGTCAACAAAGAAAATATATTTGTCCCAGCCATCACCAATAAGCTACTCATTAGCAGGCGGTGATGATGATGATGATGATGACGGTGTGATAGGCATAGTTAATCGATCAAGACATCGGGCCATTGAAGATGATAACTCTCATGATATGAGTAAGAAATTATTTCTTTAGCAAAGTACATCCATCTTTTTGGCTTTTTAAAATTTTCATTATACTTACTAACTTAAGCTGCAATTGTGAGGAATCCGCACAATATGTCATTATTTTTGATTGAATTTTTTTTTTATTAAGGGCAATCAGGAATTCAGTTTTTAATTCTTTTTAAAGGGCAAAAAAGAGAGATCCGTTTAGGTACATTATAAGAGATATTTGCTGTCCCCTTTACTTTGCATACTCTACAGTGTTTAAGTGAACACTGGTTTTGTTGTAGGAGCAAGTGTACATTTGTTCTTGGTGTGAAAATCAGATTTTGAAACTATTAAGCAAGGATGTCTGTGGAGACACAAGAGTGCAAATGCTGGAATCTGGAGCATAAAGCAATCTGCAGGAGGAACTCAGCAGATTGAGTAGCATCAGTGGGAAAAATAGAATCGCAGACATTTTGGGTCAGAACCCTCTATCAAGTTGGGTGTCTTTGTGTGGCAGATTCAGGACAGATCTGTGAGCTCAAAACTGGTAATCTATGAGGCGCTGTAAACCATCAGCGTTGAAAAATGAAGTATTGCAATCTTTAATGTCATGACCTGGCCAAATCAATGCCAACAATTGTACATGGTTCAATGAGAAGTATGTGGGAGCATGCCAGGAGCAGTACCAGCTGGTATCGAAGAACAAAGTGCTAGCCTGGTGGAGGTCTATGCCCAAGATGGTGACGCCCATGCTTCACAACTCAGACCTCAAAAGTTGTGCGCTCAGGGGGAGCAATGGACTGAAGAAAGTATTCAGAATGGGAGAACATCTGACCAGTGAGGTGCTTGGCAGCTGAAGGACTCTCACCAGAACTGCAGGGAACTGGTTTGTGTCAGGACCAAGACTTCTGAGGGTGCTGGTGGTGAGTAGGGCTCCAGAAGGGCTTTGGGCTTGAACAACTTCCTAATCATATTGGGGTTTTGGAAGCAGGGATGAAGAGAGTGACTTCGATACATGAGGTTCACAGCTCGAACTGACAGGAGGCTGTGTGGCATCAGGAAAGAGTCTCTGAAATGACTTTTGCTTCACTTTCTCTTCTATGTAGGGGCACTGAACTAATGGCCCACTTTGTCTGCCTTTTAGGGGCAAACAAAAGTAAACCCATTTTGTGTATTTATGTGCATGACAATAAAGTAACCTTGAACCCTTAAATGTTAACATTGGATTTAAACCTTGTCATTTCAGCCCTAGAACCTGGTTTTGAAATTCATTCCAGTAAAGTAAAAAATTAAATTTTCTGGCTGTACAAAGCTCCTTGGAATGAATTTGACAATTTAATTGGCATTCCAAGATTATGTATGACAGTAGTTACGGAGTTGAGAATTTTTCTCAAGCTGCCTTGATAGCTGGTGATGCAAGAACAGGTTCATATTGGACTGCAGTGTTAATTTGTGGGGTTGTTTTCTCTATTGATATTTGCACTTGAATTAGAGTTTCAATTCATGATGAATGTTGAAGCTCTCTGGTCGACTATTCTGTAGTCCAGCATCTCTTATGGTCTGGCATGTTTTCAGTCTTTAGTAAAAATCTGTATTGATTACCAGTAGTTAATTTCAAATGAGATCGTGTTGACTAACATCTGTACTAAGCTGTAATTAATTAACCTACTTATGCATTTCCCACTTACAGATACGTCAGGTTATGCACAGTTCTCACAACCCTGAGTGTCAATACAGGCTACCACCCACCCCCCACCCCTGGTTATGAAAGGGAGTTGAGGTTGCATACCAAGAAAGTATTCTGTATCAAGACTTTCTGTAATGTGAAGCTGCATAGCTACGCATCCGCCAAGAAAAGAGTTGGAAAAAGATGGTTTATGAGATGGTGAGGTGCTATCTCACTGACTCTACACAAACCCTGGAACACCTTGTCAGTAAAGATGCATTCATCAGTTCAGCATTTAACACTATAATCCCCTCCAAACTAATCAGCAAACCCTAAGACCTGGGACTCAACATGGATTTCCTCACCTCCAGTCCATAATCAGTGAGGATTAGCAAGAACATCTCCACAATTTCCATCAGTACTGGAGTACCACAAGGCTGAGTTCTTAGCCCCCTGCTTAACTTACTTTTCACATACAACTGTTTGGTTTGGTACAACAATAATAGCATCTACAAATTTGTCAACAATACCTCAGTAGTGCATTTTTTAAAGGAAGGGGATAAAATCAGCATATAGGAGGGAAATTGAAAACTTAACTGAATGGTGGACCAACAACAATCTTGCACTCAATGCCAACAAAACTCAGGAGCTGATTGTTGACTTCAGGAAGGGAAAGCCAGAGATGTACAATCCAGTGATTATTTGGGGATCAGAAGTGGAGAGGGTGAGCAAATTTAAGTTCTTTGGAGTTACTATCTTGGAGGATATTTCCTGGACCCAACACACCAATAGCATTGTGAAGAAAGCACGTCAGTGCCTCTACTCCCTCAGAAGTTTGCGGAGATTTGTTATGACGCCAGAAACCCTGGCAAATTTCTACAGATGTGAGATGGAAAATGGGCTGATTGGCTGCATTACGGATATCAATACCCCTGAGCACAAAGCCCTGCAAAAGGTAGTCGACGCAGCCCAGGATATTACAGGCAAAACCCTCCCACTATTGAGAACATCTACAGGGAACGCTGCCACGGGAGAGTAGCAGCAATCATCAAGGAGCCACACCACCCAATACACGCTTTTTCTCGCTGCTGCTGCCATCAGCGAAGGGGTATAAGTGCCTCAAGACTCACCACCAGGGTCAGGAACAGCTGTACCCCTCCAGCATCAGACTCCTCAACAACAAATTCAATCAGAGAATCATTTAAGGACTCTTATTTGTGCACTTTATTGATTTTTTTTAAAAAATTCTCTGTGAATTGCACAGTTGGTTTGTTATCGATTTACAGTTCTTTATTTGTTTACATGTATAAACTGTGTACAGTTTTTGTTTTGCACTACCAATAAGTGCCAATTCTGCCTCGCCCACAGAAAAAGAATCTCAGGGTTGTATGTGAAGTCACGTATGTTCTCTGACAATAAATCTGAATCCATTTACTTTTTTTTCCCCTCACATAAATTTTGTGAAGCAATCTTTATTCAATATCTCAAATTTTTGGATGGTGATTTGTGAATTCTCTCAGGGAGCAAATTTTTGTTACCTGAATAGCTATAAAGAACAGTTCAGATCAGCAGCAATTTCTGTACCCGTCTTCTACCCTGGCACCAGAGTGCCAGATGAGAGAGTTTCAACATAAAGTATCTTGTGAGATATTTGATGCAATATCTTAGGAAAAAAATTATTTAATCCCTTACACTGTTGATGTCAACATTTAATGAGAACCAAAATAACCCCCCCATTTATTTGAGGCTACAGTTAAGTTAAACACCATACTTTTAATTTTATAAAAGTGCAGAGTTGGGCATGAGATTGCTTCAATTTCTTTTTTAAATGTTTTATAATTTTTTTTTCAGATATTGGATCTCCTATCCGTCTTGATAAAGTGAATGATGATGATGATCACATTGGTATTGTCCAAGCAACACCAATTTCTGTTGGATACTCCGGACCATTGCCAACACCAAGGCAAAAGGCTTTTCAGCCTTGTTCCACACCCTCTCATCTCTCACATCGGTTCATGGTAAGCATCGTTCCTGATAAACTGGAACCTTAAATATGAAATACATTCTAATAAAGCTTTGAAAGAGTAATGTGGAGCCAAATTGTTCTCATCCTGGTTTGTTGGTTGGACTTCCTACCTGTGGTGCCTGTATGGTCTGAACTTGCCTTTTTTCGGGTGCAGCAGAGTGAATAAAATGGCTCTTCATCTCTGAATACCCAAACCTACTCCATTTGGCCTCTTGAGTCTGCTGTACTATTCAATAAAATCAAGACTGATCTCATTATAAACTCTATTCCACGCTCCATTCTATCCTGGAAAACTTTCAACCCTTGAATATCAAGAATCTATCTACCTCTGTCTTAAAATATTTAGACAGTTTCTATCACTCTTGGAGGAGAAAAGTTCCAAAATCCAACTGTTGCAAGGAAAATGTTTGCATCGTTATCTTAAATAAGTGATCCTCTATTTTTAAGTGATAACTCCTCGTTTGAGATTCTTCTGCAAAGGAAAACATCATCACCATTCCCGACAACTTTTTTTTTAAACAAGTATTTGTTCCTGGATAGCAATTTGAAATTGAAAGTAGAAACCAATGAAAGACAATGGGTTATTTTGTCACATTTTTGTAATATGTAAAATGCTCTCTTTCAAGAGAATCAAAATCCAATCAAGAGCAAAATATCATATTGTCATGCCTATCCTTCATAATGGGTGATCTTGCCATTTTGGTCATAACACAAGCCCATTCCATAGACATTACCAGATCTCCAATTGTGTGAGGGTATTAAGCAAGCTGGGGACAAATTAAAAAGTACAGTAATATATATTGCTACTTCAAGGTTTCTGGAATGATTGGCTATCTTGAGATGGAGGCAGCTTGGGTTCTGACAAGTAGTTTATTTTTTCCTCTGCCTCTGCAGGAAACTTCTCAGTTGCTCTAATACCCTTGCTGAGCAAGCTTAGTTTCCAATGTATAATGAAGACCAGGTTTTCTCCAATTGTATGGGTATACACATGGCCACCCTTCCCAACTACTTGGTTTTTGGGGGAACTAAAAACCAGTTTATTGTGGAGTGTGCATTCAAATGTGACCAAGTTAAATTGGGTTAGTGCAATTATGGGAAAGATGATGTTTCAGATTTAGTTTTTTTTAAACTTGCATCATATCTGGTTGAAGGTGATTAGCAGCATGGTGTAATGTCCATCTAGTTTATTTGTGGAATTGTGTGATCTGAGCAAAATGGTGGCTTTTTCAGGTCTTTGATGCAGATAAATTTTGTTGGTCATTAATATAAATGATACTCATTTTTTGGATGTAGGTTGTTAGGCTGGTGACTGTATAATTTTTGGGACTTCTATATAAAAGTACCAATTAATTTACATAAAACTGAAGAGGTTTCTATTTGACAGTACAGGCCACAGTAATGGTTGTTTTCTTTTTATATAAAAATGGTGTTGCAACCCATTTTTTAGGTTTTGGTGCAGTTGAAAATGTAATGCTGTAATAGTTTAAATTCGTATTGGCCATTTGTTCTTTTAATTTTTTTTTACAAGCATTGTGCATGTTAAATTTGGGTCCCAGTATTTATTTAATACTAAGACCTTGTTTTGTTTTAGGTGTGGAATTCTATCGGCATTATTCGTTGCTACAATGATGATGAAGGTACTGCTATAGATGTGGAATTCCATGACACCTCTGTACATCATGCAATGCATTTGAGCAATGTTCTTAATCATACCATGGCTGATTTATCACATGAAGCAGTACTTCTGGCCTGCGCAAAACAAGATGAGCATCCCAGGTAAAATTGAAGGGGAGCGGAGATGTTATTAATCTTTTTAAAATTTGTTATTGATCTGTTTAATTGGACCTTGTGGCCAAAAGAGATTTAGGTTGGACTCTACACTCTTGATTTATTCATTGGGGTTGACGCTATCAAATGTTCAGTCTGCAGGCAAAATCTAATCAACAATTATTTTTGCATACTGAAGTTGATTTGGTTGTGCAAAAGAAAATTCCAGGACATTTTTAGTTTCAGAAATTTGTTTTAAAATTAATTCTTAGTCTTGCCAGAAATATCCATATCCTAACATTTATTTCTTCTGAATAATTATGCTTGAAGATTAACTTTGAGTCCAGTACACAAAGGCCATGACGCTGCATGACCTACTGAATTTCTCCAGCACTTTTGCGTATTGCACTCAGCCCCAGCACCTGCAGGTTTTCTTGTTTATCTACATGATCTTTGAGTCTCTGGGTGAAAGAATTGGGAGGAAAAGAGTTTAGTATTTTAACCCAGTGATCATCTTAAATCATAATTATCTGGATAAGTGTGAAGTGATGTATCTTGGAAGGTACAACTTGAAGGTAGAGCACATGGTTAATGGCAGAATTCTTAATAGTGGGGAGGAATAGTGAGATCTTGGGGTCCTAGTCCATATATCCCTCAAGATTACTATGTAACTTAATAAGGTGGTTAAGAAGGTGTATGGTGTGTTGGCCTTTATTAGTCTGGGGATTGAGTTCAAGAGCTGTGAGGTAATGTTGCATCTCTATAAATCTCTAGTTCAACAATATTTGGAGTATTGAGTTGTGTTCTGGTTTAGTTCAATTCCTTATTACAGGAAGGGTGTAGATGTTTTGAGAGGGGGCAGGATGTTGCCTGGATTCCAAAACTTGTCTTATGAAGTAAGATTGACAGTTAGGCCTTTTCTCTTTAGAGAGTCAAAGGATGAAAGGTGCCTTAATAGAGGTATAGAAGATTTTGAGAGGCTTGGATAAGGTGGACAGCCAGCACCTTTTTCCTGGGGCAACAATAGAAAATTCCAATAGATATCTATTTAAGATGAGTAGAGGCAAGTTTAAGGGAGATGTCGGAGGTAATTATATTTTACACAGTGAATAATGTGTGCTGGAAGTGCATTGCTAGGAATGGTGCTGGAGGCAGGTACAACAGGGGCATTCAAAAGACTCTTGGATAGGCACATGGATGTAAGAAAAATAGAGGGTTATGGGTGTGAGGTAGAGAAGGATTAGGTTTATGTAGGTCAGCACAACATTGTGGGTTCAAGGATCAGTAATGTTCTGTATTCCAAATGGCAACAATATGTTCCATCTCAAAGTAGTGTGCCTTGGGAAAGAATTCAGAAGTGATACTATTCCTATTAGCATATAACCTTATCCTTTGAAGTAAGGATCATGGGGAGGTAAGATGGTGTTGAAGAAGCCTTGGTGAATTGCCTCAGTAGGATCATTAGTTGAAGAAGTGAATTTTTGAAGTGTGCTCGGAGTTTGCTAAATTGTCGTTTGCTTTGTCCTGGATGGTGTTGAGCCTTTTGAATGTTGGAGCTGCATATTTTCATTAAAATGGATGGACTGATTATTTACTTTATCAATGTCTCTCAGGACTTTATGCCTCTAAAAGGTTGCCCCTCAGCCTCCATTGCTCCATGAAAAATAGTTCCAGTTTATTCAATCTCTCCTCGTAACTCAAGCCATCCAATCTCTGTAACATCCTTGTGAAACTTTCCTGCACCTTCTACTTAATTTCATCCTTCCTATGACATGGTGACCGGAACTGCACACAATGCTCCAAGTGTGATCTCTCCCACTACAAAGCAAGAAAATTCACAAGCTTCATTTTGAAATAAATGCTCTGCCTGCCACCATCATGTTAATTTTGTATCCAATTGGTTAGCTCATCCTGAATACCATGTGATCTAATCTTCTGGATCAGCTCACCACGTGCAAACTTGTCAAAGACACTCATGTGCTTATGCGTACATGAGCTGTAACAGTGCCTGGTGAATGGCAGTTAGGAGGTGAAACCCTTAATAGTTATTTCTTTCTCATTCCAGGACAGCACATTGTCATGCAGGAATAAATACAGATGCATTTGTTATAGTATCTTTTCATCCTGACAAGTTGAAGTACACTTAGTCAACATGGGTCATTTGCACAAAGCTTCTACAACACAAATAAATGATTACCCGGTATACCGGAAAAATTCCTTGCCTCATTTAAAAGAAACAATGCGTCAATGAAAGCTTACAGTAAAACTCCAACCATCTGGCATCCTTAGGAATTTGGTGGTGTTAAACTGGCAGAATTTTTGGACTATTAACTTCTTCCTATTAATATGTCAAACACACTTAATTCACTTTTTTTTCTGTTACAAAGTAAATTAATAAATTTAAAAGAAATGTGTGAAATGGGGCCCCAGTGAGTCATAAGAACATAAGTGAGCCAGATTTCTGAATTCTGATTATTGGAATTTTACAATCAGTATCATGTTTTGTAAACACAAGTTTTTATTAATCAGTGAACCGGTGCGGACTCAAAAAGGCCAACATGGCCTGTTTCCGCTCCGTATATGGTTATAACGGCATTATCAAATTGAGCCAAGTTGACAAGTTGTAGTTACTATCCAGGCAGAATAGTAAACTCATCACAAGTCAAGAATTGAACCATGAATCTTCTGCATTACTGTCTTAAATTAACTTGTCCCCTTGAAAATCTAACATAAATAGCTGAATTAGTGTACTCTTTGAAAGGGAAGTTATTATACACACTCAGACATTCTGCTTACTTTCTATCCATCAGCACACTGCATTGCATTCACTTCAACTCCAGGGATACAAATAAAGAATGGATGGTGGATATGCCAGATGATGAAAATATCGATGCTATTTGTCTGGGTCAAGGTTGGGCTGCTGTTTCAACAAGTGCTTTAATTGTTCGTACCTTCACCATTGGTGGCATACAAAAGGAACTCTTCAGTCTAATGGGGCCTGTGGTCTCTATGTCAGGACATGGAGAACAGCTTTTGATCTCTTATCACCAAGGTAATGAACTTTTCTTGTGATTGTATCTTTTTGGTTGATTGTTAAGATTATTGCAGAAGATGAATATCCTTTTTATTTTGAGATTCAGCAGCAAGTAATGAGTAGCAAAATTCTGAATAAGTAAGGTCATGCCTCAGTCTCAGATCTTATCGATATTTCTGTTTCCACACCAGTAGTTAGAAACTCCAAGGTTTGGATTCTTGGCCACATTGAACTGGCTTTCAAGTCCATTATTAATATTTGTCCATTCAGTTATGCGCTTTGATTTTTTCTTGTGAATTATAAGAAATAAACACCCTAAGTGTGAAAGTGTCCCCAAGTTTTGGAGGTATAGATAACCATTTATTTTTACAAATATGATGCCAACGTTGAGTATTACCTTAAATAGAGGAAAAACTGAGAGTGTGCCCACTTCTGCTTTTGACCTGGACTGTTTGGGTTGTGGCCAACCAACCACTTTCAGAAAGATCTTCAAATAAAACCACTGTTTTAAATCCAGTATCCTGGTCTTGGTTTCCAGTTGTGGAGAATATAAATGTAAAGTGATAATCAATAAAGCAATTTTACATTGCATGCGTGTATTTTTATCTACTGTCCACTTTTCAACAAACCAACTTTTTAAACCTTGTGCAATCCATTTGAGTATCTCTCACCTTAACACTGATGAACCCAGATTTTTGGATGTTCAAATTTAATAATCTAGTCAAGTATAAATTGAAACCCATAACTGGATGGACAAACATTAATAATGGAGTTGATAGCTGAGCAGCCAATTCATTGTGGGTAAGGGTCCAGACTTGGGATCTTCCCAGAACTGATGTGGAAACAGAAATATGGGTAAGATGTGTTGTGCTGGGTTGGCCCATAATCAAATTACTAAAGAGAGAAATATCTCAGGTCCTTGTACCACTTTTTCTTTATGGAGGTCCTGAATAATATGTATTCATCATTGTGTTCCTGTATAATTCTGTTATTCGTAATTATCAATGAAGGTCTTGAGTAAATTTCTGTTTAGTTTGTATCCTTGGATTATTTATATAATTTCCACCAAACTATTTTCAAAACAAATTTTAAGTTATTCCTTTCATGGGTCTTCAGTTTTTGTGGAATTACTAATTCATCATGCAATGCGTTAAATTATTCTGTTCGCTGCAGCCTATCAATTGTTATTTGAAGTCAGTGTGTGGTAGGAAATTGTTAACAGCTAGAAATTCCTATTGGCTAGTTTTGCTGATTGCAGGCCAACATTTTCAGTATCATAGTTTTTCATTCTCTTTGTCAACTATGACATTGTAATTGGTCTTTCATTATTTGATTCTGAGCTAGTTACAGGTGGTCCTTGACGAACTGGTCGTAACTCTGATTGGTCGTAGTCGAGTTCTCCCACCACGCATGATTAAACGAGGCCATAAAAACATTTGTTGAAAGATTTTTAACAAGTGTATCATTAACTCAGCAGGTCTCACAGTGCCAATTGGGTTAAGATAGTAGGCAAAATTGGGCAAATGTAGGCTTGCAAATTTAAGCTCATTTTATTCACAACCTCCTGCTTGAATTCTTCCAGTCAGATTTTTACCCTATCACATTAGTGAAAACAAATCTGAAATAGAATTACAAAATTAATTTTATTAGATGCATTTTGCATTGAAAAGACCAAGTTCCATAACCACAATTTTGATTTTATTTTCCCACACTTCATTCTGTGCACTTAGTGCTATAACTAAAACAGAAAATGTAGATATTGCAGGTGTCTTCCCATTGAGGCCTGACAAAATATTCTGATTTTGTTTTGAATTTCCAGTGTCTGTAATTTTAAAAAAAAAATCAATTACTGCTGAAATTTTCACTTCTCTCCTCTATTTTCATTTTCTTCCATCTTCCCCTCACTATCGATATTCAATGCAAAATGTAGTCCCAGTTTATTTTGTTTTTTGTGATGCACCATTATTGGAAAGGTCAACATTTATTGTTCAATTATAATTGCTCTGAAAGGGCACTGTGGTGCCACTCTCCTGGACTTGGCCACTGCTAGGTGTCGGGAGCTGAATTTTGCAGGATGTTTAAAAGGCAAGGTGAGCTCAGAAGGCTTTAAAAAGGTAGGTTTTTAAAAAAATTCACCATTGGCTAATTAGATGTAGCCAATAAAAAGAGGGGCCGGTATGTGAGTGGCGTAGGGTAGGAGTGGGACTTTGAGGCTTTGACTCAAGGTTTTGGTGAGATGAGGCTGAGGAAGAGTTTCTTTCAGGTAAGCTGAGGTCAGGTAAGATCTTTGCATTTAAACTGTAGTTAACGGATGGCAGAGAGGGCAGTGGAATTCTCTGAATGTGTCCCTGATGATTACACCTGCAAGAAGGGCATCCAGCTGCA
Source organism: Narcine bancroftii (assembly GCF_036971445.1). Taxonomy (NCBI): domain Eukaryota; kingdom Metazoa; phylum Chordata; class Chondrichthyes; order Torpediniformes; family Narcinidae; genus Narcine; species Narcine bancroftii. The sequence continues at coordinate 67,973,997 of NC_091470.1, forward strand.
GCTATTTGGAGACCAAGTGAGGAAACTGGAGCTGATTGAACTCAGGATCATTTGGGAGGCAGTGATAGGAGCTTCAGGGAGATGGTCATCCCCAAAATTCAGGAGGCAGGTAGTTGGGTGACTGTTAGGAGAGGGAAGGGGAATAGACAGACAGTGCAGAGCACCCTTGTGGCCATTCCCCTCAACAATAAGTATACTGTTGGGGGGGAGAAACTATCTACCAGGGACAAGTCTTGGTGGTTGCATCTCTGGCCCTTTGGTTCAGAAGGGAAGTGTAGGGAGAAGTGGAGAGCTATGGTGATTGGGGATTTATTGGTTAGGTGAACAGATAGGAGGCTCTGTGAATAGATCTAGGCTCCCAGATAGTATGTTTCCTCCCAGTGCCAGGTCAGGAACTTCTGAATGAGTCCACAGCATTCTCGGGTAGGCAGGTGAGCAGCCAGATGACGTGGTCCACGTGGGCACTAGTGATGTACCTTTTTACATTCAGTATGGATTTGTGATAAAGTTAAACCTTTTTGGGAAAGAATTATGAAGTTTTTGGAAGATTTATTTAAGATTGAATTAATACTTGATCCATTACTTTTTTTAATGGGCTACAACATTAACAATGCGTTTAAGATTGGACAAATTTCAAAATGCATTTATTTGTCTGGCGTTGGCTGCAGCTAGGAAATGTATTGCAATTACATGGAAGAATGATATTGAATTGAATGTACATAGATGACATAACGAATTGAGATTTTGTATTTATTTAGAGAAGATAACGTGACTTATGAAATAATTACTTTTTTTGTTAAATTGTGGACTCCATATTTGAAATATATGGGTTTGGATATATCTTAAATGTCTTTTTTTTTCCCCAAGATGTTAGGGGTTGGAACATTCCACAGCAATGGATAATTAACCAAGATATGTTGTTGGCTCTTTTTATAGAGGTAGTTTGGGGTGGGGTAGTAGTAGGGGAATTAGAATTAGTATGTAATAAGTAAGGTGTTAGTTTTATTTTCTATATTTATTTTAAATCTTGTAAATGAAGTATATAAAAAAAAAAATATATGGAGCTAAGAAAGAAGTTGAAAAGAAGGGCCTCAAGGAATGTAATCAAAGGATTGCCACCTGTGCTACGTACCAGTGAAGGGTACATGGCACAGGTAGTGACTGGTTCTTATCATTTAGTCTGGAGTCATCCAAACAATTACAGCTGTTCAATTGATAAAAGAATCCTGATGCTGGTGTTTGGGTGAAGTATGAGAATTTACTGGAAGAGCATTATTTGAGGTAGTTAATGAGATTCAGGGATAAGAAAAACAAAATTGGTGGTAAGCAAGAGGATTTTACAACAAAGATTGAAAATATTTTGGAGGTCTTTTGTAAGAAGAATACACTGAAGTGGCTGGGGGTTTTGAATGGTAAGGAGGAGCACAAATCTCAGTGAGGAGATGATACATTTTTTGAGTGGGCTTGACAAGATGTTGATAGAGGGCAAGGTTTTGGACACAGTGGGCAAAGGTTATGAAGGGGAGCTGAAAAACGACTGTCTAGAGGGTGGGAAGAATATGTTTGTGACTAGCAATGGAAGGTTAGACATGGTATTAATCTGGTGGGGACCACGTTCAGACATGGTATTGATCTGGTGGGGACCACGTTCAGACATGGTATTGATCTGGTGGGGACCACGTTCAGACATGGTATTGATCTGGTGGGGACCACGTTTAGACATGGTATTGATCTGGTGGGGACCACGTTTAGACATGGTATTGATCTGGTGGGGACCATGTTTAGACATGGTATTGATCTGGTGTGGACCACGTTTAGACATGGTATTGATCTGGTGGGGACCACGTTTAGACATAGTATTGATCTGGTGGGGACCACGTTTAGACATGGTATTGATCTGATGGGGACCACGTTTAGTCATGGTATTGATCTGGTGGGGACCACGTTTAGTCATGGTATTGATCTGGTGGGGACCACGTTTAGACATAGTATAGATCTGGTGGGGACCACGTTTAGACATAGTATAGATCTGGTGGGGACCACGTTTAGACATGGTATTGATCTGATGGGGACCACGTTTAGTCATGGTATTGATCTGGTGGGGACCACGTTTAGTCATGGTATTGATCTGGTGGGGACCACGTTTAGATGTGGTATTGATCTGGTGGGGACCACGTTTAGATGTGGTATTGATCTGGTGGGGACCATGTTCAGACATGGTATTGATCTGGTGGGGACCACGTTTAGACATAGTATTGATCTGGTGGGGACCATGTTTAGACATGGTATTGATCTGGTGAGGACCACGTTTAGATGTGGTATTGATCTGGTGGGGACCACATTCCTTGGATTTTCCCTTTGACTTTCTATCAGTGATTTTTGCTGTTACCAGCCCAGAGAGAGAACTTCATCAGACTATTTCTGTCTGATAAGATGGTAAAGGTAGGTATTTTCACAATGTTTTGTTTGTATCTACATGAACAATTCAATTGCCAAGGGATAGAAGATTATTGAGAAGGTGCTGGTGTATGGGATTAGTGAAAGCAGATACTTGATGGTTGGCCTGGATGTGGTGGGGCAGCAAGCCTCTTTCTGTGTTGTGTGACTTCTTTATGTGGCCTTTAAATTCCAACTTGATTAAATATTTGTGCATCCTTTCAAGGAGCTTTTTATTTGGTTCTGTGCCATTTATTAATTGTCTTTCTGGAAAGGATGTTGTAATTTTTAATGTTAAAATTTCAGAATGAATGCAAGCTATTCTTGGTTTAACAAGGATGAGCAGTAATTATATCCATTCAATGTGAAAATACTGACTGCTACCTTGTGAATCTTAAATTATTGCATTTTTAATTATTCCATTGTTTTTGTGGTCTAGTATACTTTTTAGTTGTACATTAGCAATAAAAAAATTTTTTCACATTTCCTGAGTTAAATTAGTACCAACACTGGGAGACACTTATCTGAACAACAGTAGATAAAGTTTTTAAACAAAAAAAGTGTCCTAGATTGGTGGCATTCATTGAAGTTTTACATAACTATTATGCCTTTTGTGTGGTTTTAATTTTTCAAAAAAAATAATTAAGGAAAGGTATAAGAATTATTTAGATCTGTTCAACATCATCCTGGTCAGCTGGTCTTGATGTTAAGACTGTTATTTTATGTTGATTGCTCTTGGATTGTGAATTATAGGATTGGCTAAATATAGTGTTCCTTCTTTGCTGCTGTATGAAAGTTAAGGTGGGGGTGGGGGGGGGTGGAAAGAGTGTCAGGCTGGTGGGGTTGAGTGGCATTATTTGGAATTACTGTTTATGCTGAAGATGTTGGACAAGAAATTTCATTGATCTGAATGATTAAGTATTTGTGCCTTGGTGCATTAGTGCATGATCAGGTCCTGTCAGAGGAGGAAAAAAGTCAATAGTTTGCTTAATTTATGCTATTTAGACGTAATTTGTGCCACTCTCAGCCATTTGGGGACTTGCTAGTGTTTTTATAAAGGACTGATTCAAATTCTCGAAAGTTGAAACTTGCACTGATTCTTTTTTATCAGAAAAATATTAAACAATTCAAAAGTTGTCAAATTACTCAAGTCAAACACAAAAATTCTGCAAACATTTAGCAGGTCAGATGTTTAGAGAAAAACCATTACCTGAAAAATTAACTTTTTTTTCTCTGCATTGATGCTACTTGACTTGGGCCATTTCCAGTAAATTCATTTGTTTTTATTTCATATTTTCAGTATCAATAGTGTTTTATTTTTGTATAATTTTTGAGGTTTTGATTTATACCCATGAGAATCAGAGTCTACGTGAACAAATCCCAAACCTGAGGTAGAGGCCCAAATTTTGCAGGAGGTTTGGATCTATTTCCTCACATATTTCCTTCAAAGAATTGTGTGCAAACATGAAATGTCAAAGTGGTAAATGTTAGTGGTAAATTACCTACTTTTGCCAGCTATGGAAAATTAATTTGTGGTAATTCTTCTCCACTTCAGAGGGGAATTCATGCGTATGATCCATGATGAGTTAGAACTATTACAAAAAGATCTTTATTCATTTCACTGGAGAAAAATGGATGAAATGGATAATTAGTACTTTTTAGATTCCTTGTTATTTTATTGAAATATTTTTGTTTATTATTGACAATAAGCTTTTTTAGATTATTTTGGTTACTTTATTTAGATATTTTGGCATATTACAACTTTTTGATTTTATAGTTAATTTAATATTTTTAATTGTAAGAATAATGGTTCAAATAGCTTTTTAAAAGTTTTTAAGGCTTCTGAATTTCAGCTATTCATAACTTTTCTAGTATAAGAAATTGATATTTAACATTAACAGTTATGTATATCAAAGTATATTAATTTTAGGTGAACAAAAAAAAAGTCTCTCATTGCTAGTTGTCAGCAAAAAATGTTTGTTTTCTGTTTTCAGGCACCGGATTTGATGGAGATCAGTGCCTTGGAGTACAACTGATGGAACTAGGAGAGAGAAAGCAACAGGTTCTCCAGGGTATTGCCCTTCCTCTAAGTAGAAAGTCCTATCTGGGATGGCAGGGCTTCTCAGCTGAAGGTGATCTTGTTATTCCCTTAACATTCCAGTTGTTGCATAATGAAATAATAAGATAATACAAGGCTTTGGACACAGAGTGGGCAAAGGATATGAAGGGGAGCTTCATGTTCTGCAATGACAGAGATAGAAGTACAAAACTCAAACTACAACAGTTCAAGCCAGAAGGAAACCTTTGGTGTTTTGTTCTATTTTAGAGCTGCTAATATGTTATTCATGTTGTGGATCAGGCTGGTAACATTTTAAAATTCTAATCCTGACTTTTCTTTGAATTTAAATTATAGTCAAAAGAACACATTTTTAATTTGATTTCTCATTAGATATCGGCAGTTTCCACTTTAATTTCCATTTTGTAACCTCATGTTACCACATCGAGGATGTTTGATCAAACAAAAATGTTTTGGAAATTCAGCATATATTTTTGCAAGAATTCGACTTCGGAACTTCAAAATTCTGAATGAATACTTTTTTGTACTGCAGCAACTGACTGGTTTTTGAAATAATTATGGCTAATAATTATGTGATCAGCTCATAATCTCAAATAATTGCTACCTTCAGTACAGTAACTATTGTAATTTTGACATTATTTTTCTATAGGAACTCCAGTATTTGCAGATTCAAATGGGATTGTGCAAATGTTGAACAGATCGCTTGGAAACACCTGGGTTCCTGTTTCTAATACTAGGGACCATTGCAAGGGCAAATCTGATTATTACTGGGTGGTTGGTATCCATGAAAACCCTCAGCAGCTGAGGTAATACAAAATATAACCATTATCAGATGTATTATCTATGTTTTTAGTAAGAAATGTGTTTCCAGTCAGAAAGTTATCCACATTGCAACTACAATGAATAAATATTTTGAAATATGTTGCAAACAAATTTGAAAAAAGTCTGAACTCTTATCATATTTTGTGAACAATTTGAAAATTGCTTCAATTCAACCATTATAGAAGTGTAAAAAAAGTAAATTTGATCCTTGAAGCTTTTCTGTTAAAGCATTTATAAGTTGCACTCCACCTTGATGTTGTAAACTGGTTTCCTTTTTCATCAAAAACGAGTAACCTGCACCTTGCAGGCATTTTATTCCAAATATTAAAACTGGGTAATGACTGTGACTGAAATAATACTGTATAAGTTGTAACTTTGCATGGAATTTTTAATTCTCTACATTCCTAATATTTTTCTTGCTCTGTGAATGTCAGATATTGATAATTCTGTAGTGAATGGTTCAAACCCAAGCTTTTCAAAGCCTTCCAAGGCACACACTTGGGATATGATCAGGCACTCACAGTTGACTGGATAAATGCAGCTCCAACACTGCTGAGCTCTGTGACATCTTGGATGAAGTATCTCATTTGATTGGAATTCTATTTGTAACTAAATATTCACTACTCTGACTACTGTTATACTCATGAAAAAACCTACCCACAGCACATGGAACATAGGTTACAACAATTCAAGAATGAGTTCACTGTTGCTTTCTCTTTAACAACCTGGGATGAACAATTAATGCTGGTTTGGCTAATGCCACCCACATGCGAGAAATTAATTCTGGAAGTCTTGTTTCTAAACAAAATAGGGAATATTGCATGAACTCTTCAAATTGTTTTTGTTTCCAATCACAAATATGAATTCTTCAGGGTTCCCTTTATTATCATGTCTTTGGCTTGGCTTCGCGGACGAAGATTTATGGAGGGGGTAAAAAGTCCACGTCAGCTGCAGGCTCGTTTGTGGCTGACCAGTCCGATGCGGGACAGGCAGACACGATTGCAGCGGTTGCAAGGGAAAATTGGTTGGTTGGGGTTGGGTGTTGGGTTTTTCCTCCTTTGCCTTTTGTCAGTGAGGTGGGCTCTGCGGTCTTCTTCAAAGGAGGCTGCTGCCCGCCAAACTGTGAGGCGCCAAGATGCACGGTTTGAGGCGTTATCAGCCCACTGGCGGTGGTCAATGTGGCAGGCACCAAGAGATTTCTTTAGGCAGTCCTTGTACCTTTTCTTTGGTGCACCTCTGTCACGGTGGCCAGTGGAGAGCTCGCCATATAATACGATCTTGGGAAGGCGATGGTCCTCCATTCTGGAGACGTGACCCATCCAGCGCAGCTGGATCTTCAGCAGCGTGGACTCGATGCTGTCGACCTCTGCCATCTCGAGTACCTCGACGTTAGGGGTGTGAGCGCTCCAATGGATGTTGAGGATGGAGCGGAGACAACGCTGGTGGAAGCGTTCTAGGAGCCGTAGGTGGTGCCGGTAGAGGACCCATGATTCGGAGCCGAACAGGAGTGTGGGTATGACAACGGCTCTGTATACGCTTATCTTTGTGAGGTTTTTCAGTTGGTTGTTTTTCCAGACTCTTTTGTGTAGTCTTCCAAAGGCGCTATTTGCCTTGGCGAGTCTGTTGTCTATCTCATTGTCGATCCTTGCATCTGATGAAATGGTGCAGCCGAGATAGGTAAACTGGTTGACCGTTTTGAGTTTTGTGTGCCCGATGGAGATGTGGGGGGGCTGGTAGTCATGGTGGGGAGCTGGCTGATGGAGGACCTCAGTTTTCTTCAGGCTGACTTCCAGGCCAAACATTTTGGCAGTTTCCGCAAAGCAGGACGTCAAGCGCTGAAGAGCTGGCTCTGAATGGGCAACTAAAGCGGCATCATCTGCAAAGAGTAGTTCACGGACAAGTTTCTCTTGTGTCTTGGTGTGAGCTTGCAGGCGCCTCAGATTGAAGAGACTGCCATCCGTGCGGTACCGGATGTAAACAGCGTCTTCATTGTTGGGGTCTTTCATGGCTTGGTTCAGCATCATGCTGAAGAAGATTGAAAAGAGGGTTGGTGCGAGAACACAGCCTTGCTTCACGCCATTGTTAATGGAGAAGGGTTCAGAGAGCTCATTGCTGTATCTGACCCGACCTTGTTGGTTTTCGTGCAGTTGGATAATCATGTTGAGGAACTTTGGGGGACATCCGATGCGCTCTAGTATTTGCCAAAGCCCTTTCCTGCTCAGACAGCTCCAAGAAAAGTGTAGAGAACAAAACAAAGGACTCTACATCACCTTTGTTGACCTCACCAAAGCCTTCGATTATCATGTAATAATACTAAAAATGCACAATATACTTCAACTTTTGTCTGCCATAAAGGCAAGCAAAGAATCACCATGGTATTGTTGCCCAGCTCCCCCAATAATAAGAGTCTCTTCAGAGACACTGAGTATCCCTGGAATTGCCTCCAGCATCTCTGTGGCCTCTGTTCAATCCATTGGCAACCTGAGCTGATCCAAATCTCCAATACAATCAGGAAGCCTTCAGCACCCAAAGCTCTTTGGGAGCCCTTCATGCCCTTGACTTCCTCTCAAATCCTGGTTCCCATATATGATTTCCATGAGCTAGTCTCCAGCAGCCCACAGCCTGGTGTAAATCTGTTTAATAATTTGCAGCAGCCTGTAGACTATGTGAGTCCTTCAGCCGCTGAGCCTCTTGCTGGTCCACTGCCGTGGTCACCTTCCTGTGGGGTTATCTCCCAGGCTTCTTCCTCTGGAGACTGCAACCCTTCTTGGTATGCTGCTCAGCACAGGCACCACCACTTTGGCCACAGACCATGGATGCAGAATGTTTAAAAAAACACCATCTGGTCCTCTAATAGGTTGTTTAAAGCCTGTACAGATCACAACCAGGCAGCGGTATGTCTCAGTTCCCTGCTCTCCTGGGTCCGCACCATCACCAGCGCCAGCACTGCCATTACAACAGCTCTGGCTGCTCCGCCTTTTTTTTTTCGCTCCATTACATTTGAACTAGTATCTGAATATGAATTAATTTTTTTGGTCAAATAGTTTTTATTTTGTGGATCCAATTTTATTCTTGCAACTGATGGGGATTATCATCAGGTTGATCTGAATTTCATTTTATTTTCTTGATAATTTTATTTATTTTTTGTTAAGTAGGAAAAGTTCAAGAAATAGTTTGACTGTTCAAACAAAAATACTTTGAACAAACTCCATTAAGCCTCTTATAACATAAGCATGTATTTTTCATTAACTTCATTGTTATCGTTCCATTTCTGCTAAAGTGTAAAATGTTGTTCTATCTTGCTAGAGGAGGCCAGAATCATTGGGATTGTGGATTTTTCAATAGCATTGTCTTATTTATTGTTAAGGAGCATATGTCAAGTATGAAATGACTGAATAATCCAGATTTTTTTTAAAGTTAAAATCATTAGGAAGATTTAATGAACATTTATCAAGAGAAACTAAAATTTATGATTAAATTTGATCACACCCTTCAAACTAAAACACATTATTATCAACAGATGCATTCCATGTAAAGGGGCTAAGTTTCCACCAACACTTCCTCGGCCTACTGTAACAGTCCTACCACTGAAACTTCCTTATTGTCAGACTAATTCAGAAAAAGGACAATTGGAGGTATGTGTTCATAGTTTGTTCTCTTTGTATAGGTCCTGTATTCTGAATTTATTTGTTAGGGTTAGGGCTAACCATAACTTGAATTTTAGCTGAATATTTAGAGTTAGTAAAAATTGAAATTTGTTATTTATTGCAACTTAGTTAATCCGACCTTTTAAATTTTAAATTAAGTCATATAATTGCATAAGAAATCAGAAAGGGAATGTGCCAAATGATTTTTAACAGAATTTGTAGGTAACTTATTTTTAAAAACTGAACCCTCACATCTGAGGTGAGTTACAAGCATGAATTAAAGATGAAAGGGGAGAAGTTTAGAGGAATCATTAAGAGGGATTCCTTCAGACAGAGAATGATGGGAGTCTGGAATGAGCTGCCAGCTGAAATGGTGTATGCAGGCTCAATTTTAACATTTAAGAAATATTTGGACAGGTACGTGAATGGGAGGGGCATGTAGGAATATGGAATGTGTTAGGTCAGTGAAACTAGGTGGAATAATAGTTCGGCACAGACTAGAAGGGCTGAAGGGCCTGTTCCCTATTCTATGATGTTTCTATATCCTTAACCCTCCCTGCACCATTCCATCTTAAATGTATGTCCTCTCATTTTTGATGTTTTTAGCCCTGGATAATTCTAATTATCTACCCTGTCTATGCCTCATTATTTTATAAACCTATCAAATCTTCCCTCAGCCTCTGACACGCCAGTGAAAACAACCCAACTTTGTCCACACTCTCCTTGAAGCCTACGCCCTCTTAATTTAGGCCACGTCCCGGTAAATTTCTTCTACATAATTTCTAAAGTCTCCACATTAATCCTGTAATGAGGTGAGCAAAATTGCACATAGTACTCTTATACTCAATACTCTGACCAATGAAGGCAAGTATGCTCTGTGCTTTCTTTGCGTTTCAGGGATTGTGATTTTTTTTTTTGGACCTCAAGATCCCTCTATTCATCAATGCTGTTAAGAGTCTTGCAATTAACTCTGTACTTTTCCTCTTACATTTTTGTTCTTAATGTGCAACACATACATTTGTTTAGATAAACCTCCATTAGCCTTTGCACATATCTGTAACTGATCTATATTCTGTTGTATCCTTTGATAGCACCTACACTGTCCAAACCTCCACCAATCTTGGTGTCATCCACAAACTTACTAACCCACTTATCAACATTTTCATTCAAGTTATTTATACGTCTTGAGCATCAGGGGTCGCAACACCAATCCCTGCGGGACACTATTGATTTCTGGCCTCCAACCCAAATAACACCTTTCCACCATTAACATCTGCTGTCCTTGGGCCTGCCAATGCTGAATCTAAACTATCAATTCACTGTGGATTTCATGCATTTTCATCTTCGGATCAGGTAATCATGAGGGACTTTGTTAAATTCCTTGTAGATAAGATCTATTGCCCTACCCTCTTCAGCTATCTTGGTCATCTCATTGTGGTTAGAGATGTATCTAAGTTCATAGATTCCCTAAAAGTGACAGTACCAGTAGATAAGATGGTGAAAAAAGAAGGAATGCTGTCCTCCAGAACAGACCATAGAATGGCAGGCAGGTCATGGTACAACCTTATAAAATATTGGTTTAGGCCTTAGTGTAAATATTCTGCTCAGTTCCAGTTGCCACTCTATAGGAAGAATGTGCTTGCAGTAAAGATGTGTTAATGGGCCATGGACTGAGTTTTTGCACTGTGGACTGTCATCATAAAGGATGGAATTCTGCTGGGAACGCTGTGTGACTTGTGCAGCTGGGTTGAGTCTGCAGACAGAGAGAGAATGGAATGTTCAAAAGTGCGGTTGGAGCAACAGAACTGCAGTTGGAGTGGTGGAGACCAACTGGAGAGCTGTGTGAAAACCACAATTTGAGAACCGAAGGAAGTCACGTAAGGAGACCTTGAAAAAAAATACATAAGCTGACGGCAATTTCACATCAATCCTTTCTTTCTCCAACTTTCAATACAGCGTCCTTTTGTAATTCAGTTGAGGGAACTGAATTTGGGCCTTGAGCTTTGAGATTGAATACTGTGGACTCTGTTTTCAGACTGACTTACTGGACTGACCGACCTGGGGATTTTTTGGGGAGATTTTAAATATTGGGCACAGACAGTGATGGTCTGGGTATATTTTTTACATACACACTATTTATGAAGAAATGATGTCTGTATATTTGATATAGGATACTTATAGTGGGGTTAATTGGATTAAGACATTATATTGTTAATAGTCATTAATAAACAGAGTTAAAAATTAACCCTTTTCAATTGCGTCTTCTGTTGCTACTGGATTGAGGTGTAACAAGTGCAATGGACATTTGCCAGGATGTTGCTGGGGATGGAACCTTGCAGATATAAGGGGAGAGTGGAAGGGCTGGGTTTGTTTTCCTTGGAGCAGAAGAGGCTAAAGGGGTACCTGAGTTATTAATGGGGTGGATACTGAGAAATGTTTCCATATTGGGGTTATCTAAAACCAGTGTGCGTCGGGTTAAAGTAAGATCTGAGGGCATTTTTTTAAAATTCAGAAGTGGTTGGAATCTGGAGTGCTATCTGGTGATGGAGGCAGATGCTCTCACAACATTTTAGAAAGCATCTGGGTGAGCTCTTGAACCACCATGTAATAAAGGGTTTTGGGCCAAATGCTGGATTAGTACTTCATGGCTGTGGTGGCCTGTTTGTAGTCATTAGTATAGATTGTTATTCTCTAAAATCAAGAAAGATTTGAGAAATGATCTTCATATATCCATTCTTCTGAATTTTTATCTTAAGTTAGTGGATAACCTTGGTGTTCTAGTTTTTTTTTAGAACTACAGTTTGTGAAGATAGTTTTAATCTAGTTGGGAACAATAAGTTGTCTAAGATTCAGAAAACACAAAGTTATACTGTGAGATTTTGGGTAATTATTTGGATGTAATTTCTGATCAAATATTTTAACATAAATTTGAATAAGGTAGGTTTTATGCTGAGTTAATGGTTGAATTTGCTAGTTTATCATCCAACAATGGTGAGAAATACCCTTGCATACCATAAGTGAGTATATCCAGTGCTAAATTTGCATTTGTTGCCTGTAAGGTTGTTGTGATGGACAAGGCCAGATGGTACCCTAATGTATTTTCCAGCAACAAATATTTGTGCAGGAACGAGAACTTTAAACAGAGGTTAAACTTAGATAATTGATATTGATGGATTTCATGCAAGTCATTGGGAATATTTTGTTTTTCTTAATTACAGTAACTGAACCTCCAAAAACTTTAAATTGTCAAAAACTGAAATGGATAATTATTATTCCTATCTTTTCAGGAGCTGTACTGGCGATCTGTTCTTTTTCATAACCATTTTAACTATTTGGCAGAAAATAACTATGAATTTGACCAAGCTGCAGAAAAACATGCACTAAAGGAACAGCAGGAACTGTTGATGAAAATGTTTGCTGTGAGTAAAATCCATATAATCATCTGCAGCACTTTCTGAAAATCTATGGATTATCTCATTCTTGGTGAAAATAGAACACTTCAACCCAACAAAAAAAAGTGATGAATAATCCTGCTTGTAATATATCTAACATGCGATGTGACTTATGGGTAATTTGTGTACAAGATTTGATGATTCTTATCAACACCCATACTCGTAAAATTTCCCATTTGAACTCTTGAATTAAGTAGTAGTAATTGTAAAATTGGTTTGATATTGGCTAGGGTGGGATGAAATTGTAATGTGAGAGTAATTATTTCTACTCAATATCTTTGCCTAGCATTTGCAACAAAAATTTGATTTTGTAGATATATTAATACTCCAATAAATTGAAACATTCATCTTGTTAGCTTGCAGTGATTCAGATCATGTATTCTAAAACAAATCTTGCCGATTTATAAAGACATTTTGCATGGGAGACCTAATATAAACACAGTAGACTTCTGTTTACTCATTCACAAGGTGGATATTGTCATCAGATAATTGGGTTCAAACTGCAGTTTATTACACTGAAACAAGCATCCTAAGTATAAGACTGCAATTTGTGACATTTATAGATCTGACCCCAAAGAGTCTGAGTTCCTTTTAATTTTCTTGGTTTTTTTTGTTAGTGAAGCTTAGTTTAAACATTGTTGAAAGCTCAGGAATAAATTAGAGTTTTAAATCAGGAAACTGAAACAAGAACATTAAATGCCTTGGCATTTCTTGGTAGACGTGCAAAATAATTTGTTTAATCTTGAGCATTAATATTTCAACTGTAGGTCAAAAATGATATTTATACTATATTTACACTGTTTAATATTCCTTTTTGCATTTTGGAATGAATGATTTTTAAAATGCAAACTTCTGACAAGAAGACAAAATACTAATAGTCTTATTATTATTTAGCTATCTTGCAAGGTAGATCGTGAATTCCGTTGTGAAGAACTTTCAGAATTTATGACTCAGAATGTCTTAAATCTGGCCATCAAATATGCTTCACGTTCAAAGCGTCTAACCCTTGCTGAGCGACTTAGTGATCTGGCACAGAAGAAATCTGCAACATTAATGGCTATACAAGAAGAAGAAATGGAGCGAAATGCTGGGTATTAGCACCTCTGTTAATTTTTAATTGCAGTATATACACATAATCTATCATGAGCTCTACGAAAAATATTTGCTTATTTTACGAGCTTTACTGTTTGAACATCATGCATAACTAGTTGTTAGTGTTAAAGTTAACATCACAAGGATGTACAATTCCACATGTATTGTGGGGCTAGAGAATATATTTCAGGATAAAATGTGGATTGAATAACCAGCCAAAATTACCAAATACTTTGTGATGTTATTCATTCTGAATGGCTTAGGGAAAATGTACAGTACCGGATTTTTGAAATATCTCAGGAAAATTTGCTGTCGAGTGCTGTGGAAAGTTGCTTTGAATTTTGTGGTTCTTGCTGGCTTCCAGAGTAGTAGTGTTGTCAGCTATTATCCCGTCTTAATATTGTTAAGCTATTTTATCAGTTGTCTAAAAAATATGCAAGCTGAGAGATTTAAATCTCCAAATTGGGTTTTATTTTGATTTTTTTTTTAATTTACTTGAGATTTCTTCCTTGTTCATGGAATATTGTGATACCAAAATTGAGGCAATAATAAAAAAATTGTCAATTACTACGGTGACAAAAATGGACTTAAACATGCGCTTTTCCTTCAAGAACAATAACCTGAATATCATAAACTTTGATGTCATTCTTCAGTAGTAGGTGGTTCACATCATATGCTCTAAAATAAAATCGTAATGTTTTCCTTCATATAATGCTGCACACCAAGAATGGAAAATGTATCTTTTTATTTCAGTTACTCCAGTTCCTTCTTCTCCTAGTTCTACTCCTAATATAAGGGTTTAGCTTGTTTTTTTTTTAAATTATATTGATTATTATACCTTTAGAGATGCTACTAATATATAGAAACCATGCTGGAGGCAAGTATGTTTTGAATTTAGTTTGTTAGTGAAGCATAAGATGGATTCCAGTGAAAAATACTACAATATTATTAGCATCTTGGAAGAAAAGTTGGCGATTAAGACACTTTGAAATCTGATAAATCGCATTATATTTAATTTCCCATTGAATTTGTATGAACAATTAATTTTAATAAATACGTAACTATTTGTTAGCATAATCTTCAAGTTGATCTTTAAATGATGAAAAAGTGGACTAAATTCTGCTAGTTGTTGATAATGTCTTCTTTATGTTGTTACTGTAGGTCAGTTGCTGGATGGAATTCACCTAATTTGCAACCTTCATCTCAAAGATGTGTTGAAATTACAGAAGGAGGAAATGAGGATGATGGACAGAATGATGTAGAAGTAACTGGTAACTGTGGATTGGAACCAGAGGAAAGATTTCATGCAAAGAGAAGTGAGTCAAGCCAAATATTCTTTTTTTTTTTTATTTGAAAAACAATTTGTCCAGCCAAATCTAAAAACATTGTAGGTGTACATTAAAAATAAATTGGCTACTCTTTGGGAGGGTATTCCCATGAAGACGTTAAATTAACAAAATTGTACCACCTTTTCTGTAATTGTTGGCCCTCTTCCATTCTATCACTTTGTAAAAACAGAGGAAATTCTTGTACACATAGACAAACTCAAGCTTTCCTTCAATTTCTCAAAATAATAGTTTATTTGTGCTGACTGGTTGTGGATTGGATAATCTAGCATTTGTATAATTATTGAATATAACTAATTTGTGGGCTTCTATGCTGCAGGATTAAATCCATTCAGCAAAGATTTTAACTCGACAG
The DNA here is from genome assembly GCF_036971445.1 of Narcine bancroftii. Taxonomy (NCBI): domain Eukaryota; kingdom Metazoa; phylum Chordata; class Chondrichthyes; order Torpediniformes; family Narcinidae; genus Narcine; species Narcine bancroftii. The sequence goes on from NC_091470.1 coordinate 67,989,224, forward strand.
AAAATATTACTCCAAAGTCTGGTAAGTAACAGAAAATTATGTTCACATAACTTATAAGGAGGAAATTTGCCATTAATATAACATAAAACTATTTCAGTACAGCAGATTTTTTTTTAATAGTTGCATATATAAAAGTAATTTTTTGTGTCCGTTTTCAGTCAGAAAAACAATAATCACTTGACAAAATAAGTATGTAACTAGGCTGTGCTGGGAAATGAACAGATTTCATTCTTGCAGACATCCATGCCAATTTTTGTCTATAAGTCAGGTACACAAAAATCGCTCAATATGGTTACTATGCTTCCACAGTTTGGAAATGAATGCCATCAAAAATATGTAAGGCTCTTAAGAAAGAACAATTGCTTAACATGGAGAGAGAAATAAAAAACTACAGTAGTTCTGCCGTTCATTGGATACATACAAATGTCCATAAAATAGTACAGCATGGTATGGGGCCCCTTGGCCCATGATGTTGTGCTAACCTATGTAAACCTATTTCTCATCAATCTAACCATTCCCTTCTTCGCACCCCATAACCTAGTTTTCTTAGATCCATATGCCTTTCTAACATTCTTTTAATTGTCCCTATTGTAGAAGCCCGTACCATCGCCCCCAGCAATGCATTCCAGGCATCCACCACTCTTCTTTTTTAAATAAACTACCTCTGATGTGTTCACTGTGCACCCTGTATATGCCCCTCTCATACCCTACTGCTCCTAAATGAAATCTCTACTTTGCTCAACTTTTCCTCATTAGATGTTCTCTATAGGCAACATCCTGGTAAATCTCTCTGCACCCTCTCTGAAGCTTCTATGTCCTTCCCATAATGAGGCGACCGGAAGACAAGACAATACTCTTGTGTGGTTTAACAAAATTGCAACATAATCCCATGGCTCTCGAACTCAATGAGATGAGGACCAACACACCATGTGTGTTCGTCAGTCAACTTCCACTGCAATCTTGAAGGATCTATGGACCCCAAGATCCCTCTGTTCCTCCATACTGCTAAATGTCCTGCCATTAACCATATACCACATCATGTTTGAAGTGTATCACTTCACACTTCTACAGATTGAACTCCATCTGTCACTTCTCTGCTAAACTCTGCATCCTATCTATATCCCATTATAACCACCTACAACAACCCTCTACATTATGCACACCTCCAACCTTCATATTATCTGCAAACTTACTAACCCACCCTTCCACTTCTTTGTCCAAGTCATTTATAAAAATTGCAATGAGGAGGAGTTTCAAAGTAGATCCCCGTGGAACACCACTAGACATCAACCTCTAGTAGGAATGCACTCCTTCTACTACCATCCTCTTGCCTTTTCTGTGCGAGTCAATTCCAAATCTATGCAGCTAAGTTTCCATGGATCGATAGCATGCCTCCTGACTTTCTGGATTAGCCTACTTTAGGGAATCTTGTCAGCCACTTTATTAAAATCCATACACACCACATCCATGGCTCAAATTCTCAAATTTATCATTTTTTTTGTCACCTCATCGAAAAACTCAATTAGGCTTGTGAGCACTTCACAAAGCGATACTGACTATCTCTGATAAGACAATGCTTCTCCAAATGCTCATAAACAGTGTCCTTAAGAATTTTTTTTCTAATAGCTTGCCCACCGCTGACAGAAGATTCGCTGGTCAATGCTTCCCAGGATTCTTCCTGTTACCATCCTTAAACAATTGAACTGCATTTGGAGTCCTCCATTCTTCTATTACCACTCCTGTAGCCAAGGAGGAAGCAAAGATGAGCATAAATGCCCCCGCAATCTTTAATATTAACGGGCTTATCAGCAGGTGGAGGAAACTGATATTGACACATTTTAAGAAAATAAAAGTAGACATAGCTTTTTTTACAAGAAACTTATTTAATTGAAAAAGAACACCAGAAATGAAAAAGGGTATGTTGCAGCTTCTTCATTTAATTCAAAGGCAAGGGGAGATTTTAATAAATAAGAAACTTCTGGTTAAAATACAAAAATATAATTACAGATCCTGCAGGTAGATAAATTATGGTACAATGTCAAATTTTTTCAGAGAATTGGACACTTCTGAATATATACACTGAATATAGATAATGACAAGTTTATACAAGAAACTTTTTTTTAAAATTTGGCAAATGCTTATAAAAATATGCTAATAGGAGGAGACTTTAATTTTTGTTTAGACCGGTCAACAAGGTCAAAAGCAGCCATTGATGAAAAATTTAAATTTGGTAGATGCTTGGAGAAAGTTTCATCCAAGGGAAAGAGACTATTCTTTTTATTCTAGTAGACATGATTCTTACTCTAGAATTTATCTAATTTTGATATCTGCACAACTTCCAGGTAAAATACAACATGCAGAGTATCAGGCAATAATTTTATCTGACCATTCTCCTTTGTTGTTAGCAATAACAGTGATAGATAAGAATCAGTTTCTTCTATGTTAATAAAAAGGAAAGATTTCTGTGAATTTATTAGAAGACAGATAAATATCTTTTTTGAAAGTAATTCTGATTTGGTTTTAAATAAACTTATTTTATGGGATGCAATGAAGGTGTATATTCGAGGCTAAATAATAAGTTATATCTCTAAAATTAAGTAGTATTTTATGAAAGAATTAGAACAATTGGAGGTAGAGATAATGAATTTAGAAAAAGGCTTACAGAGGCAAACAATTGATTTGAGACATAGGTTGGTTATTTTCTGTATCGAGATATTAATGTATGTATGAAATTTAAATAAAATTTTTTAAAATGTAGAAATGTTGAGGAGCAAATGTGCTTTAGAGTCATAGAGATATACAGCATGAAAACAGGTCTTTTGAGCCAGAGAGTCTATGCTGACCATCAACCACACCTATTGATTTTATTCTCATTAATTTTCCAATTTCTACCATTCACATTAGGGAAAATTTACAGCAGTCAATTAATTAATCTATCAAAACACAAAGATACTTTCTATTTTTCTTTAAATGTAATTCTTTATTGTATTCATGTTATAAAAATTTTAAATAAAGTCTTTTTAAAAAAAAACACAAAGATACTATAGGTTGTCATGTAATAAAACTGAAATGTAATATGAAATGACATTGCCTTTAGTCTGCCATAACACAGAAGAAGTTTGCCTGGTGCTCCTTACAGTCAGAAAAAGGGAAGAAGAGAAGCAAAAAAGAGCATGTGTGTCTTCGGATCCTTTAATAGGCTGTTTGAAGCCTTTAAGGAGAAGTCCGCATTAGGACTGGGCTGCAGGACTCCGCGGGGAGCACTGTGTCTTTGCTCTACGTGGGACTGTGCCAGCGGCAGCATTACTCTTATAGCTGCTCTGGCATTGCCGCCATTTTCTAAAATCTTTATCCACATCTTTCGGATGTGGGGAGAAAACTGGAACACCCTGACTAAATACGATGGAAAGCTGGTGTTCGAATGGCAGTCCCATACTTTTGAATTGGATCAGGACCATGTTGAGAAAGGAAAGTGTTTGAGTTGTTGTATTGTTGGTCTTACAATTTAATTTATAAAAAAAAAAAAAAATTTTGATGACCATGTTTCATTTTAATTTAGTGAAAATAAAAACTATTCAAATTAATTGAAGTTTTTTAAATGTCTGATCTCTGAGCCACTCTTCAAACTCTGTCAGGACAAAGGTTTAGTGGTCCATGAGCCAAGCAGACTTACTTCCCAGCAACCATGGGAAGCCACCCTGACTTGGCATCTTGACAGGTAAAATAGATGGGGGAGAGCCAGTGGATGTGGTGTACCTGGACTTCCAAAAGGCCTTCGATAAGGTCCCGCATAAACGACTGGCTCCCAAAATCAAGGCTCATGGGATTGGGGGCAAAGTATTGATGTGGATTGAGAACTGGCTGGCAGGTAGAAGACAGAGAGTTGGGATAAATGGCTCGTTTTCTGAGTGGCAGGCGGTGACCAGTGGGGTACCACAGGGAGCTGTACTGGGACCCCAGCTGTTCACAATTTACATTAATGATCTGGATGAGGGGATTGGATGTAATATCTCCAAATTTGCAGACGACACTAAGCTAGGAGGGGTTGTGTGCACGGAAGAGGGGGTCAGGAAGCTCCAGTGTGATGTGGATAAATTGAGGGACTGGGCAGATACATGGCATGCACTACAATGTAGATAAATATGAGGTTATCCACTTTGGTAATACAAACCGGAGGGCAGATTAATATTTGAATGGCAATAGATTAAGAGATGGAGAAGTGCAGAGAGACCTAGGGGTACTTGTACATCAGTCTCTGAAGGCGAGCATGCAGGTACAGCAGACGGTTAAAAAGGCAAATGGTATGTTGGCCTTCATATCAAGAGGGTTTGAGTATAGGAACAAGGATACCTTACTGCAGCTGTACAGGGCCTTGGTGAGACCACACCTGGAATATCGTGTGCAGTTTTGGTCACCTTATCTAAGGAAGGATGTTCTTGCAATGGAGGGAGTGCAGAGGCGATTCACCAGGCTAATACCTGGAATGGCAGGAATGACTTATGAGGAAAAATTGCGCAAATTGGATTGTACTCCCTAGAGTTTAGAAGATTGAGAGGGGATCTCATAGAGACCTTTAAAATTCTGGCAGGACTGGACAGAATGGATGCAGGTGGGATGTTTCCAATGATGGGAAAATCCAGAACCCGGGGCCATGGTTTGAGGATAATAGGCAAACCATTTAGGACCGAGATGAAGAGGAATTTCTTGACCCAGAGGGTGGTGAATCTGTGGAATTCATTGCCACAGAGGGCAGTAGAGGCAGGTTCATTAAATATATTTAAGAGGGAATTAGATCTATTTCTTCAGTATAAGGGTATTAAAGGTTACGGAGAGAAGGCGGGGACGGGGTACTGAACTTTAAGATCAGCCATGATCTCGTTGAATGGCGGAGCAGGCTCGAAGGGTCGAATGACCTACTCCTGCTCCTATCTTCTATGTTTCTATGGATAGTTGGGTACTGTAAAAGGATGTGATGAGTCAGCACACAGGAGAGAGATTGAACACTAGGCTGGACGATGTTCTAGCAACAACCTTGCACTCAATGTCACCAAAATCAAGGAGCTGTTTGTGGACTTTTAAGGGGAAAACCACAGGTGTACGATCCAGTGATTATTGGAGTGAGCAAATTTAAGTTCCTTTGAGTCATTATTTTGGATGACCTTTCCTTGACCCAACACACAAATATCGTAAAGAAAGCACGTCAGTGCATCTTCTTTCTCAGAAGCTTGCTGAGGTTTAGTATGACATCGAAAACCTTGGCAAACTTCTGCAGGTGTGTAGTGGAAAGTGTGCTCATCGGCTGCATCGCAGCGTGGAATGGGGGTACCAATATCTCTGAGCAGAAAGCCCTGCAAAAGATAGTGGACATAGCCCAGTATATCACAGGCAAAACTGTCCCCACCATTGAGAAAATCTATATGGAATGCTGCCAACAGAGGTCATCACCCACGACATGCTCTGTTCTTGCTTCTGCCTACAAGAAAGGTATAGGTACCACAAGATTAATAGCACCTGGTTCAGGAACAGAGGCTACCCCTCCACCATCAGACTCCTAAACAACAAATGCAAGGAGTCCTACTTGGTGCATTTTTTATTATTGGATATGTACTTTCTGTTTTATGCTATTTGTTTGCACTTTCTTCTTGTTTACATTTCTCTTTTATATACTTTTTCAGAATACAAGTACACAATCCTTTATGCAGAACCTTTGGGGGACAGTGTGTTCTGAATTTTGGATTTTTCTGGATTTCGGAAAGCCAGATTTAAGCCCATCCGAATTGTGCTGCTGTATCCACCCCCACCCCCTTCCAGTCATGCTGCCATCTCCCCCGACTCGCGCTGCCAGGGCCTTGCCCGCCCGACTCACGCTGCTGTCTCTCTCTCCACTTGTCAGATTTTGGAGCTTTCTGGATTTTAGATGTCCGGATAAAGGATTGTGTACCTGTACAGTTTTTCTTTGCTCTACCAATAAGTAGAATTACTGCCTGGTCTGCAAGAAAAGGAATCTCAGGGTTGCATGAGATGTGTATGTATTCCGACAATAAATCTAAACTTTTCACTTTTATGGAAGAGGAGGTTGAGGAAGATTGGATGCACTTATGAGAGGGGAGTGTATTTCTGAACAGTGGATGGAATTGAGTATGACTTGTACAATAAACAAGTTGTCTAATTAGGGCACAGAAAATGAACAGCTAGTTTTAGTCCATCATCATTTCATATTTGTTTGGATGAGCATGTCCTGCACCAAGTAATAGAATTGTGAATATACCGTACTGTGGAACAATAATTTTTCATCAATGGAATTGGAAAAACGTTATTGACCTGAGTTTTGTCGTAACCTGATATCTCTTTTGTTAACAGTAGCTCTTGGAAGCAATGTTCTTGCACGTGGCAACCCCTTTAAGGTAAGGGATTATTGTACTTGACCTCAAAAATTTGTAGTTATAAGGCTCTGGTCTCTTTCAGCATTTGGATATAGGTGAGAAGAATGACAGAAAAAAGGCAGTTTCCTTTTTTAAGTGTTGTAAATTAACTTTTTGAAGACATATTACAATTTTATCTCTCAGAAATTGAAAAGGTTTTTTGTGAAGTCTACATCAAAAAAAGAAATGAAGTATATTGACTGATTTTAAATAGGAACATAAAGGTAAATGCTGATACATTCACGTATTTCATAATTTTACCCATTATTTGCACTGAAAATTCTAAGTAAGCAGTATCTACTCTAGTATCAACAAAGCTTAAACCAGGAGGAACATATTACCGAGGAAGAGTGATTTAATGAAGTGAATGCTGAATTTTTGAGAATTTTTAATTGAAAAAAGGAAAGATTGATTGATTTGTGATTTACAATACCTTTAGATTCTTGGGACAGATGTGTTGCAGAAGGAGAGAGTTCTACCTTTCAGTTGCATCTGATGTTTAAACATTTAAAATTTTTGAGCAAAAACAGGAGGAATATTAATATGGAGATGAAGATGTACCAATTAAACCATACTTGAGTCAAGCTAAAATTTCAGACTAGTGTCAAAAAAAATTGATAAATCTAAACTAGAATGTTTCTTGAGAAGAAAAGGTATAATTGGAGAGGAAGGCTGATATGACAAAATTGAAATTATCCTTGGAGAACCTAGTTTAATTAATGACCTAATGTCTTGGTCCTTGTGGAAGTTGCCCAAAGCAATATTAAATGAATCACCAGAATGATCAAAGGTATCAAATGATAAATGAGATGAAAAAGCAGTGATATTAAAAGCTCTATGATGACTCATGGGACTTTTAAGACAATTAGTCAATGAAAGTTAAGCAAATCGTAGAAAGTACAGACATTACTATTCACATAGATCTATAACATTGTAATATTTAGGTCAAGTATAAGTTATATTTCTTGTAAAAACCGTCAGTAAAGTAAATTGTAGAATTAAAATATTGTATATGTAATCTTAGTAAGTTAGTTGTGGGCTGGTGCAGGGTTACACAGAGGTGTAACCACTGTAATCAGAAAAGAGAGTTCATTCTTGGAGTCGCAGAATCTGGTAAAGATAGAGCGAATGGATCTGAAGTGGATCTTAGTTACTCAAGAACAATGGAATGTTTGCTTTATTAAAAACTGAAGTATCTAAGCACTCAATAAGAACTGCTGAGGAAGCCATCTGTTTTTAAACAAAAACACTTAAGCCTCTTGAACAGAGATGAGGTCAGAGGTTGTATAGATATGGAGTGGTTTTGAAAAAGGAACAGAATTTTGGTAGAAATAAAACTGATAATCAAGTGGTTTCCAAGAATTGGGACTGACCTTATTGATGATGTAACTGTCACATGATTTGGAGAAATATATTATCAAAGTCAGACATTTTTGAATTGGCTCAGTTTGGAGAGTACAGAAGTCAGAACCCCGTGACAGACACGGGTTGGAACCTTTTGAAAGACAGGGTTAAATTACAGCAACCAGAATAGGTGCTGTTGTGTGTTACTCCTGGGAAAAAGGGACACAGAATAAGTGGCTTTTGAAATCAGGAAGACCACTTTGCTGTCTCTTTGGAAAAGAGAACAGAATTCTACTGGTGCCATTTTTGTATGGCCACTTTGTTTAACCCTTGTCTGGGTTTGTGAGTTCATCGTGGAAAAAAGTAGCTAAATTCACTGTCACTTTGAAAAGAGGGCAGATTCTTCATGTGGAAAATATATTCCAAAATCTTCAGTAAAAAGAAGATTTGATCCTGGGAAGATGGGAATTGTATTATCCTTTTCACAGGAGGGACATTGGTGGCTCAAAAGATGGTCACTTCTATTTAAAGAATATCTCTCAAAATATCTCATCAAAAGAATTGTGAGTAAAGAGGCCTGAAGATTGTGATGTTTAAAAGTGCTTTATAATTATTTCTGAACTGAGAATTTAAGACTTTCAAGCAAGACTAAAATTATGCTGAAGTTTTAAAAATTGACTTTTCGGAGCAGGACTTTAATTATACACACACACACCCATATTACATTTGCGCATAATGGGGTTAAATTTAGAGATGAGAAAGAAATGTCATGTTATTGATGGTTTAATAAAAACTATTATTTTGAATTTACCATTGTCTGGTGAATTTTCAATTGCTGTTCCTTTGTTAGTGCTAAAAGGGTTGTTAGTTTGTAACAATGGTAATAATTGTTTTCAGATGGGATCATTAAATTTGGGGATTGAGATGTTCACAATAAATTGTTGAATAGGAAACTGTACAAGGGTATAAAGTTGTAAATTTCAAGAACTACTTTGAAAGCTGGGTTGCCATATAAGCAGTGAGCCTAATAGGTCCTGTAATGAGACTCTATCATGTCTTGAAGCACAAGCTACTCCTCAATCTTACTACTGTATTCTAATCGCCATTATTGTATAGTGATCAATGAATGATTAATTATGCATTTAATATCACTTGATCAGTGAACTGAATCCTCATGCTTCTTAACATTGAAAACTCCTACCTTCCCCAACCAATTTCTATTTTTGCTTTCCTTGCGAATATTCTTGTTATCTTCTCTCTATTTTGTTTATTCAGCTGCTTATCCAGTTTGATTTTTCATGTAGCCTCAGTATTTGCTGTCCTCTTCTTCTAAACATTTTATTTTTGCAGCACATGATCTTCTTAATCTCTCTCTTCAGATCTGTCATCTATTCTTGTTTCCATCACTTCTATATGCACATTTTCCTCCATTCGCCATCTCTTTCTCTTAGAATGAATTTTTGTCTTCCTTTTTTCCATTTTTTGTTTTCTCTATTTCCTTTTTATTTAACACCTCTATTGTTCCTCCTCTTGCCATCTCCTCATTCTTTACTACTACCAGTTGTTTCTTCTGTTACGAGCCCAAAGGACCCCAAAACCCAGCAGTTACAGACATTCACCAAGACGAGTGGTTTTTAAAACAAATGTTGTTTTAAATCAACTTTAAACATGAAAAGAGAATTAAACTTTAACTTATTTCTATTCTTAACTAACCCAAATTAACCCCCTTCTAATTCTAAGCGCATGTGTATGTAATGTGTGTGTAAATTTAAGAAAAGTTCTTTGGTTCACAGTTCAATCTCATTTCTCCTTCTTCCAAGTTCTCTGGATGCAGGCAATTCTTATACTGTGCACAGAATTTAACATGTATAAAGTTCACCAGGCTTTGGTGCTCGAAAGGTAAATATTTACCGCTCAGGAAGGTTCTTGTAGGGTTTGCACAGAGAGATTTGTTGTTCCAGGATTTCCACAACTGAGGTACCACCATTAGTCACCTCAAGGTCTCGCTGATGAAACTTGCCCCATCAGGGTTTTCCAGATGGTAACCTCTTTCTTCAGGCTACCACAGAGTTCCTTTCTGTACCACTTATTCCAAGAGAAATATCAGATAGATAGCAATTCCAGCCATCCACTGCTCTGGAGCTTTCTGTTTCCAATCAGCTCTTCCTGGCTTGTTTCAGCCGTGACTGTTCAGTCTCTTTTCAGTGTCACACACATTAGCTGAGAAGGCTTGTCTCCTCCCTCTCTCTCCCTCTCTCTCCCTCTCTTACCCCCCCACCCCCTCTCCCCAACTGAGACTGCTCACTTGCAAAAAGCCCATGGGACTCTCACTTGCAAAAACCCCCACCTTCTTCAGCAAACAACAGGAGTTGTTCTCCTTGGTCAAGCTGTTGTCTTAGATAAACAAAGCCCAGGAGTTACCTTTCTGTTAGCACACTATAAATACTTTTTAACAGCCAGTTTGTCTCTAAACAATGGTCAATGCATTTCATTTCAATTAGCACCTACTTGTGAAATATGCATTAAAGTATCCAAAGATCCTGCAATGTTACTGAATATGAATTCTTCAGTCTTTCAAATAAGATCTGTTTTAAAATATGTGTATGAATGTGACCTACTCTAAATCTTACCATATTCTCCCAAATATTTATCCATTGCATTTCCCTTGCCCTGTGAGTTTGCTCATCTTGAATATTGTGCTTTGCCTTTAGTATTTAATGCCACGGAAGTCAACTTGATGGTAGTAAGTAAAATATGTGCCATATTCATCTGGTTAATTCCAAACCTATTGGATCATAAATTAAGTATATAACTGGTCAAAATATATATTTAACTAAGTTTCTGCAAGAATTACAAAAATTATAATGCACAGAGAATTAGATGTTTTCTTTTAAACAAGCAGCCGTGTTCTGTTGTGGCTTATCTCCTGTTTGAACATCTAATGCACAAATTGCATTTCTTTTTAGATTTACATTAGTTAAACAGTAATATTTTGTAAATCATTTATTTTATTTACTTAAGTCTTCTTAAAATGTGTTGTATTCTTTCCCAAGGTGACATCTGCTGATGTACCCCTTGGATTAGCTGGAACTCTAACTCGCAACAGTAATATTCTTGATAGCATGGTGAAATCTGGTAAGAGATTAACAAGCAACAACAATCACCCTTTAAATAAGGAGAAGTCACCAGTCCTGAAGCCTCTGAAATCAAAACCAAAGGCAAAACAGGTACTAAACTATTTATGAATTTGGTGTAGATTCCAGAATTGTATTGATCGGTATTTGCCCAGGCTGCTCACCCAAATATTACCCAATTTGGGAATGAATTCCCAGGTTGATTCTTGCCTTTTGTAAATTACGTATGGCAGCATGCTTGGTGTAGCAGTTTAGCGCAACACCTTTACAATGCTAGTGATCGGGACCAGACCTGCGTTTGAATTCCGTGCTCTCTGTATGGAGTTTCTACACTCTCTCCGGGAGGGAGGAAACCGGAGCCCAGGTTTTCTCAATGGGCTCCGGTTTCCTCCCACCCTTTAAACAAAAAATATCGGCGTGTAGGTTAATTTGGGCAGCACAGACTCGTGCTGTTACAGAGCTGTATGTCTTATTTAATTTAAATTGGTTAATGTACTATAATGCAATCATAACTGTATGTGCTGTCTTCTATAGTCTTAATTAGGAATCTTTTTCTACATCAAAGTGTAAGGTTATTATGTAGATGCATTTTTTTTTTACAACATGAGTGGTTCTGGTAATGGTATCCATGCAGATGGGAAAAAAAGTGAAATTCACCATTTTTCCTTGTATATGAACAATGATGGAGGGCATCTAAATATCAAAAATCCAAAGGATACAAAGCAATAGATGTGTGTTCGTACCATCTTTTTTATTTTGTTTTGGAAATGTTACCAAATTATTTTGCTGATTATCATGTCAATTTTATAGACACTTGCATCTTCATTGCTTTGACATTTTAAAAAAAAAAGAAATCATGGGTGGTGGAGCCATCTCTCTGAAGATTTATTTCTAAATCCCATTTTTCATTTTAGAATGCACCTGTAAGGAGATATTTTCAAATTCTTGGCTTGTGTAATTAGTTTATAAAATGCAATAGTACTCTAAATGTAGTTTGGCATCTATTTTTAATGTTCTTATTTTTTTTACTCGAAAGACTCAAGCTACTCTATTCCAATCAACAATCCGCAAGTCTAGCAGTACAATTGCAGAAGATAAATCTGGTGAGGTTCAACCTATACAAGCAATTATTCCAGACAAAATTGCAGACAACAAAAAGTGAGTATATTTTAACTCAATGTTAAAACATTTTAGACAACCATTAACTCTGCTTGTCAAGCTACCAATTTGTTTTATTACACTTTTTCAAAATTTTAGTAATTGATTTGTAACATTTAAATCATATCTATTGAAAAAAGTGCGGTACCGGATGTAAACAGCGTCTTCATTGTTGAGGTCTTTCATGGCTTGGTTCAGCATCATGCTGAAGAAGATTGAAGAGGGTTGGTGCGAGAACACAGCCTTGCTTCACGCCATTGTTAATGGAGAAGGGTTCAGAGAGCTCATTGCTGTATCTGACCCGACCTTGTTGGTTTTCGTGCAGTTGGATAATCATGTTGAGGAACTTTGGGGGGCATCCGATGCGCTCTTGTATTTGCCAAAGCCCTTTCCTGCTCACGGTGTCAAAGGCTTTTGTGAGGTCAACAAAGGTGATGTAGAGTCCTTTGTTTTGTTCTCTGCACTTTTCTTGGAGCTGTCTGAGGGCAAAGACCATGTCAGTAGTTCCTCTGTTTGCACAAAAGCCGCACTGTGATTCTGGGAGAAAATTCTCGGCAACACTAGGTATTATTCTATTTAGGAGAATCCTAGGGCACACCAAGACACAAGAGAAACTTGTCCGTGAACTACTCTTTGCAGACGATGCCGCTTTAGTTGCCCATTCAGAGCCAGCTCTTCAGCGCTTGACGTCCTGTTTTGCGGAAACTGCCAAAATGTTTGGCCTGGAAGTCAGCCTGAAGAAAACTGAGGTCCTCCATCAGCCAGCTCCCCACCATGACTACCAGCCCCCCCACATCTCCATCGGGCACACAAAACTCAAAACGGTCAACCAGTTTACCTATCTCGGCTGCACCATTTCATCAGATGCAAGGATCGACAACGAGATAGACAACAGACTCGCCAAGGCAAATAGCGCCTTTGGAAGACTACACAAAAGAGTCTGGAAAAATAACCAACTGAAAAACCTCACGAAGATAAGCATATACAGAGCCGTTTTCATACCCACACTCCTGTTCGGCTCCGAATCATGGGTCCTCTACCGGCATCACCTACGGCTCCTAGAACGCTTCCACCAGCATTGTCTCCGCTCCATCCTCAACATTCATTGGAGCGCTTTCATCCCTAACGTCGAAGTACTCGAGATGGCAGAGGTCGACAGCATCGAGTCCACGCTGCTGAAGATCCAGCTGCGCTGGGTGGGTCACGTCTCCAGAATGGAGGACCATCGCCTTCCCAAGATCGTGTTATATGGCGAGCTCTCCACTAGCCACCGTGACAGAGGTGCACCAAAGAAAAGGTACAAGGACTGCCTAAAGAAATCTCTTGGTGCCTGCCACAGTGACCACCGCCAGTGGGCTGATATCGGCTCAAACCGTGCATCTTGGCACCTCACAGTTTGGCGGGCAGCAACCTCCTTTGAAGAAGACCGCAGAGCCCACCTCACTGATAAAAGGCAAAGGAGGAAAAACCCAACACCCAACCCCAACCAACCAATTTTCCCCTGCAACCGCTACAACCGTGTCTGCCTGTCCCGCATCGGACTTGTCAGCCACCAACGAGCCTGCAGCTGACGTGGACATTTACCCCCCTCCATAAATCTTTGTCCGCGAAGCCAAGCCAAAGAAAGAAGATGGAAAAAAGTATTACAAGATAATTATTACACATTACACATGGTCTGTGATTTTTAGTTTTACAACTATTATTTCCATGTGCCAATTGGACAGACTAAAAGTGATAACATTTTGTTAAGAAATTGTCTTTTTTTTTGCAAAAAGGCCAAAGAAGACAGGTTTCCAACTCTGGTTAGAGGAAAGCAGAGGTGATATTATTACTGAAAGTCCAGATTTGACTGAAGAAGAAATAATTATGGAAAGCATGAATAGGTTTCGCATTCTGTCAGCTGAGGAGAGGAAGGTATGAAACCCATTCTTGGAATTTAATACACCAATTTTGTTTTATTTTTGTAATTAATAAGATTAACTTGGAGTAATTTAATTAAAATGATTGAATAGCTAAAATTGTTAGGCTGAAAAATCCACTTCCATGAGGAAATGAATGCTTGGGTAAATAATTTGTCATCATTCCTTTAATTTGTGATCCATTGTTCTGCTGTTAGAGCTCAGTATTTAATTCTTTGCATTTTCACTTTGGGGTGGCACAGTTGGCATGGTGGTTAGCACAACGCCTTTACAGCGCCAGCGATTGGGAGCAGTGTAAGAAGTTTCTGAGTTCTTCCCGTGTCTGCATGGGATTTACCCCGAGGGCTCTGGTTTCCTCCTACCGTTTGAAATGTACTGGTGGGGAGGGGTGCAGGTTAATTGGGTGCAAATTGAGCAGCATGGACTCGTGGGCCGAAATGGCCTGTTTCCGTGCTGTATGTCTAAATTTAAAAGTGTAAAATAAATTGCTTGACTGCTGAAGAAAGGCCATTATCATTTTAAAAACACCTGTTTAGATACATTGTCTAAATATTTGGAAATTACTAACGCAAAGCTCATGTACAGATTTATATCTATAGGTTTTGGTTAACTGGCATAGATGTATTGAGATATAAGGAACCTCATCTAGATATATTTATTAATATTGATTTCATTTCTATGAGTATATGGTATTTTAAACACTTAGGTTTAAATGCCAACCTTGCATGAATGTAATTGATAGATAAAGGTGGACAATGAAGAGAATTTTAAGCAAAGTCTTGTGCTGTGAATTTGAATAAATATTGGATAAATAGTCTGAGAGAAGGATTTACTGTATGGTATTAGCTGCAGAGTAAGATTTACAGTTTGTGAGTGGATGGAATATTAGGATGGGCATCCAACTTGCCATTTGACTTTCTCTCTCTTCTAAATGGTAAGTCCACTCCAAAAAAACAACTTTTTTCCTCACTTGGGGCTTATTTTCAATTGATGATGACTCACTTTACTGTCATTGTACCAGTAAACCAGCCAATTAAATCCAACGAGCATCTAACTGGAAGTTAAAAAAAATAGTGCTAACCAACAACCTCATTCTGCAACGAATGTACCACTCAGCGCTGTGATTCAATGTTAAACATAGTCACATCTTCGTTTTTAAAAAAAAAAGCTTTTTTTAAATATTTATAAATTTTCAAACTCAGTTTCCAGTAATCAATCACAAATTACAGATATCAATTATATATAAAATTCGCCGTGAGTTGGTAATTTTTCCCCTTCCCTCCCCCCAACCTACCATAAGTCAACAGAGGTAGGGAACACATCAGGGATTTGTCATGGCCTGACAGCCAGCACTTAGGCTGTTACATTTTTCTTGACTCAGTAGAAGGGTAGATGGGGAAGGCAGGGTGGAGAGACACATAGGTCCACACTGTAACTGTGCTCCTATGAAATTTAAATGTGGTTGCCAAATTTTTAGGAAGATGTTCTATGTTTCCTTAAGTTATCGGTAATTTTCTCCAGAGGAACACAGCTTTGCATTTCTGTGTTCCAGTGTGCAATGCCCAAGTGGGAGTCAGATTTCCAAGTAACTGCTATGCACTTCCTGGCCACAACCAATGTGATCATTACAAATTGGTTTTGGAATTTGGACAGCTTCATCTTGAGCTTATGTCCATCATGTTTCCCAACAGGAACAACTCTGAATCCTGTGGGAATTCTTTACCTATGATTTTTTTTTCTTGGACTTGGCCAAGTTCCACCCAAAAGGGCCTCACCTTGGTACATGTTGAGTGCACAGAGGTTCCCGTCACAATGCCACATCTGAAGCATTGGTCTGAAATTTCTAGTTTAGCCTTAGACAATTTTTGCCGTGTCACATATAGATGGTGGAGAAAATTATACGGCACCAGCGTATACCGCACATTAATAATCGCAGTCATCCTACTCTAACACAGGTCTGAGCAGCACCGCTCCTCAATCGTTATTCCCAAGTCTGACTCCCACCTTTACCTCAATTTGTAAAGGCTCAGTTTTTAAGGTCTTCTGCTGGAAATAAGAAATACATTGCCAAAATGAACTTGCATGTGTTCCCCTTTCGAATCAGGGTCTAAATCTCTTCTTGACCCCTACTGGTGTGTGAGCGAAGGCTCTAGTAGCGGCATGTAATTAATTTTATATCAACTGAATGAGGAGGATAACAAATATCTCGTGCAATAATTTTATTTTCTAGGTTTGGACAGAGAGGGCTAAAAGTGATACGCATAGTGAGCCTAATACAGAAGTTAAAAAACGCAAACGTACAGAGGAGCTGGGTGTGGATGACCAAGAAGACAAAAAGGAAAAATATGAAGAATCTGAAACTTTAGCTAAAAAGCAGAAACCAGAACACCTATCTGTGAATTCAAGATTATCTGCTTTTACCTTCAAAAAGGACTAATGATGCTGTTGTTTCACTCTGACATGAATGCTATTGAATATTCTTAAAGTTGTATTTATTAAATTTAACTGCTTCATTGTAAAATCATTTGGATAAAACATGAATTATAAAAGTTCTTGAAATTGATCTTTGCTGCATTGGGGAGATTTATTGTGTATATTTTTACTCTAATCACATTTAATAAATGTACATTGTGTTCACTTCACCCCTTGTGGCAGGTTCGACTGTTCATCCAAATGATGTACCACTCAAAAACTGGCATCTTTTATTGAAGTGTAAAGTGGCTGATTACTTGCATTTAATGACTAAAATAGTTCGAAATAGCACGTGATGGAGTGAAAGAATAATTGAAGTGTGAATTAATTTTACTTTAACTTTGCCTACTTTTTGTACATTTTCATTGAAGACCATGGCATTAGAAATAAGATTTTTACTGAGTAGAATTGTTGTGAACAACATTGCAGTAAGTTTTTAAAGTTACATTGGTCCAAACTGCTAAATTGTAAAGTCGTTTGAATACTAGATTTCATAAATTGTTAGGTTTGCTTGGCACTTATTAATAATCGGTCTATTTGGCTGTAATTACTCATCATTTATTCCATGAAAATAAATTAGGTCGAGACTTGCCATTCAGTTTTATGGTTTTGGATGTTTAATGGACAGTAAAACTTGTAAATGCTAAGAGCTTTGGAAGGTGTCAGACTTGCAGATTTTCTTGTCTATTGCATTTTTTTGAATATTGCAAATAAATTTTAATTCACTTTTTGAGATGTTGCATAGTGAGATTTCAGTGAACCCAGTAAGTTTCAATGGAAATCAGAGCACTGGTGAGTGGATGCCAAACCATTAGGATTTCCAAAAGGTCGAATGACAGACCTTTTGCTATATTATAGCCTCCAAGACTTTGTGAAATCTAAAAGAATTCAACAAAAAAAAAAGCATCTATAAAGGCAAATGGTGTCAAATGAAGTTTTGGGTCAAGATTCTGAAATAGGGTTGAGAGAAAAGGTTGGCGGTATAGCAATACAAGGGGAGGGTGGCAGAGACTGGTTACTGATAGGTGAAATCAGATGTGGAGGGGTTGATTGACAGATGGATCCAGGTGATGACAGGAGGAATGGGAGATAGGAACAAAAGGAGAAGAAAACTAGGTGGACAGGTGAGTATGTTGGAGGGGAATGCTTCTGGTTGCATGTTGCCTGAAATTGGAAAATTCAATGTTCGTACATTGGGTTGTAAGCTACCCAATCAGAATATGATGTGTTCTTCCAATATATATTTGGCCTCTCTAACAATAGAGACTTCAAATTGAACTATGCAAATATTGTGCACAAAAGGACATTTGGGCCATCAAAACTGTGCTGCCTCCTTGTACAGCCCTCTTTATTCCCATGTGTCTGCAAATTATTCTATCTTTAGTACCTATCTAATTCCCTTTCGAAAGCACTAATTTGATTTTCTTTTCACTGTTCCAATAAGTAGTGAATTCTAGATTATAACTGGGTTGGACAAGATGTTTCCTCTCGTCCCTTTTGCTCAGAATTTTAAATTTGTGACTCCTCTTCCTCAAAACATATGACACCAGTTTCCCTTTATTTAACCTATTGAAACTAATTCAGAATCTACACTTCTAATGGTCCTTTCAAACTCTTAATCTTCTTTGAAACATTTAAAATGGAAAATCCCCCAATTGCTTCAGTCAAATCCTATTGTTTAAATCTCTCATGGCAGGAATTATTCTAGCAAATCTTTTCTGCACCCCCCCCCCCCCCCCTTGACCTTAACCCACACTTTGTGGAGTATGATGAGCAGAAGTTTCCTACTTTTGTTCTATTTGCTTCTATTTATGAATTCCAAGGATCTATACAGTATATTCTACTAACTACATGTCCTGCTGCTGTCTCTATTTCTCCACACCAATATAAATCTCTCCTAATCTTTCTGTCAAAATATAACTTCCTAAACTGGATGAATAAATTTGTATCTTTTTGCTGTCTATTATATTGCCCTTTGAGTTTTGTGTGCCCGATGGAGATGTGGGGGTGCTGGTAGTCATGGTGGGGAGCTGGCTGATGGAGGACCTCAGTTTTCTTCAGGCTGACTTCCAGGCCAAACATTTTGGCAGTTTCTGCAAAACAGGACGTCAAGTGCTGAAGAGCTGGCTCTGAATGGGCAACTAAAGCAGCATCGTCTGCAAAGAGTAGTTCACGGACAAGTTGCTCTTGTGTCTTGGTGTGAGCTTGCAGGCGCCTCAGATTGAAGAGACTGCCATCCGTGCGGTTCCGGATGTAAACAGCGTCTTCATTGTTGAGGTCTTTCATGGATTGAAAAGAGGGTTGGTGCGAGAAAGCAGCCTTGCTTCATGCCATTGTTGATGGAGAAGGGTTCAGAGAGCTCATTGCTGTATCTGACCCGACCTTGTTGGTTTTCGTGCAGTTGGATAACCATGTTGAGGAACTTTGGGGGGCATCCGAGGCGCTCTAGTATTTGCCAAAGCCCTTTCCTGCTCACGGTGTCGAAGGCTTTGGTGAGGTCAACAAAGGTGATGTAGAGTCCTTTGTTTTGTTCTCTGCACTTTTCTTGGAGCTATCTGAGGGTAAAGACCATGTCAGTAGTTCCTCTGTTTGCGCGAAAGCCGCACTGATTCTGGGAGAACATTCTCGGCGAGATTAAGTATTCTACAGGGTGATGATGATCACATCACGAAGAAAACTGAGGTCCTCCATCAGCCAGCTCCCCACCATGACTACCATCCCCCCCACATCTCCTTCGGGCACACAAAACTCAAAATGGTCAACCAGTTTACCTATCTCAGTTGCACCATTTCATCGGATGCAAGGATCGACAATGAGATAGACAACAGACTCGCCAAGGCAAATAGCACATTTGGAAGACCACAAGAGTCTGGAAAAACCACCAACTGAAAAGCCTCACAAAGATTAGCCTATACAGAGCCATTGTCATACCACACTCCTGTTCGGCTCCGAATCATGGGTCCTCTACCGGCATCACCTATGGCTCCTAGAATGCTCCCACCTGCGTTGTCTCCGCTCCATCCTCAACATTCATTGGAGCGACTTCATCCCTAACATCGAAGTACTTGAGATGGCAGAGGCCGACAGCATCGAATCCACGCTGCTGCAGATCCAACTGCGCTGGGCAGGTCACGTCTCCAGAATGGAGGTCCATCGCCTTCCCAAGATCGTGTTATATGGCGAGCTCTCCACTGGCCACCGTGACAGAGGTGCACCAAAGAAGAGGTACAAGGACTGCCTAAAGAAATCTCTTGGTGCCTGCCACATTGACCACCGCCAATGGGCTGATATCGCTTCAAACCGTGCATCTTGGTGCCTCACAGTTCGGCGGGCAGCAACCTCCTTTGAAGAAGACCGCAGAGCCCACCTCACTGACAAAAGACAAAGGAGGAAAAACCCAACCCCAACCAACCAATTTTTCGCTGCAACCGTGTCTGCCTGTCCCGCATCAGACTTGTCAGCCACTAACGAGCCTGCAGTTGACGTGGACATTACCCCTCCATAAATCTTCGTCCGCGAAGCCAAGCCAAAGAAAGATATTGCCCTTTATTGCTTACTGAATTTTTAAATTTATTTCATCTGCAAATTTAGAAATTTTATCTTCCACATTGATGTTCAAGTTTGCTAGCATCTGATTGTACGTTTTCCAGTTCTGTGGAAAAATATGTGAACATACAACCAGATATAACACATATAGAGAAGCAATACATATGCAGTACATATATGTAAAAATAAATATTGTTTCATAAACAGTAGAGTCTTGGAGGGCAGTATAAAGGTTCATTAACTCATTCAGCAGTCTCACTTGTCTCACCAAGTTACTTGTATGTTTTTATTAAAATAATGGTCTCAGTCCTGAGACCCAGGAAACTGCAGTCTATCAACATCCATTATGGAAAAAAATGGGCATTTACTCTGCTTCCTGTTTAGCCAGAGGTATACAATCCAGGAATCAGTCTGGTATTTTCATACCAGACCGTGATGCAGTCGGACAGCACACTTTCCACCACAACTCTAGAAATTTTCCAGGATTTTTGGTGTCCTACGAAACCTCCTCAAACTCCTGAGGGAGTAGAAGTGCTGATGTGGTTTCTTCACAATGCCATTAGTGAGTTGGATGCAGGAAAGTTCCTCTGAGATAGTGACTCGCAAGAACTTAAATTTGGTCACCCTCTCCACCTCTGATCTGCTCCCCCAATGATCACTGGATTGTATACCTCTGGACTTTCCTTAAGTCAACAATCTCCTTAGTTTTGGTGACATTGAGTGCAAAGTTGTTGTTGGTGCATCATACTCCATCTTGTCTGCTGACTCATCCCCTTCCTTTATACAACCCACTACCATGGTATTGTCGGCAAATTTGTAGATGATATTGTTGTACCAAGCCACACATGTGTAGGTGTAAAGTGAGTAGAGCAGGGGGCTAAGAATGCAGCCCTATCGTGCTCCAGTACTGATGGAGATTTTGGAGAAGTTCTTACCAATCCTCATTGATTGTGGTCTGGAGGTGAGTAAATCCATGATCCAATGACACAGTAGTGTTGAATCCCAAGTCTTGGAGTTTGTTGATCAGCTTAGAGAGGATGATGGTGTTGAATGCCGAACTGTAGAGGATAAAGAGCATCCTCATGTATGCATCTTTGCTGTCTAGGTGTTCCAGGGTTTTGTGTCGAGCCAGTGAGATGGCATCTGCCATAGACCTGTCACTGTGATAGGTGAACTGGAATGTATACATGTCACCGTTCCCAGCAGCTGATAAGTTTAATCACCAGCCTTTCAAAACACTTCACTGCTGATGCAAATGCTACTGGTCGATGGTCATTGGACAGTGGGTGCTTAGTTCCAGGATGTCCTTGAGTGGTTGCAAAATATTAAAGGGGAGGGCAAGCAGCCAGAGATTGTGGTACATATTTGTGCCAATTACATTGGCAGGATTGGGGTAGAGATCCTGCAGAGTAAGGTTAGGAAAGAGGCTGAAGATGGTAATCTCTAGATTACTCCTGGTGCCTCAAGCTAGGAAAGGTCAGAATGGGAAGATAGCTGGCACAAATGAATGACTGAGTAGATGGTGCAGGCTTTCAAGTTCTTGGATTATTGGAACCTTTACTGTGGTAAGGGTTGAATCTGAACAGGAGGGGAACCAATATCCTGGCAAGGAGGTTTGCTAATGTTATTGGTGGAGAGGGGTGGTTTGGGTGGGGATGGTTAAACTAGATTGCAGAGGGTGGGAACCAAAGTGAGGAGATAGAAGACAAAACGTTTGGAGCACAAGTAGGGACAACAGTGCCTACAAGAATTTCTGCAAAGGCTGATGACCCTGTGATATTTGTCTTTGAGGCCGATGTCAGAACATCAAGAGGGCATCCGGTCCTGATGGCATACCTGGCCAGTACTGAAAATCTCTGCCAACCAACTAGCCGGAGTATTCATGAACATTTTCAATATCTCATTGCTCCAGTCAGGTTCCCACCTGCTTCAAAAGGACATCAATCATCTGGAAGAAGAACAGAGCTGCCTCACCAACTGTCCCTCAGTAGCACTCACATCTATTCTGATTAAATGCTTTGAGAAGTTAGTCATGGCCAGAATTAATAAGTATGCAAAGGTCTGGACCCACTTCAATTCGTCTACCATCACAATAGTTCCACAGTAAACACAACATCACTGGCTCTCCATTCAGCTCTGGATCACCCAGACAACAGCATCTCATACATACAGCTACTCTTCATTGACAACAGCTCAGCCTTCAACACCATTATTCTTTCATTGCTTGTCAACAAACTCCAAACCTTGGGCCTCTCCACCCCCTTTTCCAACTGGGTCCTTGACTTCCTCAGTGAAAGACTACAGTACGAATTGAAAGCAACATCTCTTCTTCACTGATAAACACAGGCGCCCCTCAAGGATGCACACTTAGCCCACTGCTCTACTCACTGCGTGCATATGCACAATACAAATGGTATCTGCAAATTTGCTGATGACATCACAGGTGTTGGCAGAATCGCAGACTGTAATGAGGAAGTGTACACGAGGGAGATGGATCAGCTAGTTGAGTGGTGTTGCGCCAATAAGCTTGCACTCAACTTTAGCCAAACCAAAGAGATGATTGTAGAAATCAAGAGAACATCAAGCAGTCCTCAATGAGGGGTCAGCAGTGAAGAAGGACTAGAACTTCAAATTCCTGGGTGTCAACATCTCTGAGGATCTGTCCTGGAGCCTCCATGTTGATGCCACCACAAAGAAGGCTCGCCAGCGGCCATACTTTGTGAGGAATTTGAGGAGATTCGGTACATCGCCAAAGACTCTTGAAAACTTCTACAGGTGTACCATGGAGAGCATTCTGTCTCATTGCATCACTATCTGATATGGAGGTGCCAACGCTCAGGACAGGGAAACACCAGAGGGTTGTTGACTCAGCCTGCAACATCACAGGCACCTGTCTTCACTCCAGAGAGGACATCTATGAGGTGGTGTCAACAAAGCAGCCTCTATCCTCAAGGACCCCCACCACCCAGGCCATGCTCTCTTCACTCTGCTACCATCAGGGGAAAAAGGTACAGGAGCCTGAATTTAAGCACTCAGTGGCTTAAGGACAGCTTCTTCCCCACTGCCATCAGATTTCTGAATCAAGTCAAGTTTATTGTCATCTGACGTGTGCAATCTGACGAAACAGCATTCTCCAGTTCTCAGTGCAAAAACATGGAGACACACAACCAGACATAACACACATACAGACAGATAACACATGCAGGACAAGTGTTATATCGGTAAAAATAAATATTGTTTTATACAAATGAGAGTCTCGGATGGTCAATGTGAGCAGTTCCTTTGGTTATTCAGCATTGCCACTCCCCGCGGGACGAAGCTGTTCCTCAGCCTGGTGGTGCTGGCTCTGATGCTCCTGTATCTCTTTCCTGATTGAGCAACTGAAAGATGTGTGCAGGGTGGAAGGGATCCTCAATGATTTTGCACACCCTCTTCAGATGTTGATCACGTTGATGGGAGAGGGAGATTCCAGTGATCCTCTCTGCCACTCTTATGGTCCTGTAGATTGATTCCCCGATCCATTTCTCTGCAGCAACCATACCACACTATGATGCAGCCGGCTGGGACCCTCTAGATAGAGCTCCTGTTAAAGGTTGACAGGAGAGTGGCCAGTAACCTTGCCCGCTTCAATCTTCTAAGGATGTGCAGTCAGTGTTTCACTTTCCTGACAAGTGAGGAGATGTGGAGTGTCCACAATAGATCACTAGTTAAGTGAACTCCAAGGAACTTGGAGATCTCTTCTCTCTCTACTACAGGGATGTTGATGTGTAGGATGGTTGTTCCTTGTCCTCCTGAAGTCTACGATCATCTCCTTTGACTTGTCCACGTTGAGACTCAGATTGTTACTCTTGAACCATTTCACAAGATCTTCCACCTCTTTGTTGTGCGACTCACTGTTGCTGATGAGGCAAACTTGATGACACAGTTGGAACTGAATCTGGCACACAGCCCTGAGGTGTGCCAGTGCTCACAGTGACGGTGCTCAATATTCTTCTACTGACTCAGACAAACTGTGGTCTTTCTGTTAGAAAGTCCAGGATCCAGTTACAGAGAGAGATGTTGAGTCCCAGCGAGGACAGCTTCTCCACCAGCCTCTGGGGAATGATTGTATTTAGCACTGAGTTGGTCAATGAATAGCAGCCTGGCATATGAGGCATTGTTCTCCAGATGGGCCAAGGCAAAGAGAAGCGACAAGACTATAGCATCGTCTGTGGAACAGTTTCTTCTATAGGCAATTTGAAATGGATTCAGAATGTCTGGGAGGTGTGCCTTAATGTATTCCATCACCAGATGCTCAAAGCATTTCATAATGGTTGAGGTCACTGCCACAGGGCGGTAGTCATTGAGACTTCTTGGGTATCAGAATGATTGTGGCTGCCTTGAACCCTGTGGAACAATGGCCTGCTGCAGTGAGGTGTTAAAGATGAGGTCTGTGAAGATCTCCATCAATTGGTCTGCACGGTCCTTCAGTACCCGGCCAGGAATGTTGTCTGGTCCCGCTAGGTTCACCTTGGACAGGGTTCTCCTCACCACAGCTGTGGCTAATTGGGGGGGGGGGGGGGCAGTTCATCATGGGGACATGCAGTTTTCTTCGACGTCATTCTATTCATCTCTTGCATACAAGGTGTTCAGTCTGTCTGGAAGGGAGCCTTTATTCACAAGGTTGACTTGTGATCTATAATGGTCTTGATCCCTTACCACATTGCACCTCATGTCACCAGTGTTGCACAGCTGTCTGTGGATCTTCAGTACATGTGTATGCTTTTCCTTCCAGATTGCACGGGAAGTTAAGCCCTGGCTGATCTTAGAGCCATCCTATTCCCTGACTTGAAGACAGCATCATGAGCTCTAAGATGGGCCCGGAACTCAGCATCCAAGCCTGGTTTCTGGTTAGCCCTGGTTGTGAAGCATTTGATTTTTGTGACATCTTCAGTGCACTTGTTGATGTAGCCAGTCACTGAGCTTGATGCTTACATGATTGTTGTAGGTAATTACCTCCTGAAACACCTCCACACTGTAGTCTTAAAGCAGTCTTGGTGCACTGCTATTCCCCCCCCCCCCCCTCCCCACCCTGGCCATGTCCTGATTTCCCTGCAAACTGACCTAGTTTGCTTTGCCAGCGGTCTGAATGCAGGGGTTAGCAGGACAAATATGTGATCCAAGTAACCAAAGTGGGGGCAAAGTGCAGCCTTGAATGTACCAGGGACATTATTGCACACCTGATCCAATGTGTCCTCTGGTTGTGAAGTTCACATGCTGTTGAAACCATGATGAGACCATTTTCAGGTCAATGTGAATGAAGTCACCAGCAACAATCATGGCACCGTCAGGGTGGGAAGTCTGGGTTTCGCAGATGGCGCCATAAAGCTCCTTATGGCTTCACCCTCATTAGCCGAAGTCAGAATGTAGGCTGCGGTACTGAATGATCAATGAACCTCAGACTCGACCTCATCTTGTCTTTTTCATGTACTTTTTTTATTTGTTTTTCTTGTACTTTTTTGTAATAAATGTACTGTGATGCTGCAAAACGACGAATTTTGTGACATGTTCATGATAATAAATTCTTATTCTGATTCTGAGCAGGGACAGAGTGAAAAATAAACAAATGCAGAATTAAATATTTTCTATTTAAATGTATACAAGAAATAAAGTAGACGACTGTAGTTCAACTACAGATTGGCAGGTTTGATGTGGCCATCAAAAGGGTGGATGTCATTGGGACCTGCATGTCAAAGGATACAGTATTTGAAAGGATAGGCAGGTAAGCAGAGAGGAGGGTGTGGATCTGTTGGTAAGAATAACATTAAATCATTAGAAAGAGGTGACATAAGATCAGAAGATAGAGAAACATTGTGGGTCATGTTTTAAAAAAAATGGCAATGATAAAAAGATGCTGTTGGCAGATAGAGACCTCCAAACAGTATCCGGGATGTGGAGAACAAATTACAGCAGCAAAGAGAAAGGGCATATGAGCAGGGCAATTTGATGGTAGTTTTAACATGCAAGTAGATTAAGCAAACCAGGTTGGGACTGGATCTCAAGAGAGAGAATCTGTAGAATGCCCATTGTTAGGTCTGCTTTGTTCATGAATGAGTGAGACAAACACCAGGCTGAGTCGAAATCAGGGTTCTTTGTTCTTTATTACCGGATTGTAACACTTGCGACTAACCATGTTAGTCGGAGAATGCATTCTGCCGTTATCAGCAAAATGGTGATTTTTTATACCCTTGGATACATGCTTAGAACATCATCATATCATTACTTGTCCAATGACTAAAACTGTTGCTATCCTTTCCCTGCTAGCTTCCTGCCTCTCAATCCATCAATGTCTTTCTTATCTTGTAAGTACAAGGATGCATTCACATCTTGTTACAGCCCTGTACAGGGTAACTCCTTACACATTCCCATCTCATGATGTTTTACCTAACAGGAGTACAAGGACACCTCCCCTTCTTGTTACAGCCCTGTACAGGTTAACTCCTTACACATTCCCATCTCATGATGTTTTACCTTACACTATGAGATGTTTTTTTTTAAAGCAGCTTGTTGAGCCCACTAAGGGGTCAGCGTTTCTGGATTAGCTATTGTTTAATGCACCTGAGGTGATTAGAGAGCTTGGAGGAAAGGAACCATTGGGAGACAGTGAGGAACGATTGACAACTCTTGGTCTGTACTCAATGGAATTTAGGAGATTGAGGGGGATCGCATTTAAACATTTTGAATGTTGAGAGGCATGGATGAAGTAGATGTAGAAAGATTTGTTCCTGTGGTGGGAGAGTCTAGGACAAGAGGGCACAATTCAGGATTGAAGGGTGTCCACTTAGTACAGGGGAGCGGAGGAAGTTCTTTCGTCAGAGAGTGGTAAATCTATGGAATATGTGGCCACGGACAGTTGTGGAGGCATTGGGTGTATTTAAGACAGAAATAGATCAATTCTTTATTAGCCAGGGCATCACTAGTTATGGGGAGGTGGCCAGGTAGTGTTACTGAGTGGGGGAAAATAGATCCGCTCATTATTGAATGGCAGGGCAGACTCGATGGGCTAAATAGCTAATTTCTGCTCCTGTCTTAAGTCCTTATCCCATTTGGATCTGATGACTTGCTTAATTAATGCATAGCCAGCCTTCCTGATGCCATATTTCTCTTACTTTTAACACAATCCATTAACTTTAATGTCTTTTCTTTTACTGAAATCTTTGCAGTTTTTTTTTTCCTTTTGTAACAGCTGATGCAAAATTAGTTTTTTATATAATTTGGGTGAAAAATGGATTCTAATAGCTTGCCAAAAGAATCCAATTTTGTGCTTGACTGAAAAGTATGGGAAACAGTGAGATGTAGACTGTAATAACATCCTTAGATTGATGGAAAAGCTGGAAGGTTAATGCTGTAGTTGGTAGTTAAGTACAAATGAAAGGCACTAATTCCATTATCGTCTCCTGAACATTGTTGTTTTTTTCCATTTCAGATATCGCTGTTGTCTCTTTAGCTACAGTGGCATAAAAGTAGTACTGTTTACCAATACATTTTGCGGAAAAATTTTATAACAGTATGAAATATCTGGCTCAGTATATCGGAGTCTCCCTATTATATTGACAAGTTTGTTGAACTGTAGAAAAACTATTGCAACATATAAAGAAGTGGGTTTTTTTAAAGGTAGGTATAAATAACTTGCAGGAAAATTCCAAAGGAATTTTAAAAATCCTTTGCATTAGATTCAGGCAAATATTATTGTATTGAAGGAATAAATTCAGTGCAAAGTTGGTATTTGTGTGTAGAAACTATCATGCTCCTCAATTGAAATAGTACGAAATTGTGCATTTCTATTTCATTTCTTTGATGGTTTTCATGTATGTCTCTTTGTTTTTAGCAGCCACATTATGTTTTATCTTCACAATTTTTTTTGCTAAAGAAACGATATGATTTTGTCAACTCCAGATAGACTAGGTTATTTGAAACTTTCAAATATGTAAATAAGTTACTTAGATTTTCAGTAGACTTCAGAAGTTTCAAAGAGTTGTTACACACAATCGAATGAAAGAAGAAACTTTTAGATCAAAGGATTGGTGAGTCTGCAGCTGGGGATAGTGAAACTCAACTTCATTAACTTTCCAAGGCAATAGGTAACTAGAGAGAACTTTACCCATATTAATACTTGAGGTTTGTTTGTTCGCAAACCACTTGATGTAAAGGTTTATAGGTTAGGAGGGTAACAGACTTGTGAAACAAGTTGCAATACAAAAATACTTTAAAAAGACAATAGCCATAATGTGCTCCTCAAAGCTCAGAGGTTTCAAGATTCATAACACCTTTTAGTACAGAACATGTAATATTACATGAAATTTCCTTGTGCCTGTAGTCAGGCAGAGTCGCCATTATTGACACCCAGCATCCCTTACAGCAGGGGTGTCAAACTCAAATTAAAAACTTGGACTAAGTCGAGGGCCGAACTAAATATTTATTGAAAATTTTCAACAACATCGGCATGTTTTCTCTTCTTTCAACATATGTAATGTTAAACTTTAGGATATAACTTTAGGAGGATAATGTTACAGGTCAGGAGTAGGTAGCTCAAGTTCACCCTTTGCTTGACCTGAGGGAAACACATTTGGTCCCTGTGGAGATGTAGTCAGCATTCACAGGCTGTGTCCATTTTGGCCTGCATCAGGACTTAGCATTTCCTGCTCACTCCTCAGGCTCTAGGCCTCTATTCATCCTCGACCCACCATCCCTCTACCTGACCAGTCCTTTACCCAACCTCTACTCACCCCTCACTCCACTCGTTCTGCCTCTACCCACCCCATCCTATACACGCCCCTCTACTGCCTCTCCCCTCAACCTGTTCCTCCCTCTACCTGTCTCTCACCCTCTAATCACCCCTCCCCTACTCACCCTGCCCCTCCCCTTTTACCTCTTTACCTCTTCCCTATCCACCCCTCCTTCTACTCATCCCTCCCTCTAACTGCCCCTCGCACCACCATAACTTCCCATGCCCATTACTAACAATGTTCTTACAGGAGCCCAGTGGAGAGTGCCCTGGCTGGCTCCATCATAGTATGGTAGCTCCAAAGCATCAGATTGGAGGTCAGTATGGAAGGTGATTAAAACTGCCGAGAAGATAACTAGGGTTTTTTTTCTCTCTGTTGATGATCTCCAGGGAGTGGTGCTTAAAGAGGGCTCAGAGAAGCATTGAGGACATTACCATCCAGCCTGCAGTATCTCTCAAACACTACTTTCAAGGAAGAGGTACATAAAAAGCAGGACTGTGAGGCTGGGAAACAGTATAGTCACACAGGCAGTGAGACTGATGAACAAGCTTAGAAACCTGTAAATGATCTTTATTTGCATTTATTTTAATTTGCTGTGTATACAAGTTGTGTTTGTGTAGGGTGTACTGTGTGTTTGTGTGCACTAAAGTCTGGAGATTAGCTTTTTTGGTCGGGTTGTAGGTGTTCAATCAGATGACCATAAACAAGCTTTAACCAGCTTCTTTCTTTATCATCTATCATGTGTAGGAGGAGATTGACTTGCGTGGTGGATGCTGTGCATGTCCTTCGGGAGGTACTGGGCAAGTTGCTGATTATTAGAGTCTGAATTCATTTGGAAGGTAAATGTCTTCTTAAATTTAATCCATGGTTTCAATTGTTTTTGATCTGCTGATTTAGGAATGGGGGATTATCACTTCCAAATTTTCAATTTTATTACTGGGCGATTAATATCCATAATTCACTTTTATTGTTACATTTTGATAAATTAGTGAATCACCTTTCTTGAATAGAAAAGGAACTTAAATTTACCAAAAAATCATCTATGTTGGCAATTTTAGGTTCCATTTTACCCTTTTATTTTTCTAATTTGACACACAATCTGATAATGAGAAATAGGTTGAGAATCTGAGCTCAATTTAGGAAATTTTTTGGTTATAGCAGTTTTTTCTTGCTAGTCCCATTATAGATTTCCAGCCATCTGTATCAGATGCAGGCTTTAAGGAATGGTAACGATTGGGTATCAAAAGTTATAAAGATCTTTTTATTCAAAATAACTTTGCGTCTTTTGAACAACTGTCAGCCATAGTTAATCTTTCTAATAGACATTTCTTTAGATATTTACGTTAGGCATTTTGTTCAGTTAAAATCACATGAATTTCCTCGAATCGCAAATTCAAATATTCTTGTTCATGGTGGACTAATATCATGTATATATAACAATTTATTGGATTTAAGGTCAGCCTTGATGGCTGGGATTAAGAATGATTTGGAACATGATCTCAGTATAACATTTCAGATGAAGATTGGTACTCTGCTCTTAGTTTTTAATTAATGATTCTTCATTTTGTCCAAACATTGTTTATTATAATTTAAGGTGGTACACAGAACACACATGTCAGATGTTGATCAATTATGTGAGAAGTGCAAAATTTTTGAAGCTGGGTATGTTTTGGGAATATCCCAATTTAGGAAGATTTGGGGAAAACCTATTTCAATCTTTATCACTGATTTTTAAAATCAAAATAGACCCATACCCTTTAATTGCTTTCTTTGGTGTTTCTCGTGAACTGAATATACTTATGTCTGCATCTCAAGAGAAGGTTTTAACTTTTTGCACATTGATAGCCAGATGAGCAAATTAAAAAAATGTTATTTATAACAAGTACGTGCAAAAATGCAGTTTTCATATATCAGTATTATATAAAAGGAATGATTAAATACATGTTAATTTTATATTTAAAAAAACTATCCAATACACCCTCCTACCCCCACCCCCTCCCGAAAAAACCCCTACTACCTACCCCAAAAAAACTAAAACTACAAAAAAAGAGAAAAAACACTAAAATACTAAGAAAAATAGAGTAAATATACATGTTAAGTTACATTGCTCTCGGAAACACTCTAAGATCTCACATAAAAACATTTTCACAACTAAAACATAATTCATTGTGGAAAAACTTCATGGAATCAGAGAAATCAAAGGAATTATTTATAAATTCAATCCTAATGTTTGAGCATGCAGGCTCCAAATCTGTATAAACAAAGTAGAATACTTACCTCTCAAATTGTATGTAATTTTTTCTAATGGAATACAGCTTTGAATCATCTGATTTCCAAGTAACACTTCCTCGCTATTACCAGAGCTAATTTAATAAATTTCAATTGAGAATCTGATAAATTTAATTTAGGAATTATATTTTTAAAATTCCCCATCAAGAATAATTCAGGATTTAATTTAAAAACAACACCAGTAACTTGCTGCAAAAATTATTGATAGAAATCTAAAATGGCTTCACTTTTGAACAAGACCAAGTAGAGTGGAGAAAAGTTCCAATTTCTTCACCACATCTAAAACATGGGTTTGAAATATCTGATTTCCATTTATTTAGTTTTTGAGATGTAAAATATAATTAATGTTATTAAAAAATTGAAGGAGTCTAGATCTTACATTAATTGTATTAATCATAATATCCTTACACAATTTTTTCCATGTCTGCTGATCTGTTGATATATTTAAATCATGTTCCCATCTTTCCTTTGACCTAAATAAACCTAATTTAGACACATTCTCCTGTAATCTCATATATTCTAATGAAATAAATTTCTTAACTTTCCCATCAGTAATCAATTATTCTAAATCAGTACAATTCATTAATATCATTTCTGGTCCTAATTTATCTCTCAAATAAATTCAATTGAAAATAACAAAAAAGAGTGTGGTGGGGAATATCATATCTAGCTCTAAATTGATCAAATGTCATCGATTGACCACTCTCATAACAGTCCCCTATTTCACAAATTCATTTATGATCGTATATATTTAAAAAAAGAATAATCTTTGGAGAAAGTTATAAGAGGATTTTTGGCATTTTTGATGACAGAAAGCCTCCATCAATCTGTGGAATTCATTGCCACAGAGGGCAGTAGAGGCAGGTTCATTAAATATATTTAAGAGGGAATTAGATATATTTCTTCAGTATAAGGGTATTAAAGGTTACGGAGAGAAGGCGGGGACAGGGTAAGATCAGCCATGATCTCGTTGAATGGAGGAGCAGGCTCGAAGGGTCGAATGACCTACTCCTGCTCCTATCTTCTATGTTTCTATGTTTTCTGAATTAATTTTATTCCAAATATTTATCAAATGTTTCAATACTGGAGCATCTCTGTCAGCGGAAATCAGTCTTGGTTCCCATTTATAAATAGATTCTTCCGTTTTTTCTTCTCCGATTTTATTTAACTCAATTTCCACCCAAGCTGATTTAATATTCCTGAATAAAGAGGCAAGAAGCCTCAGTTCTGCTGCCTTGTAGTAATTCTTAAAATTAGGAAGTTGTAATCCACCTTGTTCATATCTCCATGTTAATTTTTCCATCGATACCTTACCTTTCCAAAGAAATTTCCTAACTTTATTTAATTCCAGAAAAAAATTTTGAGGAACAAAAATTGGTAAAGTTTGAAACAGATATTGAATTTTCGTAAAAATATTTATTTTAATACAATTATCTCTTCCAATTAAAGTTATAGGCAAACTTGCCCATCTCTTCAAATATTCAGTTATTTTCTTGAGTAATGAAACATAGTTTACATAAATTTTTCAAATTATTATCTATACGTATCCCTAAATACTAAATCCCATCATTAGGCCTTCTAAATTGAATATCCCTTTGACATTGTGAATAATCACCTTGTACTAATTCCATAACTTCACTTTTATCCCAATTAATTTTGTAGCCAGAAATTCTTCCATACTCTATCAATTGATCATAAGAGTCTAGGTAATGACAACTGTGATTGAGTCAAATATACTAAAACATTATCTGCAAATAAACTAATCTTGTGTTCCATTTGAATTACACTAAAACCTTTTATATGTACAATTCATTTGCACAAGACGCTCTATGGCCAATGCAAACAAAGCCAGAGATTAAAAACAAAGGTATTTTCACTTGCAATAAGGTCAAATTAGTGAATATACTGCAAATGAGCTATTGTAGTGCAAAATATGTGAATGGGTTGAGATTCATATTGGTATCAATCTGGAATTTGGATCAATTGTAATGATCATGTGATAATTAACAGAAAGGTTCATTTATTTCAAGGGAGAAAATGGGTATATAACTTGTTTTTGTTGCTTGTGTAGCACAGATTTTATTCTTGTGTAAGGAATCACACTGAAGAATAAGGGAAATTATTTGCTTTGTAATTCCACAGAAGGTTTCACCATTTCTTCTGCAGAGGAAATTGTGTAATGTTTTCTATTGAAAAATGGGAACTGAACAGCTATTTTTACTAAGAAATGTCTCTCTGAATATATATATATATATATATATAAAGAGAAAAAATTGAGTTGAATGATATTTTCAACACACTCTTTTGAAAACTACCTTTAATCCTGTTCCACTACTACTCATGGAAGTAAATTGTAAACCCAAACCACTGCTGGGTGAAAACTCCTTGCATAACTTTTTCCAATTCATTACATCAATGCCTTTTAGCATTTGATTCCTCTGCCAATGGGAATCTCATCCCTTTCTCTACTCCTTGAACCCTTCTGGATTTTAAATGTTTCAATTAGAACCTCCTCTGTTTCCAGAAGAACAATTTGATCTTCTCCAATCTATCCACATAACTAAAATTCCTCTGGAATTATTTTGCTAAATCTTCACAGTAATCTTGCCTAAAGTGTTATATATAGGATTGGATACAATAAGCCCAGTTGCAACCCACTATGCTTAGTACTAGTTTCTAACTATTTGCCTTGTTCTCTTTGTTAATAAAGCTCAGGATCCAAAATATTTTTTAAATAAGGTACTTATTGAACTGTACTTGTAAAATTCCACTCAACTCAGAAAATGGTTATGTTTGAATCATCATCCAGGTAAATAAATTGTTTGGATTGCAGTTACCAACAATAATTCTTTCCCTTTGACATTGAACACCATTATACTAGCAACATGCATGATCAAGCTAAAGGATTTGGGACTCTGTCCATCCCTCTGCAACTGAATCCTCCACTTCCTCATTGGCAGACCCTAATCAGCAACTTCACCTCCTCCTCCTCCTCACTGACCATCAACACGGGCATCCCAAGATTGCGTGGCTTGTCCCCAACTCTATTCATTGTATGAAACTCTGAACAAACTTCTACAAGTGCACTGTGGAAAATATACTGGCTAGTTGCATCACAACCTGGTTTAGCAATTCAAAAGCCCAGAAACATCACAGGCTCTGACCCTCCCATCCATCGTAGACACTGAAAAGACACGGCTTATTGCAGGTTCCTATTGATCAATGTGGCACAGAACATCTGAGATGTCTTACTTCCAGTTGTATTCTAGGACATTGAGATGCCCTTCAGAAAATGTGGCTTCCCCTCTACTGCCATTAACTCAGCCCTCACTTGTAGCTCCTCTATTTCCTGCACATCTACCCTGACCCTTCTCCCCTAACCTTTCTCTTTCCCCCCCCCACCCCCACCCCCACCCATACCTTCCTCTTCCCCCCCCATTTCCTCAACTCAAAGGGGACAGGATTTCCAATGACCATGCCTACCACTTCACGGGCCTTCATTTCCAACATATCTTTCTCCACAATTCTTGTCACCTAAACCTGGATCCCAACATCAGACACATCTTCCCCTCCCCTCTACACTTTCTCTAGGGATTTCCTCCTTGGTACTCACCCCTTTGGTCGCAAAACGTGCAA
Source organism: Narcine bancroftii (assembly GCF_036971445.1). Taxonomy (NCBI): domain Eukaryota; kingdom Metazoa; phylum Chordata; class Chondrichthyes; order Torpediniformes; family Narcinidae; genus Narcine; species Narcine bancroftii. Next base: position 68,023,909 of record NC_091470.1, read on the forward strand.
TGCTTGCTCTTGCACCTCCCAAACAGTCCTTCCAACTGAATCAACACTTCACCTGTGAATCTGTAGGGGCCACTGACTGCATCCAGTGCTGCCGATGCTGCCTCCTTCACATCAGCGAGATTGGATACAGACTGGGAGATCACCTCATAAGCACCTTCCTTCTGTCCATTCCAACTGCAAGGACCACCCAGTGGCCAACCATTTAATTGCCATGTCTGTTCAGTCTCACATATTGCCACATCGAGGTTACCTGCAAATTGGAGGAACAACAGCTTGTATTCTCTCTCAGCTGTCTCCAACCAAATGGTAACATTCTGTTGATACCCCTCCCCTGTTTTCCCTTTCCCTTGTTCCTCTAGCTCTCTACCCCATTCCTTCCATCAAAGAGCCTTTGCCCTCTGGTCTCCTCACCTTGCTTCTTTCTCTTTTACCTTCTCACCTGTATCAACCTATTGCATCTTGCTTGTATTGATCCCCCCACCCCCACCTTTTTATTCAGATATCTGCCTGAGGGGGTACTATTCTTATATTGCTGTAGTTTTTTTTTGTGGGGGGGGGGGGGGGTTGTTCGTTATTCCTTTCTTTGAAGAGATCTTTAAACATGTTTGTAATGGAGCCATGGGGAGGGGTGATTCGCCACTTAATGTAATTTGCTCTGGCTAATTTAAATTTTGCCACTTTTAATGTTAATGGGCTTAATAATCCAATTAAGAGAAAGAGGGTATTAGTTTACATTAAAAAGTTGAAAGTTGATTTTGCAAGAGACACATTTGACTGAAAAGGAACATCAAAAGTTAAAAAGAGATTGGGTTGGACAAGTTATAGCATCTTTTAATTCTAACCTTATCCCGCGTTGCCCCTCTCAGTGACCTGGAGAGGTCCTTCCTCCTGTCCCTCAACCCTCCCAAGTTCCTACCCCTCTCTGTGCCCAGCAGGATTCGGCCTCCCAGGGTACATGACCTCACAAGCGTCTGGATTAAATTTAATTTGCCACCTCTTCTCCACACAACTTTCCCATTGAGCTAAATTCTTAGTCAACCTTTGCCATCTCGAAATAGCACAGCCAGAGGGTTAATTTGGAGAAAGGCACGCTGAGAAACCGCGTAATCGGTCCTGTTCATGGGGACTTTTTGCACTAACGCAAGACGCGGCTGAGTTTGGGCAATCGTACTGCTCAGATCCGCCGAGTGCTCAATGAATGAGTTTGTGCAGGTGGGCGGTGAGACGCGCAGCCAATGACAGGAGGCCAGTGGAAAGCTGCCTGTATTAAAGGAGCCGCCGAGTTATGTGTGGAAGAAGCTGGTGACGGCGCTCACATCCGTCCCCTGCTCGACGAGGTGCTGGTCTATCCGCCCACCCGTTGATGGATTGCGCAAAGCAGCCGGTGGAAGGAAGGGAGGCCGGGGTGCGAAGTGCTCCCGTGGCGGGCCGGCTGACCGCGTCCGCCGGCGGGGAAACTAGCGGCCGGCGACCCAACCATTCGGAGTCGGCGCAGCCCAGAGCGGCGGATCAGTGGAAGGAGGAGCGGACTCGCAGCACCGAGGACAACCAGACGAGCCTGCCCAGCCTTCAAGCCGCCTACACGGCCATCCTCCGGGGGCTCGGCGAGGACCCGGAAAGACAGGGACTCTTGCGGACGCCATGGAGAGCGGCCACGGCCATGCAGTTCTTCACCAAGGGCTACGAGGAAAAGATTTCAGGTAAGGGACCCCCCCACCCCCACCCCCACCCCCACCCCCACCCCCACCCTCTCCCTCCTCCGCTCTCCGCATCCTCGCTGACTGAAGTGTTTCGGGACTTTACCCCAGTCGTCGCCGCCTCGTCGGGGGACGTTCTGGTCAGAAACGCCGCTGCTGTCAATCGAGCCCTTTCATTCCGCCCTCTTCTTTAAGGAAGTTTCATTAGGGGGTGGGGAAAAATGACGGCGATATCGAAACGCCCGGTTCCCATCTAATTTCCCGTGTCAACAAGTGCGTCGGACCCCCCCACCGCATGGATTTAGCCGGGCGGATTAATGGGATTGAGCAGGTGGCCGCCGCCGGTTTCACCGGGTGTTGGTGGAGGGTCGCCGACTCTGCGCGGCGGAGCGATGGTGAAATTCGGCCGGACTGGACTTTCGACGGCTGGTAACTGACCGGGAATGTTTCTTCACTTCATTCCCGTCCCGAGTTGAGATCCCGCGCTTGTGTCCGCAGGTGCTCCAGAAATGGGAACTTCACCGGGGAGGGGTGGGGGGTTAAATTTAAACGGGTTTGCAAATCCCGGAGAAGCGAAACGTGCCGGTGTAAAGCGGCTTCATGTTCCGTCCGGCTGCTTCAATTCAGAGGGTCTCCCTTCCTGTCCGGATAAGAACACATGCAAATGTTTATTGTGGTAGCCTAACCTTCCAAAGGTCTAATTGATAGAATAGTTCGTCATGGGGGAGATTGCCCCCCCCCCCCCCCTTACCCAAGATGAGTTATTGAGCCCCTCCACCTGAACAGGATTTGATTTAATAGGATATCTCTTCTGTGTTTCTGATGTAATAGATGGTCAGGGAAAGGTGACTCATCAAAACCAGCTTAACGTTTGTATTTAAAAAAAAACTGATCATTTTTTTTGTTTTGGCCCAAGAGTTCAGTTTTGGTTTGTTAGGGCTTGTAACAGCGTGTGTGGAGGTGGTGGGGGTCATTTCAGAGATTCCATTGGCTGAGTGATCTCCTTTCTAATTTCCATTCTCATTGATTTGGGGGGGAATAGTTATGTTTGCATGTTCCCATTATAACGTGTGAACCACATTGAGAGCAAATGAGTCTTTAACTGTTTCTAATCTTTTGACCAGCACCTTGTGCACATTTGACTTGTGTCAACTTTATTTAGAACCAAGACTCTTTTTGTAACGGGGCATGAAATTGCTGTATCCATTTTTTTTAGAGAGGTGAAGACCCATGCTGACTAAGGCACACCCCAAGGCTGCGAGCCTTGACTGTGTGGCCAAGCACGCTTCCAATGCCATCTACAAATTTGCCGATGACTCCACAATTGTCGGCAGAATCACAGAGGGCAATGAGAAAGCGTGCAGGAGGGAGATGGGTCAGCTCGTTGAATGGTGTGACGGCAACGACCTTGCACTCAGCGTCCGCAAAACCAAGGGGATGATTCTGGACTTCAGAAGGGGGTCAAGAACTTCAAATTCCTGGGTGTTAACATCTCCGAGTATCTGTCCTGGAGCCTTCACATGGATACAATCACAAAGAAGGCTTGTCAGTGGCTATACTTTGTGAGGTGTCTGAGGAGATTCAGAATGTCACTGAAGACTCTCAAACTTCTACAGCTGTACCATGGAGAGCATTCTGGCTGGTTGCATCACTGCCTGGTATGGAGGCACCAACTCTCAGGACAAGAAGAAACTCCAAAGGCACATCACAGGCACCAGATTTCACTCCATCAAGGACATCTACATGAGGCAGTGTCTTTAAAAAAAAATAACAACAGCTTCTATCCTCAGACCCCCACCACCCAGGCCATGCCCTCTTCCCTCTGCTACCATCAGGGGAGAAAAGATACAGGAGCCTAAAGACAAGCATTAAACGGCACAAGGACAGCTTCTTCCCCACTGCCATCGGATTCCTGAATAATCAATGAACCACACACACTGCCTCACTTTTCATCCACTATTATTTTTATTTTTTATAATAATGTTGTAAGATGATTATACAGATACACGATTCTTTATCCAGAGCGCTTGGGGGACAATGTGTTCTGAATTTTGGATTTTAGAAAGCCAGATTTAAATCCACCCGAATTGTGCTGCCGTATACACCCCCAACCCCTTCCAGTCACGCTGCTGTCTCCACCGCCCGCCCGGGTCGCCCTGCTGTCTCTCTTCCCACTTGCCGGATTTTGGAGGTTTCTGGATTTTAGATGTCCAGATAAAGGATCGTATACCTGTAATATAAATGTTTGCTCGATGATTTGCTGCTGTAAAACACCAAATTTCATTACTTGTTCATGTCAATAAATTTAAAGTCAACATTATTGCTTTTTTCCGATAGGCTTCACTGGAATAGGGCCTGTACATGACCAATTTCTCTTAGGCAATAATGCATTACGAATCCCTAATAGCTTTTAATGTCAAAATCAAAAAGTATTTTTTCAATTATTTTTATTAACATTGAAATTTCACACAAATTTCACATCCAAAAATAGAGTACATACCGATGTTAAAGTTCAAAAAGATACATTACTCTTAAATCATATCATTTCATCCAAAGTATCCACATTTTAATCAAACAGATTATATTGCATTGATATTTTTTATTAAAAAAGGAAAATCTAAACCCACTACCAAGAAAGAAGCCAAAAAAAAGAGACAGAATTCTTATCCGAGTGATAGTCATTAGTCAACATTTCTACCTTCACTACAAATCAAAGATTATAAAAGTAATTCAAAAAGGGTCCCCACAGTGTTAGAAAGGAGGTAATGGGAGGGAAGGCACACCAGCAATCGGGGAATGACTCTGAATGGCGGGAAAGGGGGTGAAGAGCTGGAGGAAAGAAGACAGAGAGATGGGGAAGAGAGGGGAACGGGGAGTAGGCTAGCAGAAACTGGAGAACTATCTTAATGCCAGCTGGATGGAGGGTGCCCATATAGAAAATTAGGTGTTTCTCCTTCAATTTACAGGCACTCTTGGTTTGGCAGTGTGTGAGGCCAAAATTGAAATGGTTGGCCATTGGGAGCTCCCTGACATTGATACAGACAGAGCGAAGGTGCTCAGTGATGATTGTTTAAATAGTAATGATCTCACATAACAGATCTTCCAGTCTGTGTCCAGTCTCTGTGATGTAGAGAAGGCTACAGCAGGAGCACCGGATGAGGTAGATGACTTCTGCGGATACATAAGTGAAATATTGCTTCACTTGGAAGGACTGTTTGGTGCCTCAAATGGTGGTGAGGGAGGAGGTGTGGTTATAAGTGTGGCATTTCCTGCAGCCAAGGGGGAGGGATGAGTGGACGAATGAGTCATGGAGGGAGTGGTATGTATGAAAGGCAGAGAGGGGTAGATGTGTTCGGTGGTGGGATAATATTGTAGGTGACGGAAATTACAAAAGATAAGTGGAATTCAGAGGCTGGTGAGGTGGTCGTTGAAGACGAGGGGAATCCTGCTTTTATTGAGGAGGGTGTGGTCATGCAAAGAACTTAGCAGACGTGTTTTGACTGAGCTCTCCGTGAAGAGTATCAAAAATACAGTTACAATTTTTAAATTAAGAATTTTTTCACCAAAAATTGAACAAAACAAGTACTAAAAAAGCAAGACAGCTGAAAACAAAAAATGAAGAAGTTTCTACTCAGCTAGGAACATCGAGCAAAAGCCTGAAAGGGAGCAGCGTAAGAGTGGCCTCGAGAGCGGCAGACCCCTTCAGACCTGTGAAATCAGGACAAAAACTAAATATTATCCTGGAGAAAATGGAAAACTTGAGCAATGGATTTGTTGGTGTTGAAATTGTAATGAGATACTTGTCTGAAAGGATGACTGAAATTAAAGAAATCATTGAAGATTTAAAGCAAAGAATGACCCAAGCAGAAATAGACTTGGTAAAAACACAAGACAAGCTAAAAGCTTAGGAGAAAGATACAAAGCAATGGGAGTTGGACAGACAAGGTCTACTGGATGAGATCAACCACATGGAGAATTTTAGCAGACAAAATAATGTTTGAATTATCAGACTGAAAGAAGGCATCGACATATGAGAAACATTGATCCTGCGAGGGCTGGGAGAAGATAAATTCAGAGAAAAACTGCATATTGAAAGGGCTCACCGGACCCTCAGACCCAGGAGAGCTGGTGATCAGTGACTATGACTGGTCCTGGTAAGACTTTTGAATTGCTGGGAATGGGAGACAATTCTGGGAGCAGTACATGAATACTCCAAGCAAAATAATGGCCTGCCTGAGAATGATCATGAAAAAGTACTACTTTTTCAAGATTTTAGTCCGACTTTGATTAAGCAAAGGAAAGACTTTGATGATGTAAAAAGACAAATGGGTTCTTAAAAACTTGAAATATTCGATGATATACCCTGCGACGCAGAGTCGAAGCAGCAGAAGGTAATTGGCGATTTTCTATTTATTTATTTATTTATTTATTTTTAAATTCCCCCCACCCCCCCAAGACTAAGAACAGAGTGGAAGACTTCCTGTGAGGTTTCGGCTAAGGTTGCCAAAGAGGAAGATTATGAAGAATGTTTACAATGGGACTAAGTAAAGGTTATATTTTTAAAAAGTCTTGTATTTATTGTTGAAATGTAAATTATATTGAAATGTTCATGGAGAAAACTTGGGAAAAGTAGTAGCAAGGTGGAAAATCTATTCTAAAAGGGAGAATGGTGCCCAGAGAGGAGTATCTATAAAGGATGGCACGAAAGGGAGGTGTTCTCCTTCTTCAAATGATTCTGTGGGCTTTTTTCGCAGAGTTTTCTGTTTATGTCGCCGTCAGAGCAGTGACATTGTATGTTTTTTTTTAAAAGGAGAGAGATCATTATTTAAACAATCATAAAGATTTTTATTGTTAAACAATGTTTGTTTAAAAAAAAATCAATATTGATAGAATGTTAAAATTTATTAGTCTTTATGTTAATGGGATAACAGGATGGTGAAAGGGAGGCAGGTTTTGGCACATCTTTAAAAAAAAAAATTAAAGCCAGATATAGTCTTTCTACAATTAAAAAAAAACTTACCAAATTGGAACATGCTAAATTAAAAAAGAGGATGGTGGGACAAATAATATCATCTTCATTTGGCTCAAATGCAAGAGGAGTAGTGATTTTAATCAATAAGAATATACCAATAAGAATAAAGAAACACTGACTGACCAAGCACATAATAGCACATTGTAAAATTAATGCAAAATCATGGGATGTTTATGAATATCGATGCACAAAATTATGATGGTAAAGCATTTATGAAAGATATCTTTTTAAAATATACTAGTCGAAGGAGACTTCAAATTTCTGTCTAGATCCAATGCTGGATAAATCAACCAGAACAGTAACAAGGGCAAACTGACACTTTCATTTATGAAGGATTTAAATTTGATTGATATAAGGAGGCAGCTTAACCCCTTAGAAAGAGACTATTCATTCTACTCAAGGGTACATCATTCACATACAAGGATTGATGTTTTTTAAATGTCTGCCCAGTTTAAAAAGTAGAGTGGTAAAAATAGAATATTTGGTGAGACTTTTATCAGATCATTCATCATTAACTTTAACTATTGCAATAATGGAAAAACAAGAAAGTGTGTATAGATGGCGACTCAATGCCACACTGTTGAAAAGGAAGGACTTTTGTGAGTGTTAGGCACCCCAGCAGCAATTGAGAGACATAAATGAATGGGTTAAGTTTGATACAAAATTTATTAACAAGCTAACAATAATAGAATAAACCCGATAAATTTAACACCAATCATAATGGTAACTCTATATAAACAACAGATTACTAAACATTGTATGGGAGGAGGGAAGGGGAACCCAGACCATTACAGTCCAAGCAGAAATGCCCCGAAAAATCACAAAAACACCTATGTCAGTCACGTCAAGTCTGTCAGTCAAGAAGGAACAACTCACGGATCTGGTCTCCAGGCTTGGGATTATTTGTTTTCTTGCCCACTGATCTTTTAGTTTCAGACTGTATCCAGATGACTGTGGTCCCTAAAGACTTTCAACCCTGTCAGAGAACACAAGATTGGATTGAGTTTCGAATGTGGCAATGACCACCTTTTCTTTCTTCATCTGGGAATTGCACAGTGACCTCCTTGTCACTACATGAGGTTCACTCCTCCAAAGCTGCCTTTAAGGTTAACAAGTGACCTTCTGTCACACAAGTCCTCTCCTTTGGACATCCTGGCTTGAGTGGTCCCGTGACTCATGTCACATGAAGTTCTCCTCTTGAAAGGTGACAGAGAGACACTGGTCAGTCCCATATACACTCTGAGTATCAGAGTTCCCCAGACTGCTGTCAAGACAACAGTGCTGACACCCATGTACAAAGTAGCTCGGTCTTCCTTTTTCCACTGAAACTACTGGGTAAGCACACTGACATAGAGCTCCATTGGCAGTGCTAGCACCCGTGAACAAAGCAACTCAGCATGTGGCTTGCTGAAGCTGCCGGGTGAGCACATACAGTCAGACTGACTGTCTGACTGCCTGCAGTCCAAACCACCAACCTCTTCAAAACCAGCACGCTGGTCTTTTTAACCTGCCCAGCACGTGCCTCCAGCTCTCCCCATTGGTGGAGAGGTTAACAGCCACAGGCTATCTCTCCTGCAAGTCCATGGACTTCCAGTGCATGGTTCCTGTGCTTTGGCAGCTGTCAAAGTTCCCTAGTGGTAGCCCAGCAATATTACAGCACCTAGCAGCTGTCAAATCCCCTGCAGTGGGTTCAGTCCTGTCCTCAGTCAAAAAATAAAATTGTCCAAGGTCAACAGTGAGTTTATTAAGAGACAGGTAGATCTATTCTGTGAAATTAACCTTTCTTCTACTGATAAGCTTTAAGCATATCTCATATTAAAAAGCTATTATCTAAGATGACAAATTATTTCTTGTACAAAAACTCTGAAGACAGAAAATGCTACAGAGCTGGATGGTCTAGAGAAAGATATAACAAAACTGGAAAAAGAATATCAGAAAACAGGGTCACAAGAAAAATATAGATTGTTAGAGAATAAAAAATGGAAATATAACAAATTACAAACTTATAGAACGGAAAAAATAAATTTAAAAAATATTATGAATTTGGAGAACGGGCACATAAAGTTTTATCGTGACAGTTAAAGGCAGAAGAGTCATCCAGGATGATAATTGCAATAAAAACAGGCTGATATTATAACATATAATCAAAAATAAATAAGTAATATTTTAGACAATATTATATGACATATAAATCAGAATTATTAGGAGATGAAAATGAGATGGATGAATTTTTAACAAATATTGAACTTCCAAAATTAGAAGATAGAGAATTAATTGATTTAGATGCCTCTCTCACAAGAACAAAAATAGAGAAAGCCTTGGATACTTTACAATCTAACAAATCTCTGGGGGATGATGGGTTTGCTCCTGAGTTCTTCGGAAAATTTAAAGATTTATTGATACCTCTTATGATGGATGTATTGGAGGAGACCCAAACCTTGCTGGAATCTTTCTCAACTCCTATAATTAAAGTGCTACTGAAGAAAGGTAGAGACTCATTAAAAACTTCATCATTAGACCTATATAGACTTCAATATTGATTATAAAATACTGGCAAAGGCATTAGCTAATAGATTGGGACAATATCTACCAAAACTAATACCTACAGATCAGGTGGGATTTGTCAAAGGAAGACATTCTTCAAATAGTCTAAGTCACACATGTCAAACTCTGGCCTGCGGGCCAAATTTGGCCCACGATATAATTATATTTGGCCCGCAAGATCATTTCAAAAATGTATTAGAGGTGGCCCGCCCTGCAGCGAGAGCTGATGCTGTTTTTTGGTAATGTCACCCCCACCATCCTCCCCCTTCATTGCACATCCTTCCCTATTGTAACACGAGAAATTGTAACACGAGAAGTCTGTCGATGTCATCAGCTGGCAAGCCAGTTGGAAGGCTCCCCGCACAACCAGTCACTTCTCCCACCTGTCGAGCGGTGCAGCGGATTGGCGAGCGCCTGTGATTTCCTGTCGGCGCGACGGGCATGGCAGGCTGCGCACGGCCCCCGGGCAGCACGAGCCCCGCGCGACTGGCACCGGACGGCCCTTTCACAGCGTGAGCGCATTTCTCCCGGTCGCCACGGCCTTCAGCACTTGCACCCGCGCGGACCCCAGGGACGGCTGGTTCAGCCCTGCACGTGAAGAGAGAGATGGTGGCTGTCCGCAAAGGCTGATCGGCAGCGCGCTGGGTCTGAGTGGGTGGGTAAGCAGGGGTGGGCAGAGGGTGTAGGTGAGGAGTAATGGGCAGGGGAAGTTATGGTGGTGCGAGGGGCAGTTAGAGGGAGGGGTGAGTAGAAGGAGGGGTGGATAGGGAAGAGGTAAAAGGGGAGGGGCAGGGCGAGTAGGGGAGGGGTGATTAGAGGGTGAGAGACGGGTAGAGGGAGGAACAGGTTGAGGGGAGAGGCAGTAGAGGGGCGTGTATAGGATAGGGTGGGTAGAGGCAGAGTGAGTGGAGGGAGGGGTGAGTAGAGGTTGGGTAAAGGACTGGTCAGGTAGAGAGATGGTGGGTCGAAGGTGAATAGAGGCCTAGAGCCTGAGGAGTGAGCAGGAAATGCTAACAAAATGGACACAACCTGTGAATGCTGACTACATCTCCACAGGGACCAAATAGGTTTCCCTCAGGTCAAGCAAAGGGTGAACTTGAGCTACCTACTCCTGACCTGTAACATTATCCTCCTAAAGTTATATCCTAAAGTTTAACATTACAAATGTTGAAAGAAGAGAAAACAAGCAGATCTTGTTGAAAATTTTCAATAAATATTTAGTTTGGCCCTCGACTTAGTCCAAGTTTTTAATTTTGGCCCTCCGTGAATTTGAGCTTGACACCCCTGGTCTAAGTAAATTATTTAAATTAATACGTGGCAAAATCAAGTTGAATCCATCTCTCCAGATGCAGAAAAAGCATTCAATCGATTAGAATGATCTTTCTTATTTAAAACATTGGAAAAAAATTGGTATAGGCAGAAAATTTATAAATTGGATAAGAACTCTTTATCATGAACCACAAAACAAAATTATCACAATTGGATGTCAGTGGTTTTTCTCTCATGTTGACAGGGGTGCCGTCTGTCTCCAGCACTTTTTAACCTAGCTATTGAACCACTGGCCGAGGTTATAAGGAGAGATTCGGATATTAAGGGCTTCAAAGTTGGACAAGAAGAACATAAAATAAGCTTATTTGCTCATGATGTGCCAATATACATGTCTGACCCGGCTGAATCCCTGATAAAATTACAAACAATATTAGAAAAATATGGAAGAATATCAGGTTATAAAATAAATATGGACAAGTCAGATAATCCCATTGAAGAATTTTGGTTATGAAAGATATCAGAAAAATAGTAGATTTAAATGGAAGACAGATGGAATCAAATATTTAGGAGTAACGACATAATAATTTACATGTATAAATTTAATTACACTCACAAAAATTAGAGAAAGATTTACAGAAATGAAAAGACCTGCAGATTATTTTAGTGGGAAAAGTAAATTATATTAAAATGAAGGTGATGCCGAGATTACAGTATCTTTTTCAATCATTGCCTATTGCTAAATTTTTTTTAAATTACCGAATAATTATATAAGACAATTCCTACGGAATAACAAGTGCTGAGAATTTAATTGGAAAAGTTAATATGGGACGATAAATTGCGAAGACGTAGACTTTTGGACTTTAAGAAATACTATTTATCAGCACAAGCAAGATATTTATCTTTTATTTTAAGAAGACAGTCCTTTTACTTGGATCCGAATAAAATTAAAAGAAACAACGGTGAAGGATTAAATTTATGTGGAATGTTAAGTTAATAACAAAAAAATGGATAACCCTATAATTAATACATATGATTAGAGAGAGAGAGATAGGAGATGGATGATAGGTGATAGGTGTTGCAATAATGGAAAGATGTTGGTCTGATTGGTGTTTGGATAGCATGACATCAATTATAAATGCAAGATATGGATTAGTGCAATATAATTTCCTACATCAATTATATCTCACAACATAGGAGTTGTATAAATCAAAATCTGAAATATCGGAGATGTGTTCTCGGCGTGGGACAGAAATAGGTATGTTTTTACATGCTACGTGGTCGTGTGTGAAGGTGAGACCTTTCTGGCAGGATACTACTGAAATACTAACAAGGATAACTGGTGGCCTTCACGGGCAACCAGAAGTTTTATCTTTTGAGGAAACTTCATTGAAATAAGAAATAAACTAACTAAATTCCAAATTTCATTTGTTAAAATAGCCTTGGGTAAGAAATGTATTGTGATTACTTGGAAATCCAACTCCCCTCTACATATAGCATGATGGGCTGCTGAGATGAATCACTGTATACCTATTTATTAAGGTATTTCAGCCATATTTGGATCATATAGGAGCCCAATTATAATTATAAATATAATAATGAAAAGGCCAATAATAGATGTTACTATGGTATAAATGCAAGTGACTTCCCCATATAGAATTTTTTATGGTCAACATTTATATGAACCATGACGGTGTGTGGATTTATTCTGTGAGGGGGGGGGGGGTTGTTTTATTTTTATATATGTATATACATACACACACACACACATTTGTATGTATATATAATGTTTTTCTATGTATTTATGGAAAAAATATTTCTTTTTAATAAAAGGGGAATCCTGCATTTGTTGTGTCTGGGGGCAAAGGGGTCAGGGCAGATGAACAAGAAATGGAGGAGATGTTGGTGGGGGCTGAGTTGATAAGTGGTGGAGGGGAAGCCACGTTTTTGGAAGGAGGACATTTCAGATGATCTGGACTGGAAAACCTCATCTTGAGAACAGTTAAAACCGAGGCGGAGGAATTGAGAGAAAGGAATAGAATCCTTGCTGGGGAGCTGGTGTGAAAAAATGTACCCCAGGTGGTTGTGAGAGTTGGTAGGTTTGTAAAAATTGTCTGTTGAAAGCTCATTTCCTGAGATGCAGTCAGAGAGATCAAGACAGAAACATTGTTTATGTATCTTTGTTATATAAACAGCTTGACCTGAGTGTCTCCAGCAATGTGTTTTACTTCAATCACAGTGACTGCAGGCTTTCATGTCTTACTCCTGCCTATCCAAGTAGGTCCCATTTATTTGCATTCAGCCTCGATCACTCTAAACCTTTGCTATCCATTTACTTGTTCAAATATCTTTAAAGCACAATTGCTTCCCTCTTCCTCTGGCGGCTCATTCCATAAACCAACCACCCTTTGTAGTGGGGAAAAAAAATGTCCCTCTTTCTTTTTTCACCCTAAATCTATTCATTCTGGTTTTGGAGGCCCCCTTCCCTGGAGGAAATTTTTTAAAAACTATAATTATTTACATTATCTATGCCTTTCATGATGTTATACACTTCTCTAAAGTGCCCTCATAGTCATGTGCTCCAGGGGAAACATGTCCTAGTCCATCCAGCATTTCAAGCCTAACAATCCCCTAGCATTCTTGTACATCTTTTCTCTAGGTTTTCATTTTAATTATATTTTTCCTGTAGCTGGGTGACCAAAGGTTTTCAAAGTTTTCCAGGTGTGGTCTCACCAATGTCTGATGAGTTGCAACTGTTACGAGCCCAGAGGACCCCAAAACCCAGCAGCAATAGATATTCACCAAGACAAATGGTTTACTTAAAACTTACTTTTAATGATCTTAAACATTAAACAGGATAAAACTTTAACTTATTACTATTAATTTAACAACCTAACTTAACCCCCTTCTAATTCTAAGCAAATGTGTATGTAATGTGTATATAAGTTCAAAAAAAGTTATTTGATTCACCAGTCCAATCTCACTTCTCACACCTCCAAGTTCACTGGTATCAGGCAATTCTTGTACTATGCACAGAATTTAACATTTATGAAGTTCACCAGGCTTTGGTGCTTGAAAGGTAAATGGTTACCACTCAGGAAGGTTATTGTTGGTTTTCAGAGAGAGATTTGTTGTTCGCTGGGCACCCACAGCTGATTCCTTATAACCAGACTCTTCAGTATCTTGCCAAAGAAACTTGCCTCCTCAGGGTTCTCAAGATTATAACCCCTTTCCTTCAGGTCACCACAGAGTTCCTTTTTGTTTCGCTTATTTCAAGTGAAACATTAGGCAGCCAGTCCTCTCCTCTTGTATGAGCCACAAGGGCTTTGACCAGGCTGAACTAAGCACTCACAACCCATCCTGCAAATGGGGTTTACCACAAGCTTGCCAGCTTGTCCTGTTCCAGTCCCATCTGCTGCTGCTGACTGTAAAACTGGAGAACTGATCTCTTCTCTCTTTTTAGTCGCTTTCAGATGTTCCATTGAAGATTACCCGCCTGCAGATGCGGCAAGAGGAGTTCAGCTGGCACGTTTAGGTGGCCACGGAATGGACAGCTTTCTGGCACTTGAACGTGCCAGCTGACTGCTAGCCGTCTAGCAGCCGAAGCCAGCTACTTGGGACAGTGGCAAGTCCCACCCATGTTGACCTCTCGTCATAGCAGCGCGTCAAAGCATGCCTAACAAACAACTCAGGCATGACTTGACTCGTACTGTTGGTCTCCCCCCCCCCCCCCACCCTTGCCTGCCCACTCCCCGACTCCTGTTGCCAGTCTCCCTCCCCATCCCGACTCCTGTTGCCGGTCTCCCTCCCCCCCCCCCACTCGCCCGCCCGACTCCCATTGCCGGTCTCCCTCCCCCATCGCCCACCCGACTCCCGCAGTTGGCTCGCGCTCCCCAAGCTCTGGCTTTCTTGTGTAGTGCTGTGTACATATAGAGTTGGCCTTGGCACATTCGCCACTAACATTACATCATTGACCTTGTTTGATTAAAATCTGTACCACAACAGGCTGGAGAGAAACGCAGATTGACATTAAATTCCCGCTGCAGTGGACTGCAAAACCAACCCGGGGATTGTGCTGCAACAAAACAGCAGAATGCTTGGTTCTATTAGAGAGAAAAAAATTTTTTAAAGTGCTTTAGTCCAGTTATTCTACAATTGTATCAAAATGGACAGTCATAGGTTAAACTCACGAGAAAATACATTTATCAAATAAAGCTCTGCAGCAATAAGGGACTTTCACTCATACCTCTCTTCAATTTTCTGTTCCCAATCCAATTAAAGATTTTTTTTTGTTGGGTCAAATGTTTATTATGTTCCTCTTCATGGCGGTACAGAATGGGGAAGGAGCAGAAAAACAGAGTGCCTACATCGGGCAGCTGAGAGCTGGTTCATCAGCGCATCCTGCAGTTGTGAGTTGCCAACTCCTCCAGCTGGCACGCGCTCCCACAGCTCAGCGAACGCTGCCAACAGCCCAAGACAGCCGAGCACAGAAATTGCCTGCAACCTATGGACCTACTGACAAGAGAGTGTCTCTGCTACTGAATGGCAATGATATTTTAAATACATTTGGGCAACGAACATAACTTTAATGGTTTTAACTCCCGCTGCCGGTCTCAGGAGTCGATGGCTGACAATGTCACCGTGACGTCATCAGCCCGCCCCCTGGCAGCGCGGGCTGCTTTCATCTGCCACAGAGTGAGACTCAAAGCAGGATATTATAACCTCCTGGAGGATTAAATAAGTAGACCCCCCCCCCTCCCCGGCTGGCTTTTCTGGTTTCAGATGGCCACCCGACAGCTGCACAGGTGTATAATGTGTGGCTTTACAGTTGGGTATTGTGGCCATCTGAAAGCGGCTTTACTTTCAGAGGAAGAGCCTGTTTTTCTCTCTCTGCTTGCAAAACCACACGGTCCTCTTAGAACAGCAAGTTCCGCTCCAGACAGCCTGCAGCTCCGAGAGTTCTTTCATCTGTTGTCTTTTTGTAAACAACAATCTATTAGTAACATCTCTTGGGCATTCTCCAAAGCTTTTGCAAAGGCTCTTGGTGCTGGACTGACTAGTATGAGCAGAGCGCCAGTATTTTAAATAGATCTGTTTTAAAGTGTTTATATGTAACCTAGACTAAAAAAACCTGCCCCATTTTATCTCCCAAAATCATTTCTATATACAATACAAACACAACATAATCAGTCACACAACATAATGACCCAGCTCCTGTACTCAGCGCCCTGACCAATGCAGGCAAGCATGACAATCGTCTTCACCTTTTTGTCTATCTGTGTCGCCACTCTTAGAACTGTATACCCATGCGAGGTCATCCTGTTCTACAACACTCTAAGGGGCTTTACCATTCATTGTGCAAGTCCTTCCCTGAGGTTTAACTTACTAAAGTGCAACACTCTCCCTTAACTGCATTTAAATTCCCTCTGCCATTTCTTTACCTACTTTCCCATTTCAATCAGCCCATGTTGTAGACTCTGATAATCTATCAATTATACCATTAGTTTTGGTGTCATCTGCAAACTTTAACAAGTTGAGATAAAGCAGCAACTTTTTAGTTAAGATAGATGTTAGAAGTGAGAGGGGCAGGGCTGAGAGGCAAGTGCATGGATAAATATTTGATTGGTATGTATAAATGAGGATTCTGAATTATTTTTTAAAACAGTAGTTCATGTAGACGGTGGTTTTTAAAAATAGTGATGTAATGCAATCAAATTCAACCCAATTTTTGCTTTAAGGGTAGTAAACCAAAGGGTTGGAATTGAATCTGTTACATGCTTATAGTTGTAAAGATTACACTCTGTAAGGAAAAGAATATAATTAATCTTTGGATATGTTGTAGAATGTTTTGCTTATTTGCATTGTGCTTTGCACCTCTTTGCATACCTTTAATACCATAAAGCTCAGTATGTGCTTAATTTCTTCTTTTATGTTCTCTTGACAATGTCTCTCTCCTGTTGTTGTGGGACAGTCAACTGATGGAACTGTACTGAATTTTAAAGGATAGTTTAATCCAATAGAACAAGTTGATTTTTTTTACTTTCTGTGGTGGCTAGTTATAGTTTTTTAAAAAATTGACAGTGTTTATGTGAACTTTTAAAAGGCATTAGTTGAGATTCCATGCAGGAGAATGTTTACAAAAATGACAGCATGTGGAATTAAAAGTAACAACAAGCATCATCGAGTAAGTGCACTGGGGTTGGATGAGATAAGAACTGGAGGACATGGGTTAAGGGTGAAAGGTGAAATGTTTAAAGGGAACGTTATGGGGAACTTCTTCATGCAGAGTGGTGAGAGTATGGAACAAGCTGCCAGCTGAAGAGGTGAATGTGGGTTCAATTTTGACATTTGAGAGAAATTTGGGCAGATACGTAGATGGGAGGGATATGGAAGGCTATGGTCAGGATGCAGGTCAATGGAACCAGATAGTATTATAGTTTGGCACAAACTAGATGGGTCAAAGGGACTATTTCTGTGCTGTAGTGTTCGGTGAGATGGGTAAAGAATTGCAAGAAGTGTTCAGGAGATGGATTTTTTTTCTTTCTTTATTCAAGGAATTGTGGATGTTGCTGGAAATGCTAGAATATGATATCCATCTCTCAATTGTCCATTATTTAAGGAAATTTTAGAGGCAATCAAATTGTTCAATTTAGAATTGTTCACTAGCCTAATTTTTTTTTAAAAAAGCATCAATGAACAAGGTTGTTTTAAATGACAATGGTTTTAAATGACAATGATTATACAAGGATCACAAGACAAAGGACCAGAAGAGGCCACTCGGCCCATCGAGTCCATTCTGTAAAACTTCACTAAGCTACTCTACACTAGTTCCAATTTCCTGCCTTTTCCTCCTATCCCTTGATGCCCTCACTAATGAGATACTTGTCTATTTCTTGCTTGAATACTCCCAGTGACCTGACTTCCATTGCTGTATGCGGCAGCGAGTTCTACAGATCCACGACCCTCTGGCTAAAGAAGTTCTTCCTAATCTCGGTTTTATACGGATAACCTCTAATTTTCAGACTATGACCCCTTGTGTCCTCGATTCATCCACAAAGGGAAACATCTTACCTGCATCCACCCTATCTAAACCTTCAAAATATGAAATGTCTCTATGAGATCTCCTCTCATTCTCCTATATGCCAATGAATCTAACCCAAGAGCTGCCAAATGCTTCTCGTACGTTAGCCCTTGCATTCTGGAAATCATACTAGTAAATCTCCTCTGCACCTCTCCAACATCACATCCTTTCTAAGATAGGGGGCCCAAAACTTCACACAGTCCTCCAAATGAGGTCTCACCAGTGCCCCATAGAGCCTCATTAACACCTCTTTACTTTGGGTCACTAATCCTCTTGAAATGAATGTCAACATAGTATTCGCTTTCTTCACTACCAATTTCACGAGGTCATTAACTTTTAAGTTTCCCTGCACGAGGACACCCAGGTCCCTTCGCACATCTGAGGTCTTAATTTTCACCCTATTCAAATAGTATTCTGTCTGTTTGTTTCCACTGCCAAAATGTACAACTGTACATTTCTCTGTTGAAATCTCATCTGCCATAATTTTGCCCAGTCTCCTAATCTGTCTATATCCTTCTGCAACTTTATGGTTTCTACTATTCTTTGAAGGAGGTAACTCTTGATTGATTGTGTACTTGTTATGTATTTTCAGTTAATTTCAAGTATCTTGGGTGAAAGAATTAAATATTTGTATGTTAAAATTCAATGGCAGCTCTTTGGTAAGTGACAAACTGAATGGCACAAATGAGAGCAAAAAAAGCTGCAAAATAGCATTGATGAATTAAATAAATGGATCAGACTGCAGCAGATGTAGTTCAGAGTGGAGAAGTGTGAAAAGTTCATTTGGACTGGTCATTGGATTTCAAACTGGATGGAGGGGTGAGTAAGGGTTCCCACTGAAGTTGTACAGGATAAATGGGAAACTGTTTAACTCTTGGCATCTTCAGAATTAATGTCATATCAACCTGGGTCACCAAGTTGCAGGCATTTTCCTCCGTGTATATTTGGAGGCTGATCTCCAGCATCGTTGATTTGTTCATTGAAACATAAAAGAGAATGAAGCTGAGGCTAAACATTCACAAGCTCAATACACAAATGTGCTGGAGAAACTCTGCAGGTCACACAGTATCCAAAAGGAAGCAAAGGTTAACCAATGATCCATGCTGATTCTCCAGCACATTTTTTTGTATTGCACTTGACCCCAGTGTCAGCAGATATTCTTGTTTAACTGCTAAACAGTCATAAAATCTTTCCACTTGCCCGTTCCATCACACAATGAAATCCTCCAAATAATTAAGGTCTGTGACACAGCCCAGGAAAACAAGACCTACCTCTAAGTGAAGGGAGATGTTGATGAAGTCATTCACAAATGGCGCCACTCCATTAATACAATCTATGGACATTTAAGGAAATAATGTTTGAAGATAAATAACTTGGACACACCAGCTGGTGGCATAATTGTTGTCCTTCAGTATGCTTCTCAGACTAGACTACCCCCAGCCAGGCACCACAAACTACTTGAATGAAACCACTTGAGGCAAATTGACAACATAAGAATTCGAAATAGAAGTGGGAGAAGGCCATCTTGCCCATCAAGCCTACTTCGCCATTCAATAAGATCCTGGCTGATCTGATCATGAACTTGGCTCCACCTACCTGCCTTTTCTGCATAATATTTAATTCCTGCACGATGCAAAATCCATCTAGATATGTCTTAACTATACTTAATGAAGCAACCTCTACTGCTTCCTAGGGCAGAGAATGCCACAGATTCACTATTCTCTGGGAAAAGCAGATCTTCATCATCTCTGTCCTTAAGTTTACTCCCCCAAATCCTCTAGCTCTAGTCTCACCTGCGAGTGGAAGCCACTTTTTTACCACTATTTGTCCCATTCATCATTTGAAAATCATTTTCTGAAACTGCAAACCAAATTTGTGCATCTTTTCAGGGTGATCTCCCCAGTATTGATGATCTGATTACACTCAAGTCTGCTCCTGTGAGATGACTTGTTTCTTCATGTCCTAACATTAGACTCTTAAAACAACAAATGAAAATAATTTGGTGGAGACATGGTATTTAGAATAAGTGGGGAAAATGTTACGTTGTCTAATTTGTCAGAGAAAATGGTAAGACCGAGGGAATGTTGTGATTGTTGGTCAGATTTATTCCTGGGGTGAGAGGTTTGTTGGATGTAGGATTAATATAGAAAGATAAAAGATCAGCCATAATCTTGTGGAATGTTGGAGCAAGGAACCAAATTACTAGTTTTTTTTTCCTCTCTGTGTTCCTATGTGACCAAGTAGCAATATTGCTGTCTGTTCTTTGGATCTTCTATCTCATTCTTGCCTGTTTTTGGTCATTCTCCTGCTTCATGTCCTCAGATTCTCTTACATTTTTTCTGGCATTGTGTATCATTATTCACTATTATGTACTATTGTGTTTCAGTACAGGTGCATCTATTCACTTTGGATTTCCTCTGCTTTCTCCAATGTTTACAATCAGATGTTTTTGGCATAAATTTATTCTCAGTGCACATACACACAAGTATGCTACACTTGAGATTTTCATGTCATCATTATAATTAGGTGTCAAAAGGTTATTTGATTGGATGTAAATTCCAGGAAATGCATTAATAATTCATTACTCCCTCGCATGTGTTGAACCAAAGGAATTCACAACCATGAGGTTTGGTTGATTAAGACAATGAAGAAAACATGACGCTAAATTAAAAATGACAAACTGAGCGTGCCACTTGGCAGATCTCTCCAACATTAGATTCCTTCAAACTTTCTTTGCTTAGGTTATTTGCAAATGTTCCACAGTGGTCTCCACACCTTTCTCAAAATATCAAGGGTGTTGTGTACTGTCATAATCAACTGAACTGCAGTGAAAATCTCCAACATGTAGTCTTCATTTTGTGAGATTAGGAAGGGAAAAGTATATATTTTTTAAAAAGCAGAACTTTGTGTGTTTTTATAATTGAGGAAAGCATATCCCATGTTCCGTTCACCTGGTGTACTGTTTAATATCCTTCATTTAATATCCTTCATTTAATTTAATTTTTCCTTGGTTCTCAATAATGCTGATAAGCTACTCTGTCATTGCTGTATATCAGTTCCTTCTGTAACCGGAGTGTACACTGAGATGTTTGCCACCATCCAGACAGTTGCCATATCAACCTATTGTCTTTTTGTGTTGCATTTTCTGAAAATAACCAGTAAAGTCAAACTTAATCTCAATTTATTGAAAGATATGGTGTAATCATGTTTGCTGTCTCACATCCTCAGATCAAAATTTTGTTTGTGAATAGAATAATTTGTTGAAATATTCAGTGCATGTAATTGTTTTAGCAAATGCTAAACTGGCCATCTTGTGTTTTACTATTGACTTTAGGAAATATGTTTTTAAAAAATCTCCAGTTTCACATCATAAAAATATAACTTGATAATTTATTTTGCAGCTTAATCACCAGCCAAAATCATTGTGAAAATGTTTTTAATAATAAAGCAACAAGCAATACAATTGGTGAATTATTGTCTTGTGGTGCTTCCAAACACAACAAGGCATGCTTCTGGCCTTGATAAATCAAAGCATAGAATATAGGAGCTGGGAGGTGATGTTGAGACTGATCAAGGCATTGGTGAGGTCAAGTTTGGAATATTGTGTGCAGTTCTGATCCCCAAATTATAGGAAGGATATCAGTAAGGTGGAGAGGGTGCAGAGAAGATTGACTAAAATGTTGCCTGGATTGCAGTATCTAGAGAAAGATTGAGTAGACTGGGTCTTTATCCATTGGAGAGTAGAAGGTTGAGGGGGGATTTGATAGAGGTATATAAAGTTATGAGGGGGATAGATAGAGTAGATGTGAATAGGCTCTTCCCTTTGAGGGTAGGTAAGATTGGAACGAGGGGTCATAAGTTAAGGGTTAGGGGGAAAAACTTTAGAGGTAACAAGAGGGAGCTTCTTCACTCAGAGAGTGGTGGCTGAGTGAAATGACCTTCAGAAGAGGTGGTTGCAGCAGGGTCATTTGTGTCATTTAAGAGAAGGTTGGATGAGTACATGGATGTGAGGGGATTGGAGGGTTATGGGCAGGGAGCAGGTAGGTGGGACTAGGGAGTTCACTTAAATCTGTGCAGACTAGATGGGCCGAGATGGCCTGTTTCCGTACTGTAATTGTTATATAGTTATATCTGACAGTAAAATGGTAAGACAGGTTAAAGCGATGTAAAGACCATGGCTACACCAACGACATTGACTCTTAACTCCCCCAGCAAGCCAATCAGTTATATCATGCTCCGTCACATTCTAAAACCAACTAAGGTTATCAGTGATGCTCATGTCACAAGGGAGTTATGAATGTTAATAAATATGCACTTAAAATTATGTGACAAAGACAGAGCAGTAGAATGAGGTGTTGGCGTTGTGAGTTTCTGTTCATTTTACATGAAATACAGAAGACAAAGACCTTGTCAAACCAGATATCTTAAAAAAAACCATAATCAGACCCAGTGCTGGATGCAAGGGCTGAAACCTCATTTTTCAACTCTTAAGGAATGAGCAAGTTAGAAAATGATTTTGAGCAAATGGGTTGCAAAGTTCAAATACAAGCAAACACTGAAGACAAAATATGTCCAGAGAAATGCATAAAGTTGCAGACAGTCTGAATCATTGTTTGGGGAGAGGATTAAATTGGAAGTAAGAGAATGGTGTTTTGTGGTAGAATTTAGGATGTTTTCAGACTTTACAGTTTTAGATGCAGTAAACTATGGTTCATTTAAAACTGGACAAGTAATCTGACAGCAAAGGTGAGGAAGTGGATGACTGGAGAGGTGGAAAAATGAATGTTGTAATGCACGTGTAAACTCCAAGTCACTTCAGGCTGCATTTAGTGAATTACAAAAGTTTTTTTTCCACTTTAACCAATTGAAAGCTCAAACCAAAATGAAAATAAATGCAGCATTAATAAACCATGCCGTCACGTAAATGTCACTAAACATTTTCAAATGTCATCATTACAGCTGCAATTTTATGTACACAGGTAGATACAATGTATTGCAGTAATATTGTATCTCTTCTTGAAATATAACCTAAAAAGCCCTAAACAGAGTTTGGGGATTTTGTTTGAAGTCTGCGCTTAATCACAAAGTGCACATAATATTTTTCTCCCATGATTACACCCAAATGTCATGGATTATAGACCGGAAATTAACATATTGCTTTGATGTTGTGAGCAACAAGTAATAACGGGTCTTTGAAAAATGGATGAAGGTAGGGAAAAGATTGTTGAAAAGATTTTCAAGTGTGTTTTGTAAATATTGATTGAAGACTAGTTGATTAAATATTTCACCATTTAACCAGTGATTTACTGTATATTTTTATGAATGAAAATTCTTCAATAGTTTTGCTTGTTTTTAACTTTCTGCAAATGTACTGAAGGGAATAAGTTTTCATTAATAAAAAATGTCCAGAATGTGTATTTGATATGCATTTTCCAGTTGTCTGATTGCATTGGTTCCTGTGGTTAATGTGGGTTTTCTGCTACTATTCTTTCTGCCTCTTGAAAAATAAAGATTGTATATTGAAAGATGCAAGTAGTTATGTGCTTAATTTTTGGAGAGATGTCAGAATTATGGTATACTCAATGGAAAGTAGTGCAAGGAAAGAGTTTTTGCAGAGGGAGGATATACAAGAGCATGAGCCAGAGGAATGGAGAGTGTAGAGTCTGACTGGGCAGCAGAAGAATTTGGATTTGAGTGGGCTTAACATTAAAGCTGTGCAGATCAACAGGAATGGTATGAGAGAGCTTGGGTATTTAGAATTTATGGAGAAAAGCTAATGAAATTTGGATCCAAGTTTTGCTGGAGATGGGGTGTGTTGACACTGGCATCAACAACTTCTGTCACTTAAAAAGGAGTTTCTGCAACTGTCACTTCTCTATTGTTGTATCGTTCCTTCATTAGAAGAGTGAGAAGGATGCTGCCAATTGGTTGTGTTGAATTTTTTGGAACTGGAATGAAATTATTTTTTTCTAATAGCATAAAGATTGTTGGTATGTAACTTGAATGCTCCCTGCAGTTTCAGTTTTTATTTCGTTCAACATTTAAAATATTTTGTTTGAGAAAACGGATGAACCATAGAACACGACAGATCAGAAATAGGGGCTTTGTTCTGTCACATCCATGCTGAACTATTATTCTGTCAAGTCAAATTTAGTAGCATCCAGACCATAGCCCTCCTGCAATCTTATTTCACCTGTTGTTAGGTGACTAAAACTGCACATAATTCTCCAAATTTGGACTCACTGCTCTCTTGTACAACTTATCCATAACATCCCAACTCCCATATTCAATACTTAGATTTATGAAGGTTAACAAAGTTCAGATTTATTGTCTGAAATACATACATCCCTGAGATTTTTTTGCAGGCCAGGCAGAATTTCTACTTGTCAGTTATTTTCAACTGTACTCAAGTAAAAGATGCAGATACAAAAGAGAGAAATGTAAACATAAAACAAATGTAAACAAACTGCAATACGTGAAATAATATGCGCAAGATAGAGTCCTGAGTGAGTCTGATTGAGTGTTGTTTTGGAATCTGATGATGGACATTCCAAAAACTCTCTTTATGACCCTATATGCCTGCGATGGGACT
The DNA here is from genome assembly GCF_036971445.1 of Narcine bancroftii. Lineage (NCBI taxonomy): Eukaryota > Metazoa > Chordata > Chondrichthyes > Torpediniformes > Narcinidae > Narcine > Narcine bancroftii. The sequence goes on from NC_091470.1 coordinate 68,048,121, forward strand.
TTCAGGGAATTGTGTATCAGTATTCCCAGATCCTTTTGTTCTGTGCACTTATCAGTGCTCGACTATTTATCATGTTTGTCCTACCTTGGTTAGTCCTCCCAAAGTGCAACACTTCACTTTTGTGTCATTTGAAAATTTGCTGATCCAATTTACCACATTATCAACCAGATAAATGACAAACAGCAATAGTCACAGCACGTTGAGGTTAGTGGTATCCATGAGGCATATCACTAGTTACAGTCCTCCAATTAGACAGTTCAACCACTACTCTCTAGCTTCTCCTTCAAACCCTCTGTCTGGTCCCAATTACTACCTTGTCCTTTGTACCGAGTGATTGAACTTTCTTGGTCAATCACCCATGAGGGACCTTGTGAAAGGTCTTGCTGAAGTGCACGTCAACAATATCCACTGCCTTTCCTTCAACTTTCCTAATAACGTCCAAGAAAATAACAATTGATTAAACACAGCCTAGCATTCAGCATGTCACATTCCAAATCAGTCCCTGTCTATCAAAATACTCGTATATCTGATCTCTGTGAATACTTTACAATACTGATGTTGGGCTCACTGGATTATATTTTTAAAGCCTTTGTGAAACAACAGGACCATATTCATAACTAAGGACATGAATTTCTATACTAGTCTCCCTCAAGGTGTGAGGCAATATCTTGTCGGGCCCTGGGGATTTATCCTCCCTTATTAACCTCAAGACAATGTATCTCTTCTCTTTAGTTGGTTTAAGTTCCTTGACCTTACTGCTTGTTTACCTCCCTTCTCTTGTCTATGCCCATTTCCTGAGTAAATGTGAGTACAGAAAAAAGCAATTTAAGATCTTTCCCCATCTCTTTTGGCTTCATACATAGCTGACCATTCTGATCTTCAAAGGGACCAATTTTGTCCCATGTTATCCTTTTGTTTTTAATATATCTACAGAAGTTCTTGGGATTTTCTTTCATCTTGCCTGACAAAGCAACTCCGTGTCTTTTAGTACTTAGGATTTTTCTAAAGTTTATTCTTGCATTTTTTTTATTCTCGCTATCCATTTCTTCAATGGTCCTATCCTTTTTAGGTTTGCCTTTAATTCTGACAAGCATTAGCCCTTTTCACACTTGCAAGTGGTCCCAGGAATTGATAGACAATCGGCCTAAAAAGGGTCAAGTATGAAAACAAAAACTTCTCAACACTGGCATCAGATGAAGTCATCTTGTGCCGGGGATTGACGTCCTCGACCTCAAGTACAATCCCCGGCATCTGCAGACACCAGCATTGCAATCAGGCAAGTGTAGAATGGCCAATTACATTCTGGATAGAAATGGTCCAAGTTTTTGCATGAGTGCAAGAACATGAAGGAAGAAAAGATTAAAAAGAAGGTATAAACTTAGCCGTGGGAAAGTTGAAGTGGGAGGGGGAGAGAGAGAGTAAAAATTGTCCGCTGTTGTTATTTATTGCTAGCACTTTCTCACGGTCTCTTCAGCACAACAACAGGGGCTGAAGGGCTCATACTTTGCTGTACCTAAAGCTTAATTATGTTATAATTAGACATAATTCATTTTGTTTGAATACAAGATCATAATACATTGATCAGGATTGATCAGGATTGCATCATTGATGCATCACTCAATGCATCCCCGGGGATGGTTCCTTGTAAGTGTGAACATGTGCAGTGTCCCAGATAAGAGTGGCCAAGTGTGAAAAGCATAAACGCCATTCCTATCCTGGGACACCGAATGGCCAATTTGGTGGGATGCAAGAATACTCAAAATTTCACCTTTGAAGGCTTCTCACTTACCAAGTACAGCTGTACTTGAAAACAATCTGTCCCGATCCATGCTTACTAGATCTTAAGGGTTAAAATATATTTCATGCTTGCAAACAAATTCTGTTTATGTCTTTCAAGATGTTGTTTACATATTCTTTGAGTGTCTCCGAGCAACATCTTCGAGCCAATGTCTTATGGCTTGTTAGAGAGATTACATATGTTGGTTTAGTTCCTTTGTTCGATGAAATGGTAAGGAATTAGAATGTTCCAATAATTTTTATTGATCATCTTAACAAAGGTTTAGCTCCATCTAACAATGTTTAATGGCTTGTAACAATGTATAGCAGCTGATAATAACATTAACAATGCTTAATGAACTTTGGAAAACTCGACTCAACTTTAGCTTAGATTTCTTTGAACGAGTCATAGACAGCAACAACATTCTAATATCCTCCAAGCAATTATAAAAGGAAAATAGTCACTACAAGATCTTTTCTCATTCCCTCAAAATTGACCTTCTCCTGTTTAGAATCTCAACCAAGGACCAGACTTATCTTTTCCATAATCATCTTGAAACTAATGGCATTATGATCATTCAGCCCTATACATACTTCTGTAACCTGTCCTGTTCCATTCCATAATAGGAGATCCAGTATTACATTCTCTCTAGTTGAAACTGCTACATAATGATTTAGTAAACTTTCCTGAACAAACTAACCCAGTGGTTCTCAACCTTTTACTTTCTGTTCACCTACCATTTTAAGTAATCCCTATGCCATCGGTGCTCTGTGATTAGTAAGGGACCGAAGCAACCTTAAAAATACAACAATGGTACATAGAAATGAACAAGTGTATCCCATTAGAAAAAAATACCTACAATCTAAAAAACAAATATGCTTTATTTGAGCAAATTTGGGAACCATACATAGAGTATATTAGAAACCGCCAATTTCGACCTCCATCTCTTGAAGTGATAACATTCTGATATGAAAATAATATGAAATATTGGATGACACAATTTCTTTTTTTTGTGTTATTCTATTGTTTATTTCTTCTTCCTTTTTCATTTCTTGCTTTAAGTTATAGGGGGTGGGGAAGGGGGGAAAATGAAACTGTATATTTAAATGTTGAATATTTGTATATAATGTTTCGAACATGGTTCAAGGTGAAGTACTAAATATATACTTAGTAGAACCAGAAATATCAATAAAAGAATTACATAGGAAATTGAAGGAATATGGAGAAGTGTCGGGGTACAAGATTAACACAAATAAAAGCGAAGCAATGCCAATGAATAATGCGGATTTCTCAAAATTTGAGAAAGAATCACCAATCAAATGGCAAACGCAAGCAATGCAATATCTAGGTATACAAATAAATAAAAACCTCAGCCATCTATATAAACTCAATTATTATCCACTAATGAAAAAATTACAAGACGACTTAGAGCATTGGAAAGATTTACCACTAACACTGATAGGAAGGATAAACTGTATTAAAATGAACATTTTCCCAAGGATACAATATTTATTTCAGACATTCTTTGGCTTGGCTTCGCAGACGAAGATTTATGGAGGGGGTAAATGTCCACGTCAGCTGCAGGCTCGTTTGTGGCTGACAAGTCCGATGCGGGACAGGCAGACACCGTTGCAGCAGTTGCAGGGGAAAATTGGTTGGTTGGGGTTGGGTGTTTCCTCCTTTGCCTTTTGTCAGTGAGGTGGGCTCTGCGGTCTTCTTCAAAGGAGGTTGCTGCCCGCCAAACTGTGAGGCGCCAAGATGCACGGTTTGAGGCGATATCAGCCCACTGGCGGTGGTCAATGTGGCAGGCACCAAGAGATTTCTTTAGGCAGTCCTTGTACCTCTTCTTTGGTGCACCTCTGTCACGGTGGCCAGTGGAGAGCTCGCCATATAACACGATCTTGGGAAGGCGATGGTCCTCCATTCTGGAGACGTGACCCACCCAGCGCAGCTGGATCTTCAGCAGCGTGGACTCGATGCTGTCGACCTCTGCCATCTCGAGTACTTCGACGTTAGGGATGAAAGCGCTCCAATGAATGTTGAGGATGGAGCGGAGACAACGCTGGTGGAAGCGTTCTAGGAGCCGTAGGTGATGCCGGTAGAGGACCCATGATTCGGAGCCGAACAGGAGTGTGGGTATGACAACGGCTCTGTATACGCTTATCTTTGTGAGGTTTTTCAGTTGGTTGTTTTCCTAGACTCTTTTGTGTAGTCTTCCAAAGGCGCTATTTGCCTTGGCGAGTCTGTTGTCTATCTCGTTGTCGATCCTTGCATCTGATGAAATGGTGCAGCCGAAATAGGTAAACTGGTTGACCGTTTTGAGTTTTGTGTGCCCGATGGAGATGTGGGGGGGCTGGTAGTCATGGTGGGGAGCTGGCTGATGGAGGACCTCAGTTTTCTTCAGGCTGACTTCCAGGACAAATATTTTGGCAGTTTCCGCAAAACAGGACGTCAAGCGCTGAAGAGCTGGCTCTGAATGGGCAACTAAAGCGGCATCGTCTGCAAAGAGTAGTTCACGGACAAGTTTCTCTTGTGTCTTGGTGTGAGCTTGCAGGCGCCTCAGATTGAAGAGACTGCTATCCGTGCGGTACCGGATGTAAACAGCGTCTTCATTGTTGAGGTCTTTCATGGCTTGGTTCAGCATCATGCTGAAGAAGATTGAAAAGAGGGTTGGTGCGAGAACACAGCCTTGCTTCACGCCATTGTTAATGGAGAAGGGTTCAGAGAGCTCATTGCTGTATCTGACCCGACCTTGTTGGTTTTCGTGCAGTTGGATAATCATGTTGAGGAACTTTGGGGGCATCCGATGCGCTCTAATATTTGCCAAAGCCCTTTCCTGCTCACGGTGTCGAAGGCTTTGGTGAGGTCAACAAAGGTGATGTAGAGTCCTTTGTTTTGTTCTCTGCACTTTTCTTGGTGCTGTCTGAGGGCAAAGACCATGTCAGTAGTTCCTCTGTTTGCACGAAAGCCGCACTGTGATTCTGGGAGAATATTCTCGGCGACACTAGGTATTATTCTATTTAGGAGAATCCTAGCGAAGATTTTGCCTGCAATGGAGAGCAGCGTGATTCCCCTGTAGTTTGAGCAGTCTGATTTCTTGCCTTTGTTTTTGTACAGGGTGATGATGGTGGCATCACAAAGGTCCTGAGGCAGTTTTCCTTGGTCCCAACAAAGCTTGAAAAACTCATGCAGTTTGACATGCAGAGTTTTGCCGCCAGCCTTCCAGACCTCTGGGGGGATTCCATCCATACCTGCTGTTTTGCCACTTTTCAGTTGTTTGATTGCCTTATATGTCTCATCCTGGGTGAGGACCTCATCCAGCTCTAGCCTTAGGGGCTGTTGAGGGAGCTGGAGCAGGGCGGAATCTTGGACTGAGCGGTTGGCACTGAAAAGAGATTGGAAGTGTTCTGACCATCGGTTGAGGATGGAGATCTTGTCGCTGAGGAGGACTTTGCCATCTGAGCTGCGCAGCGGGCTTTGGACTTGGGGTGAGGGGCCGTACACAGCCTTTAGAGCCTCGTAGAAACCCCTGAAGTCGCCAATGTCCGCGCTGAGCTGGGTTCGCTTGGCGAGGCTAGTCCACCACTCATTTTGGATCTCCCGGAGTTTGCGCTGAAGATGGCTGCATGCACGACGGAAGGCTTGTTTCTTCTCTGGACAGGACGACTTTGTAAGGTGACATTACCAATGCGATTAACAGAGAAATTTTTCAAGGATTTAAAGAAAATAATAAGGAAATTTTTATGGAAAGGGGGGAAACCGAGGATAGCACTAGTTAAATTAACAGAATGGTATAAACAAGGAGGCTTACAACTACCAAACTTTAAAAATTATTATAGAGCCGCACAATTAAGATACCTATCAGATTTTTATCAAACAAGGGAAAAGCCAGATTGGACTAGATTAGAACTAGATAAAATAGGGGAGAAGATACCTGAACATATATTATATAAATGGGATGAAAAATTGGTACTACGTAGAAATTCTTCGGTATTGCATCATCTGCTCAACATTTGGAAGAAGATTCATGTAGAAAGGAATAAAACAAATTACCAACTACCAAAACTAATACTGACGCAAAATCAGCTAATCCCTTTTACAATAGATAACCTTTCCTTTAGAGAATGGGAGAAAAAAGGGATCAAAAGAATAGAGAATTGTTTTTCAGGAAATAAACTATTATCCTTTGAACAATTGAAGAATTCTTCTTCTTTGGCTTGGCTTCGCGGACGAAGATTTATGGAGGGGGTAAAAAGTCCACGTCAGCTGCAGGCTCGTTTGTGGCTGACAAGTCCGATGCGGGACAGGCAGACACGATTTCAGCGGTTGCAAGGGAAAATTGGTTGGTTGGGGTTGGGTGTTGGGTTTTTCCTCCTTTGCCTTTTGTCAGTGAGGTGGGCTCTGCGGTCTTCTTCAAAGGAGGTTGCTGCCCGCCAAACTGTGAGGCGCCAAGATGCACGGTTTGAGGCGTTATCAGCCCACTGGCGGTGGTCAATGTGGCAGGCACCAAGAGATTTCTTTAGGCAGTCCTTGTACCTTTTCTTTGGTGCACCTCTGTCACGGTGGCCAGTGGAGAGCTCGCCATATAACACGATCTTGGGAAGGCGATGGTCCTCCATTCTGGAGACGTGACCCATCCAGCGCAGCTGGATCTTCAGCAGCGTGGACTCGATGCTGTCGACCTCTGCCATCTCGAGTACTTCGACGTTAGGGGTGTAAGCGCTCCAATGGATGTTGAGGATGGAGCGGAGACAACGCTGGTGGAAGCGTTCTAGGAGCCGTAGGTGATGACGGTAGAGGGCCCATGATTCGGAGCCGAACAGGAGTGTGGGTATGACAACAGCTCTGTATACGCTTATCTTTGTGAGGTTTTTCAGTTGGTTGTTTTTCCAGACTCTTTTGTGTAGTCTTCCAAAGGCGCTATTTGCCTTGGCGAGTCTGTTGTCTATCTCATTGTCGATCCTTGCATCTGATGAAATGGTGCAGCCGAGATAGGTAAACTGGTTGACAATTGAAGAATAAATATAATATAACTGACGATACAAGGTTGGCATACTACCAACTGAAATCCTACTTGAAGGACAAATTGGGAAACAGTCTGAGGTTACCAGAAGGAAGTAATTTTGAATATGTGATTACAGATACAATGATAATCAAAAGATTTATAACAAACATGTATATTAAACTACAAGAAAAGGAGAATGAGGAAACAAATGGTAAAACCAAACAAAAATGGGAACAAGATCTAAGCATAAAGATAAAGAATGAAACATGGGAGAAACTATGCTCCGGAACCATGAGAAATACAATAAACACAAGGTTACGTATGATACACAGGCTATACATTACACCTCAAAAGTTAAATAAATGGGACCCAACAGTATCAGACAGATGTTTTCGCTGTAAAAAGGAAACGGGAACAACAGTTCATGCAATCTGAACATGTGAGAAAGTGAAAAAATTTTGGGAAGATCTAAACCAGATACTAAATAAAATCACAAAAAGCAATATACCAAAAAACCCAGAGATCTTCCTCCTAAGTAATATAAAAAACAAAGAATTTTGACTTGATTTGGATGGAGCACAAAAAAGATTTGTTATGATAGCCCTAGCTGTAGCAAAAAATGTATTATATCAACCTGGAAATTAGAAGATAATTTGAGAATACAACAATGGTATATAGAAATGAATAAATGTATTCCATTAGAAAAAATAACATACAATTTAAGAAATAACATTACAATATTTGAACAAATATGGGAGCCATACATGAAACACAATAGAGAAAACCTACCGTGGACATCTACCATCTAAAATGACAGAAGGAGAAGATAATGAAAAGAACTGACTCAGTGGAATTTCTTGTTTATTTTTATTGAGTGACATTATTTAACGGGTTTAATGTATCTTAGATTCTGAACTTTAAATAAGTGGGAGGGGAAGGGAGGGAGGGGAGGAGGGAAGGGGGAGAAAACGACACTATATATTTGAAAAGGAAAATGTATGTATCTTGATCAATATGGTTTATAGTGTGAAAAATAAAACATTTAAAAAAAAGGTGAAGTACTAAATAAAAAAATATTAAAAATAAGGGATTGCTTAAGGTGGTATGTGAGTGGGAAAGGAAGGTTGAGACTCCCTGCTCTAGAGCCAAATGTTACTGAAATATTTTGCGTGAGAAAAATTGTCATTGGTCCATTTCCTTTGGAGTTATGAAACTGTGCACATAATGAGTCAATTAGGTATGATTAAAACAGTGGTTTTCAACTTTTTCTTTCCACCCACGTCCCACCTTAAGCAATCCCTTACTAATCACAGAGCACCGATGGCATAGGGATTACTTAAAGTGGTATGTGAGTGGAAGGAAAAAGGTTGAGAACTACTGAACTAACCCATCCAGCACTTTTATTGTATGGGAGCCCAGTCAATGTGTGGAAAACTTTGTTTCCTGTAACTGTCTGCTATTGCTCTGCAGAGGCTCCTCAATTCCTGCTGACTATTGGGTGGTCTATAATACAATCCCACTAATGTGGAAATTCCTTTCCTAATTCTCATTTCCACCCACATAGCCTCTGTAGATGAGCCCTCGTCTTTCCTGTCGAAGCACTGCTGTGACATTTTTCTGACTGCAATGCCATCCCTCTTCTTTCATCCCTCCCCATCTATCACATTTGAAGCAACAGAACCCAGAACAATGAGCTGCAAGTCCTACCCATTCTGTCATAATTCCATCTGCCATTCCACACTCTTAAGCTCGTCTGCCTTTCCTACAGTACTCCTTTCATTGAAATGGGCGCAACTCCATGCTATTCTCCCGTTCACAATCTTTGTATGCAGGATCTTCTCACATGTGAAGTCTTGAGGGACATTGTACAAGAAGATTAGACCACTGCCTTGGCTTCCATTCCCACTGCTTTTGCTGTAAAATAAGGAAAAGTCCTTGTCTGACCTCACCTACCCTTGCCTGTGCCTTCTTGCTGAAACCCTCTTTTTGCCTTGAGGGGTGCTGTCATTGCCAAATCCTGCACGACCTCCTCAGCCTCTAGCCCCAAATTTTCTAAGTCCTCCTTTTACACAGGCCACACACAAAATGGCTGCTCCATCTCAAAACTAATGATTACCAAGTTTAATTTTTTTTTAATTTAAATTTTATTTACAGCACGGTAGAAGCTGATTCTGGCCCTGAGGATTTAAGGGGTGGGGGGGGGGGTGGGGTCCAGCAGTGATGTATTATGTATCGTGCTCTGAATGCACAGTGACATCTAGCCGCTTTAATGATCCTAGTGTTATGTTCCACCTTCACAGGTGTGCACCGGGGCTTAGTTCTGATGTGTTGCTGACATTCCTGAGCAAGTTTTGGGATGGAATGAATTACAAATCTGATCCCAGTTCATTTGTTTTGAACTACGAGTATGTAAGCTAAATCCCATTTTGAGTGAACGAAATTTGCTTTGTGCTAAATGAGTTTTGCTTGCAGCTGGAGTCACGAAATTCGTGGCAACACCCCCACCATTTCCAGAGAAGGGCGAGTATGGAGGGGGTAATAGGGGCAGCTCAGGAGAGCGGTGGGGGGGGAATTTCTGGGTTGCTCCGCGTTCATTGGTGGGTACATGGCCTGGGACCAAGAGCGGGGCAGCTGAGCACTGCCAGTGCGCTTGTAATCCCGGGAGCACCAGGGTGATGGGATTCAAAACAGCCACTGGGGTTAGCGATGGAAAAATCGCGCCGTAACGGGATTAGAACCTAGCCCAAGTGCTGTCAGCAAGGACAACAGAGAACATCTGACTGCTGAAGCTGGTCAGGGTGAGGAGTTCTTGTGATGAATGTCTACAGGATGTGATTGATGCCACGAACACACACTCAAGAATAATCAGTAAGAAACACACTCCCTTGACCTAACGTTTGGGGGAACAGCGGAAATATTGCAATTTAGTTTTTGCAACTAAATAGTCGGGGGAGGGGGGGGGAGACAGTCAGTGGGGCTGTCAGAGCGTAGCCAGACTGACGCAGGCACTAACATCACTAGTTGTACCTGGTAGGGCTGGTTGTTGAACTTAGCCGGGCTCACAACACTGCTCCGAGCATTGAAGCTAAAAGCTACTTGGGCTTTAAAAACTTTAATATGTTTTTGTTTCAAGTAATTTCGCACATATTATTGCACCTGTAAGATTTTTATAATTATTGCATCACTTCAAGCCAACTAAAATGTCTATTCAGGAAAATGTGCCAGTATTTTGAAATATTAGATGGAAGCCCAATGTCTGATGTGCTCATTTTCAATTAAATGGCATTGGTCTTGTTTTTATTTTGTCTTTACAATACATTAATAAGGTATTGTGGAATATGGCTGCTTGGATTAGCATTAATTTTCTTATTTAGTCAATTAAGAGAAACTTTGAACAAGTTAGAAAAATAAAATGTATAAATGGCAGAAATCATTACACTTAACACTTCATTTGAAAACTTGTCTCGTATACACTATTAGTCTCCATTTCATAACTTCCATTATTGTGGTTCTGTGCTGACTGAAACAGTAACTGATTATTTATCCACATCTACAACACTTCCTCTAGGGAGAGAGGTATGAAGTATTACACCCCATTATGAAATTTTAGTGCCATGCTTTAAAACCTTTTGTCTTTACTTTCACAACCTTTTAGATGTTCAAACTTCTGGAGCAGTACAATAAGTTTTGTTCAGTCAATGTGCAGATAATAGTTGAGTCGAGATGAGTTGTGAAGAAAAAGGAATGGAATACAAGACCAAGATTTCTGAAAGCTAGCAAATGGTAAAGATGGGCTGTTCAAGGGACAGGAATCAATGGAATATGAAGCAGAGGATAGGACAAGATGTTTAGAAGATTTTAAGCAAAGATTTTAAATATCAATTAGAATTGGGAGACAGGGAATGGCAGAGACATGGAAAATTACTGACTGCTGGCAAAGGAAAGAAAAATCTGGAATTCAGTCTGATGAAGGGACGAAGCCTGACACAAACTCAGTTTTGCACAGATTGCTAAAGGTGTGAACATCGAATCTGTGGAGGACAGAGCCTGGGAAATGGAATCAATGCCAAAAAAAACTGGTCCATTGCAACAGACCCACAGGCAGGACTTCCTGGTTGATCAGGAGAAAAGTAAGAGTCAAGGTGTTTGCTTAAGGATCTTCTTGAAATAAATTTTAAACCTGTGTGAAGAAAATAAAACTACAATGGAAATCTGAAATAAAAAACACAAAATTCTGGGGAAACTCAACAAGTTGACAGCATTTGTCGAAAAAGAAGTAATATTTCTGTCAAAGACTATTTATCAGAACCAAGAATGTAAGATATTTACTGCATCCACTGCTCCCTGATGCAGCCTTCTCGACATCAGGGAGATTGCATGCAGACTGGAGGATTGCTTCGTTACAGCAAGGACCTCCCTTACTCCAGCTTCCCACCTTCTTCCCTTCCTTCTCCCATCAGAGAGCATTCTATCTTTGCCTTCGGCCCTCTCTTCCATCACTTCTCCATTTCTTTCTCTTCTACCCTCTCATTTGCATCCACCTATTACCTCTTGCCTGTTAACATGTGCTCGTCACCCACCTTTTTATTTAAGCATCTGCCTGCTTTTCGACACTCCTAATGAAGGGCTCAGGCCCAAAACATTGACTGTATTACTTCCTATAGACAGTCCATGACCTGCTAAGTTTCTCCAGCACTCTTGTGTACTGCACTAGACTCCTGCACCTGCAGATTTGCTTGTTTACCCACATCGTGGAAAGAGTTAATGTTTCAGGACTTCATTTTGTATTTGAAGCCAACTCAGCACATCAGCGTGCTCTGTCAACTTACATCTCAGTTAATATGGTTCACTAAAAGTAATTTCCATTTATCAATTTCTCAAAAATCACATCACTTTAAAATGATATTTGATGAATTCCACAGTCTGCTTTCCTTTGGGAAGTTTGTTCATTATTTACATATTGCCATATTTGTACCATTTGCAATGTACATTTTCTATCCCCAAATATTCTGTTCTGTAAAAAGTAAAGCAATGGATCTAACACAGACCTGAACCAATGTTCCAATCACCAGTATGCTTTGCTGCCAGACTCTGCGCTGCCCCTTTATTACAGTAAAAAAAAACTGGTTGACTGTTATGCAGTGCTTTTCTTTTGGAAAATCTAAGCACAACTTCTATCATAGTTACCTCTATCTGCTTTTTCTGGTTACAATTGGGCCAGTCAGATTCAAAGTTATACCTTATTTCACCTTTGCTTCTTCATCCAGAATTAGTTTTGTCATTGATCACAGGTAGTTATCCCTTTACTTGTGTTCAATATTTATTTGCGGTTACCATCTTTATACGTTCTCTTTATTTGAACATGGATGTAATTTTTGTAATCTTGCAGTTTTTCAGCTCTATTTCTATATCCATATTGGACTGAAAGATTATAGTGAGAGCTTCTATAAACTTGTAATGTACATGAAATTTAAGCAACTTGGAATCCTTCTCATTGACACCAAATGATTGGTGGCAATTTGATATTTCAAAGTATCTTCAATCTAATGTGTTTCTCGTAACTTAATAGATGACATGTCTTTTCATCTCCAGATTTTTTGAATGATGCCATATTGCATGAAGACCATGATGAGATGGTAATAATTAAGGACATTGACATGTTTTCGATGTGTGAGCACCATTTAGTCCCAATTATTGGAAAGGTAAGCATAGCAAAATCTGACTGAATTTGAGATTAGCCACACCATTAATTGAGTGTTAATCTTAGCATTGTGTCACACTGGTTGAACAGCATAATGCGATTAAAATGTATCATGTTGAGAAACCTGTGACATTATCATGGTTTTTGAGCCCTGTGTGACTTTTCTAGAAAAAAAATCTGGTTGATTTTTTTTATATAGAAAAAAGATGAATTTTCCCCTCCACATCCAGACCATTTCAAAACCTCCTGACATTTATTTCAAAATACTTCAAGTACAAGGAATGCTGCAGAGTAGATGTCACCAAAATACATTAGATCACAGTAGGCAGAAATCCTGTATAACTGGAAATTGCATCCAAAAGCTGAATGAGCAGGTTATATGCATCTATAAAACACGTTTGGTTCCTAGCTTGCCTCAGGGATCCATTCATCAGCATTCCACAAAAACTTGGGGAGTATTGAATTTTACAGAGAATAATTCCAGTTAAATTTCTCATTAGCATGTTGATACAATTCTGACATTGTTGGTCTGAAGGATGATGTTGCATCTATACTGCTTCATATGCACTTTTATCTTCACTTTTGAATCTTACAAGTAAATACAGCAAAAATGTATAGTTCTGGATGGAATATTAACCCAATGTGTTTTGATACAAATGATGCCTGTCTTTGACCTTAAGATGTGAATCCATGTTTCCTCTGGCAGTGTGCGGGGGAAGGGAATTGTGAATGTCCGCTCACTCTGAAAGGCCTATGAAATATTTTTATTTGTTTCTGATTTAAAAAAATTTTTTAATGACTTTAATTTTAAAAGTATAGAAATTCATTTTGTTTTTAAAGAAAAATCAAACTATTTGCTGGCATTTACCTTCTACATCAAGGTAAATGAGGCCATTCAATTACAGTTATGCGCTGGTTATCGTCCTCAATACATTCTGTGAAATTGGGCATTATGTGCTGTGGACGTTGTGCAAACACCATATTATGTACTTAGCAAAGCCAAATGGGATACTGTGGTGTACTTGTAAACTTTTTATTTGTCAGTAGGGATGGGCTGTGGGGAGAGAGTGGGGCAGTCGGATCAGTTTGGGTGATTGCCTTTTTTTAAATTGCTGGACTTGCTCGGAGTAACTGAATAATTATAGGACCACGGACATGTACGCGGTCAGACATTGCCCAAACAGATGTTAAGTGGCACATAACTATAATTAAATAGAATTGCTGAGTGTGAAATGCATTTGGCCCCTCAACTCAGAACATTAGTGTTCCACTATGGGTTTGGTGCTGAGACTTGTGGCAGAGCAGGAGATCAAGTTGACTGGCACCTAGCACCTTGGATGTTTTGCACAATTTGTATGACTTGTGTTGCAACAGTTAAGCATGAATTAAAGTATTCCTTCTACTAGAGCTTCTCTTTGGAATTACCAGCAAAGATGAGAATGATTTAAGCTTATATCATAACTGGAGAAATTGTTATATTGTGCAATAGAGTTGAACAAAATCTGCGGACACTGAGTATAGTTTACACAAAAATGCTGGAGAAACTAAGCAAGTTCTTTATGTAGCAAAGATAAAGATACATAACCAACCTTTTGGGCCTGAGCCCTTCATCAAGATATTAGCAAAAAACAGACAGGCGCCAGAATAAAATGATGAGGGCAGGGGGAGGAGTGCAGGTCCACAGAGAAGTGACAGGAGGAGGGGATAGCTCTCTGAATGTAGAGGGAAAGGGGTGGAGAGGTAGAGGTATGGAAGCAGAGGGAGTCAGGCGAGGGGCCTAACAGAAACTGGGAAGTCACTGTTAATCTGTCTTCCAGTTGAAGAGCGCCCAGAAGGAATATTAGGTGTTTCCCCTCCAATTTTCCGGTGGCCCCTGTTTGATGGTGCATGAGGCCATGGACAAACACATCATCCCAGGACTGGGGCGCAGAATTGAAATGGTTGGTCATTGAGAGATCCCTCCCATTGCTACATTTAGAGCAAAGGTGGTCAATGAAACGATCTCCCAGTCTACTTCCTGTCTGGTACATAGGAACATAGGAAGTAGGAACAGGAGTAGGCCAAAAATGGCCCATCGAGCCTGCTCCGCCATTCAATAAGATCATGGCTGATCTAATTTATGACCTAACTCCACCTACCTACCTTCTCCCCACATCCCCCAATTCCTCTATAATGTAAAAATTTATCTAACCAAATTTTAAATATGTTTAATGAAGCAGCCTCAATCACTTCCCTGGTTAGAGAATTCCAAACATTCACTACTCTCTGGGGAAAACTATTTTTCCTCATCTCTGTCCTAAATCTACTCCCCCGAATCTTGAGACTGTGTCCTCTCGTTTTAGTTTTCCCGGCCAGCTCAAAAAACCTTCCTACATCTATCCTATCCATACCCTTCATAATTCTATATGTTTCTCTAAGATCTCCTTTTATTCTTCTGAACTCGAGTTAATACAATCCTAGACGATTTAATCTTTCATTATAAGTCAACCCCTTTATCCCAGGGATCAACCTAGTAAACCTCCTCTGGACCATCTCCAAAGCTAGTATATCCTTCCTCAAATATGGAGACCAGAAATGGACACAGTACTCCAGGTGCGGTCTCACTAGTACCTTATACAGTTGCAACATTACCTCCCTACTCCTGAATTCAATTTCTCTAGCGATGAAGGCCAACATTCCATTTGCCTTCTTAATAACCTGCTGCACCTGTAACCTAAGTTTTTGCGATTCATGCACAAGCATTCCCAAGTCCCTCTGCACAACAGCATGCTGTAGTTTTTCACCATTTAAATAATATTCAGCTCTTTTATTTTTCTTGCCAAAGTGGATAACCTCACACTTACTAACATTGTACTCCATCTGCCAGACCTTTGCCCACTCATCCAGCTTAACTATATCCCTCTGCAGACTCTCCACATCCTCATTACAATTTGCTCTTCCACTCAATTTGGTGTCATCCGCAAACTTGGCTACACCACATTTTGTCCCCTCCTCCAAGTCATCAATGTAAATGATGAACAGTTGTGTGCCTAGCACCGACCCCTGCAGCACCCCACTTACCACTCTCTGCCTCCTGTCAGACAACCAATTTTCGATCCATGCCAATATACTTCCCTGGACTCCACTTTCCTGTAACTTACTGATAAGTCTCTTGTGCGGCACCTTATCAAACGCTTTCTGAAAATCCAAATATACAACATCAACCTGTTCCCCTCTATCCACTGCACCCATTATATCCTCAAAGAATCCTAACAAGTTTGTCAAACAAGATCTTCCCTTTCTAAAAACATGCTGCGTCTGCCTGATTGAACCCTTGCGTTCCAAAAGTTTCACTATTTCATCTTTAATGACGGCTCAAGCATTTTTCCAACTACAGACGTCAAGCTAATTGGCCGATAATTTCCAGTCTTCTTCCTACATCCCTTCTTTAAAAGTGGCGTGACATTTGCTGTCTTCCAGTCTGCCGGGACCTGCCCAGAATCCAAGGAATATGACCACCAATGCATCAAGTCTAACTTCTGCCATTTCCTTCAGAACCCTTGGATGCACATCATCAGGACCAGGTGATTTGTCTGGCTTTAGTCCCATTAGTTACTCCATCACTACTTCCTTTGTAACAACTATTTTATCAAGGCCTTCCTCAACATTCGCATCCTTAACTCCGCACTTGGGCACGCTAGACGTGTCTTCCACCTTGAAGATTGACACAAAATATTTGTTCAATGCCTTGGCCATTTCCTCATTTTTTGCTACCAGTTTTCCTTTCTCATCCTCCATGTTAACTCTGGCCACCCTCTTCCGTTTTATATATTTATAAAATTTTTTGCTTTCTGTTTTTATATTTTGTGCCAATTTACTTTCATAATCCTTTTTCCCATTTCTTATTACCCGCTTTGTAACCCCTTGTTGTCTCTTAGAGTTATCCCAATCTTCCAGTTCCCACTGCTCTTTGCAGCTTTGTACACCTGCGCCTTCAATTTTATACTCTCCTTTATTTCCTTTGTTAACCACGGTTGATTTTTCCTGACCAGAATATATTTTTGTTGAGCATTACAAAATATTTCTTTGAAAATCTTCCACTGTTCCTCAACTGTTTCATCAATTAGCCTGTGCTCCCAGTCCACTCTGCCCAATTCCTTCCTCATCCTATGGTAGTCACCCCTGTTTAAGCATAATATATTAGTTTTAGATCTAATTCTGATGGAGGGTAGGTCATAATGGGAGCACCAGATGCAGTCAATGACCCAGCAGATTCACAAGTGAAGTGTTTGTTCACTTGGAAGGATTGCTTTGGGCCCAGAATGGTCTTGATGGAAAAGATGTGGGGGAAAGTGTATCGTGGATGGACCGGCGACCATTGTTCTCTTAGACGAGGTATTTATGAAATTTCAGAATTAGGGCAAGTCCAACTTTGGAAATACAAGACAAGAATAATCTCGTTAAGTGGAACAGGTTTTAAGAAGGAAAAGGAATGTAAGGAAAATGAGATTTTTTAAAAATCTGTTATGTCAAGCAGCATCAGTGGGAGAAAGGAATAGTTGAAATTTTGAACTGAACTCTTAATTGAGATGAATCCATGGCCAGATCAACCGTTATCTTGTTGAATAGTGGAGCAGGCCACATGGACAACACCATAGAATGCTACAGCACAGAAAATAGGCCATTCAACCCTTCTCATCTGTGCTGACTACAATTCCATAACCCTCCAGACTTCTCCCATCCATGTATCTAACCAATTTATTCTTAAAACTTAAGATTGAGCCTGCTCCAATTTCTTGTGTTCTGTAGAACTTCCCATTCCATCACATATTAAGTGGAGATGTACACTTCAGGAATATTTTTCTCAACAGTAATGATTGTAGCACAGCTGCCTGTTCATACCAGGCAGGGTAGGAGCCACTTAGAGATTGCCTTGAAAGTTTCCAGCATGAATCTCTTATGGCCAGCACTTGTGTTTGAAGGCTATTTAGCTGCTGCACCAAGATTTTCTCCAGCACCAAACCTTTGTAAAATAAAAGAATTTCACTGGATGTAAAACTTGTGGTTGTTTAGTTTTACAACATGCTAAGCCCTATTTTAGACACCTTGTGGGAAAGGGAGGTAGAACAATTTTTGGGGGGGTTGAGGGTAGAGGGGAGCAATATTAGACAGCAAAATGAATCCACCATGCTTTTAAAAATGGTACATTATCTGCATGTGCATCAGGGTGGGGAAAATCGTGGTTTTTAAAATGTACTTTTGACCCACATTAATTACAGAAGAGTGAATTTTATTTCACCTTTCAACTTTGTGGGTCGTGATTTGTGAAGGCAGATCAAAGCAAATTTGTGTTACCCAAATGCCCATAACATGACAGTTGTTTGTTTTTAAAATTTTAACAATTCTGTGTTTTTTTTAAAAAAAACTACTTCTGATCTGATCAGCTGAATAAACAACCTCCTAATATCAACTTGGTCATTTTCTGACAGAAATCCTTGAATGTCTATGAAATAAACCTCAGCAATCTCCTCTTTCATGAACATAGGTACATTTTAATTAATCCTACTGCATGATTGGAACTTGTCACTTTGGTTGCAAAAATCAATCTGGTAAATAATCATGAATGTTTGAGGTCAATAATCTTTTGTAGGATGTGTGTGTTTCCAACATTCAATGTTTTTTTGATAAATTCAACAACTGCGGTAATTTGCTTTTCGATTAATTAATCATCACCACTTTTTTTTCCCTTGACTTGATACTGAATTATTTAGGGAACTGGGGTTGCTAGTTATTTCTCTATACAGTGAGTTGTTGTTAAACTGTTGTTCTTGTGCCAAATTTGTAATGGTGGTCTGAACTTGGATTTTGTTTGTGTCCTGTTCTGGTCTTACTGAAAATAGGAAGCACAAGTCAAATTTAAGAAATTTGCCTTCAATATAGATGCCAAGAAATGGACCTCCTGTTACAAAATCTAGAAAACCTTGTACAAAAACAATGCTATTTTAACCTTCCTGGTTTTTGTAGCCTTTAAATTAAGCTTCCTTTGACATAGTTATCTTACTCTAACACAAACTAATTTACTTGATTGTCTCTTCGATTATATTTCTTGCTCATAACTCAATTACCAATATCATCTATTAAATGTAAGATTCTCTACCTTTGAAACTCTCTCCTTTTTTTCCAGGTTTCAATTGGTTATATTACCAAACAGAAAAGTTATAGGAGTGAGCAAGTTAGCCAGGTAACTAGGCCTCAGAGCTTATGAGAGTGAAAGATGCAACAAATGGGAGTTTGTAGAAAATCTGGCTTTGGTTGGCTGCTCACTCTTCCAGTCAGAGGGAATTGGAGATAGCACCCAATGAAACGAAAGCTGCATTTCTCCAATTGTTATCTGTGGCAATACCCTAAGTCTTTGGTTTGACAGAAGATAATAAAGCTAATGTAATATGGTGCATGTGTATGAAACAATTTAATACTCTTTTAAGCTTATTTAACCTTAGATCCGACTATTGGTGTCATCAAAATATACCAAACTGTCGATATGCATGTCCACTGCATTACTGGAAATCTTTTGTAATGTTACGTGTTGCAAAAGACTTGAGAGTTATAGCACTGGCTGTGTTACTAGCTTTAGAAAATCAGAGTTCCATATAGTTTAGTTCATTGTCTTTAGTTGGATGAGCATTTTTCCCTGGAGCAGTATTACTCACAGCTTGCTCTTTATTTCAAAAGGCTGCTTATCATTGCATGGTCATCCCATTGCACACATTTGGTCTCATACTGACTCGGGACCCATCAGAAACTGTCAGCATCTCTTGTGTATAGACATTTCAATTCTGGCTGGAGAAAGGTCTTGGTCCCTTCTGTCTGGGGTCAGGTGTAGTTAATGTTTTATTTCCATTCTGTAGGTACATATAGGTTATCTACCTGAAAAACGGCTCCTTGGTCTTAGCAAGCTAGCCAGGTAAGTAGTGATCAACTGTAAAAGAAAGCACTTTTATTCCAAATCAATGCTTCCAGCTTTTTTCTAAGTTCTAATTTCTTGCATTTTCCTTAAGAAATTGGAGCAAGCTAAACATTGAATGTTACTGACAGTAAATAGTGGCATGTATTCGTCACAAATTATAATTTAAAAAAATCATGACTAGCCTATTAACTACTTTGGATTCAAGACAAAAAGATGTATATGATTGCTTCATTTATTTAACTTTTAAGGCTGAGATCAATTAATTTTATTCTATTTATTAGCTTCATGTTTAAAGAATATCTCTTTGGTCATATAGTATTTTGACCAGCATTTTTGAATATGTGATTTATGCAGTCAGATATTTTTTTGTGATATTTATCCTTCAGAGAAAGAGAAATAAAGCTACCAGCACAGCAAACACAGAATCCCCTTGTCCTCACCTACCACCCCATCATAACTCCCACAACTATCTTGACTACACTTCTTCACACCCTGTCCCCTGCAAGGATCCTATTACCTTCTCTCAATTTCTCCATTTCTGTTGCATCCGTTTCAAGATGAGGTCTTCCAGTCCAGATCTTCTGTAATGTCTAGTAACTTCCACAAACGTGGCTTCCCCTCTACCACCATCAATTTAGCCCTCACCTGCATTTTCTCCATTTCCCCCTTATCTGCCCCAGACGCATCAAACACAGGATTCCTCTTGTCCTCACCAACCACCCACCAGAATTTCCAGCACTTACAACAACATCCTACCACCTGACACATCTTCCCCTTTCTGCTTTCTGTAGGGACTGTCCCCTCAGTGACTCCCTCATGCACTCATCCCTTCCCCCGTCCCCTTTCTCACCACAGTCCTGAGGCCCCAAACAGCCCTTTCAAGTGAAGCAATACTTCACATGTATCGAAAGGATTGATTTACTGCATCCGGTGCTCCCTTTGTGGCCTTCTCTACTTCAGAGAGACTGAGTGCAGTTTAGGAGATTGCTTCGCTGAGCACCTTCGCTCCATCCGCACCAATGACGGAGACCTTCCAGTAGCCAACCATTTCAGTTTGTGTCACTCTCCCATACTTGTGTCTGTGTTCACTCCCTATGTCTGTCTATGGCCTTGTGTACTATCCCACGAAGACCACCTGTAAATTACAGGATCAACACCTGATTTTTCCATCTGGGAACTCTCCAGCTAGGTAACATCAACTTTTCCAGTTTTTGCTAATCTGCTCTCCGCCCTCCACTCCCCTCTATTCACCTAGCCATCCCTCCTCCCCTTGCTTGCTGCTGTCCTCTACCTCCTGCCTTAGAGACCACGTCTCTCTCCACCCCACCCCCGTCACTCTTATTCAGACGCCTGCCAACACTTCCATACCTCAAGCCTGAAACATTGGTTATGTATTTTTACCTTTGCTATATAAAGGACACTGTTTGACCTGCTGAGTTTCTCCAGCTTTGCTTTTATTTCTATTCAAATTGATATCCTGCTTTTGTTCAATAATCACAAATCAATTATTAGTGTAATGCTAGATTTGCATACATTGATCAATAATTTGGATCTATTTCAAAATGCCAATCAGTTCATCATTCTAATTTATTTTCACGACTCCTGTAGAACATCTAACAAAACATCTTTTCTTGGATGTTGACCCTTGCTCCAATTTCTTAAGCAAAATTTAAACTACTAAATTGTTTCAATTATAACATCTTATTCGCTTCTCTGAACTCCTTCGGGTCTAAAAATCTTACATTTGACAAATTTACCAACTACCATTCTTGTTCATTGTGTGCTGTCAGCACCAAGGTTAGGCAGCATTCTTTAGCCAGTAAAAGGCACTAAGTACGTGTATCTGTGTTTGGACTTGGAGGCATTCATTCGTAATCCCAAGGACGGTAGCTTTTCATCATTGCCTCCTCATCCAAGCACATGCACAAATCTCTAAACCTGCAGTTCCTCTCTTACTGAGCAGGATACGGTAGCAACGCACATCATCCATAGGGTAAAATCAACTTGTCTCTCGGCAGTCTAAACCCAGTTCATGATCCCTATTAGATTCCAAAAATTATTCCAAAACTATCTGCACTGTATCCAAAAGCTGATCAATTTGATTTTAATGACACAGCTCAGTACCAAGTCCCTTCCAGCTCATGAAACCCACGTCATCTGATTACACCCAATTAACCTACCAACCTGTATGTTTTAGACCATGTGAGGAAACCAGAGAAAACCCACACAGGCCACGGGGGGAACACACAAATTCCTTAGACCATGCTGACTTCAACCCCGGATCGCTGGCATTGTAATTGTATTGTGCCAACTGCTCCACTAACCGTGCCATCCGCTTTATTGGAATGTGATTACTTTTGATAACTGTTAAAGTAATTCAAGCTTTATTACCAATGTAAAAAGAAAGTATCATTCTTTGCTTAAAAAAAATTCAAGTTCCATGAATAAGAAAACAGGCCTTTAATCATCAAATAAAACTAGCTGATTTGGTGAGTTACTTTTTCAATGTTATTTCCTTAATTGCTATTGAGCACACATGGACCACTGTCTTTCCTTATTTTTAAAATGTACCTCCTGAATGTGGAAAGGAAATTCACTTTGGCAATCAAAAAGAATTTAAATTAACTAAATTTGCCTTAAATAGCTTCTTTTCTGCTCGAGCATTCATTTGATCTCGATGTGATGCAAGTATTATTATAAAGCATTTTATCAAATGCATCCACTTGGTATTTGAACTGAAAGATGTCATGCCAAGATAATGTATTAATTTTCTTAAATGGTTTGTGATACTAATATAATGACAAATAATATTGTGATATTCAAATGTAGTTAGATTTTTAAATGTTTTTGTGCTCAGTTGAAAAAAAATGAATGAAAAAAGCTTTTTGAAGTTATTCATTCAGGACCTAAATTAAATACTAATCCGAATTTTGGTTTTCCAGAATTGTTGAGATTTACAGTAGGAGACTTCAGGGTAAGTCATTAATTATTGTCAAAATATTTTCATTCAATTTGTATCTAAAATCTTAAGTTGCAGATGGGATTTGGCAGGAGGATATTCACCTCATGTATAGATTCGGGGAAACACCATCAGAACAGGAATTAAGCCCTTCATCCACAGACTGTAATCTCAATTTAATCTAATCTTCCCATACATGGTAAACATCCCTCCAATGACTGGCTGTCATGTGCCTGTCTAAATGCCTCTTAAACTTGGCAATCATGATCTGCTTCCACCACTTTCCTTAGCAGTATATTCCAGGCATCCACCACTCTGGGGAAACCTTATTAATATCCTTTTAAAAATTCTCCCCCCTCTTGCTTTTAATCTATTTCTTCTATTATTTGAAATCTCTACCCTTTCTGCTTCTCATAATTTAATATAATTCAAACAAGTCACTCCTTGGCCTCCAATACGCCAGGGAAAACAATCTAAGTTTGTCCAAATTCTCCTTTTAATTAATGCTTTATAATCCAGCCAACAAAGAAGTGTATAGCAGGTATAGGCAACACTGAGCAAATTAGGTACTTAAGGAGTATAAAAATGCAAAAAGACTCCAGAAAGGTATCAGGAAGACTGAAAGAAACCATGAAGTTGCTTTGGCAGACAATGTGAAGGAAAATCCTAAGGGTTTCTACAGCTATATTAAAAGCAAAAGCATTGTAAGGGACAAAATTGGTCCCCTTGAAGATCAGAGTGGTATGTATGTAGCCAGAAGAGATGGGGGAGATCTTGAATGGTTTTTTTAAAATCAGTGTTTATTCAGGAAACTAGCGCAGAGTATAGGGAGGTAGGGAAAACAAGCAGTGAGGTCATGGAACCTATACAGATGAAAGAGGAAGAGATGCTTGCCATCTTAAAGCAAATGAGGGTGGATAAATCCCCCAGGGCCTGACAAGATAATCCCTTGGGCCTTGACGGAGGCTAGTGTAGAAATTGCAGGGGTTCTGGCAGAAATATCTAAAATATCCTTAGCCATGAGTGTGGTGCCAGAGGATTGGAGGGTGGCACATGTTATTCCATTTAAAAAAAGTCTCCAAAAGTAACCCTGGAATTTATAGGCCGGTTGAGCCTGACGTCAGTAGTGGGTAAGTTATTGGAAGGTATTCTAAGAGATTGGATAGCTAGGGATTGATTAGGTATAGTCAACATAGTTTTGTGCATGGTAGGTCGTGTTTAACCAAGCTATAGAGTTCCAATATGGAATTTTTCAAGGAGATTATCAGGAAAGTTTAAGGGAAGGCTGTCGATGTTGTCTACATGAACTTTAGCAAGACCTTTGACAAGGTCCCACATGGGAGGTTAGTCATGAAGGTTTAGTTGCTTGGTATTTATGGTGAGGTAGGAAACTGTATACCACATTGGCTTCATGTGGGAATTCAGAGAGTGGTAGTGGATGATTGCCTCTTTGACTGGAGGCCTGTGATTAGTGGTGTGAGTCAAGGATCAGTTCTGGTTCCTTTGTTGTTTGTCATCTATATAATTGATCTAAATGATAAAGTAGTAAATTGGATCAGCAAGTTTGCAGATGATTCAAAGATTAGTGGTCAGTGAGAAAAGCTTTCAAAGCTTGCAGAGGGATCAGGACCAGCTGGAAAAATGGGTTGAAAATACAGTAGGGCACTAAGGAGTGCAGTGGAACAGTGAATACAGATATTTAATTCCCTGAAAGTGGTGTCACAGGTAGGTAGGGTTATAAAAAGACATTTTGGCATATTATCCTTCATAAATCAAAAGTATTGAGTACAGGAGTTGGGATGTTATGGTAAAATTGTATAATTTATTGGTGAGGCCAAATTTGGAGTATTATGTGGAGTTTTGGTCATTAATTACAGGAAAGATATCAATAAAATTGAAAGAGTGCAGAGAAGATTTATTAGAATGTTGCCTGGACTTCAGGAAAAGGTAAAACAGGTTAGGACTTTATATCCTGGAACCTAGATGAATGAGGGAATAGTTGATAGAGATATTTAAAATTGAGGGGTACAGACAGATTAAATGCAGGTAGATTTTTTCCACTGAGGGTAGCTGATACACAAACCAGAGGATATGGGTGAAAGGGGAAAAGTCTAGGGGGAAGAAAAGTTTGAAAAATGGTAATCATACCTAATTGTCTTGTTATGTGCACGGTTTCATATCTCCAAAGGAAATGGGCCAATGACAATTTTTCTCAAGCAAAATATTTCAGTAACAATTGGATCTAGAGCAGTGGTTCTCAACCTTTCTTTTCCCATTCACATCTTTGGCTTGGCTTCGCGGACGAAGATTTATGGAAGGGGTAAAAAGTCCACGTCAGCTGCAGGCTCGTTTGTGGCTGACAAGTCCGATGCGGGACAGGCAGACACGATTGCAGCGGTTGCAGGGGAAAATTGGTTGGTTGGGGTTGGGTGTTGGGTTTTTCCTCCTTTGCCTTTTGTCAGTGAGGTGGGCTCTGCGGTCTTCTTCAAAGGAGGTTGCTGCCCGCCAAACTGTGAGGCGCCAAGATGCACGGTTTGAGGCGTTATCAGCCCACTGGCGGTGGTCAATGTGGCAGGCACCAAGAGATTTCTTTAGGCAGTCCTTGTACCTTTTCTTTGGTGCACCTCTGTCACGGTGGCCAGTGGAGAGCTCGCCATATAACACGATCTTGGGAAGGCGATGGTCCTCCATTCTGGAGACGTGACCCATCCAGCGCAGCTGGATCTTCAGCAGCGTGGACTCGATGATGTCGACCTCTGCCATCTCGAGTACTTCGACGTTAGGGATGTAAGCGCTCCAATGGATGTTGAGGATGGAGCAGAGACAACGCTGGTGGAAGCGTTCTAGGAGCCGTAGGTGGTGCCGGTAGAGGACCCATGATTCAGAGCCGAACAGGAGTGTGGGTATGACAACGGCTCTGTATATACCACCTTAAGTAATCCCTTACTAATGGCAGAGGGATTAAAGTATTATGTGAGTGGAAAGAAAACATTTGAAAACCAGCAGTGTAGAGCAGTAGGCTTAGCACGCATCCTTGAGGTATGTTGGTATGTGACCTAACCTGCAAGATGACTTGCTAACCTTCATACTTAATGCTAACCTTCATTGCCTTCTTTACCATCCCATGATCCCTCTGTTCATCAGTGTTCCTAAAGGCTCCTGCAATTTAGTGTATATTTTCCTCTTGTATTTGATCTCCCAAAGTGCAACACCTCACATTTGTATAATCATATAACAATTACAGCACAGAAACAGGCCATTTTAGCCCTTCTAGTCTGCACCAAACAAGTACTCTCCTCTAGTCCCACTACCTGCATCCTGCGCATTACTCTCCATTTCCCTCCCATCCACAGACCTATCCAATTTTTCCTTAAGTGACAAAATTGACCCTTCCACCACTACTTTTCCCAGAAGCTCATTCCACACAGCCACCACTCTCTGAATGAAGAAGTTCCCCTTCATGTTACTTCTAAACTTTTGCCCCTTAACTCTTAATTCATGACCTCTTGCTTCAATCTCTCCTACCCTCAAAGGAAAAAGCCTATCCACATCAACTCTATCTATCCCTCTCATAATCTTAAATTCCTCAACCAAATCCCCTCTCAACCTTCTACTCTCCAAAGAATAAAGACCTAATTTGCTCAATCTTTTTGTAATCTAGATTCTGAAACCCAGGTAACATTTTTGTAAATCTTTTCTGTACTCTCTATCCTTCCTATAATTAAATGACCAGAACTGCACACAGTACTCTAAATTTGGCCTCACCAATTCCTTGAACAGTTGCCACATCACTTCCCAACTAAAAGCCTTCTTCACCACCCTATCCACATGAGATTCTACCTTCGAGGAACGATGAACCATTATTCCTAGATCTTTCTGCTCCGCTGCATTCCTCATTGCCCTCCCATTTATTCTGTATGTTCTGTTTTGATTGTTCCTACCAAAATGAAGTATTTCACACTTATCAGCATTAAACTTCATCTTTCAGCCCACTCTTCTAAGCAGTCCAAATCTCTCTGCAATCTTTGAAAGCCATCTTCGTATTTACTAATCCAATTTTCCACCCCATAATCCAGATCATTAATGTAAATGACAAACAGCAAAGGATGCGATACAGATCCCTGAGGCACACCGCTTGTCACCGACCTCCCACGTGACAAACAGCTACCCACTACGACTCGCCTTCCAGCCACTGTTGAATCCATTTGACTATCTCAAAATTAAAACCTAATCAACATTCCTAGTCACCTCTTCAAAAAATTCAACAAGATTGGTCAAACATGACCTTCCACACACAAATCCGTGTTGTGTGTTCCTAATCAGACCCTATATCTCCAGATATTTATATATACTATCTCTAAGAACATTTTCCATTAATTTACCTACCATAAATGTCAAACTTACAGGCTGATGATTGCTAGGCTTGCCTGGATTAAAATCCACCTGGCATTTCTATGTCCATATTTTCAATTTGCATATAATCTTCTGAACCATTTTTCATATTAACCGCAAATCTACCCCAATTTTTGAGTCATGGCAAACTACCTAATCAGCCCATCCACACGTTTGTCTAAATCTCACACACAAAAATATCGCAAACAGTGGTCACTGCATTAAACTCTACAAGACACAACAGTTCACCCTCCATCATTACTCCTGTCTTTTGTCCATTATGAATCTATCACGTCTCCATGGATTCCATATGCTTTAACTGTTTTGGAAGAGCTCATCATAAGAAACTTTGTTGGAAGCCCTTACTGAGGTCTGTGTATACAACATTCATTGCCGTAGCCTCCTCAATCATTGTTCCCTTGTCAAAAAACTCAATCAAGTTTGTTTGACATTAATTCCCCCACACAAAGTCATATTAATGCTCCTTTAAGAAGTCTCTGCTTCAAGACAACAAGGAGTCATCTTTACATCACTAGGGGTAGAGAATTTCAGATTAATCATTGAATATGTTCTCGGCTGAGAATCATAGGGGAGTTTAAACATTCTCTTTTCAATCCTCTGCTTTCACTCTGTGAAATTCAAGCAAAACTGAAGCGATATGTAGATGGTTTAATGTATGGTCACCGATTCCACTATTTCACGAGAGTACAGGATACATCTTAATTAACATATTTTAGCTCAGGTCAAGAAAGAGTATAGCAACAAGGAAATATGAGAAGCATTTGGAAAAGCAGATATTACAAAGGATAGACTGAAATGAAAGAGCCCAAGACAAACGAATGAGAAACAAAATGAGCGGAACCATACAGGAGTGAAGGAACATTGTTAAGACATGTACAGGTAATGAAATTAAGCGAAACTACAGTTGTGGGGGAAGTTAAGACAAGTACAGTCTATATGAAGGAGGAGATTTTGCCAAACTGAAATTCTTAAAACTGATTATTTTAACATGCCTTCACTACTTTGAAAATGGTTTGCTGCTTTAAACCTTCCACACAATTATCTTCATGAACCATCATGATTATTTAATAAAATTACATTTAATATAACTGTAGAAAGGATTATTCCTTTGTTTAGTCTAGTGCCGATTGACTGATATAAATGGTTAATGAATAAATTTACAGTAAATGAGGATTTAATATTCTTTATGGTGATGTGTAAATTATCAAACTATACCTGTATATCTGATTTTAAAACCAATAGAAATTTTAGTTTTATTAACACAATATTGAAAAAGCATCATTAAATAGAACTCCATGTTCACCGAATGGTTAACTCTGGTTACCTTCCTCATGGGAACATTGTTCTGTCCATTTGCAGTACAAGAGCGTCTCACCAAACAAATTGCTGTTGCAATCACAGAAGCCTTGCGCCCTGCAGGAGTAGGGGTTGTCGTTGAAGCCATGTAAGTTCTGAATCTGAAATTAGTGGTGAAATACTAAACTAGTTTGTATAATTTATAAATTAGATTAATGTTGATCTAGAAATTCTATTATCAAGGATTAAATCAAAATGTATTTACACAGTGAAAGAACATCATTAAATTTATTAGTTTAAAAAATTTAATTCTGTTCGCAAGGCAATTTAATGAATCCCATGGTATTTACAAAGGCAAGAAGGGGTGGATCACTGATTAGAATTCCACTATGAAAGCTAAGCCAATTTGTGTGTTTAAAAAACAATGTGCATGTGAAGGTTATCAAGCTATAGACTGACGGACATTCACTGCCTAACTGAAAAAGGAGTGATGAGTATATTAATGTTAATGGGAACTTCTAGGATATTGATTGAACACTGTCAGAACAATTTGAGAGATGATGGTATGTTCTTAACATTATGTGGGAAGGTGTGAACAAGCCAACTTTGCCTGCTCTGCTCACTTTACAACTATAAACTGTGTGGCTTGATACAACAATAACACCATCTACAAATTTGCCGACGATACCAAGGTAGTGGGTATATTCGCCATACAATTGGGAGATTGAAAACTTGGCTGAAGAGTGCACCAACAACAACCTTCCACTCAATGTCACCAAAACTAAGGAGCTGATTGTTGACTTCAGGAAAGGAAAACCAGAGATATACAATCCAGTGATCATTGGGGGATCAGAGATGGAGAGGGTGAGCAAATTGAAGTTCTTGGGAATCACTATCTTGGTAGATCTTTCCTGGACCTAACAGGCAAAACCTTTCCCACTATTAGGGGCATCTACAGGAAACCAGGCCATCGGTGGGCAGCAGCAATCATCAAGAATCCACATCACCCAGCACACGCTCTGTTCTCACTGCCACAGGACTCTCACCATCAGGTTCAGGAACAGCTGCTACCCCTCCACCATTGGACTCAACGACAAATGAGATCAGAGACTCATTTAAGGACCCTTACTTGTGCACTTTATTGATTTTTTAAAATTCTCTGTGTTGCACATTTTGTTACCTGTTTACATGCATATGCTGGGTAGTGGTAATTCTGCCCTGCCCACAGAAAAAAAATCTGAGTGTGGTATGTGATGTCATGCATGTATTCTGACAATAAATCTGAAATCACAATTACTGTAATAACAGTGCATTTAATGGATAGGAGATGGACAAGTACAATGCTGAACCACCAATTTAGCAAACTGATCTCTTGTTGATGCTAAACCTTTTGTTTTTCAGTTTTATAGGTAATAACAGCATTTTATCATAGTTCTAATTTGAAGCTTGTAGATGGCAAATGGGCTCTGTGATGTCAGGAGCAAGTTAGAGTACCTCACGGTGTGAAAGACGTGCTGAAATTTGAGTTTATTTTATATCCAACCCTGGTAGGGTTAATGAGTGGGAAGAATAATAGCCACAGTGGGAGATGGAGTGGAAGTGCCAGGTAATTTGGAGGGAAGAACAGATGACACTGGAATAATTAATTTTAAATTATATCTGCTTGAGTTTGTAATGCAACTTTTTGTTGTTGCAGGCACCTGTGTATGATGATGAGGGGAGTCCAAAAGATGAACAGTAAAACAGTCACCAGCACTATGTTAGGTGTTTTTCGGGAGGACCCAAAGACCCGAGAGGAGTTTCTCACTCTTATCAGAAATTGAAAATTTCAAAGAAACTTCGTTAAATGTGCGTGAAGTTTAGAGATGTAAATTAGACGCTTTGTATTTGGCAGAGGTGGGATTCAGACTTTCTTTTAAATCATACAGTAATTTATCTTGCACTGTGTTCTTGTATTAAAAGTATGAAATAGACAACATTTTAGTTTTATATAATTATGACTTTAAAAACTTGCATATTTATGTAATTATAACAGCTGCAAAACTTTAAGATGTTGAGAATTATCTTAATTTTTTTCACATTTTACATTTGAATGGACTAATAATTGCAAATACACTAAATAATAACTCTATAATGCATCAGTCAAATGTTTTTATTTCTCCTGCGCATTCAGATTCATTTTTCTTGTCTGTGTTAAGCAATGTCTCTGATGGCTTAAAGTTAACGATGTGGCAGAATTTGATGGATGATGAGTTAACAATATAGGTTTTCCATTACCAGGTCACTACACCCATGGCAATGTCATTTGTTTCTTTGAGATTATTTTCATCTATCCAACATTCCCAAAAACTAAAATGTCCACCAGATGCAGAGTATCTACTTCACTGTTACGATTCTAATGGGTTCTGAATGTTAAAATTTGTGCACTTACCATTTGATTTGAAGCATATAACCTTTGTGACACAACCAATCCATTTTAGTCATTTTCAACCTGGCAGTTTGAATTTCTCAATTTTAAATCACTTTAAATTTATTTCCTAACTATACAGTGATTCCTACTCAATTCTTCCAAAAATGAAACTGCTACTCATGACATAGTCTGACCCTATTTAAATAGTCTTCTACCTAGTTTGGCATACTAATCTAATAACTTTTACTTAGAAATTGTAACTTGAGAATGGGCATTACAGTTTCTCTTAGTAATCAATACATTTTTGGATTTTATCAAATACTCCATCAAACCTTTAAAGGCATACTGACTGGTTGCATCAATTTGGTTTGGTAACTTGAGTGCCCAAGATTGCAATAGGCTGCAGAAAGTGGCAGACCTGGCCAACGCTATCATAGGCAACTGACCTCCCATCCATTGTAGACCTCCATGTGAGAAGTTGGCTCAAGGGGGAAGCCATCACCAAGGTCACAACCTCTTCTCACTTACTTCTACCTCCAGGCAGAATGTCTAGCATTTCTAGGTTCAAGAACAGTTTTTATCCAAAAGCTATCAGACTCTTGAAGCCCCCTCCCCCCAATACTTACTAAGTAGAAATTAGTTCAAGATCAACAAAAGCTTTGTCTGCATTTCTGAAAGTTTGTGCTAACTGCAACGGTGAATATTTATCCATCAGTCTTGGCATATTGTGGTAATTTAATGTTTTATTGTAGTTGGTGTATCTTGTGTACCACTTTTGCTGCAGCAATTTCAGTGCATCTGTATGTTGTGTTAGCCACAATAAAACATCCCCATAAATATCCAATGACTTGCAGCATGGAGTTCCATTTTTCTTACAATGGACATCTGTGTAAAATTGATTCCCACTTTGGACTTACCAGGTTAAGAGCACAGCAGTGCTGTAGTCCTTTCCCAGGGACAACAGCCAAACACATAACAAAATTGATGAAGAAACTCAGAAGAAAAAAAACCCCACTTTTTTAAAGACTAATCGTTTCTGAGAACACTAAGTTTCTAAAATGTACAACAACTATACACTGAAAAAACTAAGGTCATTACATTTGTAAAATTTGTCAGGCAGTCATTATGACTTGGAATATAACTTTGTACTATTTTATTGCAGGTTGATAATTTATTGATTTTACTAATTAATAACTTCAGGATTTCCATATTATATACACAATTGCAACAAAATAGGTGTGTGAATAGAATTGTTCAAGATCAGGTATACACTTGGAGGATTCTTGTTTCAGAAAATATATTAAAACTGCTCATGGAGTGAAAGAGATGAAACTTCTCAATTTAACAAACTGCAAATTTACCAATATTGTGGCTGCAATTCAGACCAATTTGATTGGTGATTAACTGTTTCACAAATAGATTTGCCTGGGACTTAATTGTTAAAGATTGAGTCTGATGATTGGAAACAAGTTGATGCTCAAGCTGTCATCATAGTCAACATTGTACATCACAGAAACAGGTCCTTCAACCCAAATTAGTCCCATTTGCCTGCATTCAGCCATACCTTTAAACCTTTCCAGTGCATATACTTGTCTAAATGATACAGTAGTCCCTGCCTCTATCACAGTACAGGCCCTTCAGTCCATGATGTCATACCAACCCATATCTACCTACCAAAATAAAACAAAACCCTTTCTACCTTGTAACCCTCCAATTTCTTTCATCCAATGTGCTGCCTAAGAGTCTCTAAAATGCCCCTATTGTTCCAACCTCCTCCCCACCTGGCAATCCATTCCAAGCACACAAAACTCTGTTTAAAAAAAAACTTACCCCGATGACTCCCTTAAACTTCCTGCCCTTCACTTTGTACAGATGTCCTCTAAGCTCTGATAGCTCAGTGGTCTTGTAAACTGGGATCACGAGTTCTTTCCTCGCTGGGCCCTCATTTCTGTGAGGGGGACGCTGGACAAAGTGACGACTCTCCAGCTTCCTTATGGTAGACAAAGTTAAAGAATTTCATGTACGTTACATTCTAAATGTAGTATTACGTGACAATAATGGAACCTTTACCTTTAGTGTTTTGCTACTCCCGCTCTGGGAAAAGGGTGCATCTCATAATCCTGTAGCTATCTATTAAGTCACTCCAAAGTGAAAATCCCTAACTCTGCTAACCTTGCCTCTTAAGACATATTTTCCAAAGCAGGCAACATCCTGGTAAATCTCCTCTGCACCTCGCCGTAGGTTCCACATGCATCCTGTAGTGAGGTGACCAGAACTGAACACAATATTCAAAGTGTGGCCTCACCGGAGATTTATAGAGCTGCAACATTACCTAACAACTCCTGAACTCAATCTCCTGATTAATGAAGCCCAACAGGTCATAGTCTTTTTTTTTAAACTATTCTATCAACCTATGCTAAGACCTTGAACCCCAAGGTCCCACTGTTTTCCATACTGTTAAGTATCCTACCATTAACCATGTACTCTGCCTTCAAATTTGACCTATCAAAATGCATCACCTCACACTTATCTG
Source organism: Narcine bancroftii (assembly GCF_036971445.1). Taxonomy (NCBI): domain Eukaryota; kingdom Metazoa; phylum Chordata; class Chondrichthyes; order Torpediniformes; family Narcinidae; genus Narcine; species Narcine bancroftii. The sequence goes on from NC_091470.1 coordinate 68,081,161, forward strand.
GATTGAACTCAATCTGCCATCTTTTCACCCAACTCTGTATCCTGCAGTAACCTATGATAGTCTTCAACACCATCTCTCATATTCCCTCACACCTTGATGAAGGGCTCAAGCCTGAAACGTTGGTGATGTATCTTTACCTTTGCTGCGTAAAGGCACTGTTTGACCTGCTGAGTTTCTCCAGCATTTGTGTGTTTTTTCACACCTTCAACCTTCGTATCATCTGCAAACTTACTGACCCATCTTCGTTGACCAGGACATTTATAAAAATCACAAAGAGCTGGAGTCCAAGAACAGATCCCTGCAGAACTCCCACTAGTCACTGATTTCCAAGCAGAATACTTTTTGTCATCTACTACTCTCTGCTTTAAAGAGGCAAGCCAATTCTGAATCCACACAGCCAAGGTTCCATGCCTCATGATTTTCTGAACGAGTCTCTCATGGTGGATTCTGTCAAATGCCTGACTAAATTCCATACACAGCACATCTTCTGACCTACCTTCACCAATTTCTTTTGTTACTTTCTCAAAAAACTCAATTAACTTACTGAGGCATGACCTTCCCCTCATAAAACCACACTGAGTATCTTGGAAAAGACAACTTTTCTAAATGCTTGTAAATCCTAAACTTAAAAATTGGTTTCAGTAGTTTGCCCACCACTGATGGACTCACTGGTTTATAATTCCATGGATTCTCCTATTATCTGTAGCGGGCCGGGTCAACCCTGCACACAACAGGCCGAATCGCCGAAGCAAACAGCCACCGCGCAGAAGTTCCAGGCTGCAGGAGCACATTGCCAGGGGAATGATCAGGCCTCACAACAGCATTATGACATCACTCCCATAAAAAGGAATGTGAATGTTTTGAATAAACGGCAGTTACTGATTAACTTGCTTGGTGTGGACAGCATTCATTCTAGCAGCTCTGCCTTTGGCAGTGCTATAGGACTATATTTGCCATTCTCCAAACCTTTGGCACCCCCCACCCCCCGGCCAAGGAAGACACAAAGATGATTTCCAATGCCCCTGCAAACTTGTCCTTCCCTTCCCATAGCAACCTTCTTGTTGCTTCTGTTGGTTCATTCCGTGTTTCAGCCACCCCCTGTGAAAAGGTGTCCCTTGGGTCCCTTTTAAATCTTTCCCCTCTCACCAATTTTGGTCTCAATCTTACTAACCATGCTAACTATCCAAATCTATATTAAAGATTTGTTATCCAAATCTTTAATGTAGATGACAAACCCACAATGGACCAAGTACTGATTTCTATGACACATCACTGGTCAAAAATCTCCAGCCTGAGTAATAATTCTCCATTATCGTCCTCAGTCCTCTACCATCAATTATGTATCTAAATGGCCATGTGGACAATTACTGTCCTGTCAGTCATTTGGTCACCTCATAGTCATACAGCATAGAAACAGGCCCTTCAGCCCAACTTGCCATTGTCAGCCAAAATGTCCCTTCCGCACTTGTCCCACCTGTCTGCATTTTGTCAAAATCCTTCTAATCCCATCCTATTCCTGGATCTGCCAATTTTTCTTAAACATTGTATTAGTACTTACCTCAAACACCTCCTCTGGCAGCCAATTTCATTCACCCAGCATAACAAGGGTTATCCCTTAGGTTTTTGTAAAATATTTCTACCTAAACCTTAAAAACATTTCCTCTGGTTACCAACCAATTCCCCTACTCTTTGCAAAAGACTCTCTGCATTCATCTAATCTATTTTTCTCAAATCACCCTCAGCCTTCTGTTCTCCAAGGAATAAGGCCCTATCCTGCTCAATCTAATCCACCCCGCCTCATCCTCACAACATTCGTGTAAATCTTCTCTGCACCCTCTCCAGCTTGACATTTTTCCTGTAGCACAGTGACCAAAACTGAACACAATGCTCCAAATGGAGCCTCACCAGCATCTTGTACAACTGCAGCATGGCCTACCAACTGATGAAGGTCAAGGTGCTCTATATTTGTACTTCTTCAACTCTCTGCTCCAAAACACTCCCCAGATCCTGACCACTGTATTCAGTGCCCTCCATAATGCTTGGGACAAAGATACATTTTTACTTTATTTTTCCCTGTGCTCCAGTTATGAATTTGTAATCAAACAAGTTACGTGATTGGGGGGGGGGGGGGTGGTGTAGTTCCACTTTCCCCCAGTTAGATTTGTAAATACCCGATTTTAAAACTTGTAAAAGTGGTTAAAAATAGTATTTACAGACATTGGAATAGTGGAGGATTGAAATAGCTACAAACATGAAGAAATCAAAAGCTCAATTGCAAAAGAAATTACCTTATAAAAGTGTTGAAGAATTGAGGCATACCTACCAAGTTGAAGCCACGGAGTCGTCGATTGGAGCTCCCAAGCCTCAGAGGACTCCTGCTCGGCTAAGTATTACACTGGTGCTGATCGCACATTCGCAAGATGGCGCCGGTTCAGTGACGAGCTCGGCCGGCCCTGATGGGGAGCCCAAGTTCACGGGTGTGTGGGCGGATCGACTGAGTGAGGACAGACTCGCGAGCCTGCAGCATTGCCTGTTGGTCCAGGGGTGCACTGTATAGCGTCGGAAGATGCACCTGTGCATTCGGTGACTTTGCCGGGCATGCAAGGTGTGTTGCGGGTCTGTGAGTTATTGGAAAAGGTTTGGGCTGTGGGGGATCCCGAAAGATGGCGGGCTGACGAGGTCGGCGCGCTGTCAACGGGTGTCCAGACCCACAGTTGCACTGGAAGAGGAGCATTAGGGGAGGAAGAGAGCTCAGCATTACTGGAATTAACACAGGAAGAAATGGGGACTGAGACCAGAGAGGGTAGGCCTCAAGGGGAAGTGATGGAACCTGGACTGGATTCTGTGTTTACAATATTGGAAGGGATTGTTCATCAAATGGAAAACATGTTAATGCAGATGTCTACTCAGATAAATCAAGGATTTATGGAAGTGAAAACTAAAATAAATAATGTGTGAAGTGATGACTTCTATGAAGAAAGATATGACTGTAGTTAAAAGTGATGTTAGTAGATGTATAAAAACAGTAGATACTGTACAGGATAATTTTTTTTTAAAATGAAGAAGCTTTTTTTGAATGTAAGAATCAAGTAGAGCGTAATAGAGAAATAATGGAAAAAGTGGAGGACTCTTTTGTGGACTGGTGGATTCAGAAGAAGGAATTATTGAAGAAGATTGATTCATTAGAGAATCAAGGTCGAAGAAATAATGTAAAAATAGCAGGTATTCCAGAAGATATGGTAGGTTCAGATCCGGTAAAAATTTCAAGAAATGGATTCTTGAGGTACTGGGCAAGGAATTTTTTTCTGGATGGTCTAGAGTTGGATCGAGCGCATAGAGCATTGAGGAAAAACCCGTTTCCAGGTTCTGATTAATTGTTTGAAATATCAAGAAAAAAAAGTCACGTGATTAAAGTGCATTTTCCAGATTTTATTCAACCTTATTTGCATATATTTTGATTTGACCATGTGGAAATTACAGGTACTCCCCGACTTGTGACCCATGCGGCTTAACGTTCATCCACACATACGACCAAATTTTTTAAAAATAAGAAAAAAATATAAAATGTACGCGCTTTGTGTGGTATTGGACAAACTATAATGGATACAAAGGATATAGGACCCAAATGAGCATATTTATCCCAGTGTCCATAGGCTGTGCGTGGCCATTTTGGTTCCTGTGCGCATGTACGAGCCTTTGGTTGGCGCATGCACATTGGATTTGAGTATTGGAGTTCATTTGGTACATGCTCTAGAGTTAAGAGCGCAAATTCAATATTATTAGGGTGCTTAACTCTTACGCATGCATGTGGCAACTGGATTCCAATACGCAAACCCACTGTGCATGGGCTAACCTAAGACTCGCGCATGCACGCAGGAATCAAGATGCCTATGATCCCCGGGACGCTGACTAAAAGGTAAGCATGGACCAAAATGTGGAAAGATTCACCAAGGTTATCGACAAATTCAGGAAGCTCTAAGTTGTTATCGTCAAATCTATGATGAAAAAATAATTTGATTAAAAAGTTTGCTTTAAGACTTCGGTACTCCACACACGTGGACAAAATTCCGTCTTGCATCCATTTCAAAATACAGCCAATCCTTCGATCCCAATTACAGTCATAAGTAGGAAATACCTGTACAGCACTTTTTCTACATAGTCCATAATATTTGGGACAGCAATGGCATGTATATGTCAGGTTTAGTTCTTTATTGCATATCCCTTGGATTCAATGACTGATTCAATTCTGTGATTCATAGACATCGCCAGGTGCTGAGTATTTTCTCTGGTGATGCTCTACTCCAGAGGTTCCCAACCTGGGGTCCATGTATCCCCAGTGGTACATTTGCACTTTTCAGGGGGTACATTGGGTCTGAGAGACTAACCACCACTGGTGTTGTAATCTGCAGTCAGATTGCACAATGTGCTTTTTTAATCCTTAATTTTTAGGGGTACACGGGAACCTATAAAATGCCCAAGGGGTACAGAAAAACAAAAAGGTTGGGAACCCCTGCTTTACTGCAACCTGCTCCTGCTTGTTTTGGGGGCTTTTCCCCTCATTTTCTCTTCAGCATATGGAAGGCATGCTCAATTGGATTTAGATCGTGTGACATTCAAGAATTTTCCATTTTTAAGCTTTGAAAAACTCCTTTATTGCTTTAAAAGTATGTTTGGGATCATTGTCTTGCTGGAGTTTGGAGGCATTTGCTCAAACTTGAGCAGCTTTTTCTATACATTTCAGAATTCATTTTGCTACTGACATCAATAAAGATAAGTGCGCCAGTACCCGTGGCAGCCATACATGCCGAGGCAGTAACACCCCCACCACATTTCCAGATGCTTTGGATCTTGGGTGGTTCCTTTATCCTTCCACACTCTGATACAGGTTCAGCTTGGTCTCATCTGTCACAAGACCTTTCTCCAGAATTCTACAGGCTCTTTGAAATACTTCTTAGCAAACTGTAATTTAGCCATTCTGTTTCTTCAGCTAACTGAAGGTTTTCATCTTGCAGTGTAGCCTTTGTATTTCTGTTCATGAAGACTACAGACAGTAGTCATTGACACATCCACACCTGTCTCCTGAAGAGTATTTCTGATCTGCCAGACAGACATTGGGGATTTCTCTTCATTATGATGAGAATTCATCTGCATCAGCAGTGAAGGTCTTCCTGAGCCTACCAGTCCCTTTGTGATCACTGAGCTCTTTCCTCTTAATGATGTTCCAGTTGATTTTGGAAATCCTGAGGTTTGGGTGATGTTTCTTACTGTTTTTTCTCTTGTTTTTCAGCTTCCCAGAAGCTACTTTGACTTTCATTGGTACAACTCTAGTCCTCATGTTGAAAAATAGCAACTACAGCCTCCAAAGGAGATCAAGAGCGTAGAAGCAAATCTTGCTCTTATAAATGCACCAATGAAGTAATTAAATAGACCCACAGACACCTGTGAAGCCGAATGTCCCATACATTATGATGCCCTGAAATGAGGGGAACTAAGCATAAAAAGTTCTGTAATTTCCACATGGTCAAACAAAAATGTATACAAATATGCTTGAATAAAATCTGGAATGTGCATTTTAATTACTCATGAATTGTTTCATAACGAATTTAAAATTGTGGAGCACAGGGTCAAATAAAGGAAAAAAAGTCTTTGTCCCAAACAGTATGGAGGGCAATGTAGGTCTTATCCATAGCTGACCTCCCAAAATACAACACCTTGCATTTCTCCTTCAGCTCACCTGCCCAACTGATTTAAAAGCCTGGTGCAATCTTTGGTAACTGTCCTCACTATCTACAATGCCAGACACTTTAGTTTTAGCCACAGACTTGCTAATCATGTCATGTACACGATTTTCAACTAAATCTTTGATTCAAGAACAAACAGCAATGGGCTGTCTATAGCTCTGCCCTCATCAACCTTCTTGGTCACATTTCAAAAAACTCAATTAGATTTGTATGACTAAAACATGCTATCCCTAATCACACCTGGCCCATAAAAGTGGCCGTACATCTTCTCCCTTGGAATATACTCTAGTAATTTACTAACCACAGATGTAAGACTCTAGTTCCTAGGGTTATCCCACCACCCTCCAGTCTTCTAGCACCTCAGCTGTACTTAAGGACTCATAAATCTTAGCCAAGGCATCTGCAATTTCTTCTTTATCTTCCCACAGTGCCCTTGGATATCTCTGTCCAGGCCCACATTTCTCAGCCTTCATACACATCAGGACCTTTAGCACCTGATCTCAAGATACTACAGTTGACTGCCCCAAGTTCCCCAGTCCTTTTATCTTTCTACAGAGAAGTACTCGTAAGGACCTTGCCATCTCCTCCAGCTGCACACAGAGTTCACCACATTAATTCTAGAGGGGTACTTTTTTTCTCTCTGCTTACCATTTTTCTCTTTATGCACTTTTAAGATCTCTTAGGATTATCCTTATTATCTGCCTCCTACCTCCTGCCCTCTTTTGGCCTTTGCAATTTCCTTTTTTAGTTTGCTACTCAGTTCCCAAAACTCCTCCACTTATAATCTTGATCCCAAATGCTTACACATGCCACATGCCTCCTTCTAGCTCTTGGAGAGGGCCTGAATTACCCTGGTCATCTCAGCTTCTGTACACTTCACTCTAACAGGAACGTGCACATCCTAGACCCCTGTCAACACACTTTTAAAAAGGTGCATTCAAATTCCTGAGACATGACTTCCCACACACAAAGCCATGCCAACTTACCTTTCTTAATGCATTTAGATCCTGTCTTGAGAATTCCCTCCAATTTACTTTTTTATTAATTTAAAAAGTAATTTTAAAGATTCATGATATTATTGAAAACTAACATCTTGATATTGTGTTTGGCAGCACAGTTAGCGTAGTGGTTAGTGCTACGCTGTTTTAGTGGCTAAATAGACCCACAGGGGGTCTGAATTCGGCGCTGTCTGTCAGGAGTTTGTACATTCTCCCAGTGTCTGCGTGCTTCCTCCAATTTCCTCCCAACTTTTGAAATGTACTGGGATTCTTGGTCAATTCTGTGTAATTGGGCAGCACAGACTCTTGGGCTGAAAGGATCTGATACTGTACCACATGTCTAAGTTAAAAATCAGAGATTTTCATGTAATTTTATGTTGGTAACAGCCAGATTAACCTGGGGAAAAGGTTGGGAGGCTGTCAGGTATTTTTTCCCTACATTAGTTGGGGTCCTTTATAGGCCTTGCATTTTCTATCTGGGAGGTCACAAAGTGAAGCAGAAGGAGGTCATTTTGGCTTCTCAAGGCAGCTTAACCACTCTTCTAATCTTGAAGTGACTTGAGGGGCAAATGACCCACTTCTGCTTCATTTTGTGACCGCCCATATATAAATGCAGGACCTGTAAAAGATCTTGAATGAATTATACTGCAATACCAGTAATGGAGCAAGAAAAAGAACAAGAGAAGCCGACCTTGAGAAAGGATCCTGGTGCTCTCTGCAAGGTAATATCCAGAGAGAGGCCAGGAACCGAGGAGACCTCAGACACTGCTGCACAAGGTCTCCTCCGACAATGGCCACCAACATCGAGTGAAGAAATGACTCTGTGCATGCGCAGAGCACACAAAAAAAGTGGAGGAACTTTTAAAAAAAGAGATAAGATACTCACAGCTCCAATGATCAAGAAGAGGGCCTGGAAAAGCAAATAAAAGACAAAGAACGATCTACAATCAAGAAAAAGTAGAGAAAGGTACAGAAGTTTCTTTATCTTCTGGGGAAATGATTAGATTCTTTTCGACAATCTATGGAGGTATTAACTAATGAAGTAAGGAAGAACGGTGACAAGATGGAAAGATTAATGCAACAAGTTGACACAAGATTTGAAATAGTGGATGGGAAAATTAAAGGAAATGAATTTGCGATTCAAAATATTAAAGATCAAATGAAGAAAGTACAAGCAGAAGCTGCTGCAAAGAATGATCAGTTAATTAACAAAAATAGACATTTTGGAAAATTTTAGTAGATGGAATAATATGATTGTTGGACTTCAAGGAGGAGATGAGGGTGAAAATATGAAAAAATTTTTGCAATGATGGATCTTTGGGTCAGGCTGAATTTCATGGAGATTTGGAGATTGAGTGAGCCCATAGGGCACTAAGACTTAAACCTCAGCCTGACCAAAGGTCCCATGCAATACTTGTCAGATTTCTTCAATTCGAAGTAAGAGAGAAGATATTGGAGTTGGCACCAAAGCACGTGAAAAACCTATAAATCACCTTTGATTTATAATGGAAATAAGATTTTCTTTTATCCAGACATAAGTTTTGATTTGTTAAAAAAAAAGTTTAATCCAGTTAAAGATGTGTTTTGGAAAAAAAAATATGACTTTGTTTTGAGATATCCTGCTGTACTGAAAATATTTGCCTGCTAAAGACCAACAGGTGGTTGTTGATACCAGAATTACATAACTGAAAGAATTTTGCTGTAACTGAAATTACATTGTGTTTCAAGAGAGTTTAAAGGGGGAGGAAGGCTTAATCTATAATGCATGTGATTTATTATATTTTGATAAGATCAATGATTATTAGACTTGTTGGAAAAACTATAATAAGGGATGATATATATGGTATATCGAGTGAGTCAGTGGGAAATATGATGCTGACCACTGCGGAATCATGAGCACTAATGTGATATTTTTTGCATCCTGTATAGATCAGGGGATTAGAGACATTTTACCATCACCCGCCTCTGGGGTTTTTTTCACTTTCTTCTTACTTCTTTTCACTATCTTTCCTTTTTTTGTTCAAAGCCTGGATTGTTTATGAATATAGTATGTTATATGAGGAGAATTGGGGTGAGCAGGGGAGGGGGATTCTGGATGGACATACAGTTTAATACTAGTGTTTAATGGCAGGGCAATTTAACTTTATTAGTATTAATATTAATGGAATTCAGAATCCGATAAAGATAAAAAGGTTCTTAAGTTATATTAAAAAAAATTAAAGTGGATGTAGCTTTTTTACAAGAAACTCATATAATGGAAATAGAACATGTGAAATTAAAGAGGGATTGGGTAGGAATGGTATTGTCTTCTTCATTTAACTCTAAAGCCAGAGGGGTAGTGATATTAATAAATAAAAGTTTACCAATTGAAATTTTGGATACAACTATTGATAAAGCAGAAAGATACGGGATGATAAATTATAAAATTTATTCTAAATGTTGGACATTGATGAATATGTATGTAGCAAATATAGATAATGGAAAATTTATGCAAGATGTTTTTATGCAATTAGCTAATGCAAAGGAGAAAATAATTATGGGAGGAGATTTTAATTTTACTTTTGATTTGAAATTGGATAGATCAGGTGGAATTATGGTTAAAAACAAGGTAGTTAAAACTGATGAATTTTATGAGTGAAATGGAGGAAGATGCATCCTGGTATTAGGGATTATTTATTTTATTCCTTTAGATATGACATATTCACATGTAGATAAGTTTTTAACCTCTTCTCAACTACAAGCAAGAGTTCAAAAGATTGAATATCAAGCAAGAATATTACCTGTCCATTCATCTTTAGTTCTGTCAATTGTATTGGAATAAGAGCAAAATATAGGTTATAGATGGAGGTTTAATACTGCATTGTTAGAAAAGGCAAGATTTTTGTGAATTTATAAGACAGGAGATAAAAAAAATTCTAAACACCAACAAACACTCTGTAACCAATAAATTTGTGGTTTTGGACTTTATGAAGGCTTATTTAAGAGGGCAAATAATAAGCTATACAGCTAAGTTTTTTAAAAATAGTCTGAAGTTAACCATTTGGGAAAATAAATAATAAAGTTGGAAAAAGAATTATAGAATCAAGTGAATGATGAGAAACAAAAAAAATATTGGAATTAAAAAGATTAAAATTTAATGAAATATAAAATAGAGAGAGATACAAGGTGAACTCGACAAAAACATTATGAGTTGGGAGACAGAGCCCATAAAGTTTTAGTATACCAATTGAAGACAGCGATTATTGAGAATAATAATAGCCATAAAAGAGGGATCATATTATCTTACTTATTAAACACAGGGTATTAATGATGTTTTTATGAAATATTATAAGAAATTATATCAATCAAAATCTTTGAAGGATGACCATTGATCACAAATTAAATATTGAGGAAAAGATTGAATTAACAAACTCTTTCACTGTTACAGAACTATATCATATATTAATGTCTTTTCCAAATAATTAGGCTCCAGGAGAAGATGGTTCCTCTCCAGAATTTCTCAAAGTCTTTAGAGTTATGGATCCCTATATTTATGGGATTGCTATATCAAATGAACGACACCTGTGATTTACCAGAGTTGTTTAAAACAGCATTACTAACAGTCATTCCAAAAAAATGGAAGAATCCTTTGCTTCCATCTTCATATAGACCAATATCATTATTGAATACAGTTTATAAAATTTTGTCCAAAATATTAGCTAACAGATTAGCTGAATGTTTACCTAAATTGATAATATATGGACCAAATTGGTTTCATCAAGAAGATCAGCTGATAATATTGTTAAGTTTTTACATTTATGAACTGTGGCTCAAAAAAGAAAAATACCATCAGTACCTTTGGCTTTCGATTCAGGAAAAGCTTTTGAAAGAATAAAATGGGACTATTTATTTAACGTATTGAAGGATTTTGGAATTCCAATAAATTTTATAAATTGGATAAGGGCATTATATAATCACCCAAAGGCTAAAGTAGTTACAATAAACAAATATCAAAACCTTTCTCATTGGAAAGATCATCTAGACAAGGTTGTCTATTATCACCTTTTTTTATTTGCGCTGGTTATAGAACCTTTAGCAGAGGTGATGACAAGAAAATGAGATTAAGGGCTTTAAGATAAAAGAAAAAGAACATAAAATTAGTCATTTTGCAGATGATGTAATATTATATCTTACAAACACTGAAATTTCATTAAAAAATAAACATACAATAGGTGAAATATGGGTTAATATCAGGCTATAAAATAAATATTGATAAAAGTGAAGTGATCCCAATGATCAAGACTGATTATACTCAAATTAAGAAAATGACAAAATTTAAATGGCAGAAGGAGGCAGTTAAATATTTAGGAATTAATATTGATAAGAATTTGAATAATTTATTTAAATTAAATTATATACCTTTATTGAAGAAAATTAAATAAAATAAGATGGAAGGATTTACCAATTTCTTTAATAGGGGGATAAATTATGTGAAGATGAATATTTTTTCCTAGAATACAATATCTATTCCAATTATTACCAATTTCTGTACCAACAATGTTTTTTCAAGAATTAAATAAAAATGTAATAAAATTTATTTGGTGAGACAAAATACCTGGGATGGCATTGGAAAAATTAACATGGAAATATGATCGGGGGGACTACGAATGCCTAATTTTAAAAATGATTATAAAGCAGCTCAACTTAGATTCTTTTCTTCCTTTTATCAGACTGATGAAAAGACAGCATGGGGACAAATTGAAATGAGAAAAATAGGAAAAAATAATTCCAAACATATTTTGTATAAATGGCATGAAGAACTGTTGAAAGGGAAAATAGATACACCAATTATGAAACATGTACTTAAGAGTATGGAATGGAATCCATGTAGAAAGAGGAATGAAGAATTACCAAATAGCCAAAATATTATTAAAGCAAAATCCTTTAATTCTTTTAACAATTAACAATTCATTTTTTTTGATATCTGGTATAACTGTGGAATAAAAAGGATAAAGGATTGTTTTGGGTTTTTTTTTAATTTTTGACCAGTTGAAAGACAAATATAATATACCAAATAATACTATTTTTTCTTATTATCAACTTAAATCATATTTAAAAAGTTAGGATTGAATTTTAGAGTACCTGTACAAAGTTAATAAACTGATATGTTTATTAAAAGATTTATTACTAATATGGATGTAAAATTGCCAGAGACTATGCAGAAAAAAGATCTATTTAAATCTAAATTGAGATGTGATAAAGATTTAAATATACCAATCCAAGAAAATTATGGTATGAAAGTGTAACACAATTAATGTCAGATATCAAATGGTACAATTTAATTTTTTACATTAATTACAATTACTTCACATAAATTACATGGATTTAATTCAAATTGCTCTGATCAGTGTTTTAGATGTAATAAAGTGGTAGGAACCTTTTTACATGCAGTATAGCAGTGTGAAAAAGTAGAAAAATTTTGGGAAGATGTGAGCATTTTACTGGGACAAATTATGAAAATACAAGTTCGGAACGACCCAAAAATATTTTTGTTTGGTGATATTCATGATTTGAAGTTAGATATTTATCAGAGGAAGTTTTTAAGTATAGGAATAGCAGTAGAAAAGAAATGTATGGTGGTAATGTGGAAATCAGACAATAATATGGGGTTAAATAGATGGAAAATGGAATTATAAAATTGTATACTGTTACAGAAAATAATGTATAATTTACGAATCAACCAGAAAAAGTTTATAAGATTTGGAAACTTTACATGGATTTCATTGGTAAGAGTTCATCTACAGCGTCTGCTGCTCCAACTCACCCTAGTTAACTTAAGGTTTAAGATTATATTTGTAAATTTGAAATGTAATTAATCAATGAATGATGTTTAATAAATTCAAGGAGGCTTTTTTCTTTCTTTTCCTACTCTTTTGGGGAGGAAGGGGGAGGTTAGGAGGGGAGAAAATATAAAATGATGTGTTCCTTTTGCATCATTTTATTATTCTGTATGATTATGGATAAGTATGTTGTATTTGTCATTGATGCAAATGAAAAATAAAATTTTCCAAAAAAAAAGGTGTCAACTGAAATGAAGCAGAGTGCAGGCATTTCTCTACTGTTAGGAAATTCTATGGCAACATTTGTATACCTTTATTCTTAAACTTGGGACTGAAAACTGAGTGTTCCATGTTTGAAAACTAGTCAATACTCTCTAACCCCATTGCACAGCGAAAATAGAATCAGGGCTACTATGCTCATTAGTATTTTAAAAACAAAGAAGTTAATGATTCTACCTGGAGTGGAAATTAGCATGGATGTTTGTAAATTTATCTGATGATTGTTTGGGCTAAGCAAGGAATCTATCTGAAATGAATTTGTGGAAGGATTACACTGCAGTAGCTCTGGAATGAGGCAGCTCAAATGGGCCAAAGGGCCTGGTTCTGTGTAGTTTTCTACGATTCATCAGCTTGGGTTTTCTGGCCACATTTCTCTCCTACATTGAATTTGCCTTTTGCATTGGTCAAGTAACTTTTATTTACAAAAATTAAAAAGTTACTTTTTTATTTCTAGTCTTTGTATGCCTCTAAATAATCTGCTTCAGGAACTAGCTAAATATGAAGCTGACAGTTTCATTTCACAAGCATCATTATTTGCTTGATTCAGGATGCACTTAAAAAAAGTTAAGATTTTTGTTTCAATGTTTTTAATAATGTTATGGAAAATATTACAACCAAATAAATTTTAGTTTAACAAGAAGAAAACTTTCAACAAAATTTATATAAAATGTTCAACTAAATAACGAACAGCAGTTTTTTTCAATAAAAAAAAATTAAAAACAGCACTAGCTGTATGTTATGGCATCAGATCTTTAAAAAAAAGTGCCAATGGCCCTTTGCTCATGGCTATTTAAAGTTCTTGATCTACTTTAAGCCACAATGACTCACAAGCAGTACTGGTTGTCAACAATTAATTCCCACTCTCTAATAGCTTTTATAAAACTTTCCTCTACCTCATCATTCCTTTGGTCGTCTTAAACCAACATTCTCAAGTTATTGATTCACTGATAGTTGATTATTGAATCATGAAGTTTTCACAGATTTTACAAAAAATGGAAAATTCTATGATTTCACCTCTGCCTTTCTGAGATTTAGAAGTAAGATCCCAATTTAACATTTTTCATGACATTCTTCACTGATCTAATTTTTAAATAATATTTAAGTTTTATATTTGCTTGAGGCTATTGACTGAGTAAAAAGCCATGAGTGATTATACAAGCAATACCAATTATATAATTTTACCATAAATTCAGCTAATGGGATCAATTCTATTAAATGCAGGCACAAAAGTTACATTTTTTCATTAAAGAACTGCTTGTATATTTGTCATTAGCACACAAGTTGTACTCTAAAGAAAAAAATGTTGCCTGCTTTTGGGAATGTGGGAGGGGAAAAAAAAAACTCAAATCACACAAGCAAAAGAATCTTTCTATTTACTGAAATTGGAGTTTTGCTAAGCACAAATGGTTGATTTGATGCCTTAGTTTCAGTTACTGTACACCAACTTCACATACTGTCAACTATGGATATTTAGGCACCATAATCATGAATAAAACTTCTCATATCATGGCATAATGTTCATTGAACTGGTCAACTTACAAGCCTTGAGTAATGATCTAAAAATGTTCAAATCAACCATGCCAACTGAATTAAATGTAAATAGCAAATTACTTATGGAGTTAAAAAGCTAAATGAATGTATGTTGAAAATCCATCTGAATCATTGATACTCTTCACAAAAATACAGCAGCAGTCTTTCCCCAGTCCAGCCACGTAACTCAGGACACTTGCTATGGATCCACAATCATATAGTTGAGTCTAATCTGACTTGTGAAATAACCTAGCAAAGGAGTTTTGTATCAAAAGTTTCAGTGAAATCAAGAACATCTCACTTTTCTGCTAAAGCACATTTACTAAATAAAGCGAGTCCACAATTGTTGGTTTTAGTTTTTTTTTTTCAAAGCTTATGAATTTTGATGATGAACAATTTATCCAAGGTATTTTCTTGAAGGCAACAGAGGGGTGCGGAAATATCTTGATTGGAGGGGATTTCAATTTTTGTCTGAATGCAGTCTTGGCCAAGTCAGCAAAGGAAGTAACGAGGGCCAAGGCAGCTAAGTCTACCCTGGCCTTTATGAAAAAACTGAATGTAATCGAAGTCTGGAGAAGGCAGAATTCAAGAGAGAGGGATTATTCCTTTTACTCGAGACAACATGATTCCTACACCAGAATTGATCTTTCTTTTGGCATCAGCCCAGTTGGAGAGTAGTACAGCAGAAACGAGTACTCAACTCGATTGCTCAACTCGATTGCTGTCAGACCATTTATCTTGATCTCTGTTCAACAAATGCCAGAAAAGCAGGCCACAGTGTATAGATGGTGCCTGAACTCATTGCTGTTGGGAAAACTATAATTTTGTAGCTTTGTCGAGCTCTGACAGAATTGTTCTGTCAGACGAACTACTGATGATAATTTCATAATA